>NW_025421321.1:0-657000 GCF_011764305.1 Mustela putorius furo
GGAAACAGAAATTATAGAAGGTAGTGTCTTTCAGATCTGACAATTTGAGTCCCTTGGCAATTTCAGTATAAATTGCAATAGGAAAAGAACCATTCAATGTTTATGATATTTTTCTATGAAATAAATTAGAATTACTGGAGGCCCTGATAAAAGTGGGATGCCTAAACTTCAGTAAAATCTTGTTTTCAATAATTCAAAATATTTTAAATGTTTTTATTTTTTTTTTATGTCCCTCAATTTCAGATAAGCACACCCCTAAGTCACTCCATTTTTTTAAAAGATTTTAATATTGTATTTTAATTTATTGACTTATAGAGATCACAGTTAGTCAGAGGGAGACGGCCAGGCCGAGAGGAGGAGGGAAGAGGAAGGGGGATGCAGGGGCTCGATCTGGTAGCGCCAGAGAGGCGGGATGCGGGTGCTTGATCCAATGACCCTGGGATCATGACCATAGCCGAGATCAGAAGGCTTTTAAAAACGGAAAACAAGGCCCAGCTGAGCCAACCCAGGCGTCCCCATCAAATAAATTTTAAATTTGAATTATGCACCTCTAAGTTCGAGAGACAATAAAATCAACAACACACACCAATTAATAAGTGTCTATTTTCTTGAAAGTTTTGGGAAAACATTGAATAGTCCTCATTCTCGCGAAGAACAAACAGCCTCAACTTTTGGATGGTCAAATTGATTCTTGGCTAAAATATCACTTTCCCACAGAAAATAATGTTAATGAATTTTCATTGATTGTTATTGATCATGAAGAATATAAATAACAACCACGATAAAAAGAGTAGGAAAACCATGAAATATCTCATCTGTAAAGACATGTGGAAAGTAGGAAATTCTAATAAAAATAACTACCATTATTTCCTAAGTTAAACATAATATAACTATAACAAACACCAATATTTCATAACAATATTTTTCTAGGTTGGCTCATTCTCGAGATTAACTCCTTTCTAGGCCTCATTCAAATTTAAAGCTTGAGGTCTTTTCTTGAATAGTATATTTACTTTTTTCCAAAAAACATCCCCAATGATTTTGTTAAAAAAAAAAACTCAATTAAGGACAAATGCAAGTAATTTTTTTTGTTAATTTAAAACTAACAAAATGGTGTGAAATCGACTTTTCCTATTTCTCTCACAGTGTACCAGGCACCAATAATTTTTTATTTTTTAATCGTCATACCTGATGCAATAGTTTACCATCTTTCAGACATACTGATCAGGAACAAGCAAATAAACAAGAGCACCATAGCTTAATTTCAACCTGCATAAATATGGGACTACTTCAGACAATTCTCTTCACCACAAACATAGCAATGAATAGAAATCATACATGCTCTGTAATGGACATAACAGATTAGATAGAAGGGGATGCCGGGGTGTAATATATGCAGAATCCTTTATTAATTACATTGCGTAAAACATAATATGGAAAAACAGAATACAATTTTAGAAATACCCAGGTCACCATCATTGTTTTATTTTTTATATGTGTAGATAAGGAGTTTAATAAACAATCCATGAATATTTCAACTTCTTATATTTTGAAAATTTTAGCAAAGCAAAATAACAAATCTAGCAACTAGAAAATTGTATCTCTATCTGCAAAATACAGCTTTGCCAGCATGGTAGAGGAAAAGCCAAAACAAAATAAGTAAGAAAGTGTAACATTTCTCAGGAGTTTTACTTTTATTTTTTTTATTTATTATTTTTTATTTTTCATTTATTATTTACTTTCTATTCTCTACTTTATTTTAATGAAAATGTCATGAGCATAACATAAGAGCAGAATTAAACCAACATGAGAAATTATTTTTTTCATAGTTTCTAATAAACTAGCTTGGTGATTAATTCAAAAATTATATTTACATTCTTCTTGCAGTAAGTATCACTGCATAAACAAATGAGTCAGGAGTCATTAATGATGATTCTAAGTGTTATTTAGGGAGACATTCTGTTCTTAACATATTTCAAATATTCTACACAAGAAAAAGTGGATCCAAGTAATCTGTAGGCAAAAATAAGATTTTAGAGAAAGTATATATTTCCAACAGTATTTATAAAATATTACCTTTATGTAAGGCATCATCCTGGACTTTGTGGGAAAACACACAAAGGAGTATTTTTTTCCTTTTTTTAGAAGTGTCCCTTCAAGAAACATATACAATATCAAGGTTTAACATGAAGCAGCATGTTCTTCTCTAAGTAAGTAAAAAAACATTGTACCAACTGACTTTACTGAAACTTTATATTTATTGCTCTTGTTTTAGGTCATAGTGTCCTTCTGCATGCAGGCTGCTATAACGGACATGATATAGACTGAATAGCTTATAAAGAACAGGAATTTATTTCTCACAGTTCTAGAACTGAGAAGTTCAAGATTAAGGAATGGGCAGATCCAGGGAGAGCCCACTTCCTCATAGATGGCTATCTTCTCACTGTAAATGTACATGATGAATGAATCAAGAGAACTCTCTGGGGTCTCCTTTAAAAGGACTGTAATCCCACTTATGACCTAATCACCTCCCAAAGGCCCCTATGTTTTAATACTATCACTTCCAGAGTTAGATTTCATAATATGATTTTGGGAGACATAAACATTCACACCATAGTATATATATTCAAAAAAAGACACAAAAACAACAAACAACAAAAATTATTTTAACTACCTATTATTTTCAACTACATAAAATTTTAATTTGTTTCCATATAATATTAAATAACTCATTTGAGTGATTCACTTATATCCAATGCATCTGAGTGCAAATAAATTTGCTTACCCAATATATCCAGCAGCACATTTCTTCAAACTATCCCATTCCCCACCTTACAGGATTTACCACAATTAGAAGACAGGGGATAGAGGATAGATAGATAGATGTATACATAACACACTTGTACATACACATATGCATATTTTTTCCTGTTAATGATACTCATGCAAATAAAATTTAAGCTCAAGGAAACCTGTCTTGTGTGTTACTTATTATCCAGTTTTTAGTCAACATCCCAAAACAAATAATCCAATAAAAACATGGATAGAAGCAATGAACAAGTGTTTCCCCAAAGAACACATTCAAATGTTCAGTAGATACATGAAAAGATGTCCACCATCATGTATCATCAGGAAATTGAAAAGCAATACTAGAAAGACATACCACCTCACACCTGTCAGAATGGGTAAAATCAACACTACAAGAAACAAAAGGTGTTGGAGAGGATGTGAAAAAGTAACACTTGTGGGGGCCGCATGGGTGGCTCAGTGGGTTAAGCCTCTGCCTTCAGCTCAGGTCATGATCTCAGGGTCCTGGGATCAAGTCCCACATTGGGCTCTCTGCCAGGCATGGAGCCTGCTCCCTCTTCTCTCTCTACTTGTGATCTCTCTCTGTCAAATGAATAAAATCTTAAAAAAAAAGAAAAAGTAACAATTGTGAACTGTTGGTGGTGATGCAAACTGATACAGCCATATTTGAAAACAGTATGGAATTTCCATAAAATTTAAAAATAGAAGTCCTTTGTTGGTGTGTATTTACCCAGTGAATATAAGAAAACTTATTCAAAGGGATGCTGGCACCCCTATGTTTATAGCAGCATTATTTGTAAAGCTAAGATATGGAAAAAGCCCAAGTATCCATCAATTGATGAATAAATAAAGAATAAGTGGTATGTATATACAATGGAATATTATTCTGCCATAAAAAAGACTGCAATCTTGCCATTTGCAATAACATGGATGGAACTAGACAGTATAAAGCTAAAAGTGAAATAAGTCAGTCAGAGAAAGACAAATACCTTTACTCATATATGGAATAAAAGAAACAAAACAAACAAGCAAAGGGGAAAATAATAAGACATAGAAAGAGAAACAAAGCAAGAAACAGACATTTCATTACGGAGAGCAAATTGATGGTTACTTGAGGGGATCTGAAAGGAGTGATGGATTAAATAAGTGATGGGGGTTAATTAGAGCACTTGTCATGATGAGCACTGAGTGCTATATGTTATATTGTACACATGAAACTAATACAACCATATATGTTAACTAACTGGATTTCAAATAAAAACTTTTTTGAAATCCCAGTTTTTAGCTCACATTCTGGCTTACAAAAGGGATTTAGTCAGGAATTTGGAGATTAGTTAATGAACAAATAAGGGGTGAACAGGCAGTTGTTAGATAAAATTACTATCCTGTCTGGCATGATCTTATACCTTTTATCTAGAATTATTTTTAGCACTTTAGACTCTTCCTATTTTATTTTGAGTCATTAATAAAAAAATTTCCTCAAAGGACCTTAGACTCCATCCAATTTGAGCAACAGTGTGAGAGAGGAAATGGTGTCCAGGAGGAAAAAAAAAAAAAAAAAAAGATGAAACTACTTTTGTTTACTAGTGAATGCATAGTTCTTCCACAGAAGAAGCTCTAAATGGTCATGGCTCCAGCTTTATACGTGTTCAGTCATATGTTCAGAAGTAGGTAACACTATCAAAAAATATAAAGCATCTGAGATTATTTTCCCTTTATTTGAAAGCTGGTGTATGAGTCTGCCGTGGTTTCTTGGGTGTTGATAGAAGACGCAGACTCATGGTTCAGAAATAATATAGTTTATTATTCACAGCAATAGAGGTAGCCAGAATATTAACAGTATTTGTGTGTGTGTGTGTGTGTGTTGTGTGTGTGTGTGTGTGTGTGTGTAGGGGTGGGAGTTATATATCAGTTCTGAGCCTCAGTTCCCACAAGAAGAAATCAAAACAGAGGCAGATAATATTTGCAAACACAACAGGTTAAGTTAAAAAAAAGATACTATTTCTGTCTTCCAAGTCTATTCAATACAACCATCTTCAAAGGATGGTCTAGAACAAATAATAAATGCAGAAATGTAAGCAACCAATTGAAAAGTGTCTCCCAAGAAACACACTTTGAGAGTCTTCATTTGACAAAAATACTATAGGATATTACATGGATCAGGTGCATTGAATACTAGAAGGTTAAAATTACAAGGGACCAAATATTTGTAAGCAGTTCTGGCATCCAGTAGAGTTCAAATAGGTTTTATAAGATTGAGGAAAGAAGCCATCAAAACCTGGGCCCACGGGGCGCCTGGGTAGCTCAGTGGGTTAAGCCTCTGCATTCAGCTCAGGCCATGATCTCAGGGTCCTGGGATCGAGCTCTGCATCAGGCTCTCTGTTCAGCAGGGAGCCTGCTTCCCCCCCTCTCTCTCTGCCTCTCTGCCTACTTGTGGTCTCTGTCTGTCAAATAAATAAATAAAATCTTAAAACAAAACAAAACAAAACAAAAAACCTGGGCCCAATTTTCCGAAAAGTATGATTCTGATTCTAGTCTCTATGATGTTATCCCTTGAAGACAATGTCTCTAATTGAGTTGAATTAGTTTACTAAAGAGTATAACCCCATTTGTTGTAGGAGATGAACAATATGCAAGAGGCAAAATGCCACATGGAAGCCACGTGGTCTTCATCCTTTGGGATGAATTTTTTCCACAGTTGACTTCCCACTTAAGGGAAAATAAGAGTGCCTTCTAATAGATTTTAAATAGGAAATGACAACGGAAGCTTATACAAGATTAGAAAATGGGAAATTTCATTTAGATAAGCAATAATTTCAAAGTCATCTTCTTAATATTACAGACTCTTCACATAATCATAATTTTATTTTGGTATTCTATGGTAATTTCAAATATAGTAAATGTAAAGAATTTACCTCTGTAATTATAGCGAGTCTGGTCATAGTTTAATGGCAACAAACTTCAATTTAGAAGTATGGTTTACCAATTATTAATACATTTGGAAATGGTGTGTCATCTTCACTCCACTTGTCTCACTAAAACAGTGAGCCAAAAAAAGTAGGTCCAAGCTGTTTACTATAGTCAAAATGGGTTGCTTTTGCACTTGGTAAAGAAGCAGTCATATTCTGGAAGAAGAAACTGAGGCTATTAATATTTTCAACTTATTTTAAGAAAAGGAAAGAAAGGATAATCTAAGCTAAAGCCAAAATCTTACACAAGGTGGCAGGAGAATGATCTTTTCCCAGATAAAGGGTTTTTCAACTTAGCCATGTTAGGAGGAAGAAGAGATGAGACATTGTGGACTTGACTAACGTTTGTACACTGTTCAAAAAGTTTTCAAAATAATGTGTATTATTTTTCTTCTTTTAGTTGAGACAGAAAAAACAAACAAACAAACAAAAACCACTAATGAGCTTACTCTTAAAAGGAGGTAAACAAGAAACTAGCAAAGTTGAGTGTTAGGTATTGTCCCCCTCCTTTTTTTTAAAATTATGTTATGTTAGTTACCATACAATACATCATTAGTTTTTGAAGTAGTGTTCCATGATTCATTGTTTGTGTAAACGACCCAGTGCCCCATGTAATATGTGCCCTCCTTAATACCCATCACCAGGCTCACCCATACCCACATCCTTCTCATCTTTAAAACCCTCAGTTTGTTTCTTGGAGTCCATAGTTTTTCATGTTTCATTTCCCCCTCCAATCCCCCCACTTCATTTTTCCTTTCCTTCTCCTAATGTCCTCCATGCTATTCCTTAGGTTCCACAAATAAGTGAAACCATATGATGATTGACTTTCTCTGCTTGACTTATTTCACTTAACATAACATCTCCTCCAGTCCCATCCATGTTGATGCAAAAGTTGGGTATTCATCCTTTCTGATGGCTGAGTGATATTCCATTGTATCCATAGATCACATCTTCTTTATCCGTTTGTCTGTTGAAGGGGATCTTGGATCTTTCAACAGAATGGCTATTGTGGACATTGCTGGTATGAACACTGGGGTGCATATGGCCCTTCTTTCCAGTAAAATAGAGCTAGCCTATGACCCAGCGATTGCACTACTGAGTATTGACCTCAAAGATACAGATGTAGTGAAAAGAATTAGGTATTGTTAAAGCACAAATGCAGGGGATAGAAGTTATGGTACAGAAGAGGGAAGGGCAACCATATGGCAGAGTAGAATAAAGTAGCTCAGGAAGAAATTAGTCATATCCAGATATTGTAAGGCATGTGGGGTTGGCAGGGAGAGCATGAGAAATCATGAGAGAAGAGAGAGAAAATGGACCAGGCAGGAGAGGTTTATAACATTTTAACATCTAAGGTAAGCATATGCAAAGCAGAATAGGGAAAGAAATAAAAGTTTTTATAAGACTCAATACATAAGGAATAACGTGGAGGACACTGGGAGATGGAGAGAAGTGTGCTGGGGGAAATCGGAGGGAGAGACAAACCATGAGAGACTGTGGACTCTGAGAAACAAACTGAAGGTTTTGAAGAGGAGGGTGGCAGGTGGTTGGGTGAGCCCAGTGGTGGGTATTAAGGAGGGAATTTATTACATGAAGCACTGGGTGTGGTGCATAAACAATGAATTTTGGATCACTGAAAATAAATTAAAAGAAAAAAAAGACTGACTACAGATATGGACCTCAGTGTAACACAGATATGGAACTCACTGGAATACCAGCAACTTCCCACCGACACACACAGACTATGATAATAATAAATAATAATGCAATTAAGAAAATTACCTGCCAAATAATTTTTCCTCTTTTTTATTTTTATGATTATTATTTTTATTTTATTTTTAAAGTTTTTATTTAAATTCCAGTTAGTTAAAATAAGGTGAATATTAGTTTCAGGTGTACAATATAGTGATCAACACTGCCATAAAATGGCTTAAATAAAAAAATGAAAAAAAAATTTTTTAAAGATTTTATTTTTAAAAACCTCTACACCCAAGGTGGATTTCAAACGTACAACCCCAAGATCAAGAGTTACATATTTTACTGACTGATCCAGCCAGGCATCCCAACAAATAAAAATTTTATAAAATTGTTGAGTTTGGGGCGCCTGGTTGGCTCAGTTTGTTAAGCCGCTGCCTTTGGCTCAGGTCATGATATCAGGGTCCTGGGATCAAGTCCCGATCGGGCTCTCCGCTTGGCAGGGAGCCTGCTTCCTCCTCTCTCTCTCTCTGCCTGCCTCTCCATCTACTTGTGAGTTCTCTCTGTCAAATAAATAAATAAAATCTTTAAAAAAAATTGTTGAGTTTGTGGGAGTCTCATTTGCTCAGTCAGTTAAGTGTCTGCCTTTGGCTCAGATCATGATCTCAAGAGTCCTGGGATCGAGCCCCATAGTGCTCATGCTCTCTCTCTATCTCTCTCTCTCTCTGGCTTTTGCTCTTAAATAAATAAATAAAATATTTTTAAAAAAATTGTTGAGTTTGTTTAACTAGTTTTAAACTAGTAGACAGAGATGAAGATAAAGTATGATGTCATGGCAGGGAAAAATACAACTTACACGTTTTAAAAATAAAATGCGCAATGCAAGTTACATCACTTCTTTTATCACCACACTGGGACTTTCCCTACTGAGTTGTTGTAATGTAAGGACCTATTTTATATTTTTATATTTTAGCAAGAGGCTTTCATTGAGGTTAACCCTTAAACTGTCCTTGCTCCCCTTCCCCCAGGGGATTCACTTAAAAACAAGTCCTGGAAATCAGCTCCAGGTAACAAAGCCCATATACAAGGGTGGGTCAGGCCAGGTGGAGACATCAATCAGCGGGAGGGGGGGCGGTGTTTGCATATTGTCTCCCTAGATACTAAGGAGTATGCCCCACTCCTCCACCCTTTGGGAACCGTTTTGGCACCAATCCTAATCAAGGTGTAATAGGCTAAGTCAAATGTCTATACTAGGGTAAATTGAACCTCAGTTGGTCACCTAGCCTCACTGTGGAGTTTCCTGTGTGTGTTAAAATCTCGTTGGTCACCTGTGCGTGGCCAGGCCTGACTGCATGGCCTTTGCCCTTAAAAGCTAGACTGTGAAACAGTGAAGGGTTGCCTTCTCTCATAAGAGGTGTGGCCCCGAACGTTCGGTTAGATTCTTGATGCTTGGCATGAAATAAAGCTTTGCTTGACCTTCGCTTTACATCAGTCTCGCTCCTTTAATCATAGACCCATTATTGGGGCATAACAGTATTAATCTTATAGTTATAAGTCCACAATGCATCCATCATCCATTCTACCCTTTAACATTCCCCTTTGGACAGACCCATGATCTAGAACAAGCCTTATTTTATAGTGCCTTGTAGGAGATTTTTGCTGCTGCCTAAATTGTCTACTTTCCTCTCACCATTACCACGGAAATTGGGTCCACTGAAACAAAGGGGTAGTGTAAGAAATTAACAACTTCCATAAATCTCTTTAAATAATAAAGTATAAGATAGTGATACCTTTTTTCTGCCACATAACCAATTCTTGCAAGAATAAGGTCATATAAGAGAATTTACAACACATGCTAGCATTATCCTACTGGACCCAGATCATTTGTATGTTTCTCTGTCTCTGAGAAATGTAGTTATTTACATGACTGAAACCTACAAATTGTTTGATATGACTACTAATATCACCTACATTATTTGAAAGCCTGTTTAAGGCTTCTGAAATACATAGGTTTTGTAAACACTTATGAAGCATCTTGTATATATCAAACACTTTAAAAATCTCTGCTTTAAAAACAAAACAAAAAAACTCTACCTCAATGGAACTTTGAGTCTGAAAAAGATACAGGCAATATACATGGCAACAGATAGAATAATTACATATTTGATTATATACTCCGAGGATGTCACAGTAAATTGATATGAAAATGATGAGAAACATCTGGATTTCTTGTCAAAATTTTTTGCCTTAAAAAGAAATTGATATTTAGGGAAAGTTGTTACTGAAAGAGGTCCTGTGTCAACCAAAAATGTTAAACCATGATCTGAATAAATTATCCAGTTGTGATCATTGCTTTGTTTAGCTGTCTTATATTAAGACTGAATTTAGTAATTCAGTCTCAGATTTCATTAAGTCTTTTTTTAATGATTTTATTTATTTATTAGAGAGAGAGAGGGAGGGGCAGAGGGAGAGGAAGAACCAGACTCCTTGCTGAGCAGGCAGCTGATGCAGGACTGGATCCTAGTACCCTGGCATCATGGCCTAAGCTGAAGGAAGACACTTAACCAACTGAGCCACCCAGGGACTCTAGACTGCAAACTTCTTAAAGGTAAAAACGTTTATTCTTCTAGTAGTTCCACAGACATTTCTAACATCCATAAGAAAGCATGTACTGATGTAAAATGCCAGCAAATCAAATTATTTAATAAAGAAAGAAAGAAAGAAAAGATATATCTGGATAAAGAGAAAAACAGAAAATCTAATAATACATTGAATTATTAGAGCAACAAGTGGAGGAAGAGAAAATAAATATGAAATAGAGATTTCCACTAAAAGAAAAAAATTGAATAAGGCAGGAGATTTAGAAAATTATTATGACAGACTTGAGAAAAAAATAAAATAGGAATTTTTAGAAAATAGCAATGAATGAAGAGGTAAATTGTTCCTACCTCTATAATATTAGCTGTTTGTTGTTGTTGTTGTTGCTAATTTACCTATTTAAGCTAATAAACAAAGAAAGGTTTCATTTAGGGATAAGGTTTCTATATATATATATTTTTTTTCCATTTAGGGATAAGGTATATATATATATATATATATATATAAATTTTCATTGTTAGAAAATGTGTCACAGAAAGTGTTTAAACTTTAAGATACAGATGCAACATGTAACGAACTACATTGTTTGGACGTCTAATTTGTAAATGCTGTTAGAGGAAACTTGGTGGAAATGTCCTTATGTGGTTGTGTTTCTGGAACTAAGTTTATTTATTAAAAAGGAATAGTTTAAAATTATGAAATGACCAGGAGTGGACAATTTTCCTAATCCTATCAGCTCTTTGCAGCTCTTTTATTAGCCCCCTTCAGGAATATCAGCTTTATTTATCTAATTAAATTTTATATTAATGTGCTTTTGACTTTTGGCCTTTCTCTTCCTTCTGTTCTTTTTTTTCCCCTAAATTACATGTTTCTGTTTAACAGCTACTATCAATTCTTTGATATGAATTCTCAGCATCAATTTACCTACTCCAGAGATGAAGCAGCATCAATATTTAGAAGCGAAGAATACAAAGCCTTGGGCATCTGGATGGCTCAGTCAGTTAAGCATCTGCCTGCGACTCAGGTGGTGATCCCAGGGTTGTGGGATGGAACCCCAGGTTGAACTTTCTGCTCAGCTGGGAGCCTAACTTCTCCCTCTCCGTCTGCCTGCAGCTCCCTTTGCTTGCGTTCTCCCTCTTGTCAACTAAATAAAATAAAATAAAATAATGTAAATAATACAATTATTTATTTATTAAAATGCATTTATTACACAATACATAATGTATTGCATAATTATAATAATGATTAAATAATTTATTAAATATTTATATTAAATATAGAAATTTAATTAAATAAATATTTTTTAGGATTTAAAATATTTCAAATTTAGATTGTTAAATATTAAATCATTAATTTAATAAATAAATATCTAAACATAATTAAATAAAATAATTTATTTATTAAAATGAATAAAATAATGTTGTCATTATCTGAGCATGTATTTTTAAATAGTCTAAAATAACCATCTAATACAGTCTAAATACATTGAGTTCATACATTTATACAAGTTAACCCCGACACTCAACCCACAGACAGTTTCAAAACATTTGTTTTTATCTACTACTCAAAATACGATTGTAATGTATTTATTTATAACTTTGACATAGCAAGGAAACTTGGAGGAAAAGGAGACATTTGCTTTTAATATTTGAAAATTATTTTGTTGATTTAAAAAAAAATAAAAACCTTAACACATGAGCATTTCTTCTTAAATAACACTGTGAAGTTTCTGAGTCGCATTCTATTAAAAGTGCTGATAAAATGGCCTCAGTTACTCATTTAAATTATCAGCTGAATGGGTAAGAAATGAAATAGAGAGCTTTTTAATTATTTATGAATGTATTGCTTGTGGATGGAGTGCCACATAGAGTTACCTCTCTTTTTGGCTTTGTTTTGTGAGCAGCAGTGGAATCTATGAATGAGATTAAACATAAGGACATTCACAGAAATTCTTAATGAACTTCTGGGGAAGGGCAATAAGTGCAAGGAAAAACTGCAGCAAGACTAATTACAAATTTCAAGTGGTCATCGCTTAATTATAGAAGCTTTTAAGTTCAAGTAATATATCTTTTTTATGAGCCTATCATATTGTATTAATTACCACAAACTGCACTCTTGAACACTTATCTTTTCACATATTTCTTATTCTTAGTACTTAAAATTACCCTTATGATTGATCAGTAAATGGATTTTACTGACAATGCACTTATTTACATAAATAAATAATGCTGTTTATATATATAAAAACAATTGAATCTGTGTATGTGTTCAATGAAATTTTTTTTTCAAATTAACATCTTAATTCTACCACATTGGTTACAAATAGATATAGACTTTATAGATTCATCAAATATTTTATTCTCAAATTTATGTCTCCTTTGTGAAGTAAATGAAACTGTATATATTAAATATAATCCTATCATATGTAACAGTTACTAGTGCATCCCAGGACATACATAGGTCAGGTCCTACTCAAGGCATCACGAATAACTGGATTTAACTTTCTATCCTAGGAGTCTTCTGTATATTTCTGTGGCTTTTATACTACAATCAGGAGGAAGAATTCTTTTCCTAAAAGCTTCCAAATCACTATGTGAGTAGATTATTTGTAGACTAGTGATATAATATTATAGGTTAATATGTAAAGCATGATAAAGTAAAATGCTATTGCCATATTGTTCAGTAAAGCATTCATTTAGTTATCAAGCATTCATTTGCTTTTTTTTTTTAGATTTTATTTATTTATTTGACAGACAGTGATCACAAGTAGACAGAGGCAGGCAGAGAGAAAGGAAGGGAAGCAGGGTCCCTGCTGAGCAGAGAGCCTGATGTGGGGCTCTATCCCAGGACTCTGGGATCATGACCTGAGCAGAAGGCAGAGGCTTTAACGCACTGAGCCACCCAAGAGCCCCAAGCATTCATTTTCTTTATACAGAAGAGATAGAACAATATTATATAGTAGAAAATACAGTAAATAATCTAGAAACCTTGATCATTTTGTTTTGGCAATTTTAGAACATAAAATTAGCTAAAGCTCAAGTGCAAGTTATATATGTATCATAGGAGGAAAAGTTAATTAAAAGTTTGTTTATTACCATAGTTTAACACTTCAACAAAATGATAACGAGTCAAAAATTAATGAATATAGGAAGTATACAATAAAAACAATGATCTTGAGTGTATGTGACTCACTGTAGGTATTGATAGGCTAGAAATCAAAGGGAAAGTATGTATAGGGTTTGTTCAGTTCCATGCTCATCAGATTAATAGGCTTTCTCATATTGCTTCCTTCACCACATTAATTTGTCTAATGAAGTTTTCAAGAGTTAAAGACAGTGATAGGTTCATGGCTGGAGAGAAGGTACAGAATCTAAGATAGTTCAGCAGTGCTTATTATTTAAGAGAAAGACAGCATGGCAGGTGAGGGGTGGAAGGAAAGGGATAAGAAGTGAGAATCTTAAGCAACCTCCTTGCCCAGCACAGAGCCTATAGGGGCTTCATCTCATCGCCCTGAGATAACAACCTGAGCTGAAATCAAGAGTCAGATGCTTATCTAATTGAGTCACCCAAGTGCACCATTTTTTTCCCTGTATCTTTATTTTCATCTCTTTCTGTAACTGAGTTTCCCTTCAAAATCAGGACTTGCATACACAACCTAAATAATTATTTTGGGATTTGATCACGTGGAAGAGGAGAGAATGAGAAGAGCTAAGTGGTCCAGGAGAAACATATATGAGTTCAGACTGAGTGGATTATGATTGTGGACAACTGAGCATCAATCCTAATGCACAGAATACATCTCAGAATTATTTTCCTGAAACAAGAAAGAATCTGTTTAACCCACTGGCTTCTGCATCCTATCCACAGTGGTTAAAATTCATCCCAGAAGTAATTAATGTCCCTGACTTTTCTATTACTGGGCATGAGAGAGGAGCTGAGTGGGCTTGGTCAGTGACCCACCTAATGAAAGGCAGAGCAGATTCAGGCAAAAAAAAAAAAATTATTAGTTCTTTCCAAATTAGATTTAATGGGATTCTGTTTTTCATTCATGAATTCATTTTATATTTTATATTTTATCGATTTTTCTAAGCTTTGGACAATATTCACTGCATTTTTGAATAGCTTTTATCTATTATTGTAAATCATTTTTCTGCTACATTTGTTTAGTCATGGTTATCCATTTCTTCTTCCAAGTTTTTCAGATATGTGATATCAATTTCCAAATAAATTATTTAAAATGTTTATTTTTTATACTAAACTTCTATGAAAAACATTGATATATGTATTATGGCATATTGTTCCCCTTTCAACTTATTTTTTTAAATGTGAATGTGCCTTGGCAAATATATATTGTTTCTTTTTATATTTATGTAGATTCTTCATAATTTTCCCAAGTTCATTGGCTTATGGTTTATATTTTTTTAATAATTTTCCTACTGCCAATTAATAGATTTTTTTTCCTTAACCTTGTCTAAGTTGCTATTGCCATTATAAGTAAAAAGCATCTGGAAATCTATATCCCTGTCCAGTTTCCTCAAATCACTCATTATTTTCAGGATCTAGTTGGATTTTCTTACAGGTTCCAGGTGGACAAGCTTTTGAACTGGCGCTAAGTATTATTTCTGTTTCTGGCTTCCTGCATTTACCAGCTCAGGGATCATTTTTAACAATTATAATGAAATGAGGCATCATATTCTTATTCTCAACTTCATTAATAATGATATTAGTGTAACATGTCCTACAAGATAATAATAGATACATGTAAAATAATTTCATTGACCAAAAAAGTGGTGGAAAATGTAAATAAAACACAGCGGCAACAAACGAGTCATTTCAAGTTGAGGTATTTTTCCCCCCTTTATCTCCCTGTCTCTTTAATTTCCTGTAGCACATTCCTACAAAGTATTTTAAGGTGTTTTATATGCACATACATAGAGATCATCATGGAGTCTAAATCTAATAATTCCTTGTCAGTTTTAAATATTTTATGTATGGTTCATTCCTATGTCAGTTGTCTATTAACTTTTTCTCCACACTGCACTTAATTGCAAGGAAATATTTAATTTAAATATAAATTATTAATCACTTTAATAAATATTTTTACCTTATGGATTAATCTTTGATGCTTATTTCTTAATTTTTTTAACTTTTAAAATTTTATTTATTGAGAGAGAGAGAGAGAGAGAGAGAGAACAAGCGCAAGCAGGGGAAGCTGCAGAGGGAGAGGGAAAAGAAGAAGCAGGTTCCCCACCAAGCAGGGAGTCAAGCTCAGTTTCAGGGCCTTGGGATCATGATCTGAGGTGAAGGCAGAGGCTTAGCTGACTGAGCCACTGAGTCTAATTGTTATCTTTGATATTTAAGGAAATACTTTATCATCTCTAATTGATCCCCTATGTCACAAATACAGTTTTCTCTATGGTGCTATTAATTTTATTGTCTTCAAATTAGACTCTTTTTCTAGAAGCATTTTTAATCAGTCTCTTAGGTCTATAATTTAGTTTTTATACATTTCATTTAGCATTTTATTTTATCTTCATCATCTCTGAGTATTCCTGACCAGTACTCATTGGTCAAATCTTTCTTATTAATCTATTCCAAAAATTTGTTTGTTTCTATAAGATTTTGTTATTACTGCTGTCGTTCTTAGGTTTTGCCTTTATATTCTTTTTGTTTTTTTTTTGTTGTTTTTATGCTTTGGTGTTTTTGTTGTATTGTTTTGTTTTTCTTTTGAATTAATACAATTAAACCTTTAGATTTCCTTCATACCTTTAATTATTGTCACTTATTTTCACAAATGATATTACCATAGTAGAGTAATTCTAAATATTTCTGAATTAGCTGTATTATTTCCTTTTAGGTATAAAGTTAACTTCCAGTTACATGGACTTAATATTTTGGTCATTCTATTCTAGTTTTATTGCCTTATCATTGGAAAATATAGCCTGATACTTAACTCTAGGGAATGATGTGGGAGAGCTAGGTTCTTGTCTCTTGGAGTCAAAGAAGGAATCTCGTGGGCAATGGAGAGTGAGTAAGTGACAGAAGTTTATCAAGTGAATATATAGAAAAAGCTCTCACAACTAAGAAGGGTCCCCACACAGTTAACAATGAGTGCCTTCAGGGTTTATTTTTTATAAAAAGGTAACCAGGCAACTTTAATCCTTTTAACATCTCTATCAATAACTGTTGCAATGGCTTACCTCCTTTTTAGGGTCTGATTATTCTTTTTTGGTTACAGGTGTTTATCACGGAGACACCCTCCCCACATGACCCACCCCATACACCTAGGGCAGGGTGGTCCTCCATCCCACATGCCTAGATCAGGGTGCTCTTCCCTGGGGTAGGGTGGTCCAATTTATCTCTTTACTCTGGTTTTCCCACACCACATTTTGGGGATTTCTGAGAGCCTGTTCACAAAGTTCCCTATGGATCTCTTCCTCCCTAGCCCCACCTGTCCGTTACTCATTTTGAGAGTTGATATTACCAAGTACTGTAATTCTAAAAATTTCTGAATTAGCTGTATTATTTCTTTTTAGGTATGAAGTTAACCTCCAATTATATGAATTTAATATTTTGGTCATTGTTTTCTAATTTTATAGCCTTATTCTTGGAAAATATAGCCTGATATTTAACTGTAGGAATTTATTGGCATATACTTGTGGCCTAAATAATGGCCTGTTTGTGTAAATGTTCAACTTATGCTTATATACTTACTGAAGACTATTGTTTTGGGGTCAGGATGGCTACATTTATTAATAGATCAGGACTATTAGATTCTCTAAATTTTGTTGTCTCTTAATTTAATCTAATTAAATTATCAGTTAATGAAAGAAGTTAAATTTTTTATGTACTACTGCATCTAAACTTATCAAAGTCTTTTGCTATAATTAGACAAGTATGTCATCCTGTTTTTATACCAAGTCTTACATTTAAAAAGTCATACTATCTGAAATATTATTTATTATTATTATTATTATTTTTTAAAGATTGTATTCATTGGGGTACCTGAGTGGCTCAGTCAGTTAAGTGTCTACCAATAGCTCAGGTCATAATACCCGGGTCCTGGGATAGATCCCCGCAGGGGGTTCCCTCCTCAGTGGGGTGCTTCTCCCTCTCCCTCTGTTATTCCCCCTGCTGTGTGCATGTTTTTCTTTTCTCACTCTCTCTCAAATAAATAAGTAAAATTTAAAGATTATCTCTCTCAAATAAATAAGTCAAATTTTTTTTCTCAATGGGAGGGAGAAGCAGACTCTCCACTGAGCAGGGAGCCTGATGCAAGGGCTCAATACCAGGACCCTGGGATCATCACCTGAGCTGAAGGCAGACACTTGAACCGACTAAGTCACCCAGGCACTCCAGTTGTTTATTTATTTATTTATTTTTATTATGCATATGTTTTATCTCTCTTTTCTTCAAGACTTTTTTTCGATCTTTTTACTTTTTTCATAAAACTGAATTATTTCAAGATGACTTGGTCATCCTCTTTTCCCCCACCCCATAGGTCATAGAGTATATTTTAACTGTTAAAATAATATTAGTATTTAAGGCTGCCTACACAAATTAAGGCAAATTATCTGTGGTCTGTATTCCTGAAAATATTTTTTTTTATTATGCCTTCCTATTCCAATGACATTTTATAAGGATCTAAATGGTTACATTTGTGATTATTTTTTTCAAGATAATAAAGCTATTACTTCATTCTTTTTTATATCTGATGTTATTTAAAAAATTTCTGTCAGTCTGATTCTTGTTTCTTTATTAATGAATTATTTTTTTTCTCTCTAACACTTATGATTTTTTTTTTTTGTCTTTGGTATGTATGCCCTAGTTTGGGATTCATAGAGTCAATTCTAGTTAGGAATATTTTCTTTCTTTTCTTGTATGTAAGTTTTAATCCAGTGTCTTGACTACTTTATGCTTGAGAAATAGATGTACATTAATATTCAAATATTTCTTTCCTTTTTCTTCTTTCATTTAAAAAAAGTCATTTATTTTATTTTGTTTAGAAAATATTTATTTATTTGGAGTAGAGAGAGAGGGTCATGAAGAGTGGCTGATTATATACTTTCAATTTGGGAGGAGGTTAGGGATAGCACAAGCCTCCAAGGTATTTTATAAACAAGGTTTCCAGGACCTTCAGGGGGCTAGCTATTGTTAGGGAAAGGTCATTTATTACTATTTAGTAAAAACTCAGAGAAGAGACTCTTCTGATGTGTATCAGTGGGTATATGCTTGGGAGATGATTGCCAATGTATATCTTGAGGGCAGGGGTGGGGAGTAGAAATAAAGAAGTTTCCAAAGTAATTTTTACATGTGAAAGTAGATTTTCAGTATCCTGGGGGGGTGGACTAAGAATGCTTTTTGCCCTGAGTGGATGTATCCACATGGAAGCAGCTGAGTCCCCAGAGGAACTTCAAGGACTTGTCAACAAGCTATGAGTAGTAAGGAAATCTAATTTTTTCTCTAGCTTTTGTTCCACACACATCACCTACATCTTACACCTCTTTTATATTGATAATTTTAATGCTTTGCTGGTATCCAGATGACTATATCCTTAAGTGACTTCTTAACTCTATTGAATCCATTACGTATTCTATCCATTGTATTCTTAATTCAACTATATTACATATATTTAATCTATTAGTACCACTAGGTTCTTATTCTTGTTTTTATTTCAAAATCTTTCCTTATTTCCTTACACTATTTATTGGGTATATTTTAAATCCCTGATATACTCACTAATTATATATAAGCTGTCAACCTTATTCTTATTTTGAGGTAGCTATATCTTTTTAGCTTTAGGACATCATACCAACAATGCCAAATAATTTTCAGACAACAGCAGGATCTCCAAGAATTCAACTAAATTCTGACACTATCTACCTGAACATAGCGTAAGATTTCATCAGTTAAGGGATCAGTCCTCTAAGACTATCTCCAACCCCAACTCAGATGCCAGTCTCACTGTAGGCCCCAGGTTATTACCTGTGCTTGTGACTGAGCAACTACAGGTTGGACGTCCCAGTGGCCTACTTCTCACGTTCTTTTAATGTGCTACAGGGACTCACAAAACTCAGAAAAATACTTACTTTATGTTTGCCAGCTTATTAAAAGATATAATAGAAGATTTAAATCAATAGATAGATAAAGAAGTGCACAGGGCAAGGTATGGAGAATGGGCACAGAGCTTCTATTACCTTCTGTAAGACTGCCACTCTTCCTGCCTTTTCATACATTTAACAAACTAAAAGCTTTCTGAACCCAGTCCTTTCAGGTTTTCTGTGGAGGCCTCATGACATAGTCATGACTGACTAAATCTTTGTCATTTGCTGATCTAATCTCCAGCTCCTCTTCCCTCCCCAGATAATCCTGAATTGGGAGGAAGGGGAGGCATGTTGGGCAAAAAGTTATGAAGGCTTTCACCAAGTGGTTGGTCCTTCAGGCAAACAGCCCTTGCCTTGAGTGAGGTCTGAAGGTCACTTCATGAACATAACAAAACACACCTCTCTCACCCTTATCACAGGAAATTCCAAGAGTTTTAGGAGCTGTGAGTCAGTAGCCATGGTTGAAAACCAAATATTCAGATGACCAAAATATATTTCTTGTAAACCACTATATTACACTACATGCTTAAGTATTTAATTATGTGATCTTTTAAACTAATATTTTTCTAAGAGTCTAAACTGTTCTGTCAGTAATCTGGATTGGGGAGTGATGTATTGCCAAATTTCTGTCGTTTCAGTCCAGGAAGTCAAAGATAAACAACAGGAGAGCCCCTTAGGGCAGGGGGTTCAAAGTAACAATGTTGACTACTACTCCCTTCTCTTGATTTTATTTTTTTAAAACAAGCAAAGCATCTCTTCAGAGTTGCAGTTTAAAGCCAAGAACATGCGGAATTGGGAGAAAAAAATAGTTAAATTTGGAGACTTGCAGAGGTAGAATCAGAGTAGTGAAAGCCATTACAGTAACGGAACTAACTGAGGTCAGCCTTTGGTGAATCACAGAAATAGGTTGGTTGGTCATAAGGTTGTGGATGCATGCACATCCACATATGTATTTGTGCAATATGTATTGCATGTTCACCTGAATGAAGCTTGTATTCCACCGAGGGCAGAAACTTCAACGTTAGAATAAAGCAGAGGTAACTGTTGGACAAGGCAAAGGGACTCTGCAGGCTTCAAGAGCAGATATAAACTACATGGGGTCTTGGGCTCATTTACTGGGGCAAGGAATGCAATGCCTTGATTACTTTTGAAATAGCACTAGGAGTTTTACCACTGATTTATTGTCTCAATAGCTTAGGCTATTTCCTGGTCTGGTGGTGACTGTTAGTTTTCCCATTGTCTTGTTTCCTCAAAATCCTTAACTAGTGAGGATTTTGCATTTCTTTGTAAGAACCTCCCAGGGAGTTTTGGAAGAAGTGTGCTTCTGCAAGTACACAGGTGGGGTATAGAACATTGAATATAGCTGGGGACAAAAAATGACTTTTCTTATGTCAGGAAAACTATATCTCATCTTTAATTTTCTGGGAACCTCTAACTCTTTCTGCTGATGTTACCAGCAGGCATCTGAGATATTACGATTGTTCTCTTGAACCTAAGGAAAAGGAAATGTAGAAAGCAAAAGACAAAACTTTAAAATCTATCCTGCAACTCATCTATTCACTGCAGCCACCTCTCTGTCTTTCCCTTTCTCTTTTACTCTCTTTCTCTCTCACTTTCTCTCTCACATACGCACAACACACGCAAATCAACTTAAAACAATTTTTAATTTTCCCTTTTCCATTTTAATATACTTGAGGCATGATCATTTTCTTAGTAAATACAAGAAAAAAATCTCGGATTCCATCATTCTGTGTGATTAAAGTATTGAGGAATTTACTTCCAATAGCACTTAAAAAACATATTTTATTTAAGTAATATTATATAATCAGGTGCCTGCATTTTTCTTATTCTCCAACTAGTGTTATTTGGCTATTAATATTTTGTCAATTAATATTCCCCTATTTCTGAATGTGTGGGCAGTGAGAGATGAGTTAGAGGCAAGGATGGTGAACACTCCCAACAACTACAGTCTACATATATCTTAAGCCATGATTTTCTTTGCAAAGGTCAACATTGATAATGTTCTAGTCATACCTCCATGTACCAGGAAAGAAGTAGCATATTTCTTGAAAGACACAGCTATCAAGGCTCCATTGAGAAACCGTAAAGATGGAGAAGGGATTTGCAAATTATATATCTGATAATGGACATCTACTCTGATTATTAAAAAATGAATAAAAATAAAAAACCTTACTAATAACCAAACAGAGTATCCAATTTTACATGTGAAGGAAATAATGGAAGAGACATGTCCCCAAAAGTATATGGATGGCTTATAAGCACATGACAAATTTCTCAACATTTAGACATTAAAGAAATACAAATTAAAATCATAATGAGACATGCTTACATATCTATTAGAATGGCTAAAATTATAAAGGCTAATTGTACTTGGTCTGAGGTAGATTGAAAAGTTACAAAAAATCTAAATTGTTGTTGGCATATATCATGATACAACCACTTTGGAAAATAGTTTGAAAATTTTTTTAAATGCAAAATATGTTGCAGTTACACAAATAGCCATTTTACTTCTAGGCATTTAACCAAGAGAAACAAACCCTATGTTCATACAAGGACTTGTATATGAATTTCATAGCAGCTTTATTTTTAAGAATTTAAAACAGTGGAAATGTTCATCATTGTCCATCAATAGAGCAAAGACAAATTATGATCTATTCATTAAGGAGATTAATATTCAACATCAAAATGAAGTATTTACAATTGGAGATTCTCAAAGTAATGTTGCTTTTCTCAAAGAAAAGCCAGGCAATGAATAGTATATACTGTATGATTCCATGACTATAAAAAATCTAGAAAATACAAATTTATATATAGTCACAGTCATCAAATATATTGGTGTGATTTTAGTGCCTTCTTCTGTGCTCCCATAGCTTCCTACACTTGGATCTCCGAGCATTTGTTACACCATGTGAAAATATGAACTCTTTTTCTTTATTCTGTCTTACTAGAATAAGAATCCTTGAAATTTTATGGACATTTGAACTCTCCGTTATTAGCAGAAATTCTATCACACAGTAAGTTTCCAAATATAAAAGCCAGAGTTTTACAATGACTTCTAAGCTTTTACATGATCTAGCCACTCTTTTAACCTCTGCGACCTCTTTCCCTGCTACTCTTCAGTCACTCACAGTGGCCTCCTTGCTATTCCTCAGATATGCCAGGCATGATCCAACCTTATGGCCTTCAAGATAGCCAATTCCTTTGTCTGGAGTGACCTTATTGCTGATAGTTCTGGGCAAATTCATCACCTTTCCAAACCTTTGTTCAATTGTCAGCTTCATTGTAACTACCCTGATATTCTTATTAAAAATTTTAACTCCCCATCCCCTGCCTAGCAACCTTGATTTTTCTCACCCTGATCGAATTTTTCCTTTTCCCCATTGTACTCATCATTCTTGAATGCACTATGCAATATTTATTAAGGTTTATAGCTTTTAATTGTCTCACCCATGAAAATAAAAGTTCTACAAAGCCATGTATCTCATTTACCAGTGTAGTCTGAAGTAATATCTGCCATATAATAGGTTCAGTAGACAATTGGTAAATTTCAGAATAAATTAATGTTGAGAGTATACTGAATTTGATAAGTCATTTCAATAATTTTTTCCAAAAAATAAACTACGTAAAACATACCTTAAATTTACTTTCAAAATATTTTATAGCATATAATGGACAATATACATAAGCCTTAAAGAAACAAACATATAAATAACCATTTCATACCTACTTAAAAAACTGCATAATACCACACTCCTAGATCCTCTCTGAATGCTCTAAAATAACCCTTCAAAGGAAATACATTTTTAAAAAATAACAGATTTTTTGGCAAATAATTTAATAAAATAAAAGTTTCATTCATCTATGTAGATCATAATAAATGTTTTTAATAAGCATGAAATTATAACTCTGAAGTGTGCTAAAATGAAACCACCTGCGAAGGGTGAGAGAACAAAAATAAACATCATTTTTCCAAATAAGAGAAATTTATTACCTTTGAATCAAAGCATGTGGATTTGTTCAAACTGGCAATAAAGGAATATGGAGACACAAACCATAGAAAGTCATATTTTAGATTTCTAAAAGACTTCGAAGTGAAGAGTATACATTCACTTCTCACTTATTGCTCCTACATATTCATGAATTTGAGAGAAAAAATAGGCCCTGTGTTTCTTAGCATCTAATGGGATATATTTTGATATTTACATGCTTACACATATTATGTGTTATAGTCTTCTCTTTTACATGCTGTAAAAAGGTTAACCCCTTTTCTGCAGAGATCTGAAAATGTGAAACAGTGCCTGAGTAGCTGAATTCATCTAATCCGAATTTCTTGAAGGTCTAAGACCTATTGTTTTTCACTTGACTGTCTCCTTTTTCATCTGTCAATTGGTTACAAATTCTGGTACTGAAGAGAATACATTGGGGCTGGTGGCTCAGTGGGTTAAAGCCTCTGCCTTCAGTTCAGGTCATGATCTCGGGATCCTGGGATCGA
Source organism: Mustela putorius furo (assembly GCF_011764305.1). Classification (NCBI taxonomy): domain Eukaryota; kingdom Metazoa; phylum Chordata; class Mammalia; order Carnivora; family Mustelidae; genus Mustela; species Mustela putorius. The sequence goes on from NW_025421321.1 coordinate 23,688, forward strand.
GCTCCAAATCGGGACATAATGTAACGACAGATAGTTTATATGGGAGCCCTTTGGGTACTCTGGTGGATGAATGTTTTTAAATTAGTTTTTCATGGACATGGGGAGTTAGAGACGAGAAAGGAGGTGGGGGAAATTGGAAGAGGAGCTGAACCATGAGAGACTATGGACTCTGAAAAACAATCTGAGGTTTTTGAAGGGCTGGGGGCTTGAGAGGTATTATAGAGGGCACTGCTTGCATGGAGCACTTGGTGTGGTGCAAAAAGAATGAATACTGTTATGCTGAAAATAAATAAAAAATAAATTTAAAAATATTACTTTTTGTAAACTGCAAAAAAGAAAAGTGCTCCCATTTATAGCCTACACTTTATGGTTCACAAAGCACGTGCCAACAATAAAAATAATAATGGGTTACCGTTACAATTCATAGAAAAGGAGGTACAGGGAAATTGAATGAAAGGGAATAACAAAGTAGGTTTATAAGTCAATCTTCCTTGTAAAAAAATTAACCTGAAAGTGAGTTTCTGTCACCTCTCTCCTGTGTGATATGATAAAGAATGACCACGATACATCAATTATAGTTCAGAGTTTTGAAAAGCATAATAACTTTATATCAACACTTGAGCTTTTATTTATTTATTTATTTATTGCTAACAAGATAGCTCGATTTGATATGCGGTTCCTGACAACCAACCTCAGAAATAATTCCATCTTCATGAGAAGTCAGAAAGAACCACAAACCAAACCTCAAAATAGATTCAAAGAGAAAATACTCTTTAAAAAATTTCCCTTCCTGGGGCACTGGAGTGGCTCAATGAGTTAAAGCCTCTACGTTTGGCTCAGGTCCTGATCCTAGGGTCCTGGGATTGAGCCCCATGTCTGGCTCTCTGCTCAGTGGGGAGCCTGCTTCCACCTCTCTCTGTCTCTCTCTCTTCCTGCTCTGGCCTACTTGCGATCTCTGTTTGTCAAATAAATAAAGAAATAAAATCTTTAAAAAAAATTTCCCTTCCTATCAGAAGCAGACCAAACCACTAACAAATTCCCCAGAAAGCTTCATCTAAAAGGTTGTACTTTCTTCAGACACCCAGCAGGACCTTCTTCTCTGGGCCTGGCATTTCTTCAATGGCCTATTCCAGAGAATAAGAAACTAAACTACTGAGCGCCATGGGCCTCAGAACCACGAAAGAGATGATGAGGGGCACAAAGCATGCCTCTGGTCACCAAGCGGTATGGAAACGTTTGCTGCTTTTCTGTATTTTTCAAAGCTGAGTATTTAGCTGGAGGCTGCTCCTTTATGAAAATTGCTGATACCGTATAGTAAAGGCTATTATATGATCTTTTACAAACTATTTCCTATCTTTGCATTCTCATGTGCCAAGACAGACACGGATTATTTAAAACCCTGAAGAGAGTACTATTGCATTTAAATTGCCTGTAACCTTCCTGTAATAGATTTATGATTGATGATAGATTTAGTTAAAATATAACTACTTAAAATATTTACTCTCAGTAAACGATTTCAACCTATGCTCATTTAATTAACTTGGTGCATAATCCCTTTTCTATTAAACCATAGTACAAGGACCAATGCCGCGTTTCCGAGAGAACCCCAAGCTATTTTTCTAGAATGGCCGTATGCCTATATATCAGGCGTCCTGTTTTCACTCCCAGGGTGGAGCACCTACCCTGGAGGTCATGTAATAATCAATGACCAAAAAAACAAACAAAAAACCCAAACATCCAGGTCGAAGTGCCATCCCTGCTTGGAGACGAGGACACTGCTCAGACAGATCCCTGGCAGGCATCTCAGCCCAGGCCTGTGCTGGGGAAGCTGGTTCCTGGCTTTGGGCGCAATCTGGAAGCCAGCAAACTGACCCACGAGTGCAGCCCGCATTTAGGACTGATGATCTTTTTGCAGCCAGGCACCCCGCAGACACCCGCTCAGGGAGCCAGGCTAGGAGGCTGCCCAGCACGGGCGCTGGGAAGCTTGCAGCCCGCCTGAGCTTTGCCCCGCACCCCAGCCAGGGTGGGGGCCTCAGGAGGGAGGCGGCCGGAGGCGGCACAGAGAATGGGCTGTGCTAATTTCCAAGGCTGAAAGTGAGCTTGCGGAGGACTCAGGAGGGAGGGGGTCGGGGGCAGGTCGGGGGAGGCCCAAAGCAGGGAATTTGCTAATTGACGAGGCGGGAAGTGATCTCACAGAGGATGTGGTGGAGAGTCAGGAGGAGGTGGAGGGGCTGGCGGAGGAGGGGCGTGCAGCGCCAGGGTGCTGTGCTGCGGCCCAGTCGGGACTGCAGGACCCACTGGACTTGCCGCCGGTGTGCTTCTGTGTGGGGCTGTGCTGTCCCGCTCCTGCTGCCTGCTGCCCCTCCCCACCCCAAGGCTTCTCCAGACCACCCGATTCGCACAGGTAAAGTGACACCGCGCTGCGCCCTCACCTGGAGCAGAAAGCAGGGGACGCGACCTGGTGGCGGGGAGGGGGGTTGTCGAGGCCCAGCCTCCCGGGAACCCCAGGGCACCGGGACCACCCCAGATGCTGTGCCCAACCAGGGTCCGCATGGGGTGGGGCTGGGGACAGCGCCTTGCGAAGTGCACCTCGCCATCGGGTGCGCTAGCCCCCATCGTTTGGCACCCCAAGCGTGCGTGCTGAGGAACCCCTTTCCGTCCCCTGCCTTGGCCCCGCTGCTTTTGTTCTGGACTTGGGATCCCAGGTGGAAACTAGTCCCTCAGACCTCCCTGGCAGCAAGGAGGGCAGGGAGGGATTCTTGGTTTTCTGCCCTGGCTCTTCCTCTCTCCCCATTCACAAGCCTTCTGGCTTCACTTTCCTCTCCTCATTGTCAGTTTTATTAAATGGTTTTCTTCTGCATGTTGACCCGAAGAGCTATTTCATGAATGAATATACAGGAAACTGAGTCGGAGCCCACCTGTGAGAGCTCACCTGTAGAGGCCTTTCATTAGAATGGTCTCTGGTTCTAGCCTCAGTTCAGAATACTGCATGAACCTGAGGACCGAGTCCAGATGTTTCTTTCATGTATGACTTAAATTTGAAATCCTCCTCAGACTTCAGCTTCCAGGATTTCTCCAGTCCTTGCTCTCCCACGGTCTTGGTGGGGATCCGCCATGAGTGTTGAACCCAGGAATGAATGAATGATATATACCCCAGATCGCTGGGGCTTTGTCTTGTTTTGCTGAGGTTGGAAAGGCTTGGGAGAGACCCCCTGTATGCAGATACAGAGCTGCATGCAATTGCTTAGATCATCGTGTTCCCCACTTAATTGCTTGGGCATTGAACATTTCGCCCTTAACCTGTGGCTTGAGCCGTTAGGAGGAGACAATCTGGAGGTGAATCAGAAGATGGCTGAATCCACATGGTGGTGGTCTGGGTTTGGGAGATTTTCCTGGAGATTCAAACGAAAGATCTAAATTCTTCCAGTGGGGAGTGGTAAACATTTTATGGATGGGAGATGGAAAATAAATGGTCTGGTTAACCTTTCCCTCCACCTCAAAACCCATTATTTGAAAAAACAAAAAGGGAAGTGAAGGGAGAAATCCTCCCACTCCATTCCCCACTCACCTCCATAGCCACCTCCTCTTCCAAGAACCTAACAGACAAGGTGCCAAGAAGTATTAGGTACCAGCAGTGGTCTCAGATCTCATTCAAGGATCATGGTGAAAGGCATTCAAAGAGATTGTGGGGGCACAGGGATCCAATTAAGGGGGACAAGTTTAAGGTTTGCCTGGTCCCCTAAAAATTAATGGCACTAGAGAAGATGAGCTTTGGGAAATATAGCTTAATGGATATAATGTGAAAAAGCTTCAGTGAGTCATGGTGGGAAGAGGACATAAGGGCAGCAAATACAGTCTTAGATGATGTTATTAATAGCACTACGGGCTCTAGATTTCCTGTGGTGGTGTTCTTGGCAAGACCCGCCAGGTCCAAGTGGATACTCACAACCTGGAACAGAGGGTCTTGGAGATCCCAGCACATGAGGTATGATGAGAGAGTAAAATGATAGGAGGTGTCCTTTGGAAGGACTGTCTCCTTGACTTTAAAAGGGAGAACCCAAATCTGTAGGTGAAACCTTTTTGGCTACAAAGAGGGCCGAGGCCTCCTAAGGTCAAGGTCTCCTCGTCACTTGCAAAGATGTCGAAGAACATATTCAGACATTTCAAAGATGTCCTCATGTCCATCGGTTCCCACTCTGGAATTGTATCAATAAGATGAGAGTTCCTCTTGTTGAAAAAAAGATCTAAAAAGACATCCCTTTCTCATGTAATTTCTGTAACCTCCAGGACACACCCAGCTCCCCTTCCAGCTCTGTAATGAAGCCACAGCTGTTGGAACTTCTTAAAGGCTATTAGTGGCTGTGATTTGTGGAACTCCTTAAAGGCTATTCTCCCTTATATAACCCGGGACCAAGTTCCCCTGCTCCCTCACCTGATTTCCTACACTCACTTCCCACCTGGTGTGTTCACACCTGCAAATGCTTTTTACCAACCCCTTTGCCAAAAGGCAGCCAGAGTGACCTTTCAAAGACCTATCAGGGGGTTCCTGGCATTTGTCTCAGGGTCCTGGGATAGCTCTCTGCTCAGCGGGGAAATCTGCATCTACTTGTGATTTCTCTCTGTCAAATAAATAAATAAAATCTTAAAAAAAAAAAAAAAATTCAGTTCCTCAGTCTCCATAGAAATCTGCACTGATCTAAGAAATTCTCAGTCCTCCAAAGGCACCCATAATCCTCCCATCAGTCTCTTCATCCCCCTCCAACTGACTGATGCCTGTTCTGCCCCATCTCTCTGCCCTTCAACCACACTGCCTCCCTCTTCCTGTGGAGACCCCTCATGGCGCCTGCCTCCAAGCACAGGTGATTCCCATTGATGGGAAGACCCTCTTCCTCTCCCCCATCTCCCCACTCCAGTTACTCCCACTTATTCGTGAGCTCACAAGCCCCATGGTACACACTCTCCATGCAGCCTGCTCTCTCTTTTCTAGCACTGGCCTCTGTTTCTAGCTGTGGTTGTGTCATGGATGTCCCTCCCCAGCCAGCCCCCAAGCTCTCCTTCCTTTTAGCTCCAACACCTGACACAGTGCCTGGCACGTAGTAAGCCCTGGCTAGCTCCTAAGAGCCTCACTGAGGGACTGGAAGCATTTTAAAAATGTCACCACGTAGGCTCCAAAGTGTAGGCAGAAAAAGCTTTGGCTTGATTGACATTTTAGAGACGTATTTCTCAAATTGGATGTGTTCACTCACTTTACCTTGTAAAATTTAAAAAAAGAAAAAAAGGACCTCTGTGTCTCTTCGCATCTAAGCAAGGCACATGTATACTATTAGGCCACGTTATGAGCTTAAAGGAAGGAGACAAGATGTTTTCGCTAAGAAAATGTATAAGACTGTTGAGGTCAAGTGTGAGGAAACAGTCCCTTTGTTGGAGCATTGCTATCTAACTCTATCACAGCCACTCATAAAAATCTGACACGGGGTTAGTGAGAATCATCTGTCGGAGATGAGATAGATCTGACTCATGTTCCTACAGACATGAAAGCCAGGAACTAAGAAGGAGGCTTTGAAAGCCTGGGTTGAGGAGGCAGTGTGGTTCACTGCGATGAGCTAAGTGCCCAGGGCCACCGGCAGACATGCAGGACTGTGTCCTTCCTTTGTTCTGGGGTCCCTCTTGCAGCACGTGGTGAGGCTGGTGGCTGGGAGCAGCTCAGGACAGGACCTGGTGGCATCTTACCTCTCCCACCCTCCTGTGGGCTCCAGTAGGTCCCAGGGGACAGCCTGCCTTCCTTGCTAAGCCCAAAAGCACTGGGAGCAGAAACTGGGACCAAAGAGTGAGCACCCTGTTTGACAAGCTGGACTAGCCTCCACTTCTTCAGATGCAGGGGGAGCCCTGGCATGCTGACTCCTCCATTCTCCCTTTCCCCTTTTCTCTCTTCCTCCCTCTTCCCTTCCACTCTCTCCTTCCCTGGTGGTGCCCTTTCCCAATGCCCACTTCATCCCTTTTCCTTTCTACATGCCTGTATTCTAGAGTTTCTTCTCTTTTCTTCCCATTACTTCCCTTCATCTGAATCTCCTCTTTGGTCCCTTTGTCCCTTCTCTCTGCTCCACCTCCCCTTCCCTGGCCCCTGTTCAGCTCCATCCCGACTGCAGGCAGAGCTGGACTAACATGCTCACTTGCTAGCTCAGCCACCCTCCAGAGAAGTCACTCTTCGGTGGCCACCTTCCTGACCCCCTGGTCCCTTCTCCACTTGTTCAGATATTGCTCTGAAGTCTAAGGAGGACAGAGCGGGGCTGCCACAGAATCAGGCCAGAGGAGAAACCAAACCATGTGTCCACACTGTCCCCCAGCACTGCTGCTGTGAGAGCTTTTGGAGTCCTCAACAGGGTTAGGATTTAGGGGCTTCTTCAGAACCGGGAGTGAAAACAACCATAGGTCAAAAGAAAAGCTATGGCCCCCACACAAAAATAATAATCACAAATGAAAACTATGTTAACTCTGAAGTCCCAAAGTCGAAGAATTGCCTTGATCTGTCACTAGAAAACACCCAAGGCCTCACTCTCAGGGTTCTGGGTGCTCTGGGAATGGCAGGAGGCTCTGAAACGCGCGTGCCAAATGATGGGGGCTAGCCTGCCCGCTTGCGGGGGGGGGGTACCTCGTGCAATGCTGTCCAGGGCCCAACCCTGGCGGACGGGGTGCAGCGTGGCGTCTGGGGTGTTTCCGGTGCCCTGGGGTTCCCGGGAGGCTGGGCCACGACACCCCTCCCTTCCTCGCTCATGGCCCGCGTTTTCTGATCAAGGTGAGGGCGCGGTGCCCTGTCTCTTTACCTGTAAGCAGAGGGTCCTCCATAGAAGCCATGGGGCGGGGAGGGGCAGCAGGCTGCGGGAACGGGACAGCGCGGCCTCCGGGGCTAGGCTGGAGCGCGGGAGCGCGCATGGGCAGCGAATACTCCATCTGCCAGTTATTTGACCAGCAGCATGGGTTTATTTGGGAAGAGCAGAGAATGGCAGTCTGGGCTGAGCAAGCTATGGTCCCATCACAGGCAAGTGCGAGAAACAAAGGAGAGGAACATTATTTCATGGAGGAGGAAGAAGTTGGGAAGGGTGCTTGAAAGAAAGTCCCCTGGAGAAAGGCAGGGTGATGGAGAATTCTCTCTCCTACAAAAAGTCAGGAGATGAACCTCCGGCTTCCCCTGTGCAGCCTGGAATTGGTGAGTCTCTCCTGTGGGGGATTGCAATGTGGGGTCTGTAATGGGCACTGAGCACCAGGCACCCCCTTGCAGCCTCCCCTTCTGGCATCCCCAGTCCACTTTACTGGGGCCTCCCTTCCTGCTTTTGCACAGTTCTAACCAGCTTGTGGTGGAACGTTGTGGAAAACTGAAATTCCAAATCCACTGCTTCTACTGCACCTGAGAGATACAGGGGCCCATGATTTAATCCTCCCACGAGTCTCTTGCTAACATGTGTCCTCTCCATGTTGGGTGACCTGGATCTGGGAGGGCTTGGCCTCCATCCCAAAGTCTGATGTTCTCCCTGCTTCCGTGTCGTCGTGCTAACATGGATGTTTGGAAGAGTCATTTCCTCTGCGGTGATTTCAAAGTGCAGTCAGCTTGTTATAGCAGCACAAATACGTGCTGTCTCCACACTCAGATTCCCCAGCCGTCATTTCTTTACCACGTTTGCCACTTCACACGGGATGTTTCAGTGTGTTTGATCCCACATCAGGACAATGTCCTGCAGAACCAACACATAACCTGAAATGAGGAGATCATTACAGAACCCATCCAAGGGTTAGTGATAGGGACCAGGGACATGGCAGGACTGACCTGAAGACCCCATGAAGAGCTGTGTGGGTGGCTGAGTTGACAGTGTAGGTGAGGGTGAGTGTCTGGCTCTGGCTTTCTGTCCAGGAGTCAGCTCTGTGTGGGTGTGTCCTCAGCTGGGCATGCAGATTTCTGCTCCTCTGAATCCTTTCCGGAGTTCCAAATGGCACAGTTTCCTTCTGGGCAGCAGGCTGAGTCCTATGGGATTGCCCAGGTGTCCCCAAATTGTAGGGCACCTACTGCAAGGCCTTTGCGGTCAGAATCCTGAGAACCAAACCAAAGGTTATGGTTAGGGCCCACCACATGGCAGGCCCGATCTGCCAGCACTCTGTCCATCTTTCTGGGGGAGGGGGCAGTCGAGGGATTTGTTCAGGGTGAGTGTCAAGCTCCAGGTTTGCATCCAGGGGCCTGCTGAATATGGGGGTGTCCAGAGGTAGGAATGCATATTTCAGTTCCTCTGAATCCTTTCTGGAGTTCCAAATGGCATGGTTCCTTTCAGGGTGGCAGGGTGAGTCCTATGGTGTTCCTCACTGTCCCCAATCTCTGAGGCTTTAGAGCCAGGCCGTCGGGGACAGACCTCTCAGGACAGAATCTAGGCTTAAGAGTTTGTGCCTATGGGCATGGCTGCACTGATCTGAAAGCACTGTGGCGAGGATCACAGGGGTCTGAGTTGAGAGCATGGTTCAGGATCAGTATCAAGGTCTGGGTTTGTGTCCAGGGGACCACTGAATGTGGGGGTGGTCTCAGATGTCCAAGATGATTTCCCCTACTCTGAATCCTTTCCAGCATTTCAAATAGCCAGTGGCAAGCTGAAATCTCTGGGATTTCTAAGGTCTTGCCCTTGCCCTTTCAAGGGCAAGATACTTTTTACAGTAAAAGAATTCACCAGATGAGCAGAACAGCAGAAAAGACACAGCTCAGGAGTAAATCAGTGAACAGGAATATCATGCCAAAATCTTCTTTGAGAACACACTACACAGTAAGGGAAGGTAGGAGTGAAAGCTGAGATATAAAGGACAAACCCTCCAACTTTCCAACATCATTCCCTACTTGTTTATTTCCATTGCTGTCAGCTCCTTCCCAGTCAAAAATAAGTCACCTGAGCCAGCCTTTTTTCTTCCTGAGTTTGGGGCACTGCAAAGCCCACCAGAGGGGCCAAGGGCACCCCTGTACCTGCTGAGCTGAGCCCATTTGTACCCCAACAGGGAGAAGGTACCAGCCTGGCCCTCTGTTGCTCCATGGTCTGTGGCAGTCCGTCCTTCTGGACCCTGCTTTGCTGCTCTTCCTTCCCTAACCCTGGTCTCAAACTAGGGATTGCTCCTGGAGCAGGAACTCAGGGAGATGAGGCGCAGGAGGGCCTCCCTGCCTAGAATCCCCATGTGAGGAGTGCACAGCCAACAGATTTTGCCCAGGGACTTGCAAAATGCAGAGAGGCAGATTTCGTTTCCCTCTTTCTCTCTCTCTCTCTCTAGCCTCATACCAACCGGGAGTTCTTAGAACTTGCTTCAGTGACTTCTAGGTGTAGCTTGGCCACTATTTCCACAGAAAGGCCACTTGAGTATGATCGAACACACGTATAATCAATTACATTTTAAAAAAATAAACAGTAAGCCAATGCACACAGACCTTTGACAGCAGAACAAGACGCTCAAGCGACCAGAGTCCCTACCTTGGGCAATAGTGGTAGAGGCCGGGTGCTGCCACGCAGGTCCCTAGACCTTTGGCAGTTTCCACGATTGCAAATCCAGACATGCAGAATCCTGAGGGACAACCTACTAACTGCAAAAGAGCAAAAATTCATCAGGATTCAGAGAGTGGAAATCCATTTGTACTGGAAAAGAAAGAAGTAGGCTTGCTGTGAATCCAGCAGGGAGGACAGGCATAGATAAAGGCTGGTGTATGGATCACGGAAACTATTGTTTCTCAAGGGTCATGCTGTCTCTGTAAAATGCTATGAGGACTGTCTCTTGGGGAACTCCTGCTTTCCTACCAGTGACGCCCCCAGATTCTGCTTTGCTAGTCCCATGGATTCCTGGGGATACCCAGTTGATAAGCTACGCTGTCCTCATGACAACACTTGCTAATGGACTGAATGTGTGTGTCTTGTCCCAATTCAGATGTTGAAGCCCTGACCCTCAAGGAGTGCCATCAGGAGGTATGGGATTTGAGAGGTGATGAGGTCATGAGATTGGAACCCTTGTGCATGAGATAAAAGCACTTCTGAGAGAAGACCTGAGAGATTGTTCTGCCAGCTGTCATCCATGCAAGGCTACAACAGAAATATGGGCATCTATAGATAATGAAGCAGTCTCTTGCTAGATATCAGATCTCCCAGGATCTTGCTTTTGGACTTCTCAGTCTCTAGAACTGCAAGGAATAGTACATGTTTTGCTGTTTCAGCCACCCAGTCTGTCATCATTTGTTGCAGCAACTTGAACTGAATAAGGTAGAGCCCAAGTCCTGGTTAATCCCTGCTTCTACTCATTTCCCCTCAGAAAGAGCTTCTAATCCAGAACTGACCTCTGCTTTCCATACACGTGCTTCAGACTCCTTCTGTGAGAGCCCAGACTTTGTAAAAGACTCCTACCTCATGGCAACCAGCATTCTGTGACTCCTGAGGAATGTCCTCCCTGACTGTATTGAGTCAATCAATCTGATTTTGATTCTGGGGTCCCAGGATCAAGGACTGCATCAGACTCCCAGCTTCATGGGGAGTCCGCTTCTCCCTCTGACCTTCTCCCCTCTCATGCTCTCTCTCTCTCACCCTCTCTCTCTCAAATAAATAAATAAAAATCTTTTAAAAATATGATTTTAACAGACCATAAGCTTGTTCTTGCTGGTCTTTGGAAGATTAGGCATTAGCCCTTCGGAGAAAGTTCTGAATGGCTGCTTCATGAAGGGGTGAACTGTGTCCCCAAGGTCTCTTTTTGCTGCCTTCTAATCACAGATGCTGAGACAAATCCTCCCAGGTGCTGGTTTTTCAAAGCACTTAATGCTTTGGCTTTGAAGTTCCTCACTTGACAGTTCTGCTTTAATCAGTTTGTGACAAAACAGCCAATTGGTGGTGGATGCAAAGTGCACTGATAAAGTTAATATCAGGGAACAATTTTTTGAGTGTCAAGCATGTGCATGTGTGTGCACACACATATCCATGTGCTAAGCATTATGGTAAATGTCTGACAAGAATTAAAACATCAAAATGTCAGGATACCCCATTAGCTGATATTTTTATTATTCCTACATCCTAAACTATGAAAAACAGGGTCAGAGAATCAGAAGTGGCAAGAAGAATCAAGATTTGAGGCAGTTCGATTTCACAGCCAGCCTTGATCAATAGGCATGTACACCTGTGTCTAGTTTCAGCTCTGTGTAACCTTGCCATAACCTTGGATAAGCCATTCATCTCTCAAGTTCAGGTTCTTGGTCCAAAGAGGGAAGGGGCACAGGTTGAGTACCTCCAGTGGGACTTCCTGGCAGGCTTGTTCATCCAAGCATTCCTGTTTCAGTTTGAGTAATTGAATCCAGTCTTTGTTTTACCGAAGGCCAAGCTTGTCCAGTGTGTCCATGCCACCAGCCAACAGCATTTGTCCATGGCATTTAACAACCGAGCAACATTCATAGGAATGGGGGGAGGAAAAGATGTCCACAGGTGTTGACAGATGTTCTGCATGGAGGGACAGGAGCTGGGGCCATCTCCTGCTGTTTCTAGTGGCCTTCTCTGTCGAGTTAACACAAATGGCAATTATTTGCAACGGCAGGGATGAAAGTAGAGGGTATTATGCCAAGCGAAATAAGTCAGTCAGAGAAAGACAATTATCATATGATCTCACTCATATGTGGAGTTTAAGAAACAAAACAGAATCATAGGGCAGTAAAGGAAAAAAATAAAACAAGATGAAGTCAAAGAGGGAGACAAACCAGAAGAGACTTTAAAAAAAAAAAGATTTTTATTTACTTATTTGACAAACAGAGATCACAAGTAGGCAGAGAGGCAGGAAGAGAGAGAGAGGAGGATGCAGACTCCCCAGGGAGCAGAGAGCCTGATGTGGGGCTCGATCCCAGGATCCTGAGACCATAACCTGAGTTGAAGGCAGAGGCTTTAACCCACTGAGCCAGACAGGTACCCCTCAGAAGAGACTCTTAATCACAGTAAACAAACTGAGGGTTCTTGGAGGGGAGAGGGATGGGTGGATGGGGTAACTGGGTGATGGACATTAAGGAAGGCATGTGATACAGTGAGCACTGGGTGTTATAAAAGACTGATGAATCGCTAACCTGTATGTCTGAAACTAGTATTATATGTTAATTAACTGTATTTAGATTAAAATTTTCTTTAAAAATAATTTTAAAATAAAATAAATAACAATCAAATAATGATCAATGTTATCCAGCAGGGAGTATCAGATCTAGATGTCAGTTAAATTTAAGGGGCTTGCCGAAGTTTAGGAGAGTCACGCTAGGTCATTTTCCTGTGTGGGGAAGTCTTCAGGGGCAGTTCCAAAGACAAAGAATATTAATATTTCTCCTTCCCCCATTCCTCCTAGAGCCAAAGATGTTTCCTCCACTCACCCACTGGCCCTGTATGTAGGTGTTGCTTTCTCTCTACCAATCAAAAAATCAGTGAGTAACTAGAACTTCACCTTTTCCAGTATCCCCCTACCCCCGACCTTTTGTCTTTAATGGCCATGGGCAACAGGGACAAAGACATTTTTTAAAAACTTACAGAAATCTATTATGCTCTACTACCTTGGCCCGCATGGGCCACTGCAAAGGGATTCTGTGAACCGTGTACTCAGATGAATGGTCATTATCTTCAAAAAGGCAGGGGCAGTGATAGACACAGGAATCAAAAAAGCAAGAGTTAATGGACCATCAGAATAATGGAGTACCAACACTTTTTTGTCCTTGGCTTGAATCCTCAAGGTCCAGTGTCTCAACAGAATTTTCATTTTGGTCTCATCTGACTCACTTGTCCAACCCTGGGCCAGTTGGCAGTTATACAGAGAACTGGAAATTTTCCTCAGAAGAGAGAAAGAATATTTGTCAGGTAAACCAAGGAAATGTCCATTATAGGAAGTTAGGCCTTTTGTCGTGGTACTCCATTAGCACCCTCCTGACTGTGAGACCCATTAAAGACAGTAAGGAAGATTTTATTCAAGGGATGCTACTACGATGGTATTTTATTTTATAGTATGGGAGAGAAATCTGGCTCAGCTCAGACAAATGGAGATTTACAGCTAAAGAGCATGATGGGGGTCACTGAATGTAAAATTAAGATGGAACATCAAGGGTAAGGATGAAGGGATTCTGGCTAAACCATCTGGACAGTAATATTGTTGAAGGAAGGCTAGGGTCATAAACTATTGAGATCAGGGGATAAGGAATTTTTAAAAAGACTTATTAATACATTTTAGAGAGAGGGAGCAGGGGTAGGGGTAGAGGGAGAGGCAAAGATAATTTTTAATCAGACTCTTCACTGAGCATAGAGCCTGAGGTGAGGCTTAATCTCAGGACCGTGAGATCATGACCAGAGCAGAAACCAAGAGTCAAACGTTCAACCAGCTGCACCAACCAGGTGCCCTGGGAATAAGGGATTTGATCAGATATTAAGCGTTATAGATACTGAAGCACCTGGGTGGCTTAGTTGGTTAAATCTCTGGCTTTGGCTTAGGTCATGATCTGATCCCAGGATCAAGCCTGGCATTGGGCTTGCTGCTCAGTGGGGAGTCTGGTTCTCTCTCTCCCTCTGCAATTCCCCCTGCTCAGGCTCTCTCTCTCTGTCAAAATAAATAAATCTTAAAAAAAAAAATAGACTGGTAAGATACCAGGGGTGAGAGATAAGGAATTTGATCAGATATCAAGAGTAGGATAGGAGATTGCTGAAAAATTGACTAAGCAGGTTTCTTGCTAAAACTGGGCTAAGTGGGCGGAGCCTGAGGTCAAGGCTGGACAGAAAGAGGACTCAGAGGAACTTGACTCCAGTCTGGTCAAGGAGAAAATCTTCATCATCCATGACCATTGTATTTTCTGCAGTCACACATTTTACTAATTCTTTTATCAGACATTCAGTGAATGAGAAACATGAACACAGCAGCAATAATATAACAAATGTAAGCGCTCTAGCAGAGACAAAGGCAGTATAGGAATCCACCTCATCAGATTTAGAATATGCATGACTCCATGACTGAATTACTACCACTGCTTGACTGTTGAGATTAAGATGTAGTAGAGAGGTTCACAGGGAAGGGAGGGCAATATGAATGGGAGTCATCAGAAAGGGAGACAAACCATGAGGCACCTTTAACTATAGGAAACAAACTGAGAGTTGCTGGGGGGGGAGGGGAGTGGGAGACTTGGAGTAACTGGGTGATAAACATTAAGGAGGACACGTGATGTGATGAGCACCCAGGGTTATCCACAACTGATGAGTTACTAAATTCTCTGAAACCAATGATGTACTATCTAATGGTTAATTGAATTTAAATATCTAAAAAAGACACTTAAAAAAAAGATGTAGCATAACTCACAATATCCTTTGAGTGGAAGAATGTGCGGACTTTCCAAACCTCTGCTGTCTAAGTCCCATGGCTAGTAGCCACATGTGGCTAATGACCACTTAAAAGGTGGCCAGTTCAAATGGAGAAATGCTGTAAAAGCAGAATAAACACTGGCTTTCAAAGACATATTGTAACAAAAGGTCAGAGAGTACTGCCACCCTCACATCACAAACATCGCATGACTTCTACAGCTAATGAGAGTGGGACAACGTTCCACCACAAGCTGGTTAGAACTTTGCAAAAGCAGGAAGGGAGGCCCCAGTAAAGTGGACTGGGGATGCCAGAAGGGGAGGCTGGAAGGGGGCGCCTGGTCCTCAGTGCCCATTACAGACCCCACATTGTAATCCCCCACAGGAGAGACTCACCAATTCCAGGCAGCACAGGGGAAGCCGGAGGTTCATCTCCTGACTTTTTCTAGGAGCTTTGCAGCTCAGCTGGTGAGAATTCTCCATCACCCTGCCTTTCTCCAGGGGACTTTCCTTCAAGCACCCTTCCCAACTTCTTCCTCCTCCATGAAATAATGTTCCTCTCCTTTGTTTCTCGCACTTGCCTGTGATGGGACCATAGCTTGCTCAGCCCAGACTGCCATTCTCTGCTCTTCCCAAATAAACCCATGCTGCTGGTCAAATAACTGGCAGATGGAGTTTAAGGCAAATCCAACTAATAAATTCAAGAACTTGCAAGGAACAAAATCAATATGCACAAATTAGTGGCACTCCTACGTGCTCGGAAGGAACCATCAGAAAGAGACTACGGAGAACGATCTCATTTACACCTGCATCCAAGACAGCAAGATACCCGGGAGGCCCCTGAACCAAGAAGGTGACAGACCTGTCCTCTGACAGCCCTGCAACAATGACGACAGACACGGAGGGGGACACACGGAGATGGGGAGGCACTGTGCTCAGGGAAGAACCCACACTGGGAAAATACCTACTCTCCCCAAAACCGTCTACAGAGTCCTCACTCTGGCTCCTGAATTTCCGGACTCGGCACAAGCCTGGAGTGGGTGTGGACACGGGAAGGACCCCGCAGGGCGGAGGTGGGGGGAGCACAAGCAGCGAAGTAGGCGGACGCTCCCTGACTGCAGACCATCTGAGGAGCCCCAGGAACCAAATCCGCGAGCACACAAACACAGACGAGGACCAAGGAGCACCGGAGCCCAGAAACTGGGGACCCCACAGCCCCGCGCACAGCACAGCAGGAGGCCACGTCTCCTCACACAAAACGACGGAAGCCCCAGTGTCTACACAGGGCGCCCTTCCTCTGTGGGGTCCTGAGACCACAAACCCCTTGACAGTCCACTCAGGGGGCTTCTCCTCACCTCCTCCAGCGTCTGGTCCTTAGGAGGTTGGACTGCTGCCAGTGTGGGCGCGTCCTCCACAACGGGTCCGGTCAGTGTGGCTGCAGAGCCACACCCTCCTCAGCTTGTCCTGTCAGGGTGGGAGGCGCCCCACATTCTCCAGAAGTCTCCACAGTGGGTCCTGAAGAGGCGGGGCTCTGGTCCCAGCTGTGGCTGGGCAGCCTGGGCTCAGGGCGGGAGCTGCAGTCTGGCGCCCTCTGCAGGCGGTGGAAGGCAGTGCAGGACTGTGGGAGCTCACCCTTCAGTGGAAGGTCCTGCTCCCTCCAGGGGTCCAGCTGAAGCCATTTCATTCTGGAAATTCAAGATGCATGGAGCCCAATACCCCCCAACTTCCCCACAAACAGCTAAGGAACAATGAATTGGAAACAATGTGGAATTACAACAGTCCTTGACCCAAACAGTGGCACTGAACATGGCCCTGATGCAGACCCACACTCTGACCTCAACTTGGTCTCAAGCCTGGACCCTACCCTAATCCAAGACCCTAACCCTAGCCCCCAACCCAAACAATGTTCACAAGAATCAAAAGGTAGAAACTGCAAATATCCATCAATGGCAAGTGCATAAGCAAAGTGTGGTGAAGGGTTTGAATTTGGGTTCAGGTTCAGGTTTTAGTCAGAATTCTAGATCAGGCTTTGGGTTTAGTGTTAGGGTGAGGATTTAGAGTGAAGGACAAGGGAACAGAGTTATAGTTTAGGGCTTTAAGTTTATGATTTAGGCTTTAAGACTCAGGGCTTATGGGATAAAGTTCAAGGTCAAATTTGGGGTTTGGCTTCATGCTGAGATTTGGGTTCATGGTTCATGACTTGGAGGTCTGGTTTAGGGTTTGGGTTCATGGTTCAGGGCTTGGATCCAGGGCTCATGTACAGGCTTTGGGTTCCATTTCAGGTTTGGGATTCAGGGTTCTAGTTTGGGCTTTAAGGTCAGCTTAGGTTTCAGCGTTGTTAGGGGTTAAGGTTAGGTTTAGGGATGACACATTTTCTTCAATTGTCATCATGGACAAAAAAATTCTATCTGAAGTTTCTAAGTCAGAAATGTATTTCATCTGGGGGCACCTGGGTGGCTCTGCGCGTTAAGCCTCTGCCTTGGGCTTAGGTCATGATCTCAGGGTCCTGGGATCCAGCCCTTCATCAGGCTCTCTGCTTGGCGGGGAGCCTGCTTCCCCATCTTTCTCTCTGCCTGCCTCTCTGCCTACTTGTGATCTCTGTCTGTCAAATAAATAGAATTAGTAAAAGCTATTATATGATCTTTTACAAACCATTTCCTATCTTTGCATTCTCATGTGCCAAGACAGACACGGATTATTTAAAACCCTGAAGAGAGTGCTCTTGCATTTAAATTGCCTGTAACCTTCGTGTAATAGATTTATGACGATAATAGATTTAGTTAAAATATAACTATTTAAAATATTTACTCTCAGTAAACGATTTCAACCTATGCTCATTTAAGTAACTTGGTGCATAATCCCTTTTCTATTAAACCATAGTGCAAGGACCAATGCCCTGTTTCCAAGAGAACCCCAAGCTATTTTTCTAGAATGGCCATATGCCTATATATCAGGCGTCCTGTTTTCACTCCCTTTGTGGAGCACCTACCCTGGAGGTCATGTAATAACCAATGACCCAAAAAACAAACAAAAAACCCAAACATCCAGGTCCAAGTGCCACACCTGCCTGGAGACAAGGAGACTGCTCAGAGAGATGCCTGGCAGGCATCTCAGCCCAGGCCTGTGCTGGGGAAGCTGGTTCCTGGCTTTGGGCGCAATCTGGAAGCCAGCAAACTGACCCAAGAGTGCAGCCCGCGTTTAGGACTGATGATCTTTTTGCAGCCAGGCCGCGCTCGGACACCCGCTCCGGGAGCCAGGCTAGGATGCTGCCCAGAGCCCGCGCTGGCAATGCTCGCATCCCGCCTGGGCTTTGCCCCTCACCCCAGCCCGGGCCTGGGCCTCAGGTGGGAGGGGGGCGGGGGCGGGGGGGGTGCAGAAAAGGGGCTTTGCTAATTTCCAAAGCCGGAAGTGAGCTGGGGGAGGACTCTGGATGGAGGGGGCGGGGCGGGGGCGGGGCAGGAGCGGCCAGGGGAAGGGGCTTTGTTAATTCCCCAGGCGGTAAGTGAGCTCATGGAGGACGCAGTGGAGAGTCTGGGAGGAGGTGGAGGGGCTGGCGGAGGAGGGGCGAGCAGCGCCAGGGTGCTGTGCTGCGGCCCAGTCAGGACTGCAGGACCCACCGGACTCGCCGCCCCTGCGCTCCCTCGCTCCAGCCTAGCCCTCAAGGCAGCGCTGTCCCGTTTCCGCCGCTTGCTGCCCCTCCCCGCCCCAAGGCTTTTCCGGAGGACCCTCTGCTCACAGGTAAAGTGACACCGCGCCTCGCCCTCACCTTGAGCAGAAAACATGGGCCACTAGCGGGGCGCGGGGCGCGGGGGTGTGTGTCGGGGCCCAGCCTCCCACGAACCCCAGGGCACCAGGTACACCCGGGACGCCGCGCTGCACCTCGTCCGCCAGGGGTCGGGCCAGGGACAGCGCTCCAGGAGGTAACCCCCACCGCCCTCCAGCGGGCGGGCTAGCCCCCATCCTTTGGCACAGGCTTGTCAGAGCCTCCTGTCATTCCCAGGGCACCCAGAACCCAGAGAGTGAGGCCTTGGGTGTTTTCTAGTGACAGATCAAGGCAATTCTTCGACTTTGGGACTTCAGAGTTAACATAGTTTTCATTTGTGATTATTAATTTTGTGTGGGGTCCATAGCTTTTCTTTTGACCTATGGTTGTTTTCACTCCGGGTTCTGAAGAAGCCCCTAAATCCTAACCCTGTTGAGAACTCCGAAAGCTCTCAGAGCAGCAGGGCTGGGGGACAGTGTGGACACATGGTTTGGTTTCTCCTCTGGCCTGATTCTGTGGCAGCCCCGCTCTGTCCTCCTCAGATTTCATAGCAATATCTGAACAAGTGGAGAAGGGACCAGGGGGTCAGGAAGGTGGCCACCGAAGAGTGACTTCTCTGGAGGGTGGCTGAGCTAGCAAGTGAGCATGTTAGTCCAGCTCTGCCTGCAGTCAGGATGGAGCTGAACAGGGGCCAGGGAAGGGGAGGTGGAGCAGAGAGCGGGGACTAAGGGACCAAAGAGGAGATTCAGATGAAGGGAAGAACATGAGCCAGGAAAGAGAAGAAACTCTAGAATACAGGCATGTAGAAAGGAAAAGGGATGAAGTGGGCATTGGGAAAGGGCACCACCAGGGAAGGAGAGAGTGGAAGGGAAGAGGGAGGAAGAGAGAAAAGGGGAAAGGGAGAATGGAGGAGTCAGCATGCCAGGGCTCCCCCTGCATCTGAAGAAGAGGTGGCTGGTCCAGTTTGTCAAACAGGGTGTTCACTCTTTGGTCCCAGTTTCTGTTCCCAGTGCTACTGGGCTTTGCAAGGAAGGCAGGCTGTCCCCTGGGACCTACTGGAGCCAACTGGAGCCCACAGGAGGGTGGGAGAGGTAAGATGCCACCGGGTCCTGTCCTGTGCTGCTCCCAGCCACCAGCCACACCACATGGTGCAAGAGGGACCCCAGAACAAACGAAGGACACAGGCCTGCATGTCTGCCGGTGGCCCTGGGCACTTAGCTCATCGCAGTGAACCACACCGCCTCCTCAACCCAGGCTTTCAAAGCCTCCTTCTTAGTTCCTGGCTTTCATGTCTATAGGAACATGAGCCAGATCTAACTCATCTCCGACAGACAATTCTGACTCACCCCGTGTCAGATTTTTATTAGTGGCTGTGATAGAGTAAGATAGCAATGCTCCAACGAACGGACTGTTTCCTCCCACTTGACCTCAACAGTCTTATACATTTTCTTAGCGAAAACATCTTGTCTCCTTCCATTAAGCTCATAACGTGGTCTAATAGTATACATGCGCCTTCGTTAGATGCGAATCGATAAAGAGGTCCCTTTTTTTTTTTTAAATTTTACAAGCTAAAGTCAGTGAACACACCCAACTTGACGAATACGTCTCTAAAATGTCAGTCCAGGCAAAGCTTTTTCTGCCTACACTTTGGAGCCTACGTGGTAATGTTTTTAAAATGCTTTCAGTCCCTCAGTGAGGCTCTTAGAAGGTAGCCAGGGCTTACTACGTGCCAGGCACTGTGTCAGGTGTTGGAGCTAAAGGGAACGAGAGCTTGGAGGCTGGCTGGGGAGGGACATCCATGACACAACCACAGCTAGAAAC
Organism: Mustela putorius furo; assembly: GCF_011764305.1. Classification (NCBI taxonomy): domain Eukaryota; kingdom Metazoa; phylum Chordata; class Mammalia; order Carnivora; family Mustelidae; genus Mustela; species Mustela putorius. The sequence goes on from NW_025421321.1 coordinate 43,614, forward strand.
AGAGGCCAGTGCTAGAAAAGAGAGAGCAGGCTGCATGGAGAGTGTGTACCATGGGGCTTGTGAGCTCATGAATAAGTGGGAGTAACTGGAGTTGGGAGATGGGGGAGAGGAAGAGGGTCTTCCCATCAATGGGAATCACCTGTGCTTGGAGGCAGGCGCCATGAGGGGTCTCCACAGGAAGAGGGAGGCAGTGTGGTTGAAGGGCAGAGAGATGGGGCAGAACAGGCATCAGTCAGTTGGAGGGGGATGAAGAGACTGATGGGAGGATTATGGGTGCCTTTGGAGGACTGAGAATTTCTTAGAAGATCAGTGCAGATTTCTATGGAGACAAATGCCAGGAACTGATAGGTCTTTGAAAGGTCACTCTGGCTGCCTTTTGGCAAAGGGGTTGGTAAAAGGCACTTGCAGGTGTGAACACACCAGGTGGGAGGTGAGTGCAGGAAATCAAGTGAGGGAGCATGGGAACTTGGTCCGGGGGTATAGAAAGGAGAATAGCCTTTAAGGAGTTCCACAAATTGGCACCAGCTGTGGCTTCATTGCAGAGCTGGAAGGGGGACGTGGGTGTGTCCTGGAAGCTACAGAAATTACATGAGAAAGGGACGTCTTTTTAGATCTTTTTTTCAACAAGAGGAACTCTCATCTTATTGATAGAATTTCAGAGTGGGAACCAATGGACATGAGGACATCTTTGAAATGTCTGAATAAGTTCTTCGACATCTTTGCAAGTGACGAGGAGACCTTGACCTTAGGAGGCCTCGGCCCTCTTTGTAGCCAAAAAGATTTCACCTACAGATTTGGGTTCTCCCTTTTAAAGTCAAGGAGACAGTCCTTCCAAAGGACACCTCCTATCATTTTACCCTCTCATCATACCTCACATGCTGGGATCTCCAAGACCCTCTGTTCCAGGTTGTGAGTACCTACTTGGGCCGGTCTGGTCTTGCCAAGAACACCACCACAGGAAATCTAGAGCCTGTAGTGCTATTAATAACATCATCTAAGACTGTATTTGCTGCCCTCATGGCCTCTTCCCACCATGACTCACTGAAGCTTTTTACACATTGTATCCATTAAGCTATAGTTCCCAAAGCTAATCTTCTCTAGTGCCATTAATTTTTAGGTGACCAGGCAAACCTTAAACTTGTCCCCCTTAATTGGATCCCTGTGCCCCCACAATCTCTTTGAATGCCTTTCACCATGATCCTTGAATGAGATCTGAGACCACTGCTGGTACCTAATACTTCTTGGCACCTTGTTTGTTAGGTTCTTGGAAGAGGAGGTGGCTATGGAGGTGAGTGGGGATGGGAGTGGGAGGATTTCTCCCTTCACTTCCCCTTTTGTTTTTCAAATGATGGGTTTTGAGGTGGAGGGAAAGGTTAACCAGACCATTTATTTTCCATCTCCCATCCATAAAATGTTTACCACTCCCCACCGGAAGACTTTAGATCTTTCATTTGAATCTCCAGGAAAATCTCCCAAAGCCAGACCACCACCATGTGGATTCAGCCATCTTCTGATTCACCTCCAGATTGTCTCCTCTTAACTGCTCAAGCCACAGGTTAAGGGCGAAATGTTCAATGCCCAAGCAATTAAGTGGGGAACACGTTTATCTAAGCAATTGCATGCAGCTCTGTATCTGCATACAGGGGGTCTCTCCCAAGCCTTTCCAACCTCAGCAGAACAAGACAAAGCCCCAGCGATCTGGGGTATATATCATTCATTCATTCCTGGGTTCAACACTCAAGGCGGATCCCCACCATGACAGTGGGAGAGCAAGGACTGGAGAAATCCTGGAAGCTGAAGTCTGAGGAGGATTTCAAATTCAAATCTGACATGAAAGAAACATCTGGACTAGGTCCTCAGGTACATACAGTATTCTGAACTGAGGCTAGAACCAGAGACCATTCTAATGAAAGTCCTCTACAGGAGGGCTCTCACAGGTGGGCTCCGACTCAGTTTCCTGTATATTCATTCATGAAATAGCTCTTCGGGTCAACATGCAGAAGAAAACCATTTAATAAAACTGACAATGAGTAGAAGAAAGGGAAGCCAGAAGGCTTGTGAATGGGGAGAGAGGAAGAGCCAGGGCAGAAAACCAAGAATCCCTCCCTGCCCTCCTTGCTGCCAGGGAGGTCTGAGGGACTAGTTTCCACCTGGGATCCCAAGTCCAGAAAAGAAGCAGTGGGGCCATGGCTGGGGAGTGAAGGGGGTCCTCAGCACGCACGCGTGGGGGTGCCCAATGTTGGGGGCTAGTGCGCCCGCTGGTGGGGGGCACCTCGCAAGGCACTGTCCCCAGCCCGACCCCATGCGGACCGGGGTTCGGCCCAGCGTTCTGGGTGGTCCCAGTGCCCTGGGGTTCCTGGGAGGCTGGGCCTTGACAACCCCCCTCCCCGCCCCCAGGTCGCGTCCCCTGCTTTCTGCTCCTGGTGAGGGCGCAGCACAGTGTAACTTTACCTGTGTGCAGAGGGTGGTCCGGAGAAGCCTTGGGGCGGGAAGGGGCTGCAGGCAGCAGGAGAGCAGGGACACAGAGTCCGGTGGGTCCTGCAGTCCCAACTGCGCGGCAGCACAGCACCTCGGCGCTGCGTGCCTTTCCTCCACCAGCAGCTCCACCTCCTCCCAGACTCTCTTCCACATCCTCCGTGAGCTCACTACCCTCTTTGGCAATTAGCAAAGCCCCTTCTCTGTGCCGCCCCGCCTCCCTCCCTCCTGAGGCCTGCCTGGGCTGGGTCTCAGGACCGAAGCCCTGGGGGGCTGTAAGCATGGCCAGCGCTGGCGCTGGGCAGACTCCTAGCCTGGCTCCCCGAGCGGGTGTCCGCCCAAGTCCTGGCTGGGAAAAGGTCATCAGTCCTGTTAATCCTTGCTGCACTCTCTGGTCAGTTTGCTGGCTTCCTGATTGCGCCCAAAGCCAGCAACCAGCTTCCCCAGCACAGGCCTGGGATGAGATGCCTGCCCAGGATCTATTGAGCAGTCTACTCATCTCCAGGCAGGGATGGCACTTCGACCTGGATGTTTGGGTTTTTTGATTGTTTTTTTTTCATTGGTTATTACATGACCTCCAGGGAAGGTGCTCCACAAAGGGAGTGAAATCAGGACGCCTGATATATAGGCATAAGGCCATTCTAGAAAAATAGCTTGGGGTTCTCTCGGAAATGCGGCATTGGCCCTGCACTATGGTTTAATAGAAAAGGGATTATGCACCAAGTTACTTAAATGAGCATAGGTTGAAATATTGTTCATCTCCTACAACAAATGGGGGTATGCGCTTTAGTAAACTAATTCAACTCAATTAGAGACATTGTCTTCAAGGGATAACATCATAGAGACTAGAATCAGAATCATACTTTTCGGAAAATTGGGCCAAGGTTTTTTGTTTTCTTTTTTTTTGTTTTGTTTTAAGATTTTATTTATTTATTTGACAGACAGAGGCCCCAATTAGGCAGAGAGGCAGAGAGAGAGGGGGAAGCAGGCTCCCTGCTGAACAGAGAGCCTGATGCAGAGCTCGATCTCAGGACCCTGAGATCATGGCCTGAGCCGAAGGCAGAGGCTTAACCCACTGAGCTACCCAGGCGCCCCTGGGCCCAGGTTTTGATGGCTTCTTTCCTCAATCTTATAAAACCTATTTGAACACTACTGGATGCCAGAACTGCTTACAAATATTTGGTCCCTTGTAATTTTAACCTTCCAGTATTCAATGCACCTGATCCATGTAATATCCTATAGTATTTTTGTCAAATGAAGACTCTCAAAGTGTGTTTCTTGGGAGACACTTTTCAATTGGTTGCTTACATTTCTGCATTTATTATTTGTTCTAGACCATCCTTTGAAGATGGTTGTATTGAATAGACTTGGAAGACAGAAATAGTATCTTTTTTTTTAACTTAACCTATTGTGTTTGCAAATATTATCGGCCTCTGTTTTGATTCTTCTTGTGGGAACTGAGGCTCAGAACTGATATATAACTCCCACCCCTACACACACACACACACACACAACACACACACACACACAAATACTGTTAATATTCTGGCTACCTCTATTGCTGTGAATAATAAGCTATATTATTTCTGAACCATGTGTCTGCGTCTTCTATCAACACCAAAGAAACCATGGCAGACTCATACACCAGCTTTCAAATAAGGGAAAATAATCTCAGATGCTTTATATTTTTTGATAGTGTTACCTACTTCTGAACATATGACTGAACACATATAAAGCTGGAGCCATGACCATTGAGAGCTTCTTCTGTGGAAGAACTATGCATTCACTAGTAAACAAAATTAGTTTCATCTTTTATTTTTCCTCCTGGACACCATTTCCTCTCTCACACTGTTGCTCAAATTGGATGGAGTCTAAGGTCCTTTGAGGAAATTTTTGTTTAATGACTCAAAATAAAATAGGAAGAGTCTAAAGTGCTAAAAATAATTCTAGATAAAAGGTATAAGATCATGCCAGAAAGGATAGTAATTTTATCTAACAACTGCCTGTTCACCCCTTATTTGTTCATTAACTAATCTCCAAATTCCTGACTAAATCCCTTTTGTAAGTCAGAATGTGAGCTAAAAACTGGGATTTCAAAAAAGTTTTCATTTGAAATCCAGTTAGTTAACATATATGGTTGTATTAGTTTCATGTGTACAATATAACATATAGCACTCGGTGCTCATCATGACAAGTGCTCTAATTAACCCCCATCACTTATTTAATCCATCACTCCTTTCAAATCCCCTCAAGTAACCATCAGTTTGCTCTCCGTAATGAAATGTCTGTTTCTTGCTTTGTTTCTCTTTCTATGTCTTATTATTTTCCCCTGTGCTTGTTTGTTTTGTTTCTTTTATTCCATATATGAGTAAAGGTATTTGACTTTCTCTGACTGACTTATTTCACTTTTAGCATTATACTGTCTAGTTCCATCCATGTTATTGCAAATGGCAAGATTTCAGTCTTTTTTATGGCAGAATAATATTCCACTGTATATACATACCACTTATTCTTTATTTATTCATCTATTGATGGATACTTGGGCTCTTTCCATATCTTTGCTTTACACATAATGCTGCTATAAACATAGGGGTGCTAGCATCCCTTTGAATAAGTTTTCTTATATTCATTGGGTAAATACACACCAACAGGATTGTTGGACCACAAAGGACTTCTATTTTTAAATTTTATGGAAATTCCATAATGTTTTCAAATATGGCTGTATCAGGTTGCATCACCACCAACAGTTCACAATTGTTACTTTTTCTTTTTTTTTTAAGATTTTATTCATTTGACAGAGAGAGATCACAAGTAGAGAGAGAGAGGAGGGAGCAGGCTCCATGCCTGGGAGAGAGCCCGATGTGGGACTTGATCCCAGGACCCTGAGATCATGACCTGAGCTGAAAGCAGAGGCTTAACCCACTGAGCCACCCAGGCAGCCCCCACAAGTGTTACTTTTTCACATCCTCTCCAACACCTTTTGTTTCTTGTAGTGTTGATTTTACCCATTCTGACAGGTGTGAGGTGGTATGTCTTTCTAGTATTGCTTTTCAATTTCCTGATGATACATGATGGTGGACATCTTTTCATGTATCTACTGAACATTTGAATGTGTTCTTTGGGGAAACACTTGTTCATTGCTTCTATCCATGTTTTTATTGGATTATTTGTTTTGGGATGTTGACTAAAAACTGGATATTAAGTAACACACAAGACAGGTTTCCTTGAGCTTAAATTTTATTTGCATGAGTATCATTAACAGGAAAAAATATGCATATGTGTATGTACAAGTGTGTTTACGTATACATCTATCTATCTATCCTCCATCCCCTGTCTTCTAATTGTGGTAAATCCTGTAAGGTGGGGAATGGGATAGTCTGAAGAAATGTGCTGCTGGATATGTTGGGTAAGCAAATTTAATTGCACTCAGATGCATTGGATATAAGTGAATCACTCAAATGAGTTATTGAATATTATATAGAAACAAATTAAAATTTTATGTAGTTGAAAATAATAGGTAGTTAAAATAATTTTTGTTGTTTGTTGTTTTGGTGTCTTTTTTTTGTTTATATATACTATGGTGTGAATGTTTATGTCTCCCAAAATCATATTATGAAATCTAACTCTGGAAGTGATAGTATTAAAACATAGGGGCCTTTGGGAGGTGATTAGGTCATAAGTGGGATTACAGTCCTTTTAAAGGAGACCCCAGAGAGTTCTCTTGATTCATTCATCATGTATGTTTACAGTGAGAAGATAGCCATCTATGAGGAAGTGGGCTCTCCCTGGATCTGCCCATTCCTTAATCTTGAACTTCTCAGTTCTAGAACTGTGAGAAATAAATTCCTGTTCTTTATAAGCTATTCAGTCTATATCATGTCCGTTATAGCAGCCTGCATGCAGAAGGACACTATGACCTAAAACGAGAGCAATAAATATAAAGTTTCAGTAAAGTCAGTTGGTACAATGTTTTTTTACTTAGAGAAGACATGCTGCTTCATGTTAAACCTTGATATTGTATATGTTTCTTGAAGGGACACTTCTTACTCCTTTGTGTGTTTTCCACAAAGTCCAGGATGATGCCTTACATAAAGGTAATATTTTATAAATACTGTTGGAAATATATACTTCTCTGAAATCTTATTTTGCCTACAGATTACTTGGATCCACTTTGCCTTGTGTAGAATATTTGAAATATATTAAGAACAGAATGTCTCTCTAAATAACATTTAGAATCATCATTAGTTTATGACTCCTGACTCATTTGTTTATGCAGTGATACTTACTGCAAGAACACTGAAGTTTGTAATATAATTTTTGAATTAATTACCAAGCTAGTTTATTATAACTTATGAAAAAATAATTTCTCATGTTGGTTTAATTCTGCTCTTATGTTATGCTCATGACATTTTCATTAAAATAAAGTAGAAATTAGAAGTAAATAATAAATGAAAAATAAAAAATAATAAATAAAAAAATAAAAGTAAAGCTCTTGTGAAATGTTAAACTTTTCTTACTTATTTTGTTTTGCTTTTCCTCTACCATGCTGGCAAAGCTGTATTTTGCAGATAGATACAATTTTCTAGTTGCTAGGTTTGTTACTTTTGCTAAAATTTTCAAAATATAAGAAGTTGAATAGTCATGGATTGTTTATTAAACTCCTTATCTACACATATAAAATTAAAACAATGATGGTGACCTGGGTATTTCTAAAATTGTATTCTGTTTTTCCATATTATGTTTTACAATGTAATTAATAAAGATTCTGCATATATTAACACCCATCCCCTTCTATCTCATCTGTATGTCCATTACAGAGCATGTATGATTTCTATTCATTGCTATGTTGTGGTGAAGAGATTGTCTGAAGTAGTCCTATATTTATGCAGGTAGATCTTAAGCTATGGTGCTCTTTTTTATTTGCTTGTTCCTGATCACTATGTCTGAAAGATGGTAACTATTGCATCAGGTATGACGATTAAAAAATATTATTGGTGCCTGATACACTGTGATGAAATAGGTAAGTCGATTCATAATTTGTTAATTAAATTAGAAAAAAATTCCTTTGGATTTGTCTTTTATTAAGAGTTTGTTCTTTTAACAAATTTCTTGGGATGTTTTTTGTGTAATATATATCACATGCCTCAACCTTTAAATTTGAATGTAGAAAAGAGTTATCAGAATGAGCCTAGAAAATATTGTTATGAAATATTTGTGTTCTGCTATATTATGTTAACTTAGGAAATAATGGTAGTTATTTTTATTAGCATTTCCTACTTTCCACATGCCCTTGCAGGTGAGATATCATGGTTTTCCTACTCTTTTTATCGTGGTTGTTATATTCTTCATGATCAATAACAATCAATGAAAATTCGTAACATTAATTTTCTTTGGGAAAGTGATATTTTAGCAAGAATCCATGACCAAAAATTTTAGCTGTTGTTCTTCCAGGAGATGAGACTATCAATGTTCCCAAAATTTCAAGAAATAGAACTTATTAATTGTGTTGGTTGATGTTTATTGTCTCTGAACTTAGAGGTGCATAATTCAATTTAAAATTTATTTTGGGGGCGCCTGGGTGGATCAGTGGGTTAAAGCCTCTGTCTTTGGCTCAGGTCATGATCCCAGGGTCCTGGGATCGAGCCCCACATCAGGCTCTCTGCCTAGCAGGGAGCCTGCTTCCTCTTCCCTCTCTCTCTGCCTGCCTCTCTGCCTACTTGTGATCTCTATCTGTCAAATAAAATCAATAAAATCTTTAAAAAAATGGAGTGGACCTTAGGGGGGTGCTTATCTGAAATTGAGGGACATTATAAAAAAAATAAAAAATAAAATTTATTTTGAATTGAAAACAAGATCTTACTGAAGTTTAGGCATCCCACTTTATATCAGGCCTCCAGTACATTCTAATTTATTTATAGATAATATCATAAACATGAATGTCAGTTTTCTGAATGCATTTATACTGAAACTGCAATGACTCAAAGATATCAGATCTGAAAAGCACTACCTTTCTATAATTTCTGTTCCCTAGTAGGAATGGATATACCATTTTAGCACAATTATCCAACAGTATTCAAAAGCATCATGAATTTTATTTTATTTATTTATTTATTTTTTAAAAGATTTTATTTATTTATTTGACAGAGAGAATTCACAAGTAGATGGAGAGGCAGGCAGAGAGAGGAGGAAGCAGGCTCCCCGCTGAGCAGAGAGCCCGATGCGGGACTCGATCCCAGGACTCTGAGATCATGACCCAAGCCGAAGGCAGCGGCTTAACCCACTGAGCCACCCAGGCGCCCCACCATGAATTATAAACATAGTTATTACACCCTAAAAATCAAGTATGAAAATGTATAAGCAACCAAATCTCTATTTGTAAATGAAATACTCCCACACAGACGGGTTTTAAAACTTTCTAACTTAAGGAATTTGACAGCACAGACTCAGGGTAGTAGTTTCAGTGCCTACAGTATACTTTCAGGGAGAGAGTAATGTAGGCTCTGAGTCACGTTCTGCCTAGAGATGACCTATTAGTGGTTCTGGCATTGTTTGTTTGTTTTTGAAAATACGTTCCTGGGCGTCATTCAGAAAATGCAGAGTTTGGCAATCTATATAAATTCAGGATGATCTTTTTGAATGTTTGTCTTTCACTACATCAAATTAACATAATTGGACAGAAATTCCACTAAATTAAGCATTGTTAGGAAACGTGTAAATTGGAGCTGCTCAAATTAGTTGCTCTTTGAACTATGTGCTGTTGGTTCAGGATTAGATAAGGAGTTTGAAGGAAAACCTAAATCATTGCTTCCTTTTTTGAGACAGTCTTAGCATATTTTCTTAAAATTAGCTGAAATAAACAATGTGTTTAGTCGCAAAGTGATTTGCATTTTTGCACAAACTCCCTATCTCCTTGAGAATTATAACAAATATTTCATGAAACATCATTGATCTTTACTTTGTGACACTGCTCTAAAGTACATTCAGAGTTGCCAGTTAAAAGTGTTAGTGTTGAGATGAAATGTCATGCATTTTTCTTCACTTCCATGCAAATGAACACAGTAATTTATTAAGACAGAATGAAGAAAAAAAATTGAAAATGAGTTCCAGATTTTAAAAATCACTTGCCATTCAATCCAAATTGTGAGTTTGATCGGTTACCGAACACTTTATAATGCACCCCCGGTAATTTTACAGAGATTATTTGTTTCTTACCAATTCTTGATATTCTGTCTTGCAATGCAGAGAAAGCTAACTAATTTAAAATAACTTCTGTTAATTTTGATTGTTATAAACTTAAAATTGATTAACTTCCATATACAGAGTTTAAAATGTTCACAATTTACATTAAATATATATTCTGTGTATACCTTGGAAAAATTATACTGAAAATTGAAATTAAAATGATGTTGTATATAGCTGCAAGAAGCTGCCTGTCCCATTTCATCTTACTATATAAGTTGTGTCAGGTAATTTATAAAATCCCTACTGCATAACAAGTCTATTTTTTGTTGGAATGGGTAGTAATGTTTCTTCTTATTTCTAAATAAGAGTTGGTCTATGAGTGCATCTGCAACTGTATTTTTCCTAAGTGGCTTCATGGTCTTGAACTGAGAAAGCTCAGAACATTAAACATCAAAATAATATATTTGGACATAATTAGACATCAAGGAAATGCAATTAAAATGACACTGAGATATCACTACACACTTACCAGAATGGCTAAAATAAAATATAATGACAAGACCAAAAGAAAAATATATACCCTTTGATGATACACAATGGCAAGTTGTACCATCACTTAACCATCTCAGACTAGTGTAGTGTTAAATTTGTTTTCCTAAGCAATGTTAGGAAAACATTGGGTCACTTACCACTTTTCAAGGATATAAAGTGCTACCATTTTACTTAAAACTGTGAAATTTGGTCAGATTTAAATTTCAATTTATGTTAAAACATTCTGTAAACTGTGTTAAACTTTGACATTTGTTCCCTCTGTTCAGTGAATAAAACTATATCATATTCTGAAAAATACGCTAATTTTCATTTTGAAAAATATCCCTTTTTCCTCTTATGGTAATTATTAATATGAATTAATAGTAGAATTTCATATGGTTCCATATGCCCATAAATACTTTATTGTATATTATCAAATTTAATAATGAATATAATGTACTTCTTTGGACAATGTTTAAAGACCAGTCTACTCTTAAAACAAAAAAATGGAGACGCGCTTCTTTAGTTCACACAAATTTCATTTTGTTATATATAACCTCAGATAAATTTCAACAAATCATATTTTATTAAAATTATGTCTACTTAAAATTCTCATAGAAGAGTAAAACCATCCTAAATAAAAATAAACACACACAACACACACACATCACCCATGTATAGGCAAATCACAATGGCTGTAACAATACATTAGGCATTCCACAGTTAAGGGCTATCAAAATTTCCATCAGTGGCAAAAAGATTTGTATCCAAATGGACTGATTTTCCAGAATCCAAGAAAAAGTCTCCTAGGGTTTATTTGAAGATACATATTTAAACAAATACTTCTTAAATTTAGGAAATTCAGAACATACGATTAAAGAATATTTGCAGTGCAGACTATATTCAATCCTTCCTTCAAAATGTGCCTTTGAGTACATAATTCTGTTTTCTCTATCTAAATTGAGCTGTCCTCCAAGGAAGTTTTCTAAAATGTGTGTCTCTGTGTGATAAATGTTCTAAGACCTAACATGCTTCATTGTATTTTTACTGTGCTCTCAAATTTAATCAATAATTTGGCTTGATGTATAATATCTAGTTTCAAATATCTTTTCCATCTATACAAACACCCAGCTGTCTCCTTTATATGCTATTACTATTGAGAATTCTGCTGTCAGTATTATTCTTGTACATTTTAGGTGATCTGTTCTTCTCTTGGGCATCATTTATGCTCTTCTCTGTTTTTGATATTCTTAAAACTCACCATAATGTATATGAGTGGTTTTGTGAGTGTGTGGTTTTTGTTTCTGATTTCTCATGTTTGGCATCATTTTAAGTCTGGTATCTTTTACCTTTCTTTAATTCTCCAAAATTTATCTCAGTACTTATTTAAATATTTTCTTTATTTTTTTTTTCTCTTCTGCTGCATTTGGGCAGAAGTCATTAATTTGTTTGTTTGTTTGCTTTTCCCAACTCATTTATTCATTTTACAGCTATATTCATCTTAATCTCCATTTATTGTATTCTTTATTTCAACAATTTTCACTTAATTTATATTCACAGTATAGTATCTTTTCTTTGTATATGTATATCATAATTTTATAATATACTTTTAAGCTATTTTTAAAAATATTTTATTTATTTATTTGACAGTGAGAGATAACAAGTAGGCAGAGAGGTGGGCAGAGAGAGAGGAAGGGAAGCAGGCTACCTGCTGAGCAGAAAGCCCGATGTGGGGCTTGATCCCAGGACCCTGAGATCATGACCTGAACCCAAGGCAGCAGCTTAACCCACTGAGCCACCCAGGCGCCCCTTTAAGCTATTTTTTAAAAGTACAGCCTCTCTTTTTTTTTTAAAATATTTTCTTTCTTTATTTATTTGACAGAGAGAGATCACAAGTAGACGGAGGGCAGGCAAAGAGAGAGAGAGAGAGAGAGAGGGAAGCAGACTCCCTGCTGAGCAGAGAGCCTGATGCAGGACTTGATCCCAGGACCCTGAGATCATGACCTGAGCTGAAGGCAGTGGCTTAATCCACTGCGCCACCTAGGCGCCCCTAAGCTATTTTTTAAATTCCTGTTCCAATAACACTTGGATTGCCATATAAAGTTAACCACATCATCTTTTTTAGGTAAGTAATTGTACTTTTTAAGTGCATAGTTATTTTGGTCCATGAGTTCAGCTCCTCTTAGGATCATCAAATCTCTGTAAAGTCTGGATTTGCTAGGATTTTCTAAGCAACAATAAAATACATTGAAACCTGGTAGCTTAACTATAATAATGTTTTCTTTGTCAATCATTCACAATAGTATTACATTCTGAGTAGCTTCCTTCTATTTTGCAGCTATAGTGTTTGGAAAAACTTGAATTGTGATATCACTGTGATAATGTGAATTAGTCAGGGTTTTTCAGAGAATCAGAAAGAGAAAACAAGGAATATATTCTCCAGGGCCAACTCTAGAAGTGAGTATTAAAACATCTGTCCAAATTCAATTGAACAAAACTCAGAAATGCCATCTCCAGTGAAATACAAAGAAGATTATATATAGTTCTGGGCACACACATCTCATTTGACCCAATGATGTACATCAATGAAAGACTGAAGGCCAATCACCACTCCATGGGTGAATTTAAAAATAAATTTACTAATGAGGCCAAGAACTCAGAATCACAAATACTTCAGAACTAATAATAACTGCCTTCACTTGATGTTATTCTCTAAGATAAATCCTACGATCAAGTTTCAATTTTAAATTCTTACAATTTTAAATTCTTAAATCCTTATGAAGAAGCATCATTTGGAGGGAGCAGTTTTCATAATTTATCATCCATCAGCCTTTTTTTTTTTTTTAAAGATTTTATTTATTTATCAGAGAGAGAGATGGGGAGAGAGCGAGCATAGGCAGACAGAATGGCAGGCAGAGGCAGAGGGAGAAGCAGGCTCCCCGCTGAGCAAGGAGCCCGATGTGGGACTCGATCCCAGGACGCTGGGATCATGACCTGAGCCGAAGGCAGCTGCTTAACCAACTGAGCCACTCAGGCGTCCCCATCAGCCTTTTTTTTAAGAGTTTATTTATTTATTAGACACAGAGACAGAGAAAGAGAGAGATCACAAGTAAGCAGAGAGGCGGGCAAGCAGGGAGAGAAGCAGGCTTCCTTTTGAGCAGAGCCCGATGTGAGGCTGGATCCCAGGACCCAGAGACCATTGACTTGAGATGAAGGCAGAGGCTTAACCCACCACCAACGTGATGAGAGAGCCACTCAGGTGCCCCTCATCCATCAGTCTTAATTGATTGGATGAAAATGTGTGGAGGAATAATGCCTTAGGGAGCTAATCTCTCTAAAGGATTTTCAAGTCTTTACCCCTTCAAGGTTTTTGTACAGTTCTGATAGCCTCTAAACATCCAGCTGATTTCTACAGTGACAGGCCTGTTAAAACCTGTCTTCAAACCAGGAATAGAGCTTGAAGCATACCAGTCAAGAGCAACTTTGAGTCTTTTAAGGAATTTATCATCATTTCTTTGTTTTTGGTTAATATCTGAAATAGTTCCATATTACACTTGCATAATTTACCAGAGCTGACTTTGAAGGAGGCATTCAGTTCCAGCTAGTTCCATATTTTGGCAAGAACTATAATTCTATATATATTTAAAAAAAAAACATATTTTAGGGCGACTGGGTGGCTCAGAAGGTTAAAATCTCTGCCTTCAGCTCAGGTCATGATTCCAGGTTCCTGGGATTGAGTCCCACAGTGGGCTCTCTTCTCAGCAGGGAGCCTGCTTCCATTCCTCTCTCTCTGGCTGCCTCTCTGCCTTCCTGTGATCTCTGTCAAGTAAATAAATAAAATTTTTAAAAAAACATATTTTATACCAGTTATTCATGTTTATTAACTAAGATATCACAATACAAATAATACAAACAGTTGCTCTTTATTCATACCTTCAACCAAGATAAAAAAATATGTCATATTTTCTCCAAAAATTTTATATCATCTGATAGGTCAGATATATATAAAATTACATTTAAATTTTAAAAATATCAGCAAATATTTTCATTTAAATGAAAATTTGAAAAAAAATCTACTTTTCCAACACGACTCTTTATCCTATTTTTTTTGAATTTTGTCGACAACTGATAAAATGTTTAGCGAGACTACAAATGTTAGATCGAAAAAAATGATTAATACATGTAGGTTCAAATTATTATGTTCCATTAAAAATGATTTAGTCTTTGATGAACATCTGTTTGGTAATATGTTGTATCCAGATATAGTAAATTAATGATATATATAAAATTATAGGGAAATGACACCTTCCGTTCCATTATGAGTAGAGCTTTTAAAATGCTATTTGTCACAAACTGTCATCTTGGTTAAATGTCATTACGTAGCATAAAGTAGCATTTAAAAAATATATACTCTTCATATTTTAGAAATCTAAAATATGACTTTCTATGGTTTGTGTTTCCATATTCCTTTATTGCCAGTTTGAACAAATCCACATGCTTTGATTCAAAGATAATAAATTCCTCTTATTTGGAAAACTGATGTTTATTTTTGTTCTCTCACCCTTCGCAGGTGGTTTCATTTTAGCACACTTCAGAGTTATAATTTCATGCTTATTAAAAACATTTATTATGATCTACATAGATGAATGAAACTTTGATTTTATTAAATTATTTGCCAAAAAATCTGTTATTTTTAAAAATGTATTTCCTTTGAAGGGTTATTTTAGAGCGTTCAGAGAGGATCTAGGAGTGTGTTATTATGCAATTTTTAAGCAGGTATGAAATGGTTATTTATATGATTGTTTCCTTAAGGCTTATGTATATTGTCCATTATATGCTATAAAATATTTTTAAAGTAAATTTAAAGTATGTTTTGCATAGTTTATTTTTTGGAAAAAATATTGAAATGACTTATGAAATTCAGTATACTCTCAACATTAATTTATTTTGAAATTTACCAGTTGTCTACTGAACCTATTATATGGCAGATATTACTTCAGATTACACTGGTAAATGAAATACTTGGCTTTGTAGAACTTTTATTTTCATGGGTGAAACAATTAAAAGCTATAAACCTTAATAAAAATTGCATAGTGCATTCAAAAATGATGAGTACAATGGGGAAAAAGAAAAATTCGATAAGGGTGAGACAAATCAAGGTTGTTAGGCAGGGGATAGGAGTTAAAATTTTTAATAGGAAGATCAGGGTAGTTACAATGAAGCTGACAATTGAACAAAGGTATGGAAAGGTGATGAATTTGCCCAGAACTATCAGCAATAAGGTCACTCCAGACAAAGGAATTGGCTATCTTGAAGGCCATAACGTTGGATCATGCCTGGCATATCTGAGGAATAGCAAGGAGGCCACTGTGAGTGACTGAAGAGTAGCAGGGAAAGAGGTCACAGAGGTTAAAAGAGTGGCTAGATCATGTAAAAGCTTAGAAGTCATTGTAAAACTCTGGCTTTTATATTTGGAAACTTACTGTGTGATAGAATTTCTGCTATAACATAGAGTTCAAATGTCCATAAAATTTCAAGGATTCTTATTCTAGTAAGACAGAATAAAGAAAAAGAGTTCATATTTTCACATGGTGTAACAAATGCTCGGAGATCCAAGTGTAGGAAGCTATGGGAGCACAGAAGAAGGCACTAAAATCACACCAATATATTTGATGACTGTGACTATATATAAATTTGTATTTTCTAGATTTTTTATATTCATGGTATCACACAGTATATACTATTCATTGCCTGGCTTTTCTTTTCTCAGCATCATTACTTTGAGAATCTCCAATTGTAAATAGTTCATTTTGATGTTGAATAGTAATCTCTTTAATGAATAGATCATAATTTGTCTTTGCTCTATGGATGGACATTGATGAACATTTCCACTGTTTTCAAATCTTAAAGCTGCTATGAAATTCATATACAAGTCCTTGTATGAACATAGGGTTTATTTCTCTTGGTTAAATGTCTAGAAGTAAAATGGCTATTTGTGTAACTGCAACATATTTTGCATTTAAAAAAATTTTCAAACTATTTTCCAAAGTGGTGGTATCATGATATATGCCAACAACAGTTTAGATTTTTTGTTGCGTCCCAATCTAGCTCAGACGAAGTACAATTAGCCTTTATAATTTTAGCCATTCTAATGGATATGTAAGCATGTCTCATTATGATTTTAATTTGTATTTCTTTAATGTCTAAATGTTGAGAAATTTGTCATGTGCTTATAAGCCATCCTTATCCTTTTGGTGACATGTCTCTGCAATAATTTTCTTCACATGTAAAATTGGATACTCTGTTTGGTTATTAGTATGGTTTTTTATTTTTATTCATTTTTTAATAATCAGAGTAGATGTCCATTATCAGATATATAATTTGCAAATCCCTTCTCCATCTTTACGGTTTCTCAATGGAGCCTTGATAGCTGTGTCTTTCAAGAAATATGCTACTTCTTTCCTGGTACATGGAGGTATGACTAGAACATTATCAATGTTGACCTTTGCAAAGAAAATCATGGCTTAAGATATAGGTAGTCTACGGTTGTTGGGAGTGTTCTGTAATATCAAGCATATCTAGTTAGTTGATAATTTTGTTCAAGTCTTACATATCTTACCAATTTGATGACCATTTGTCTATATAATCTTAAAATAAGGGTGTTGAAATTTTTTTCCATTTCTCTTCTAAGGTAGAAGTTATGATTTTTGTTCTTAGTTTTTCCCTATATATCCCCAAATCTGTTATTAAGTATTAAAAGTCAAGAATTATTATACTCCCTGATGAATTCATCCTTGTACTCTTCTGTAATTTTGACTTGATCTTTATGTCTGACAATGAAATTTGCTTTAAAATCACTTTTCATTATCTTGATATAACCACCAAAGTTATAGTGTGATTAGTGTTAACATAGCATATTTTTTCTTTTACTTTTTAAAGCACTTCTATATTTAATCCTGACAAACAAAACAGACTCTTAACTCTGATAGCATCTTTCTATATTATCTTTTTTTTTTTTTAAATAAAGCAGTTGCAATTTTTGTTAAGGGACCTAAACTGAAAAAAGTTTTAGAAATTTATTTATTTATTTAGTAAAAGATTTTATTTTGTTTATTGCCAGCGAGAGAGAGAGAGAGATAGAGAAGAAGAAGAACACAAGCAGGGGGAATCACGTGCAAAGGGAGAGGAAGAAGCAAGCTCCTAGGGGTGCAAGTAGTCCCATGCAGGGCTGGATCCCTGTACACTGGAATCATGACCTCGGCCAAAGGCAAACATCTGCTTAAACAACTGAGTCATCCATGGACCCCTAGAAAATTAATAAAAAAAAAAACACCTTTTAAAAATATTTTGTTTCTTTCTTGTATTTTTTTAATATTTTATTTATTTGACAGATAGACAGGAAGAGGAACTATAAGCAGGGCAGAGGGAAAAGGAGAAGCAGGTTTCCCACTGAGCAGAGAGCCTGATGTGGGGCTCCATCCCAGGACCCTGGGATCATGCCCTGAAAAGAAGGGACACTTATGGAGGAAGCCACCCAGACACCTCTTTTCTTTGTTTTTAATATATGGCAACTGATGCTTCCCAGCCACGAGGAGCATATTACCCATTGATTAAATCTTTGATAACAACCTATTTAAAAAGGTGTGTAAATATATACTTACTCAGATTTATACACGTTGTGTTTTCTTCATAGTTTGGGGCTGGACCCCATGGTCACAACACTGCTTCCAGTCTTTGCCTTCCCATCTTTTGATACCAGGTATTTGGTCAGCAAAGCAAATTAGTATCAAAATTAATAAGCCCTTGGCACCATATCTCTGGAGCAGGGGTTGCTCTTAGCCAAGGCCCAGAGCAGTTGACCTCCCCTCGCTAGTGCTATAGCCCCAAGGACTAGGTCCCTGCCATCAGAACTCAGTCTTACATGTTATGCTAAGCAGACAAAACCAAAACAGGAAAGCTCCGACAGCTTTCACTGGCATGCCTCATCTCCAACTCCCTCGACGTCCAGGCAGTACCAGATGACAGGGAGGGTTCTTCGTCCAACATATGGGAGGGAAGGAAGTAGCCACGAGCAAGTACCTGCCTCTCTGTTCCTTTCTTTCATGAGCAGGTTGTAAGTAGGAGGAAGAGGAAGGGGAAGAGAGGTGACCTTCAAGGGGTGAAGGCCTCAGGTAGGCAGCTGGCTCCTGCCAGTAGGAAAGGGACAAAGGAGAAGGCCTTGAGTCTTTCAGGGAGGGTGGGGGGTAAGGGTTACAGCTTATGACGGAATCTGGACAGGAGTAATAGGGATACTAGTCATTTGAGTCCACCATTGGCAAGCTGGGCTGGGTGTCAGGGCAGATAGGCCTCCCTGGGCAACAGCACGTGAGAGAAGGTGGAATTCTTCTCTGAGGAGCACGTGGAGCTTTGGGTGTTGGGAAAGCATAGACAGTATTGTTCCAGGGCCAAGTACAGGTCCGTGTACTCCTGGTTGGAGGTCAAGGCCACAGTATCATCCAGGTCTTCTACCAGCAGCTTGAAGGTACCACATGCCAGCCACCCCTCATTATTGTGTATAACTCTCTGGTGCACTTATTGGCTTATCAATCAAATGATTCCTTCAGCAGCTTGAAAACCACCTCCACAGGCACTCCAGGATATGGGATGCTCCCAGATTTAAAATTTTGCACAGGATCACCCCAAAAGACCAGAAGTCACTCTGGTGGATGTAGATCTGGTCAAACATGGCCTTAGGGACCATCCACTTCACAGGCAGTCCACTGTTGTTTGTCTTTTTATAGTAACTGATGTGGTGATATCTCTGGCAAGGCTGAAGTCTGAGATCTTCATCATGTTGTTCTTTGTCACCAGCACTACCCTGGTGGCCAGGTCTTGGTATATGCACTTCTTGGAGTCACGGTACTCCATGTCTCAGGCTACCTGGTAGGCACATGATACCAGGTCCTTGGAGGAGAGTTCCTCTGCTGCATTGTGGCTGATATTGTAACAATACTCCAGGTCAGGAGGCCTCTGGGCCTGAAGGTACTCCTGTATGTTGTCTTTGGAGGCATATTCCTTGAGAGTGTATGAAGGACCGTCCTGTGTGCAGGACCCAGCAGGTTGATGGTGTCCTTGTGCTGTCCAATCATCTTCATCATCTCCATTTCTGAGATTAGGTTTGACAGGTCTTTCTCTGTTGCATCTGACTTCAACATCTTCACAGACACTTTAGTCAAATGGTTGGATTTGTCTTTGTCCAGCCCAATGGCCTCCTCCAACACCACCTGCCCAAAGTAGGCCTGTCTTAGGGGTCTGCCTAAACTGCCTACAACCAGCCTGCCTCAAGGCAGTTATGAACTCTAGATTATCCTCAAAAACATTAAACCACAAGCTAAAAATTCTCTTCACTAGGTCTCTGTCGCAGGTCTAATTTTCTTATCTTTCATCATTTATCTTTTTCCTAATTCTTATTTTCAGTATAGTTTATTTTGCTTCCAGGTGTTTCCCCTGTTTTCTGTATGCTGTTTCATACGGAAGAATTATCCTGTCATAAAATTATTTCTTGAACATTCATTACATCTCTCAGTTAAAATGGGTTCTTTTATGGTACTGATTCATTTGAGTTTTCTCAAAATGGGAAGAATTTTCAAAATGGTGTTTTCCTCAAGGTTCAGAGTAAGTCTTAGCCTCATCTTTACTCTTTTTGAAATTCACTTTTCAAATTCTTGTCCCTCTTTTTATCTTTTTAAATTAAAATGTTTAATTTTTACTATTTTTTTTATTTGAGTATAGTTGATATTCAGTGTTACATTGGTTTCAGGTTTTCAATATCTCCATACACTATTCTATGATCACTACAAATATAGCCATCATCTGTCACCATATAACACTATTAAAATATCTTGACTATATTCTCTACACTGTCCCATATCTCTTTTTAAAATCTCTGATTTTTATGTTTTCTGTTATTCCAATTTTCGACCATCATTTTACTTGGTTACATTAATAAAATATGCCTGATAACACACTCTTTGCTGAACACCATAGCATTTGATTTATAGTAGTCTTCTTCTTCTTCTTTTTTTAAATTAACATATAATGTATTATTTGCCTCAGGGGTACAGGTCTGTGAATCGCCAGGTTTACACACTTCACAGCACTCACCACAGCACATACCCTCCCCAATGTTCATAACCCTACCACCCTCTCCCTACCTGCCCCCCGGCAACACTCAGTTTGTTTTGTGAGATGAAGAGTCTCATGGTTTGTCTCCCTCCCGATCCCATCTTGTTTCATTTACTCTTTTCCTGTCCCCCAAAGCCCCCACATTGCACCTCCATTTCCTCATATCAGGGAGATCATATGATAGTGTCTTTCTCTGGTTGACTTATTTTGCTAAGCATAATACCCTCTAGTTCCATCCATGTCAACGCAAATGGCAAGATTGCATTTCTTTTGATGGCTGCATAGTATTGCTATATATATATATATATAGATCTAGATATAGATATATCGATATCTAGATATAGATATAGATATATATAGATATATATATATAGGAATACTATATATATACTATACCATACATTTGTGATGGACATCTAGGTACTTTCCATAGTTTGGCCATTGTGGATATTACTGCTATAAACATTTGGTGCACGTGCCCCTTTGGATCATATAGCAGTCTTCTTTACCTCTATCAGAACCCCAGGAAGCTTTATTTATTTATTTACTCACAAAAACAGATGTCCAACACAACGTTTTTTGTTGTTCAAATGTATTATAATGTCTTACCGCTTAACACTATGCTTACTGCTCTCTTTCACTGTCTGACTAAATCCTCATCATCACTATGCCATTTAATGAGAAAGAACATTTGAACTCAGAGTTCTCTCCATATCAGGGAATGAAGACTCCACCCTTCTGTTTGTGAAGGTAAAATAAATGAGATTATGTCTGTCCTGCACATACCCCACCCTGTTTACCAGAATATTCACCATCAAAATATATACAAAATGAAAACCATACCTCACCACTTCTGTTACCACCCAGCATGCTAAAAACACCATCATATGTTCCTGAATTATTGACTTGATTGATAACCCCACTACCACACATACTGCACTCCTTTCTCCCTGCAAATTTATTTTGGTACAGCAATTTAACCTAAAAATCAAGTCAGATGATTTTATTCTGCTGTTGAAAGTCTTTTGGTATCTTCCCCTTTCATATTAAATAAAAACTGAAGGCGTTTCAATGTACTAGAAGGTCATACATCAATACGTTCTTCCTCTCTCCACCACTATGAATTCCTCATTGGCCTCCTTGCTTTTCCTCAAAAGTAACAGACAAGCTGTTCACACAAAGTCTATATACTTACTTGCTCTGCCTAGAGCAATCTTTTCCTTTAATATTTGTATAACACTCTCCTTCACTTCCTGGGTCTTTGTGCAAATAACATCTCCTAAATGAGATATAACCACCCAACACAAAATAAAATTAACTTTCATCCCAGCATTCTGCAATGGCTTTTACCTTTCTTGTATTTCTTTGTAACACTTATCACCACCAACCATCAATCATTATTCTATTACTGGTTTATTTTCTTATTTGAGACAGAGAGAGAGAGAATTGGGAGGGTGCGCAGAGGAAGAAGGAAACACCCGACTGCCTAGAAAGCCTCCTGGGGAGTTACATCCCAGGACCCTGAGATCATGACCCAAGCCAAAGGCAGTCACTCAATGGACTGAGCCACCGAGGTGCCCCTCTATTATTGGTTTATTTCACTATTATATTTCAAAAGAATGTAAGCTCTTTGTGGTCAGGTATTTTATATGTTTTATTAATTGAAGTATTCTCAGAAAGGTAGCTGGCAGATTGTAAGGGCTCACTAAACTGTATTTTGTTGTTATTATTGGGCTCCTTTATGGGCTTTACCTCTTACGCTAGAAGTCTATCCTTCAGATGTAAGCAATAAGAATAGAGCCCTGCTGCCTGTTCAAATGTGTAAAAAGCCTGTATTAAGTGGATATTTTAAAAGCTAAATGAATGGCTTAATAGTTGTATATAGGGGGAAAGGGAACATATTTTCCACAGTTCAGAAGTGGAGTTCTTTTATAGAGTTCTTGTACAAGCCTACACTATTGAACGATATTGGGCAGTTGTACATTACAATTATACAAACACTTTGGTAATTTATATCCTTTTTTTGTAATTCATGACTGGATCATTTAATTCCTTAGGAGCATTATAGCATTTCAATTTTCATGTTCAATAAACTTATTGGGGTTGCTACCTTTTTTATTCAAATGGAGAAATAGTCATGATTTAATCTAAATAAAGTGCTACTGATTGTGTTGTTTTCTAGGAATGAGTCGCACATGCTAGTTTAAAATTTTTGTTAAATTCCCAAGTCTGTCACTGATAAAAACCTTTTGTAGATTAGTAACTTGATCAAAACGGAAAAGTTATGTAACACCAATTGTTATACTATCTTTGTTTCCATTTTGCATTGTAATAACACCCATCTTAACTCTATTTAAGACAAATCATTGCCAGATGGATTTCTGGCATTGATTGCATGATATGAAAGCTAGTATAACTAAAAGTTTTTGGTTTTAGTAGCATATAAATCAATTTTGAAAAATATATGTATTTGAATATAAGATAAAGTTTTAAATTATTTGGCAATAGTAAACTAAACTTTTTTTTGTAAATTTTTATTTTCTAAAATTTCATTGAGCTCTTTTGCAATAAGAAACAAGTTACAAAAAATTAAGGTTTATTTACCCCAATTCTAAATTATTAGGAATATAATCATAGAGGTTGAAGTATTTAAAATATTGAACCCAAAATATTTTATTAGGTAAATTCATGAAGGCTGAGCATTCACTGTTAAAATATACTAATACTATTGATAGACTGGTAGAAGCCTAAAATCAAATATTTATTAAATATTTATATCCATATCTTTTCATGGCTTGGTATCTCATTTCTCTAGCATTAAATAATATTCCATTGTTTGCCTGTACTACACTTTATTTTTCCTTTCACCTATGGAAGGATATCTTGGTTGCTTCCAAGCTTTTGTCAGTTATGAATAAAACTACTATAGACATCTTTGTGGGTATGGATTTCATCTTCTTTGGATGAATACCAAGAACTGCTACTGCTGAATCATCTGGCAAGAATATGTTTAGTTTTGTAAGAAACTGCCAAGTTGTTTTCCATTCTTTATTCTCAATAGACATGGAAGAACATTCCTGTTGCTCCACATCCTCACCAATATTTCGTGTTCTGTTGTCAGTGCTCTGGATTCTGGGTATGTACTGGTGTCTCTTTTTTGTTTTAATTTGCATTTTCCTGATGACATATGATGTGAAGCATCTTTTTATATGCTTATTTGCCATCTGTAATATTGTCTTTTGTGAGGTATCTGCTAAGGTCTTTGGCTCATTTTTAATCACGTTTTTCCCCCATTGTTGAGTTTTATGGGGACTTTGAGTATTTTTGATTAACAGCCCTTTGCCAGATGTGTATTTTGCAAATTTTTTCTCATAGTCTGTGCTTTGTCTTTTCATTCTCTTGGCATTGTGTTTCACAGAGTAGACATTTTTAAATTCAGTGCTAGTGCTTTTGTAGCTAAAGTTATTGCCAAAACAAAGGTCATTTAAATTTTCTTCTATATTAGCTTCTACATGTTTCATGTTTAGGTTTATAATCCAATCTGAGTTAATTTTAGTGAAGAGTGTATGATATCTGCCTGGATTTATTTTATTTTATTATTTTATTTCATTTTATATTTTTACATTTAGTTTCACCATTACTCCAGAACCATTTGTTTAAAAGATTGTATTTTGCTCTCTTGTATTGCTTTTGCTTTTATATTAAATATAAAATATAATTGATAATATATATTCTGTTGCTTTAATCTAGTCTTTCTGTGGTATTACAATATCTTGCTTACAATTATCGTTATCGTAAACTTTTTTAAAGATTTCATTTATTTATTTGACACAGAGAGATAGAGATCACAAATAGGCAGAGAGACAGACAGAGAGAGAGATGAGGAGAAGCAGGCTCCCTGCTGAGCAGAGAGCCCAGTGCGGGACTCAATCCCAGGCCCCTGGGATCATGACCTGAGCCAAAGGCAAATGCTTAAACCACTGAGCCACCCAGGCACCCCATCCTTATGGTAAACTTTGAAGTCAGTCCTCAGTCTTTGTTCTCCTTCAACACTATGTTGACTATTGTGAGGCTTTGCCTCTCCATATAAACTTTAAAATAAGTTTGTTAATATTAAAAAAAAGAACTTGCTGGAATGCATTAATTGTATAGATAAACTTGGAAACCAGTGACCTCTTGAGCTTAGCAGGAGATAGACCATGGACATCAGTTGTCACAGTGGTGCCTCTGGCAGAACCTATTGCAAATCCCTACGCAATATGAGACCTCAAGGATCTGAGAGAATGTCTAAGAAGTACTTGATACATCCCTTGGGTATGGTTTATTGAAGTGTCCACCTGTCTGAAAGCTGGGGAATCTAGATAAGGGAGGGATAATTAGTTATGATAAAACATATCAACAAACATCAATAAATTTTGCAAAACTAATTGTCATGGCTCATATACAATATGACCAACAGAGGGACCATCAGAAGGAAAGCATCAGTTATGTTTATTGTGAAATTTTTTATTCAAAATAAAGCAATGTGAGGGGAAGACACAATGAGAAAATTACCATTATTTAAATGGTTAAACTTCTTACAAAATGGAATAGGTTTTATATTCTATTATATTTATATTATATATATTATATTTATTATATTTATTATTTATTATATATATTATATTTATATTGAAAAGTAAAACATTGGGGCGCCTGGGTGGCTCAGTGGGTTGGGCTGCTGCCTTCAGCTCGGGTCATGATCTCAGGGTCCTGGGATTGAGCCCCGCTTTGGGCTCCCTGCTCCGCAGGGAGCCTGCTTTCCTCTCTCTCTGTCTCTCTCTCTCTGCCTGCCTCTCTGCCTACTTGTGATCTCTGTCTGTCAAATAAATAAATAAAATATTTAAAAAAGAAAAGAAAAGTAAAGTAAAACATTAAAAAATAAAATTTTAATTAAAAAATTATGTAATTTTAAAAAAAGGTTAAAATAGCAGAACCATTTTTCTTATAACTGGAAAATATATTGTGTATATATCTATCAAAAATAACTTGTCATGGGGGCGCCTGGGTGGCTCAGTGGTTTAAAGCCTCTACCTTTGGCTCAGGTCATGATCCCAGGATCCTTGGATGGAGTCCCACATCGGGCTCTCAGCTCAGCAGGGAGCCTGCTTCCTCCTCTCTCTCTCTGCCTGACTCTGCCTACTTGTGATCTCTGTCAAATAAATAAATAAAATCTTTTATAAAAAAAATTTTAAAAAATAACTTGTCATGTCTGGAATCAGGAGCAGATGGAAAAAAATAATATCTGAGGACAATACTTCTGCCATGTTTTGTGCCTTGTTAATATTTTTAAACAGTCAGGCAACTTTTAGCTTTATTGAAATACCTGCTAAGATACAAGCAGTGCCTATTGGAGCCCTATGACTATAAAAATTAATTGCAAATATTCAAGATGTTTACTATGGTGACACTATTTAGGGCCACCACCAAGTATGTTTCAGAAGTAAGTATAACTGTTACTCTTCCATAAGCAAAAGGGCATATTTTCAGGAGTTCCATCTGTTGTACCAGGAGGTGAATCAAGTAATTATTTTTGTCTATAAAATAATTCACTTTTCAATCTAACAATCCTCATTCCACATTATAATAATAAAAACTAGGAGGAGACTAAAACAAACAGACAACTACAACTACAACAACCAGCTTTTCCTTCAGTGGAAAAGTAAATATAACCTCATGAGTAGCCTGAAATTTATTTTTAAATATTTTCAAGATAAATGTTTTTGTTAGAAAACCATATATTTTATATTACTAAGAAATAACAGGCAAAGTTTTATTAACTTCTAAAAAGTCTAGTTACTTCTATTTATCTATTAAATCATCTCTTTATGAAATAGAACATGATCACACCTATTCTATCTACCCAAGTTTGTATGCTTTGGTTATTTTATGTTTGCTATTTCCTTGCTTAATTTTTACAATATTTGATACATAATAGTATCTTTAAGTCCATCTATGGTTTCACAGAATTTGTTTGAACTTCATAAAAATGTACCATACTTTTTGCACTGTCCTTGTTTTACTTCTCTATTAGCTTTCCAAGATTTATTCACTTTAGAGTGTGTAGCTATCATTTATTTTTATTCCTCCATAATGCTATGTTTACAAATTTGTATTTATCTGTACTTTTAAAAATATCTTAATTATATACCATTTCTCATCTCACGTAACACTCATGTTACTTCTACACTTATCAGATATTATGTAACTGAAAACCACAACTCAGCAACAATAGAACACCATTTTTCAAAATTAAATGGCTTACCAGAATTCTTTAATTCTATCCTTTATTTGTAGTAAATGACCCTTTATTCTGGTATTTGGCATTGTTCATATGGAGGAAAGCTTATAAGCTGATATTCCATAAATAGAAGGATTTATTATGATTGAGTAATTATTTTCATTTAGAATGCATAGAATATGGTTGATTTAATATTTCTTTCTTACCCTCTGCCTGGAACATAGTGCTATCTATGTAATAGCCACTAAAATATTAAGTTAATTACCTAGACTTTAAACTTCATATGAATAGGAATAACATACAGAACTCTTCTCAGATTGGGACACCTGGGTGGCTCAGTCAGTTAAACCTGAGCCTTTAGCTCAGGTCATGATCTTAGGGTCCTGGGACTCAGTTCTGCAACAGATTCCCTGCTTAGCCGGGAGTTTGCTTCCCTCACCCTGCTGCTCCCCCTGCTTGCGCTCTCTCTCACTCTCTCTCTTACAAATAAATAAAATTAAAAAAATAAATTCTTCTCAGATAGCTAATATAGAATATCATCTTTGTATTAATCAAAGGGAAAGTGCCATATAATAATGAAATTCAGACTACTTCAAATTCATTTTTTAACCAGTAAGAAAGTACTGGAAACAAGCCAAAAATGTCTTCAATGAATTAAAGAAATAGATTGATTTTCAATATCTTAATGTTTCTAAAATAAATTGCAAGATTTTTATACTAGATATCAGTGTAAATATTCATTATACAAGGATATTCTAAAAATAAACCCGAGAAAACTACTTGACATATATGATGACAAAAACGAGTTTGACAAAAGTCAGTTTGGGTAAAACTTACAATACCTACCACCTGAAACTCTTGTTCTATAATTTAATCATTTTAATTTACAAAAATACAAAAATAATATATCAGAGTAAGTATATTGATAGCTTTGAAGGTATGCTCTGGTTGTGCACTGTTTACTATTTAAAGGGGAATCAAATATGTGATGTTTATGGTATGACTATATTAAAATTCAACAAGTTCAGAAGCATACGAGGAATAGAATAAAGACAAAAGATGACCCTTACTTATCCTAAAGATAGACAATGGTATATATGTGCTAGTTGGGGAGAGAATCCAGTCAGTAGATGGACGATGTGGTAGTGGAAAAAAAAGACACAACGTTTTGGTTGAAAGTTTAGCACTATATTTAACAAAGTGAAATTCTGTGTTAATAGCCTTGAATAAAATCCAAAAAATATTTTCAATTCATTGAAGATTATTTAGGAAAAACTTGAAAAATACAACTTGATAAGGATTCCAATAAAAGATTCATAAGCAATACACGTTTCAGAATTTTTAGTATATTTTCCCTAAAAAGCCATTTGATTTAAATTAAAAAGAATTCTATTTACCTGCCACTTAAATAAGAGGAAATTATTTGGTTTTGTAATAAGTCAATAAAATAAATTAACATATCTTTAGAAAACAGATATGCACACTAATTTGAAAAGAATAGTGCTTAATCTGTTCAGCAAACATTTGTAAAATTCCTTGCCATCAGCTAGCTCTGGAGTTCTGCTAGGTGAGTAAGGCTATGTATGTTACTGCTCAGAGTACTGACGCAAAGCAATTGTCCCCTTCACGTCCATTTTTTTGCTGTTGATATGTCATGCTATGTTGTTTAGAGATCCATAGATGGCCCTACATGAAGGCCTTTTTTTGTGTGTATACGGGTGACTGTGATTTACCTTTCAAATAAGATGGCTCCTGATTCAACTTATGATTCAACTTATGATATATTTGGCAATGATGTGAAAGTGAAAGTGATTCAGTAGAAACTGTACTTTGAATTTTGAATTTGGGTCTTTATAAAAAGGGCCAGTGACATGTGGTATGGTACCATCTTGTGATGCTGCGCAGCGGCAGTGAGCCACAGCTCCCAGTCAGCTAGAAGATTACAGGGGTGAACACCTGATATTCTTACAAGCATTCTATATATAACCATTCTTCTTTTTTTTAGTGTAATATTTAATAAATTGCATGTGATATTTGATACTTTGTTATAAAATAGGCTTTGCTTAAGATAATTTTGCCCAAATGCAGGCAAATGTAAGTGTCCTGAGTATGTTTAAATAAGCTTAAAGTAAGCTATGATATTTGATAGTTTAGGGGTATTAAATGCATTTTCAATTGTTTATGTATTTCTCTGTACATAGCCCCCTTGTAAGCTGAGGAACATCTCTATATGTATATGTAGCCTTGGTATGGCTTACATATTATTGGCATGAAACATCTAGAACAGTACGTGTGCCATATAATTGTCTACAACATCCAACAAGTTTCTTGAAAACTTGTGCCAAAGGGGTTATGTCTTTAAGGATTCTTATTTTAGAAGGGTTCTCTCAAACGTAAGATTTTTCAGAAGTTAAGTGAAAATCTGACCAAACTAAACATTTTTCCATTTTTCCTAGTGAGCAAAGATAGCTAAAATCTATCTGCCATTTTCAACACTGTACTCAACGATTGTAATTCTAATTTAAGAACAGATTATTTATATCAAAACCACATGTTGGCCTAATCTTATACAATATTCATGAATCTCACTCAGAGCCTTGGACACTTTTATTTGTTGAGACTATATGGTACTACGGACATTCATCTTTTTTGACCTCATAGCTTCATGTATGTCTATACTTTTGAAAATACATGCATCATAAATCCATTGTAAAATGTCTGCGTTATAAAATGTGCTATGCTATCAAAATGGTAATAAGAACATACAAATGACCTGATGTAACGAACTGGACCAGATTGCCAGATATCACATTTCATACCAGAAAGATTCAGTGGTAAGTTTTAAAATGGCCAGCTATACTTCGACTGAATTATAACTCATTTAACTTCTTTTTTTGTGTACAGTATTATACATTCGTCAGTATTATAGTAAATAAGTACTTTGGACAGATGTAAATATGCTGTAATAAAAAATGTTTTTCTTCTTTCTTTTAGTCCTTTTTACTTGTAAGACTAGCCACAAATACCATGCCTCCCCCAAAATAATTTGCAATCCAAATTTATCTCTAAATGAATTTATTGCACAGAAAAAAATATATATATATACAATTACAGTAGACATGTTCAAAAATAGTTACACAACAGCAGGGCCCTATATGTAAGCAATATCATTGTTTTGTTTTGTTTTGTTACTTTCTTTAAAACAAAAAAAGAGGTTATGTGAAATATTGGAATTTTATTTCCAGTCCTAGTATTTCAAGACAGTTAACTACACTTACGGTGTCAACAGCCTCTTGTTGGCAGTATGATTTTATTGGCTCCATGGAATAACAGCAAGGATTTACTATTGCTTCTTTCTTTTATGACACACACAGAAAAAAAAAAATTGACACATTTGCTCAAGACCAACCAGAATCATTTTAACCTATCAAAATTGATGGGAGGCCTTCACTGCCAAAGTCACTGCTGGGTTTTCACAATTCATTGCAGACAATCTGCTACTCCCATTAGGATAAAGGAGAGAAGAGTCATAATCAGGGAAGATAGCTGGATTAATACTTGTAATTATCATTGAATTTTTTAGCCTGCTATAGGATTATTATTATTAGTGTCATTTGATAATTTTGTCTCATTTTATTAAACACAACTGTGAGTAATTACCCTACCTAATATTTCTCCGTATTGGCTGACTAGCTAGCAAACATTCATGAAAATATCCATTAGCCAAACATATAAAATGCTGCATTATGATGCTGTTGAATCAGAATATACCACTACCTGATCCTGTAGCTCTTTGAGGATTTGCAAATCAATTAATTCTATGTTTATTGGATTCTTCCCATACAATTAGAAAATTTATAATAGAGTCCATGAACATTATTACTTTTACCATTTTAAACCAGCAATCACACTTTGATTTCTACAACAAAAGCAGAAATATAAAACACACATTTGGATCAGTTTTCTGTTAGTCTGTCTGGATTTCAAAATCATATTCCTCAAGATAATGCACACCAAAGTTCTGGATTAAACAAGAAATTAGATGGCACCTGAACACTTGGTTTAATATTCTCAAAAGGACTATGAAACTTATTTCTTACATTATGACATTGTTTTACAAAGATCCAGACTTTTATAATGTTAGTATTTTTAATAATCAATAAAGTCAATTAATCATGATTAAAAATCAAACATAAAAATTTCTACTTTTTGCTTTTGCCCCCTCCATTTAGAACTTATTTATAGCCGGATAATTCAAAGGTCCCTATGTTTATGAAAATCTGGACAGAAATAGCTCTAAGATCCCATTCAGAACTTGATATTAATCTAAGTCTTTTGGCTCCATTTATCCCGAGAGCAAAGAGTAGGACAAAGGATTTGAGTACTGTTAGTTTATCTGGGAGATTACCCAAGGTAGAAAAGAATGGGAAAGTGATACAGTGAAGAAGCAACTTTGTCAAAGAGGTACATTGTTGATATAATTGTTGTGGATAGAAAATGAAGACTTGCTTTTACTGAAAAGTCCTGAGAAACTTCTTTAAGTTGTCCTCATGAAGACCTGAAAACTGACAATTTTACCTATGGTTCTTATTTCCACTTCACTGAGAGCTGTCCTCAGAGGACATTAACTATCCTACACTTTTGGGTTGTGTTGGAGACATTCTAAAATGAGAGAGAGAACATGAGATGCTATCAGTGTTAAGTAACTGCAATTTCCCATGGAACTATCCACCACAGGTTTGGCTATAATCAAGTGTTGGGCCTTGATATCAGCGGGATTTGAGGCAGTATCATTTTAGGTTAATCATTATATCTGAAGTTTCCAAAAACTTCAACTGATGAAACTTTGATTATAAATCTATAAATATAACAATAAATCTACAGTATTCAAATTATTTTCATAGAAATGCTCAAACAAAGCATCAATTGATTAATATTTAAATGTTACAAAATACTGAACTGAAAGAATTTGGTCATAGAACAACGTGTAAGAAGTAGAACTTAGGTTTAGGTTAGAACTCAGGATGCATTTGAGACTCAGTTAAGAAATTGAATGGAGGGATGCCTGGGTGGCTCAGTGGGTTAAGCCACTGTCTTTGGCTCAGGTCATGATCCCAGAGTCCTGGGACGGAGCCCCAAATCAGGCTCTCTGCTCAGCAGGGAGCCTGCTTCCTCCTCTCTCTCTGCCTGCCTCTCTGCCTGCTTGTCATCTCTCTCTGTCAAATAAATAAATAAATAAATAAAATCTTAAAAAAAAGAAATTGAATGGATGTCTGACTATCTTATAGGTTTGCTAAAAATCAG
Organism: Mustela putorius furo; assembly: GCF_011764305.1. NCBI lineage: Eukaryota > Metazoa > Chordata > Mammalia > Carnivora > Mustelidae > Mustela > Mustela putorius. The sequence continues at coordinate 75,550 of NW_025421321.1, forward strand.
TGACTCTGTGTTCACGTGTGGCTATGCAGGAATTTTTAACTTTCTCTAAGAAGTTATTAGATTTGATTATATAAGGGCAGTAAAGGATGGGGAAAAGCAAAGTACAAACCCCATAAAGACAAAGACACTGAGTATGAGAAAAGAATAATAGATAAGAAGAATCAATGCATTTGAGGAAAATGGGAATTGAAATACACAATGAGTGTTGATTTTTTTAGATGGAGAAAAAAAACTAGCTTGCAAGAAGGAAATAACAGAAGACATGTTGTGATGTGATACAGAATCCTGGAAAAGGCAGTAACGTGGATTAAAGGAGTAGGGAGAGCATATCAGGGAATTTGGATAGGAAGGAGTTAGGAGATAATTGCTTGATAAATTTTATATGGCCCACTTAAATGCACAGATTTCTCTTCTTTAATTTATATGGAGAACAGGGTGTCCTTTCTCTTCCCTTCAGAGCACCAGAGGTGTACTCTTTCAGACTGAAAACCTGAAAAGCTCAGGACTCAGTTGCTTAAGCACAGCTGAGAGGACATATTTCAATTAAGATTTACATTTTGCTGTAGGTAGTAGACTGTCAAAAGTGGTTTAACCATATGTTTTCATTTAACAAGGAGACTACAGAGAGTGTTTTCTGGTGTTGGTTCAGAGTCTTAAGAAAGTCAAGTGAAGTATCTTAGAGGTTTTCATGGCTTTTTATTCACAGTTGCAAAAATTGCTGTTGGAGTTCTCACTATTAAGCCCACATTTCTTGAAGAAAGATAGAGGTAAAAGAGAATGATATCTTGTACGACTGATACTTTGTCATATGGTTACAATGTAACTAGAAAAGAGACAATAAAATATTTGATGTTGTTTTAAGTTTCCTTGTTGTCAATCCCTCAGTGCTTCTGATATTAAAGGAAAAAGTAGATGGATATTGACCTGGCAACTATCAACACCTGTCAGTCTCTCTTGGATAACCAGTATCTCTATACTCTCTTCTTCCCAGTAAAAAAAATAAAATATATTCATAACCCACACTGTGCCATCTCAAGTTACTGCACCAAGATAAAATTCCAATGATTTTCAGTTGTTCCAAATGGACAGTATACCCTTCCTTATGATATCATGTCTTATAAGATAGACAATTGGCTTGCTACCAATATACCCAGATGTGACTGTTGAAGACACAGGAAAAAAATAATATTTATTTATTCCTTGGGTTGACCCTGTTTACACAGATGAATTACTATTAGAAAAGGTTGGTTTGGGACATTGGAATGAATTTACTTAATGGGTCTGTATGTAATTGTGTTGGAGGAAATTTTTAATTTCTACAAAAATTATTAGAATTCTATCTTATTCTCTTTTGTTAATTTTCACATGTTAACAAAGCCAACATTTTTGTCTAGCAGACAAGATCTTAAATCTTAACAAATCTCAATTTTTTCCTTTTTTTTTTTTAAGTTTGAGAGCCTCATGTTCTCTCATGCTGCTTTAAATACAACTCAAAAAAGAAAAAAAAGGAGCTAAATGGGGCAGTAAGACCAGACTTTTTATTTTATTTTATTTATCTTATTTTTAATTAAAAAATTAAAGATTGTATTTATTTATTTGAGAGAGAGAGAGAGCATGAGTGGGGCAGGGGTATGTAGCGGCAGAGAGAGACTGAGAAGTATATTCCCTAATGAGCAGGAAGCCCGATATGGGGCTCGATCCCAGGATCCTGACTGAGATCATGACCAGAGACAAAGGCAGATATATGTGCAAAATCCCTTTTTTTCTGCGAAACAATACTTTACAAGAGATGTTTGAAAAAGTACTGGGGAATCAACTTTAATCGGTGATACAAAAATTTAATTGACTTTTGTAAATCTACAGGGATCCAAATGATGGGAATCCCAGCCCGTTTAGGTTGTGGACCACAGAGTATTCTTCTCTGTAATATTTTATTTTCGTCCATGTCTACTAACTCCAGTCCAAGTTCACTGATCTCTTTTTAGATAGTGCAAAACATGGCAAAGAATACCAAATGAGTGCCCAATATTCTACATTTATTACATCATTTCTAACATATAGAAGTGTGTTATCAAGTCTGGTTCTGTGAACAAACCTAGTTATTCTAAAGTGTGTTTTGTTCTCCAAGAAATTAAATGCATGATTATCACACAATTATAAAATACTTGTGTCAAGAATTTTTTAATTTTTTATTTTTGATAAACATATATTTTTATCCCCAGGGGTACAGGTCTGTGAATCACCAGGTTTACACACTTCACAGCACTCACCAAATCACATACCCTCCCCAATGTCCATAATCCCACCCCCTTCTCCCAAACCCCCTCCCCCCGGCAACCCTCAGTTTGTTTTGTGAGATTAAGAGTCACTTATGGTTTGTCTGTGTCAAGAATTTTTATTCAAAAATTAATAAGAGAAGCAGATATTAAAACTAGTTCACATGGTTATTTGGGATATAAGCAGAGTTGTGCAGCAGAAGTGCTCTGGGCCCTTAATTTGGGTTATAGAATTTATGTTTTCTAATGAAAAATCACTAACTTGCATTATTGTTAACAAGAATCTTGTGCATTACCATCAGTTTTCTACATTACAACCTCTTGCTCTACAGTTTGTAAATAACTTTGTCAATAGCAAGCTAATAAACGGGGTGACTCCAATGGATTGAGATAATCTCCAGAGTTTCTGCTACATAATGCCCAGGACTCCATTGAAAGGACACCTAAGAATTTATTTTGCTCAAAAATTTGATCATTTTTTTCACTGTCCTTACATATTTTCCAAACCTAGCCCTTTTGCTTCACCTTTCAGTCTACGGACAACCCTGTATCTGACTGACTTGTTAATTCTGGGAATGTTTTGCAGATTAATTTGCTTGCCAGAGGTGGTTCCTCTAATTGATGTCTAAGAACCCTAATTAGTTAAGAAAACTTTTTTTTTAATATTTTCATTGCTACTTATTATTATTATTATTGCTAATATCTCTATTATAAATAATTCACAAGGGCATCTTTCTGACAAAAGACAAAGAGCTGGCTACTAGTAGAAAAAGTACATTTGACTTTGTCAGTGAAAGTGGTAAATGGATTTGAGAAAATAAGGCAAAGCACTGGAATTATGTGTTAAAACTTTAAATATTATAGACACATTTACTTAATTTCTAATACTGTTGTTGCTTACAATTAAATAAGATGTTTTCCATGAACCACACATTACAGCAAATATATTGTTTATACAGATTAAATTTTCATCAAAAGGGACGCCTGGGTGGCTCAGATGGTTAAGCAGCTGCCTTTGGCTCAGGTCATGATCCCAGCATCCTGGGATCGAGTCCCGCCTCGGGCTCCTTGCTCGGCCGGGAGCCTGCTTCTCCCTCTGCCTCTGCCTGCCATTCTGTCTGCCTGTGCTTCCTCTCTCGCCTACTCTCTCTGATAAAGAAATAAAATCTTAAAATAAATAAATTTTCATCAAAAAATTGTAAGTGTATTTTATTGTAGGATCCTGATAAGCATTTTGCAGATGAGAAAAGTGAAATTTAGAAAAGTATGTCTCTTCAAATCCCTCATACAATATCTGGCCTAGATAGAAGGATATACTATCACAATTGAGGAAGATCATTGAGATTACTTAAAATGATAAACTTTACTGTATAGGGTTTTTTAAAAGTTTGCCACAGATTCAGATTCTTTTAAAATATATATCTATTTTGTGTAAAGAGAATGCACTGAGAAGTAAAAAGAAAGTGATATATCAGTGCTACCAACTAATGGCTATAATATCATCACCTTATTTATGAAAAATGAAACAGTGTGCAATATTTAAATAAATTTAAATAAATTCCTATTTATTTTAAATATTTATAAATTTAAATAAATCCCTATTTATTTATTATTAAAGAAATTCCTCTAACAAACAGTATGTTTTGAAGGTTGCTAGCAGGAAAGTGTTGTACTACATGGAAGTAATCAGAAAATGTGATCTAAAAGTCTGCTTTCAAGGGAGCCTGGGTGGCTCAGTGGGTTAAAATTCTGCTTTCAAGAAGCTATGACAGTAAGTACTGAGCATTAGCTATTATATGCTATGGATGAATAACTGAAATCTACACTTGAAACTAATGGTACACTATATGTTAACTAATTGAATTTTAAAAAGAATTAACCACTATTTTATAAAACAATATTCCCAACAGGCTCTTTTGCTTTAAAATACTCACTTTTTAATGAGAGTCATTACTTTTGTCTAGGCAATTCTTACATCACTGTTTATCCCTTCCCTGCTTTATCCCTTCCCAGTATCAATAAAGGCTCACTTGGGTTACCTAGAAGCCATGAGAAAGCTTGTAATAGGTCTGGCTGGTTTTCACCATCAATTTGACCACCATATGCACAGGGAAGTCTATTGATAAAGGCTTTATTGCAATAAGTTGCAAATACATGGATGATTTTGAATTCTGTTTCTTGAGGTCTTGTTTCATGATAATAAATTTAGGGTGGCTTATTGGAATGGATGTTATTAACATATCTTCATAGTTATAAGCACATGGAATTGTAAAATAGATGAATGAATGTGGCATTACTGACAACTGTCCTCAATTTGAAATCAAATTGGAGTGTACTAAGATGTGGAAGCAAAGCAGATTTGGGATTATGAGTGAAATAATTTTAAAAAGTCTTAGGGGTATGATCAGACTATTGGGTAATTCAGTAGAAAAATGTCAACTGATTGAGATTCTGTGTTCCCTGATTTCAGAGAGAAGTTAAGATAAATAAGTTAAGTTAAGATAAACACGAGGAGACTAGGAAGCCAAACATAAGTGATAATTTTGTGCCAGGGTGTGTATACATCTGTTTATCTTCTTGCTTTACCACTAAGTTTGCTCCTAGAGGGGGGTTTAAATATGTGTTGGAGCTAATCTCTGTGGATTACACAAGAAACCACATCCTACAGCTCTCCCTGAAACACCCCTTATGATTTCAATGTAATTTGGTTTTTGCATTTTTAGAAATAACAAAATACTTTGCAAACTCATCTACTTTATTACCACCACAAGTGAGTCAGCTGACTCCACATTTTAACACAGTGACAGTCACAGAGGAATGGAGGAATGAGTAGAGTTATCAATATATGTGCTTTTAAGAAGTATGACAGGGTAGCAGCTATTTCCAGGAACCAAAACATGGGTCAGCAGCTGTGCAGGAAAAGTGATGGAATAGATGACTCATTTCAGAGGAGTTCTATAACATATTAGTTCTATAATGTATCTTCAGCACCCAATTACCCACTTTGATCTAAAGATACAGATTTACAGTTAAGGTCCAATTTATGATTTGACTGGTAGGGTCTGAATCATTTTTACTATTGTTTTGACTATTACTTGAAACCTATAGTAGTACTTGGGATATGTGTTGTGTATTCTGTCAACATGTGCTATTTTTAGATTAGATAACTTCTGTCTCGAACCCCTGTTAATTTGTTTGTTTTTGTTTATTTGATAGTGGTTTCAGTAAATGGATATATCTGAAAAATTGCAAAGCCACTATTAAAATAAGTTATTATGATATATAGCATGGAATTGCACATTCCCCCTTTGAATCCGACAGAGCTTCACCATATCCTTAACAACTTGGGAAAAACATGCTATTATTTTTCTTTATAAAATTTCTCCTGTTAGGCTGTGATGGTTGTCATCAGCAGTAACTCTTCTGAAGGCTTTGTCAAAAGAGTTGAAAAAATTGGAAAGGTGTGAATGAAGCTGTTTGCTGAATATAAAGAAAAGAGCATTGAAGTACAATTCACACTCTTACTTCTCCTTCTATGCTTTCAGATGTTTGACATTTCAAAATTTTGCTTCTAGAAGAGATGCCCTATATAATTCTTACTTTAAGGAGCAAGTTGCTTTTATAATTTTTTTATTATTCTACCATTCAAGTATTTCCATTTAAATTAAATTCAATACCATTTAAAAAAATCAAAAGTGCAGCCAGTATTCAATTCCTGGGCTAAATAATTTTAGAAAGCTTTGTGTTATTGAACCTACAGGGTTTTTCTGTGAACTCTGTCCCCAAGGTCTCTTTTTGCTGCCTTCTAATCACAGATGCTGAGACAAATCCTCCCAGGTGCTGGTTTTTCAAAGCACTTAATGCTTTGGCTTTGAAGGTCCTTACTTGACAGTTCTGCTTTAATCAGTTTGTGACAAAACAGCGAATTGGTGGTGGATGCAAAGTGCACTGATAAAGTTAATATCAGGGAACAATTTTTTGAGTGTCAAGCATGTGCATGTGTGTGCACACACATATCCATGTGCTAAGCATTATGGTAATGTCTGACAAGAACTAAAACATTAAAATGTCAGGATACCCCATTAGCTGATATTTTTATTATTCCTACATCCTAAACTATGAAAAACAGGGTCAGAGAATCAGAAGTGGCAAGAAGAATCAAGATTTGAGGCAGTTCGATTTCACAGCCAGCCTTGATCAATAGACATGTACACCTGTGTCTAGTTTCAGCTCTGCGTAACCTTGCCATAACCTTGGATAAGCCATTCATCTCTCAAGTTCAGGTTCTTGGTCCAAAGAGGGAAGGGGCACAGGTTGAGTACCTCCAGTGGGACTTCCTGGCAGGCTTGTTCATCCAAGCATTCCTGTTTCAGTTTGAGTAATTGAATCCAGTCTTTGTTTTACCGAAGGCCAAGCTTGTCCAGTGTGTCCATGCCAAAAGCCAACAGAATTTGTCCATGCCATGTAACAACTGAACAACATTCATAGGAATGGAGGGAGGAAAAAAGATGTCCACAGGTGTTGACAGATGTTCTGCATGGAGGGACAGGAGCTGGGGCCATCACCTGCTGTTTCTAGTGGCCTTCTCTGTCGAGTTAAAACAAATGGCAATTATTTGCAATGGCAGGGATGAAAGTAGAGGGTATTATGCCAAGCAAAATAAGTCAGTCAGAGAAAGACAATTATCATATGATCTCACTCATATGTGGAGTTTAAGAAACAAAACAGAATCATAGGGGAGTAAAGGAAAAAAATAAAACAAGATGAAGTCAAAGAGGGAGACAAACCAGAAGAGACTTTAAAAAAAAAAAGATTTTTATTTACTTATTTGACAAACAGAGATCACAAGTAGGCAGAGAGGCAGGAAGAGAGAGAGAGGAGGATGCAGACTCCCGAGGGAGCAGAGAGCCTGATGTGGGGCTCGATCCCAGGACCCTGAGATCATAACCTGAGTTGAAGGCAGAGGCTTTAACCCACTGAGCCAGCCAGGTACCCCTCAGAAGAGACTCTTAATCACAGTAAACAAACTGAGGGTTCTTGGAGGGGAGGGGGATGGGTCGATGGGGTAACTGGGTGATGGACATTAAGGAAGGCATGTGATAGAGTGAGCACTGGGTGTTATAAAAGACTGATGAATAACTAACCTGTATGTCTGAAACTAGTATTATATGTTAATTAATTGTATTTAGATTAAAATTTTCTTTAAAAATAATTTTAAAATAAAATAAATAACAATCAAATAATGATCAATGTTATCCAGCAGGGAGTATCAGATCTAGATGTCAGTTAAATTTAAGGGGCTTGCCGAAGTTTAGGAGAGTCACGCTAGGTCATTTTCCTGTGTGGGGAAGTCTTCAGGGGCAGTTCCAAAGACAAAGAATATTAATATTTCTCCTTCCCCCATTCCTCCTAGAGCCAAAGATGTTTCCTCCACTCACCCACTGGCCCTGTATGTAGGTGTTGCTTTCTCTCTACCAATCAAAAATTCAGTGAGTAACTAGAACTTCACCTTTTCCAGTATCCCTCTACCCCCGACCTTTTGTCTTTAATGGCCATGGGCAACAGGGACAAAGACATTTTTTAAAAACTTACAGAGATCTATTATGCTCTACTAACTTGGCCTGCATGGGCCACTGCAAAGGGATTCTGTGAACCGTGTACTCAGATGAATGGTCATTATCTTCAAAAAGGCAGGGGCAGTGATAGACACAGGAATCAAAAAAGCAAGAGTTAATGGACCATCAGAATAATGGAGTACCAACACTTTTTTGTCCTTGGCTTGAATCCTCAAGGTCCAGTGTCTCAACAGAATTTTCATTTTGGTCTCATCTGACTCACTTGTCCACCGCTGGGCCAGTTGGCAGTTCTACTGAGAACTGGAAATTTTCCTTAGAAGAGAGAAAGAGTATTTGTCAGGTAAACCAAGGAAATGTCCATTATAGGAAGTTAGGCCTTTTGTCGTGGTACTCCATTAGCACCCTCCTGACTGTTAAAGAAAAAAAAAATTGTGACACCCATTAAATACAGTAAGGAAGATTTTATTCAAGGGACGCTACTACGATGGGATTTTATTTTATAGTATGGGAGATAAATCTGGCTCAGCTCAGACAAATGGAGATTTACAGCTAAAGAGCATGGTGGGGGTCACTGAATGTAAAATTAAGATGGAACATCAAGGGTAAGGATGAAGGGATTCTGGCTAAACCATCTGGACAGTAATATTGTTGAAGGAAGTCTAGGGTCATAAACTATTGAGATCAGGGAATAAGGATTTTTTTAGAAGACTTATTAATACATTTTAGAGAGAGGGAGCAGGGGTAGGGGTAGAGGGAGAGTGAAAGAGAATTTTTAATCAGACTCTTCACTGAGCATAGAGCCTGAGGTGAGGCTTAATCTCAGGACCGTGAGATCATGACCAGAGCAGAAACCAAGAGTCAAACGTTCAACCAGCTGCACCAACCAGGTGCCCTGGGAATAAGGGATTTGATCAGATATTAAGCGTTATAGATACTGAAGCACCTGGGTGGCTTAGTTGGTTAAATCTCTGGCTTTGGCTTAGGTCATGATCTGATCCAAGGATCAAGCTTGGCATTGGGCTTGCTGCTCAGTGGGGAGTCTGGTTCTCTCTCTCCCTCTGCTATTCCCCCTGCTCAGGCTCTCTCTCTGTCAAAATAATAAATCTTAAAAAAAAAAAAAAGAGTGGTAACATACTAGGGGTGAGAGATAAGGAATTTGATCAGATATCAAGAGTAGGATAGGAGATTGCTGAAAAATTGACTAAGCAGACTTCTTGCTAAAACTGGGCTAAGTGGGTGGAGCCTGAGGTCAAGGCTGAACAGAAAGAGGACTTGACTCCAGTCTGTCAAGGAGAAAATCCTCATCATCCATGAACATTGTATTTTCTGCAGTCACACATTTTACTAATTCTTTTAACAGACATTCAGTGAACGAGAAACATGAACACAGCAGCAATAATATAACAAATGTAAGCGCTCTAGCATAGACAAAGGCAGTATAGGAATCCACCTCATCAGATTTAGAATATGCATGACTCCATGACTGAATTACTACCACTGCTTGACTGCTGAGATTAAGATGTAGTACAGAGGATCAGAGGGAAGGGAGGGAAATCTGAATGGGAGTCATCAGAAAGGGAGACAAACCATGAGGCACCTTGAAGTATAGGAAACAAACTGAGAGTTGCTGGGGGGGGAGGGGAGTGGGAGACATGGAGTAACTGGGTGATAGGCATTAAGGAGGACACGTGATGTGATGAGCACCAAGGGTTATCCACAACTGATGAGTTACTAAATTCTCTGAAACCAATGATGTACTATCTAATGGCTAATTGAATTTAAATATCTAAAAAAGACACTTAAAAAAAAGATGTAGCATAACTCACAATATCCTTTGAGTGGAAGAATGTGCGGATTTTCCATACCTCTGCTGTCCATGTCCCATGGCTAGTAGCCACATGTTGCTAATGACCACTTAAAAGGTGGCCAGTTCAAATGGAGAAATGCTGTAAAAGCAGAATAAACACTGGCTTTCAAAGACATATTGTAACCAAAGTTTAGAGAGTATTGCCACCCAACATCACAAACATCGCTTGACTTCTACAGCTAATGAGAGTGGGACCCAAGATGGGAGAGGTCAACCTGAAAGTCCTTGATGTCAGAAAGAACATGGGGAAGAAAGAGTCACAATCCTGGAGTGGATGGGCTGAGGACTATCAGAATGCCTTTTTGTTTTTGTTTTTGTTTTGGTGATTCTGTCTGTATACACACAAGGAGAATTCACTGGAGATGACATCTGTATGCCTCACAATTTCAAGGGAAAATTATGAAAACGCATATACACCCACATCCATAGATTAATTATGTTTGAAATGTATTCAGAACTACTCCAGTCAGTAAATTGCATATTTTCACATTTAGCTTCTCAATTTTCATTTCGGCACCTCCCATTCTTGAAATCCCAACACAAATCCCATCTCTTGCCTAAGGACCATAAACTACCTCAATATCAAAGGCTATAGTTCATTCATTCATTTGATTCATTCAAAGCAACCTAATCTTGAGTGATGTCTTAGGCGCTCTTCTAGGGACTGGTGACACAGTGAACAAAATAAGTAAAGATCTCACTTTCATGGGGCCTATCTGGTATTTAGGGGAAAATCTTTCCTTATCAACATGAAAAGATTTATTATGGATGTTGCTTAGAATTTCAGTTGTTTTTTTTTTCTTGACAGTATCTCAGGTGATCATCTTTGAGGTGGTTCTCCTGAAAAATACCTTTGGGGGGTACTGACTCGACTTTTTGAGTCAGACACTTTCCTAAAGACAGGGGTCACAGGAAAAGTGACAACGGTCACTCTTGCAGTAAGAACAGGGATCACAATACTTGAAACAGAGATATGCTGCTCAGCAGTCAGAAAGTCCACAAGGCTCCAAATGTGTGTGGTCAACTAATGGAACCTGTAACTCAGAGGTTATCATCCTGAAAGCAATGGGAAATCCCTCTAGTTAAGGACTCTCCTTGACGGAAGCTTGACAATGTCCTTGATTTACTTACTATGATGTTTAGGTAATTATACACATTAAGAAAAGTGCACAAGGCACTTCCATTTCGATGATACAATCAAAGATATTGTTGTTTTATTAAAATGTTACATCTAGAGCTGTAACTTATAGAGTAGTTAAGTCAATCAGTATGTGGTACAGGTGAGACTATTGTAACAACCATACTTCCATAAAAAAGAAAAATTTTTTGTGGTTTCTGATCTAGGAATCAGCCAGTGAATAATTCTATATCAGTGTCCAGTTACCTGGCTAAACATGTAATCTATTTATATTTCTGAGGGTAAGCTGAATTGTGATCACTGAGCCAGCTGTGTTCTAGTAACTACTCATTTACCCAACATAACAGATATAAGAAGGTAAAAGGCTTCTAAGAAGATTGGTTACTTATATTTTGAACCACATTTTGGCAGGTATAACTTGCAACTTGTGCTAAGTGGTAAGATTTCTGATATTTACTTTCTCCTTCCTTTGGCAAATCAAGTTAGTTAAAAAGTAATTGGAGTTGAGTCCATTGTTTTTCTTAAATGTTTACAGAGATATAGAACTCTCAAGTTTCTTTACTAGACTGGATTAGATCACATTAGTGATAAAGATCCGAATGATTTACATTGCTAAAACGAGCACTTCCTGTCAGTTTGGAGAAAGCTTATTTTTATCAAAGCAATACAGAGTTCCTTTTTTTTTTTTTTTAATTTTACAAGGTAAAGTCAGTGAACACATCCAACTTGACGAATACCTCTCTAAAATGTCAATCCAGGCAAAGCTTTTTCTGCCTACAGTTTGGAGCTTACGTGGTGACGTTTTTAAAATGCTTTCAGTCCCTCAGTGAGGCTCTTAGAAGCTAGCCAGGGCTTACTACGTGCCAGGCACTGTGTCAGGTGTTGGAGCTAAAGGGAAGGAGAGCTTGGAGGCTGGCTGGGGAGGGACATCCATGACACAACCACAGCTAGAAACGGAGGCCAGTGCTAGAAAAGAGAGAGCAGGCTGCATGGAGAGTGTGTACCATGGGGCTTGTGAGCTCACGAATAAGTGGGAGTAACTGGAGTGGGGAGATGGGGGAGAGGAAGAGGGTCTTCCCATCAATGGGAATCACCTGTGCTTGGAGGCAGGTGCCATGAGGGGTCTCCACAGGAAGAGGGAGGCAGTGTGGTTGAAGGGCAGAGAGATAGGGCAGAACAGGCATCAGTCAGTTGGAGGGGGATGAAGAAACTGATGGGAGGATTATGGGTGCCTTTGGAGGACTGAGAATTTCTTAGAAGATCAGTGCAGATTTCCATGGAGACAAATGCCAGGAACTGATAGGTCTTTGAAAGGTCACTCAGGCTGCCTTTTGGCAAAGGGGTTGGTAAAAGGCACTTGCAGGTGTGAACACACCAGGTGGGAGGTGAGTGCAGGAAATCAGGTGAGGGAGCATGGGAACTTGGTCCGGGGGTATATAAGGGAGAATAGCCTTTAAGGAGTTCCACAAATTGGCACCAGCTGTGGCTTCATTACAGAGCTGGAAGGGGCAGGTGGGTGTGTCCTGGAGGTTACAGAAATTACATGAGAAAGGGACGTCTTTTTAGATCTTTTTTTCAAATAGAGGAACTCTCACCTTATTGATAGAATTCCAGAGTGGGAACCGATGGACATGAGGACATCTTTGAAATGTCTGAATATGTTCTTCGACATCTTTGCAAGTGATGAGGAAACCTTGATCTTAGGAGGCCTCAGCCCTCTTTGTAGCCAAAAAGATTTCACCTACAGATTTGGATTCTCCCTTTTAAAGTCAAGGAGGCAGTCCTTCCAAAGGACACCTCCTATCATTTTACCCTCTCATCATACCTCACATGCTGGGATCTCCAAGACCCTCTGTTCCAGGTTGTGAGTATCCACTTGGGCCAGGCTGGTCTTGCCACCACAGGAAATTTAGAGCCTGTAGTGCTATTAATAGCATCATCTAAGACTGTATTTACTGCCCTCATGGCCTCTTCCCACCATGCCTCACTGAAGCTTTTTACACATTGTATCCATTAAGCTATAGTTCCCAAAGCTCATCATTAATTTTTAGGGTACCAGGCAAACCTTAAACTTGTCCCCCTTAATTGGATCCCTGTGTCCACACAATCTCTTTGAATGCCTTTCACCATGATCCTTGAATGAGATCTGAGACCACTGCTGGTACCTAATACTTCTTGGCACCTTGTTTGTTAGGTTCTTGGAAGAGGAGGTGGCTATGGAGGTGAGTGGGGATGGGAGTGGGAGGATTTCTCCCTTCACTTCCCTTTTTGTTTTTTCAAATAATGGGTTTTGAGGTGGAGGGAAAGGTTAACCAGACCATTTATTTTCCATCTCCCATCCATAAAATGTTTACCACTCCCCACCGGAAGACTTTAGATCTTTCATTTGAATCTCCAGGAAAATCTCCCAAACCCAGACCACCACCATGTGGATTCAGCCATCTTCTGATTCACCTCCAGATTGTCTCCTCTTAACTGCTCAAGTCACAGGTTAAGGGCAAAATGTTCAATGCCCAAGCAATTAAGTGGGGAACACGTTTATCTAAGCAATTGCATGCAGCTCTGTATCTGCATACAGGGGGTCTCTCCCAAGCCTTTCCAACCTCTGCAGAACAAGATAAAGCCCCAGCGATCTGGGGTATATATCATTCATTCATTCCTGGGTTCAACACTCAAGGCGGATCCCCACCATGACAGTGGGAGAGCAAGGACTGGAGAAATCCTGGAAGCTGAAGTCTGAGGAGGATTTCAAATTCAAATCAGACATGAAAGAAACATCTGGACTAGGTCCTCAGGTACATACTGTATTCTGAACTGAGGCTAGAACCAGAGACCATTCTAATGAAAGTCCTCTACAGGAGGGCTCTCACAGGTGGGCTCCGACTCAGTTTCCTGTATATTCATTCATGAAATAGCTCTTCGGGTCAACATGCAGAAGAAAACCATTTAATAAAACTGACAATGAGGCGAGTTAAAGGAACCCAGAAGGCTTGTGAATGGGGAGAGAGGAAGAGCCAGGGCAGAAAACCAAGAATCCCTCCCTGCCCTCCTTGCTGCCAGGGAGGTCTGAGGGACTAGTTTCCACCTGGGATCCCAAGTCCAGAACATAAGCAGCGCGGCCACGGCGGGGGAGGGAAGGAGGTCCTCAGCCCGCTTGCGTGGGGGTGCTGAACGATGGGGGCTAGCGCTCCCGCTGGCGGGGGGCACCTCACAAGGCGCTGTCCCCAGCACGACCCCATGCAGACCAGGTTTGGGCGCAGCGTCCGGGGGTGGTGCCGGTGCCCTTGGGTTCGCGGGAGACTGGGCCTCGACAACCCCCCTCCCTGCCCCCAGGTCGCGTCCCCCGCTTTCTGCTCCGGGTGAGGGCGCAGCGCGGTGTCACTTTACCTTTTCAAAGAGGGTGGTCCAGAGAAGCCTTGGGGCAGGGAGAGGCTGCAGGCAGCAGGAGCGGGACAGCGCGACCTCACGCAGGAGCACACAGGCGACGAGTCTAGTGGGTCCTGCAGTCCTGACTGGGCTCTAGCACAGCACCCTGGCGCTGCGCGCCCCTCCTCCGCCAGCCCCTCCACTTCCTCCCAGACTCTCTGCCACATCTTCCATGAGCTCACTTCCCGCCTCGTCAATTAACAAAGCCCCTGCTTAGGGCCGCCCCCGACCAGCCCCCGACCCTCTCCCTCCTGAGTCTTCAGCGAGCTCACTTCCCGCTTTGGAAATTAGCAAAGCCCCTTCTCTGTGCCGCCCCCGCCCCCCTCCCTCCTGAGGCCCAGGCCCGGGCTGGGGTGAGGGGCGAAGGTCGGGCTGGCAACAAGCATTGCCAGCGCCCGCGCTGGGCAGCCTCCTACACTGGCTCCCTGAGCGGGTGTCCGCGCGGCCTGGCTGGGAAAGGATCATCAGTCATATACGCCAGCTGCATACTTTGGTCAGTTTACTGGCTTCCAGATTGCGCCCAAAGCCATGAACCAGCTTCCCCAGCACAGGCCTGGGCTGAAATGCCTGCCGGGGATCTCTCTGAGCAGTCTCCTCTTCTCCAGGCAGGGATGGCACTTCGACCTGGATGTTTGGGTTTTTTGTTTGTTTTTTTGGTCATTGGTTATTACATGACCTCCAGGGTAGGTGCTCCAAAAAGGGAGTGAAAACAGGACGCCTGATATATAGGCATAGGGCCATTCTAGAATAATAACTTGGGGTTCTCTCAGAAACGTGGCATTGGTCCTTGCACTATGGTTTAATAGAAAAGGGATTATGCACCAAGTTACTTAAATGAGCATAAGTTGAAATCGTTTACTGAGAGTAAATATTTTAAATAGTTATATTTTAAATAAATCTATCATCAATCATAAATCTATTACACGAAGGTTACAGACAATTTAAATGCAAGAGCACTCTCTTCAGGGTTTTAAATAATCCGTGTCTGTCTTGGCACATGAGAATGCAAAGATAGGAAATGGTTTGTAAAAGATCTTATAATAGCTTTTACTAATACGGTATCAGCAATTTATCATAAAGGAGCGGCCTCCAGCTAAAAACTCAGCTTGGAAAATGCAGAAAAGCAGCAAACGTTTCCATACTCTCTTGATGACCAGAGGCATGCTTTGTGCCCCTCATCAACTCTTTTGTGGTTCTGAGGCCCATGGCGCTCAGTAGTTTAGTGTCTTATTCTCTGGGATAGGCCATTGAAGAAATACCAGGCCAAGAGATCAAGGTCCTGCTGGGTGTCTGAAGAAAGTACAACCTTTTAGATGATGCTTTCTGGGGAATTCGTTAGTGGTTTGGTCTGCTTCTGATAGGAAGGGAAATTTTTTTAAAAGATTTTATTTCTTTATTTATTTGACAAACAGAGATCACAAGTAGGCAGAGAGCAGAGAGAGGGAGAGAGAGAGAGGTGGAAGAAGGCTCTGAGCAGAGAGCCAGACATGGGGCTCAATCCCAGGACCCTAGGATCAGGACCTGAGCCAAATGCAGAGGCTTTAACTCACTGAGCCACTCCAGTGCCCCAGGAAGGGAAATTTTTTAAAGAGTATTTTCTCTTTGAATCTATTTTGAGGTTTGGTTTGTGGTTCTTTCTGACTTCTCATGAAGATGGAATTATTTCTGAGGTTGGTTGTCAGGAACCGCATATCAAATCTAGCTATCTTGCTAGCAATAAATAAATAAATAAATAAATAAATAAATAAATAAAAGCTCAAGTGTTGGTATAAAGCTATTATGCTTTTCAAAACTCCGAAATATAATTGATGTATCATGGTCATTCTTTATCATATCACACAGGAGAGGGGTGGCAGAAACGCACTTTCAGGTTAATTTTTTTACAAGGAAGATTGACTTATAAACCTACTTTGTTATTCCCTTTCATTCAATTTCCCTGTACCTCCTTTTCTATGAATTGTAACGGTAACCAATTATTATTTTTATTATTGGCACATGCTTTGTGAACCATAAAGTGTACGCTAAAAATGGGAGCGCTTTTCTTTTTTTGCATTTTATGAAAAACTAATATTTTTAAATTTATTTTTTATTTATTTTCAGCATAACAGTATTCATTCCTTTTGCACCACACCCAGTGCTCCATGCATGCAGTGCCTTCTATAATACCCACCACCTGGTACCCCAACCTCCCAACCCCCCGCCCCTTCAAAACCCTCAGATTGTTTTTCAGAGTCCATATTCTCTCATGGTTCAGCTCCCCTTCCAATTTCCCCCACCTCCCTTCTCATCTCTAACTCCCCATGTCCATGAAAAACTAATTTAAAAACATTCATCCACCAAAGTACCCAAAGGGCTCCCATATAAACTATCTGTCATTACATTATGTCCCGATGTGGAGCTCGATCCCAGGATCCTGATCATGACCTGAACTGAAGACAGAGGCTTTAACCCACTCAGCCACCAGCCCCAATGTATTCTCTTCAGTACCAGAATTTGTAACCAATTGACAGATGAAAAAGGAGGCAGTCAAGTGAAAAACAATAGGTCTTAGACCTGCAAGAAATTCGAATTAGATGAATTCAGCTACTCAGGCACTGTTTCACATTTTCAGATCTCTGCAGAAAAGGGGTTAACCTTTTTACAGCATGTAAAAGAGAAGACTATAACACATAATATGTGTAAGCATGTAAATATCAAAATATATCCCATTAGTTGCTAAGACACACAGGGCCTATTTTTTCTCTCAAATTCATGAATATGTAGGAGCAATAAGTGAGAAGTGAATGTATACTCTTCACTTCGAAGTATTTTAGAAATCTAAAATATGACTTTCTATGGTTTGTGTTTCCATATTTCTTTATTGCCAGTTTGAACAAATCCACATGCTTTGATTCAAAGGTAACAAATTCCTCTTATTTGGAAAAATTATGTTTATTTTTGTTCTCTCACCCTTCGCAGGTGGTTTCATTTTAGCACACTTCAGAGTTATAATTTCATGCTTATTAAAAACATTTATTATGATCTACATAGATGAATGAAACTTTTGTTTTATTAAATTATTTGCCAAAAAATCTGTTATTTTTAAAAGTTTACTTCCTTTGAAGGGTTATTTTAGAGCGTTCAGAGAGAATCTAGGAGTGTGGTATTATGTAGTTTTTAAGTAGGTATGAAATGGTTATATATATGATTGTTTCATTAAGGCTTATGTATATTGGCCATTATATGCTATAAAATATTTTGAAAGTAAATTTAAGGTATGTTTTATGTAGTTTATTTTTTGGAAAAAATTATTGAAATGACTTATGAAATTCAGTATACTCTCAACATTAATTTATTCTGAAATTTACCAATTGTCTACTGAACCTATTATATGGCAGATATTACTTCAGACTACACTGGTAAATGAAATACTTGTCTTTGTAGAACTTTTATTTTCATGGGTGAGACAATTAAAAGCTATAAACCTTAATAAAAATTGCATAGTGTATTCAAAAATGATGAGTACAATGGGGAAAAAGAAAAATTCAATCAGGGTGAGAAAAATCAGGGTTGCTAGGCAGGGGATGGGGAGCTAAAATTTTTAATAGGAAGATTAGGGATGTTACAATGAAGCTGACAATTGAACAAAGGTATGGAAAGGTGATGAATATCCCCAGAACTATCAGCAATAAGGTCACTCCAGACAAAGGAATTGGCTATCTTGTAGGCCATAAGGTTGGATCATGCCTGGCATATCTGAGGAATAGCAAGGAGGCCACACTGTGAGTGACTGAAGAGTAGCAGGGAAAGAGGTCACAGAGGTTAAATGAGTGGCTAGATCATGTAAAAGCTTAGAAGTCATTGTAAACTCTGGCTTTTATATTTGGAAACTTACTGTGTGTGATAGAATTTCTGCTAATAAGGGAGAGTTCAAATGTCCATAAAATTTCAAGGATTCTTATTCTAGTAAGACAGAATAAAGAAAAAGAGTTCATATTTTCACATGGTGTAACAAATGCTCGGAGATCCAAGTGTAGGAAGCTATGGGAGCACAGAAGAGGGCACTAAAATCTCACCAATATATTTGGTGACTGTGACTATATATAAATTTGTATTTTCTAGATTTTTTTATAGTCATGGAATCACACAGTATATACTATTCATTGCCTGGCTTTTCTTTTCTCAGCATCATTACTTTGAGAATCTCCAATTGTAAATAGTTCATTTTGATGTTGAATAGTAATCTCTTTAATGAATAGATCATAATTTGTCTTTGCTCTATGGATGGACATTGATGAACATTTCCACAGTTTTCAATTCTTAAAAATAAAGCTGCTATGAAATTCATATACAAGTCCTTGTATGAACATAGGGTTTGTTTCTCTTGGTTAAATGCCTAGAAGTAAAATGGCTATTTGTGTAACTGCAACATATTTTGCATTTAAAAAAATTTTCAAACTATATTCCAAAGTGGTTGTATCATGATATATGCCAACAACAATTTAGATTTTTTTTTGCTTCTCAATCTAGCTCAGACCAAGTACAATTAGCCTTTATAATTTTAGCCATTCTAATAGATATGTAAGCATGTCTCATTATGATTTTAATTTGTATTTCTTTAATGTCTAAATGTTGAGAAATTTGTCATGTGCTTATAAGCCATCCTTATCCTTTTGGTGACATGTCTCTTCCATTATTTCCTTCACATGTAAAATTGGATACTCTGTTTGGTTATTAGTAAGGTTTTTTATTTTTATTCATTTTTTAATAATCAGAGTAGATGTCCATTATCAGATATATAATTTGCAAATCCCTTCTCCATCTTTACGGTTTCTCAATGGAGCTTTGATAGCTGTGACTTTCCAGAAATATGCTACTTCTTTCCTGGTACATGGAGGTATGACTAGAACATTATCAATGTTGACCTTTGCAAGGAAAATCATGGCTTAAGATATATGTAGTCTGCAGTTGTTGGGAGTGTTCACCATCCTTGCCTCTAACTCATCTCTCACTGCCCACACATTCAGATATAGGGGAATATTGATTGACAAAATATTAATTGCCAAATAACACTAGTTGGAGAATAAGAACAATGCAGGCACCTGATTATATAATATTACTTAAATAAAATAGGATTTTATAAGTGCTATTGGAAGTAAATTCCTCAATACTTTAATCACACAGAATGATGGAATCCTAGATTTTTTTTCTTGTATTTACTAAGAAAATGATCATGCCTCAAGTATATTAAAATGGAAAAGGGAAAATTAAAAATTATTTTAAGTTGATTTGCGTGTGTTGTGCGTATGTGAGAGAGAAGTGAGAGAGAAAGAAAAAGAGAGAAAAAGATAAAGGGAAAGACAGAGAGGTGGCTGCAGTGAATTGATGAGTTGCAGGATAGATTTTAAAGTTTTGCCTTTTGCTTTCTACATTTCCTTTTCCTTAGGTTCAAGAGAACAATCAGTAATATCTCAGATTCCTGCTGGTAACATCAGCAGAAAGAGTTAAAGGTTCCCAGAAAATTAAAGATGAGATATAGTTTTCCTGACATAAGAAAAGTCATTTTTTGTCCCCAGCTATTTTGTCCCCACCTGTGTACTTGCAGAAGCACACTTCTTCCAAAACTCCCTGGGAGGTTCTTACAAAGAAATGCAAAAACCTCACTAGTTAAGGATTTTGAGGGAACAAGGCAATGGGAAAACTAACAGTCACCACCAGACCAGGAAATAGCCTAAGCTATTGAGACAATAAATCAGTGGTAAAACTCCTAGTGCTATTTCAGAAGTAATCAAGGCCTTGCATTCCTTGTCCCAGAAAATGAGTCCAAGACCCCATCTAGTTTATATCTGCTCTTGAAGCCTGCAGAATCCCTTTCCCTTGTCCAACAGTTACCTCTGCTTTATTCTAACGTTAAAGTTTCTGCCCTCGGTGGAATACAAGCTTCATTCAGGTGAACATGCAATACATATTTCACAAATACATAGTGGATGTGCATGCATCCACAACCTTATGACCAACCATACACGGAAAACAAATCTCTCCCTTCTGAGTATTCATCTTAAATACTAAATAAAAATCTCTCTCCTGTTCAAACAGTCAAGGCTTTGGAACTTATTCCCTGTGATCTCCTTGTATGTTGTAAACAAAGATTCCTTTGTTTGACAACTCCACCTGTTTCTGTGATTCACCAAAGACTGACCTCAGTTAGTTCTTTTACTGTAATGGCTTTCACTACTCTGATTCTACCTCTGCAAGTCTCCGAATTTAACTATTTTTTTCTCCCAATTCCGCATGTTCTTGGCTTTAAACTACAACTCTGAAGAGATGCTTTGCTTGTTTAAAAAAAAAAAATCAAGAGAAGGGAGTAGTAGTCAACATTGTTACTTTGAACTTCCTGCCCTAAGGGGCTCTCCTGTTGTTTCTCTTTGACTTCCTGGACTGAAACGACAGAAATTTGGCAATACATCACTCCCCAATCCAGATTACTGACAGAACAGTTTAGACTCTTAGAAAAATATTAGTTTACAAGATCACATAATTAAATACTTAAGCATGTAGTGTAATATAGTGTTTTACAAGAAATATATTTTGGTCATCTGAATATTTGGTTTTCAACCATGGCTACTGACTCACAGCTCCTAAAAGTCTTGGAATTTCCTGTGATAAGGGTGAGAGAGGTGTGTTTTGTTATGTTAATTAAGTGACCTTCAGAATTCACTCAAGGCAAGGGCTGTTTGCCTGAAGGACCAACCACTTGGTGAAAGCCTTCATAACTTTTTGCCCAACATGCCTCCCCTTCCTCCCAATTCAGGATTATCTGGGGAGGGAAGAGGAGCTAGAGATTAGATCAGCAAATGAGAATGATTTAGTCAGTCATGACTATGTCATGAAGCCTCCACAGAAAACCTGAAAGGACTGGGTTCAGAAAGCTTTTAGTTTGTTAAATGTATGAAAAGGCAAGAAGAGTGGCAGTCTTACAGAAGGTAATAGAAGCTCTGTGCCCATTCTCCATACCTTGCCCTGTGCATTTCTTTATCTATCTATTGATTTAAATCTTCTATTATATCTTTTAATAAGCTGGAAAACATAAAGTAAGTATTTTTCTGAGTTTTGTGAGTCCCTGTAGCAAATTAAAAGAACGTAAGAAGTTGGCCACTGGGACCTCCAACCTGTAGTTGCTCAGTCACAAGCACAGGTAATAACCTGGGGCCTACAGTGAAACTGGCATCTGAGATGGGGTTGGAGATAGTCTTGGAGGCCTGATCCCTTAACTGATGAAATCTTATGCTATGTTCAGGTAGATAGTGACAGAATTTATTTGAATTCTTGGAGATCCTGTTGTTGTCTGAAAATTATTTGGCATTGTTGGTATGATGTCCTAAAACCCAAAAAGATATAGCTACCTCAAAATAAGAATAAGGTTGACACCTTATATATAATTAGTGAGTATATCAGGGATTTAAAATATACCCAATAAATAGTTTAAGGAAATAAGGAAAGATTTTGAAATAAAAACAAGAATAAGAACCCAGTGGTACTAATAGATTAAATATATGTAATCTAGTTGAATTAAGAATACAATGGATAGAATACATAATGGATTCAATAGAGATAAGAAGTCACTTAAGGATATAGTCATCTGGATACCAGCAAAGCATTAAAATTATCAATATAAAAGAGGTGTAAGATGTAGGTGATGTGTGTGGAACAAAAGCTAGAGAAAAAATTAGATTTCCTTACTACTCATAGCCTGTTGACAAGTCCTTGAAGTTCCTCTGGGGACTCAGCTGCTTCCATGTGGACACATCCACTCAGGGCAAAAAGCATTCCTTAGTCCACCACCCCAGGATACTTAAAATCTACTTTCACATGTAAAAATTACTTTGGAAACTTCTTTATCTCTACTCCCCACCCCTGCCCTCAAGATATACATTGGCAATCATCTCCCAAGCATATACCCACTGATACACATCAGAAGAGTCTCTTCCCTGAGTTTTTACTAAATAGTGATAAATGACCTTTCCTAACAATAGCTAGCCCCCTGAAGGTCCTGCAAACCTTGTTTATAAAATACCTTGGAGGCTTGTGCTATCCCTAACCTCCTCCCAAATTGAAAGTATATAATCAGCCACTCTTCATGACCCTCTCTCTCTACTCCAAATAAATAAATAAATATTTTCTAAACAAAATAAAATAAATGACTGTTTTAAATGAAAGAAGAAAAAGGAAAGAAATATTTGAATATTAATGTACATCTATTTCTCAAGCATAAAATAGTCAAGACACTGGAATAAAACTTACATACAAGAAAAGAAAGAAAATATTCATAACTATAGTTGACTCTATGAATCCCAAACTAGGGCATACATACCAAAGACAAAAAAAAAATCATAAGTGTTAGAGAGAAAAAAAATAATTCATTAATAAAGAAACAAGAATCAGACTGACAGAAATTTTTTAAATAACATCAGATATAAAAAAGAATGAAGTTATAGCTTTATTATCTTGAAAAAAATAATCACAAATGTAAACATTTAGATCCTTATAAAATGTCATTGGAATAGGAAGGCATAAAAAAAAAAATATTTTCAGGAATACAGACCACAGATAATTTGCCTTAATTTGTGTAGGCAGCACTTAAATACTAATATTATTTTAACAGTTAAAATGTACTCTATGACCTATGGGGTGGGGGAAAAGAGGATGAACAAGTCATCTTGAAATAATTCAGTTTTATGAAAAAAGTAAAAAGATCGAAAAAAACGACTTGAGGAAAAGAGAGATAAAACATATGCATAATAAAAATAAATAAATAAATAAACAACTGGAGTGTCTGGGTGACTTAGTCAGTTCAAGTGTCTGCCTTCAGCTCAGGTGATGATCCCAGGGTCCTGGTATTGAGCCCTGCATCAGGCTCCCTGCTCAGTGGAGAGTCTGCTTCTCCCTCCCATTGAGAAAAAAAATTTGACTTATTTATATGAGAGAGATAATCTTTAAATTTTACTTATTTATTTGAGAGAGAGTGAGAAAAGAAAAACATGCACACAGCAGGGGGAATAACAGAGGGAGAGGGAGAAGCACCCCACTGAGCAGGGAACCCCCTGTGGGGATCTATCCCAGGACCCGGGTATTATGACCTGAGCTATAGGTAGACACTTAACTGACTGAGCCACTCAGGTACCCCAATGAATACAAACTTTAAAAATAATAATAATAATAATAATAAATAATATTTCAGATAGTATGTTTTTTTTAATGTAAGACTTGGTATAAAAACAGGATGACATACTTGTCTAATTATAGCAAAAGACTTTGATAAGTTTAGATGCAGTAGTACATAAAAAATTTAACTTCTTTCATTAATTGATAATTTAATTAGATTAAATTAAGAGACATGAAAATTTAGAGAATCTAATAATCCTGATCTATTAATAAATGTAGCCATCCTGACCCCAAAACAATAGTCTTCAGTAAGTATATAAGCATAATTTGAACATTTACACAAACAGGCCATTATTTAGGCCACAAGTATATGCCAATAAATTCCTAGAGTTAAATATCAGGCTATATTTTCCAAGAATAAGGCAATAAAATTAGAAAACAATGACCAAAATATTAAATTCATATAATTGGAAGTTAACTTCATACCTAAAATGAAATAATACAGCTAATTCAGAAATTTTTAGAATTACATTACTTTGGTAATATCAACTCTCAAAATGAGTAACGGACAGGTGGGGCTAAGGAGGAAGAGATCCATAGGGACCTTTGTGAACAGGCTCTCAGAAATCCCCAAAATGTGGTGTGGGAAAACCAGAGTAAAGAGATAAATTGGACCACCCTACCCCAGGGAAGAGCACCCTGATCTAGGCATGTGGGATGGAGGTCCACCCTGCCCTAGGTGTATGGAGTAGGTCATGTGGGGTGGGTGTCTCTATGATAAACACCTGTAACCAAAAAAGAATAATCAGACCCTAAAAAGGAGGTAAGCCATTGCAGCAGTTATTGATAGAGATGTTAAAAGGATTAAAGTTGCCTGGTTACCTTTTTATAAAAAATAAAACCTGAAGGCACTCATTGTTAGCTGTGTGCGGACCCCTCTTAGTTGTGAGAGCTTTTTCTATATATTCACTTGATAAACTTCTGTCACTTACTCACTCTCCATTGCCCACGAGATTCCTTCTTTGACTCCAAGAGACAAGAACCTAGCTCTCCCACATCATTCCCTAGAGTTAAGTATCAGGCTATATTTTCCAATGATAAGGCAATAAAACTAGAATAGAATGACCAAAATATTAAGTCCATGTAACTGGAAGTTAACTTTATACCTAAAAAGATATAATACAGCTAATTCAGAAATATTTAGAATTACTCTACTATGGTAATATCATTTGTGAAAATAAGTGACAATAATTAAAGGTATGAAGGAAATCTAAAGGTTTAATTGTATTAATTCAAAAGAAAAACAAAACAATACAACAAAAACACCAAAGCATAAAACAACAAAACAAAACAAAAAGAATATAAAGGCAAAACCTAAGAACGACAGCAGTAATAACAAAATCTTATAGAAACAAACAAATTTTTGGAATAGATTAATAAGAAAGATTTGACCAATGAGTACTGGTCAGGAATACTCAGAGATGATGAAGATAAAATAAAATACTAAATGAAATGTATAAAAACTAAATTATAGACCTAAGAGATTGATTAAAAGTGCTTCCCGAAAAAGAGTCTAATTTGAAGACAATAAAATTAATAGCACCATAAAGAAAACTGTATTTGCGACATAGGGGATCAATTAGAGATGATAAAGTATTTCCTTAAATATCAAAGATAACAATTAGATTCAGTGGCTCAGTCAGCTAAGCCTCTGCCTTCACCTCAGATCATGATCCCAAGGCCCTGAGACTGAGCTTGACTCCCTGCTTGGTGGGGAACCTGCTTCTTCTTTTCCCTCTCCCTCTGCAGCTTCCCCTGCTTGCGCTTGGTCTCTCTCTCTCTCTCTCTCTCAATAAATAAAATTTTAAAAGTTAAAAAAAATTAAGAAATAAGCATCAAAGATTAATCCATAAGGTAAAAGTATTTATTAAAGTGATTAATTAATTTATATTAAAATTAAATATTTCCTTGCAATTAAGTGCAGTGTGGAGAAAAAGTTAATAGACAACTGACATAGGAATGAACTATACTTAAAATATTTAAAACCTACAAGGAATTATTAGATTTAGACTCCATGATGATCTCTATGTATGTGCATATAAAACACCTTAAAATACTTTGTAGGAATGTGCTACAGGAAATTAAAGAGACAGGGAGATAAAGGGGGAAAAAATAGCTCAACTTGAAATGACTCGTTGGTTGCCACTGTGTTTTATTTACATTTTCCACCACTTTTTTGGTCAATGAAATTATTTTACATGTATCTATTATTATCTTGTAGGACATGTTACACTAATATCATTAATGAAGTTGAGAATAAAAATATGATGCCTCATTTCATCATAATTGTTAAAAATAATCCCTAAGCTGGTAAAGGCAGAAAGCCAGAAACAGAAATAATAATTAGCACCAGTCAAAAGCTTGTCCACCTGGAACCTGTAAGAAAATCCAAATAGATCCTGAAAATAATGAGTGATTTGAGGAAACTGGATAGGAATATAGATTTCCAGATGCTTTTTACTTATAATGGCAATAGCAACTTAGACAAGGTAAAGGAAAAAAATCTACTAATTGAAAGTAGGAAAATTATTTAAAAAATATAAACCATAAGCCAATGAACTTGGGAAAATTATGAAGAATCTACATAAACATAAAAAGAACAGTATATATTTGCCAAGGCACATTCACATTTTAAAAAATAAGTTGAAAGGGGAACAATATGCCATCATACATATATCAACGTTTATCATAGAAGTTTCGTATAAAAAATAAACATTTTAAATAATTTATTTGGAAAGTGATATCACATATCTGAAAAATTTGAAAGAAGAAATGGATAACCATGACTAAACAAATGTAGCAGAAAAATGATTTACAATAATAGATAAAAGCTATTCAAAAATGCAGTGAATATTGTCCAAAGCTTAGAAAAATCGATAAAATATAAAATATAAAATGAATTCATGAATGAAAAACAGAATCCCATTAAATCTAATTTGGAAAGAACTAATACTTTTTTTTTGCCTGAATCTGCTCTGCTTTTCATTAGGTGGGACACTGACGAAGCCCACTCAGCTCCTCTCTAATGTCCAGTAATAGAAAAGTCAGGAACATTAATTACTTCTGGGATGAATTTTAACCACTGTGGATAGGATGCAGAAGCCAGTGAGTTAAACAGATTCTTTCTTGTTTCAGGAAAATAATTCTGAGATGTATTCTGTGCATTAGGATTGATGCTCAGTTGTCCACAATCATAATCCACTCAGTCTGAACTCACATATGTTTCTCCTGGACCACTTAGCTCTTCTCATTCTCTCCTCTTCCACGTGATCAAATCCCAAAATAATTATTTAGGTTGTGTATGCAAGTCCTGATTTTGAAGGGAAACTCAGTTACAGAAAGAGATGAAAATAAAGATACAGGGGAAAAAATGGTGCACTTGGGTGACTCAATTAGATAAGCATCTGACTCTTGATTTCAGCTCAGGTTGTTATCTCAGGGCGATGAGATGAAGCCCCTATAGGCTCTGTGCTGGGCAAGGAGGTTGCTTAAGATTCTCTCTTCTTATCCCTTTCCTTCCACCCCTCACCTCCCATGCTGTCTTTCTCTTAAATAATAAGCACTGCTGAACTATCTTAGATTCTGTACCTTCTCTCCAGCCATGAACCTATCACTGTCTTTAACTCTTGAAAACTTCATTAGACAAATTAATGTGGTGAAGGAAGCAATATGAGAAAGCCTATTAATCTGATGAGCATGGAACTGAACAAACCCTATAGATACTTTCCCTTTGATTTCTAGCCTATCAATACCTACAGTGAGTCACATACACTCAAGATCATTGTTTTTATTGTATACTTCCTATATTCATTAATTTTTGACTCGTTATCATTTTGTTGAAGTGTTAAACTATGGTAATAAACAAACTTTTAATTAACTTTTCCTCCTATGATACAAATATAACTTGCACTTGAGCTTTAGCTAATTTTATGTTCTAAAATTGCCAAAACAAAATGATCAAGGTTTCTAGATTATTTACTGTATTTTCTACTATACAGTATTGTTCTATCTCTTCTGTATAAAGAAAATGAATGCTTGGGGCTCTTGGGTGGCTCAGTGCGTTAAAGCCTCTGCCTTCTGCTCAGGTCATGATCCCAGAG
This sequence comes from Mustela putorius furo, assembly GCF_011764305.1. Taxonomy (NCBI): domain Eukaryota; kingdom Metazoa; phylum Chordata; class Mammalia; order Carnivora; family Mustelidae; genus Mustela; species Mustela putorius. Next base: position 103,134 of record NW_025421321.1, read on the forward strand.
TCTTGGGATAGAGCCCCACATCAGGCTCTCTGCTCAGCAGGGACCCTGCTTCCCTTCCTTTCTCTCTGCCTGCCTCTCTGTCTACCTGTGCTCTCTGTCTGTCAAATAAATAAATAAAATCTTTAAAAAAAGCAAATGAATGCTTGATAACTAAATGAATGCTTTACTGAACAAATTAAATATGGCAATAGCATTTTATTTTATCTTGCTTTACATATTAAACTATAATATTATATCACTAGTCTACAAATAATCTACTCACATAGTGATTTGGAAGCTTTTAGCAAAAGAATTATTCCTCCTGATTGTAGTATAAAAGCCACAGAAATATACAGAAGACTCCTAGGATAGAAAGTTAAATCCAGTTATCCGTGATGCCTTGAGTAGGACCTGACCTATGTATGTCCTGGGATGCACTAGTAACTGTTACATGTGATAGGATTATATTTAATATATACAGTTTCATTTACTTCAAAAAGGAGACATAAATTTGAGAATAAAATATTTGATGAATCTATAAAGTCTATATCTATTTGTAACCAATGTGGTAGAATTAAGATGTTAATTTGAAAAAAAAATTTCATTGAACACATACACAGATTCAATTGTTTTTATATATATAAACAGCATTATTTATTTATGTAAATAAGTGCATTGTCAGTAAAATCCATTTACTGATCAATCATAAGGGTAATTTTAAGTACTAAGAATAAGAAATATGTGAAAAGATAAGTGTTCAAGAGTGCAGTTTGTGGTAATTAATACAATATGATAGGCTCATAAAAAAGATATATTACTTGAACTTAAAAGCTTCTATAATTAAGCGATGACCACTTGAAATTTGTAATTAGTCTTGCTGCAGTTTTTCCTTGCACTTATTGCCCTTCCCCAGAAGTTCATTAAGAATTTCTGTGAATGTCCTTATGTTTAATCTCATTCATAGATTCCACTGCTGCTCACAAAACAAAGCCAAAAAGAGAGGTAACTCTATGTGGCACTCCATCCACAAGCAATACATTCATAAATCATTAAAAAGCTCTCTACTTCATTTGTTACCCATTCAGCTGATAATTTAAATGAGTAACTGAGGCCATTTTATCAGCACTTTTAAAAGAATGCGACTCAGAAACTTCACAGTGTTAATTAAGAAGAAATGCTCATGTGTTAAGGTTTTTATTTTTTTTAAATCAACAAAATAATTTTCAAATATTAAAAGCAAATGTCTCCTTTTCCTCCAAGTTTCCTTGCTATGTCAAAGTTATAAATAAATACATTACAATCGTATTTTGAGTAGTAGATAAAAACAAATGTTTTGAAACTGTCTGTGGGTTGAGTGTCTGGGTTAACTTGTATAAATATCTGAACTCAATGTATTTAGACTGTATTAGATGGTTATTTTAGACTATTTAAAAATACATGCTCAGATAATGACAACATTATTTTATTCATTTTAATAAATAAATTATTTTATTTAATCATGTTTAGATATGTATTAAATTAATGATTTAATATTTAACAATCTAAATTTGAATATTTTAAATTCTAAAAAATATTTATTTAATTAAATCGATATATTTAATATAAATATTTAATCAATTATTTAATCATTTTTATAATTATGCAATACATTATGTATTGTGTAATAATTTCTTTTTAATAAATAAATAAATGTATTATTTACATTATTTATTTTATTTTATTTTATTTTATTTTATTTAGTTGACAAAGAGAGGGAGAACGCAAGCAAAGGGAGCTGCAGGCAGAGGGAGAGGGAGAAGTAGGCTCCCAGCTGAGCAGAAAGTTCAACCTGGGGTTCCATCCCACGACCCTGGGATCACCACCAGAGTTGCAGGCAGATGCTTAACTGACTGAGCCATCCAGATGCCCAAGGCTTTGTATTCTTCGCTTCTAAATATTGATGCTGCTTCATCTCTGGAGTTAGTAAATTGATGCTGAGAATTCATATCGAAGAATTGATAGTAGCTGTTAAACAGAAACATGTAATTTAGGGGAAAAAAAAGAACAGAAGGAAGAGAAAGGCCAAAAGTCAAAAGCACATTAATATAAAATTTAATTAGATAAATAAAGCTGATATTCCTGAACGGGGCTAATAAAAGAGCTGCAAAGAGCTGATAGGATTAGGAAAATTGTCCACTCCTGGTCATTTCATAATTTTAAACTATTCCTTATTAATAAATATACTTAGTTCCAGAAACACAACCACATAAGGACATTTCCACCAAGTTTCCTCTAACAGCATTTACAAATTAGACGTTCAAACAATGTAGTTCGTTACATGTTACATCTGTATCTTAAAGTGTAAACATTTTCTGTGACATATTTTCTAACAATGAAAATTTATATCTATATCTATATCATCTATCCATATATATATGTTATCCCTAAGTGGAAAAAAAAATATATATATAGAAACCTTATCCCTAAATGAAACCTTTCTTTGTTTATTAGCTTAAATAGGTAAATTAGCAACAAAAACAACAACAAACAGCTAATATTATAGAGGTAGGAAAATTTACCTTTTCATTCATTGCTATTTTCTAAAAATTCCTATTTTATTTTTTTCTCAAGTCTGTCATAATAATTTTCTAAATCTCCTGCCTTATTCAATTTTTTTCTTTTTGGAAATCTCTATTTCATATTTATTTTCTCTTCCTCCACTCTGTGCTCTAATAATTCAATGTATTATTAGATTTTCTGTTTTTGTCTTTATCTAGATATATCTTTTCTTTCTTTTCTAAATAATTTGATTTGCTGGCATTTTACATCAGTACATGCTTTCTTTTGGATGTTAGAAATGTCTGTGGAACTACTAGAAGAATAAACGTTTTTACCTTTAAGAAGTTTACAGTCTAGAGTGCCTGGGTGGCTCAGTTGGTTAAGTGTCTTTCTTCAGCTTAGGCCATGATGCCAGGGTACTAGGATCCAGTCCTGCATCAGCTGCCTGCTCAGCAAGGAGTCTGGTTCTTCCTCTCCCTCTGCCCCTCCCTCTCTCTCTCTAATAAATAAATAAAATCATTAAAAAAAAGACTTACTGAAATCTGAGACTGAATGACTAAATTCAGTCTTAATATAAGACAGCTAAACAAAGCGATGATCACAACCGGAAAATTTAGTCAGATCATGGTTTAACATTTTTGGTTGACACAGGACCTCTTTCAGTAACAACTTTCCCTAAATATCAATTTCTTTTTAAGGCAAAAAATTTTGACAAGAAATCCAGATCCTTCTCATCATTTTCATATCAATTTACTGTGACATCCTCGGAGTATATAATCAAATATGTAATTATTCTATCTGTTGCCATGTATATTGCCTGTATCTTTTTCAGACTCAAAGTTCCATTGAGGTAGAGTTTTTTGTTTTTATTTTAAAGCAGAGATTTTTAAAGTGTTTGATATATACAAGATGCTTCATAAGTGTTTACAAACCTATGTATTTCAGAAGACTTAAACAGGCTTTCAAATAATGTAGGTGATATTATTAGTCATATCAAACAATTTGTAGGTTTCAGTCATGTAAATAACTACATTTCTCAGAGACAGAGAAACATACAAATGATCTGGGTCCAGTAGGATAATGCTAGCATGTGTTGTAAATTCTCTTATATGACCTTATTCTTGCAAGAATTGGTTATGTGGCAGAAAAAAAGGTATCACTATCTTATACTTTATTATTTAAAGAGATTTATGGAAGTTGTTAATTTCTTACACTACCCCTTTGTTTCAGTGGACCCAATTTCCGTGGTAATGGTGAGAGGAAAGTAGGCAATTTAGGCAGCAGCAAAAATCTCCTACAAGGCACTATAAAATAAGGCTTGTTCTAGATCATGGGTCTGTCCAAAGGGGAATGTTAAAGGGTAGAATGGATGATGGATGCATTGTGGACTTATAACTATAAGATTAATACTGTTATGCCCCAATAATGGGTCTATGATTAAAGGAGCGGGACTGATGTAAAGCGAAGTTCAAGCAAAGCTTTATTTCATGCCAAGCATCAAGAATCTAACCGAACGTTCGGGGCCACACCTCTTATGAGAGAAAGCAACCCTTCGCTGTTTCACAGTCTAGCTTTTAAGGGCAAAGGCCATGCAGTCAGGCCTGGCCACGCACAGGTGACCAATGAGATTTTAACACACACAGGAAACTCCACAGTGAGGCTAGGTGACCAATTGAGGTTCAATTTACCCTAGTATAGACATTTGACACAGCCTATTACACCTTGATTAGGATTGGTGCCAAAACGGTTCCCAAAGGGTGGAGGAGTGGGGCATACTCCTTAGTATCTAGGGAGACAATATGCAAACACCGCCCCCCCTCCCGCTGATTGATGTCTCCACCTGGCCTGACCCACCCTTGTATATGGGCTTTGTTACCTGGAGCTAATTTCCAGGACTTGTTTTTAAGTGAATCCCCTGGGGGAAGGGGAGCAAGGACAGTTTAAGGGTTAACCTCAATGAAAGCCTCTTGCTAAAATATAAAAATATAAAATAGGTCCTTACATTACAACAACTCAGTAGGGAAAGTCCCAGTGTGGTGACAAAAGAAGTGATGTAACTTGCATTGCGCATTTTGTTTTTAAAACGTGTAAGTTGTATTTTTCCCTGCCATGACATCATACTTTATCTTCATCTCTGTCTACTAGTTTAAAACTAGTTAAAAAAACTCAACAATTTTTTTAAAAAATATTTTATTTATTAATTTAAGAGCAAAAGAGAGAGAGAGAGAGAGAGAGAGAGAGAGAAAGAGAGCATGAGACATATGGGGCTCGATCCCAGGACTCTTGAGATCATGATCTGAGCCAAAGGCAGACACTTAACTGACTGAGCAAATGAGACTCTCACAAACTCAACAATTTTTTTAAAGATTTTATTTATTTATTTGACAGAGAGAAATCACAAGTAGATGGAGAGGCAGGCAGAGAGAGAGAGAGGAGGAAGCAGGCTCCCTGCCAAGCAGAGGACTCCATCCGATGCGGGACTCCATCCCAGGACCCTGATATCATGACCTGAGCCGAAGTCAGCGGCTTAAACCACTGAGCCACCCAGGCGCCCCAAACTCAACAATTTTATAAAATTTTTATTTGTTGGGGTGCCTGGCTGGATAACTACAGAAAAACCCTGTAGGTTCAATAACACAAAGCTTTCAAAAATTATTTAGCCCAGGAATTGAATACTGGCTGCACTTTTGATTTTTTTTTAATGGTATTGAAATTAATTTAAATGGAAATACTTAAATGGTAGAATAATAAAAAAAAATTATAAAAGCAACTTGCTCCTTAAAGTAAGAATTATATAGAGCATCTCTTCTAGAAGCAAAATTTTCAAATGTCAAACATCTGAAAGCATAGAAGGAGAAGTAAGAGTGTGAATTGTACTTCAATGCTCTTTTCTTTATATTCAGCAAACAGCTTCATTCACACCTTTCCAATTTTTTCAACTCTTTTGACAAAGCCTTCAGAGCAGTTACTGCTGATGACAACCATCACAGCCTAACAGGAGAAATTTTATAAAGAAAAATAATAGCATGTTTTTCCCAAGTTGTTAAGGATATGGTGAAGCTCTGTTGGATTCAAAGGAGGAATGTGCAATTCCATGCTATATATCATAATAACTTATTTTAATTGTGGCTTTGAAATTTTTCAGATATATCCATTTACTGAAACCACTATCAAATAAACAAAAACAAACAAATTAACAGGGGTTCGAGACAGAAGTTATCTAATCCAAAAATAGCACATGTTCACAGAATACACAACACATATCCCAAGTACTACTATAGGTTTCAAGTAATAGTCAAAACAATAGTAAAAATGATTCAGACCTGACCAGTCAAATCATAAATGGGACCTTAACTGTAAATCCTTATCTTTAGATCAAAGCGGGTAATTGGGTGCTGAAGATACATTATAGAACTAATATGTTATAGAACTCCTCTGAAATGAGTCATTTATTCCATCACTTTTCCTGCACAGCTGCTGACCCATGTTTTGGTTCCTGGAAATAGCTGCTACCCTGTCATACTTCTTAAAAGCACATATATTGATAACTCTACTCATTCCTCCATTCCTCTGTGACTGTCACTGTGTTAAAATGTGGAGTCAGCTGACTCACTTGTGGTGGTAACAAAGTAGAGGAGTTTGCAAAGTATTTTGTTATTTCTAAAAATGCAAAAACCAAATTACATTGAAATCATGAGGGGTGTTTCAGGGAGAGCTGTAGGATGTGGTTTCTTGTGTAATCCACAGAGATTAGCTACAACACATATTTAAACTCCCCTCTAGGAGCAACCTTAGTGGTAAAGCAAGAAGATAAACAGATGTATACACACCCTGGCACAAAATTATCACTTATGTTTGGGTTCCTAGTCTCCTCATGTTACTTATTTATCTTAACTTCTCTCTGAAATCAGGGAACCCAGAATCTCAATCAGTTGACATTTTTCTACTGAATTACCCAATAGTCTGATCATACCCCTAAGACTTTTTTAAATTATTTCACTCAAAATCCCAAATCTGCTTTGCTTCCTCATCTTAGTACACTGTAATTTGATTTCAAAATGAGGACAGTTGTCAGTAATGCCACATTCATTCATCTATTTTACAATTCCATGTACTTGTAACTATGAAGATATGTTAATAACATCCATTCCAATAAGCCACCCTAAATTTAATATCATGAAACAAGACCTCAAGAAACAGAATTCAAAATCATCCATGTATTTGCAACTTATTGCAATAAAGCCTTTATCAATAGACTTCCCTGTGCACATGGTGGTCAAATTGCTGGTGAAAACCAGCCAGATCTATTACAAGCTTTCTCATGGCTTCTAGGTAACCCAAGTGAGCCTTTATTGATACTGGGAAGGGATAAAACAGGGAAGGGATAAACAGTGGTGTAAGAATTGGCTAGACAAAAGTAATCACTCTCATTACAAAGTGAGTACTTTAAAGCAAAGAGCCTGTTGGAATATTGTTTTATAAAATAGTGTTTTTTTAATTAACTTTTTAAAATTCAATTAGTTAACATATAGTGTACCATTAGTTTCAAATGTAGATTTCATTTATTCATCCATAGCATATAATAGCTAATGCTCAGTACTTACTGTTATAGCTTCTTGAAAGCAGAATTTTAACCCACTGAGCCACCCAGGTGCCCTTGAAAGCAGACTTTTAGATCACATTTTCTGATTACTTCCATGTAGTACAACACTTTTCTGCTGGCAACCTTCAAAACATACTGTTTGTTAGAGGAATTTCTTTAATAATATATAAATAGGAATTTATTTAAATTTATTTAAATATTGCACACTTTCATTTTTCATAAATAAGGTGATGATATTATAGCCATTAGTTGGTAGCACTGATATATCACTTTCTTTTTACTTCTCAGTGCATTCTCTTTACACAAAATAGATATATATTTTAAAAGAATCTGAATCTGTGGCAAACTTTTAAAAAACCCTATACAGTAAAGTTTATCATTTTAAGTAATCTCAATGATCTTCCTCAATTGTGATAGTATATCCTTCTATCTAGGCCAGATATTGTATGAGGGATTTGAAGAGACATACTTTTCTAAATTTCACTTTTCTCATCTGCAAAATGCTTATCAGGATCCTACAATAAATTACACTTACAATTTTTTGATGAATATTTATTTATTTATTTTAAGATTTTATTTCTTTATCAGAGAGAGTGGGCGAGAGAGCAAGCACAGGCAGACAGAATGGCAGGCAGAGGCAGAGGGAGAAGCAGGCTCCCGGCCGAGCAAGGAGCCCGAGGCGGGACTCGATCCCAGGATGCTGGGATCATGACTTGAGCCAAAGGCAGCTGCTTAACCAACTGAGCCACCCAGACGTCCCTTTTGATGAAAATTTAATCTGTATAAACAATATATTTGCTATAATGCATGGTTCATGGAAAACATCTTATTTAATTGTAAGCAACAACAGTATTAGAAATTAAGTAAATGTGTCTATAATATTTAAAGTTTTAACACATAATTCCAGTGCTTTGCCTTATTTTCTCAAATCCCTTTACCACTTTCACTGACAGAGTCAAATGTACTTTTTCTACTAGTAGCCAGCTCTTTGTCTTTTGTCAGAAATATGCCCTTGTGAATTATTTATAATAGAGATATTAGCAATAATAATAATAATAATAATTAGTAGCAATGAAAATGTTAAAAAAAAAGTTTTTTTAACTAATTAGGGTCCTTAGACATCAATTAGAGGAACCACCTCTGGCAAGCAAATTAATCTGCAAAACATTCCCAGAATTAACAAGTCAGTCAGATACAGGGTTGTCCCTAGACTGAAAGGTGAAGCAAAAGGACTAGGTTTGGAAAATAGGTAAGGGCAGTGAAAAAAATGATCAAATTTTTGGGCAAAATAAATTCTTAGGTGTCCTTTCAATGGAGTCCTGGGCATTATGTAGCAGAAACTCTGAAGATTATCTCAATCCATTGCAGTCACCCCGTTTATTAGCTTGCTATTGACAAAGTTATTTACAAACTGTAGAGCAAGAGGTTGTAATGTAGAAAACTGATGGTAATGCACAAGATTCTTGTTAACAATAATGCAAGTTAGTGATTTTTCATTAGAGAACATAAATTCTATAACCCAAATTATGGGCCCAGAGCACTTCTGCTGCACAACTCTGCTTATATCCCAAATAACCATGTGAACTAGTTTTAATATCTGCTTCTCTTATTAATTTTTGAATAAAAATTCTTGACACAAGTATTTTATAATTGTGTGATAATCATGCATTTAATTTCTTGGAGAACAAAACACACTTTAGCATAACTAGGATCGTTCACAGAACCAGCCTTGATAACACACTTCTATATGTTAGAAATGATGTAATAAATGTAGAATATTGGGCACTTGTTTGGTATTCTTTGCCATGTTTTGCACTATCTAAATAGAGATCAGTGAACTTGGACTGGAGTTAGTAGATATGGAAGAAAATAAAATCTTACAGAGAAGAATACTCTGTGGTCCACAACCTAAACGGGCTGGGATTCCCATCATTTGGATCCCTGTAGCTATACAAAAGTCAATTAAATTTTTGTATCTCCGATTAAAGTTGATTCCCCAGTACTTTTTCAAACATCTCTTGTAAAGTATTGTTTCGCAGAAAAAAAGGGATTTTGCACATGTATCTGCCTTTGTCTCTGGTCATGATCTCAGTCAGAATGCTGGGATCAAGCCCCATATCGGGCTTCCTGCTCATTAGGAAATATATTTCTCAGTCTCTCTCTGCCGCTACATCCCCCTACCCCACTCATGCTCTCTCTCTCTCTCAAATAAATAAATACAATATTTAATTTTTTAATTAAAATAAGATAAATAAAATAAAATAAAAAGTCTGGTCTTACTGCCCCATTTAGCTCCTTTTTTTTTTTTTGAGTTGTATTTAAAGCAGCATGAGAGAACATGAGGCTCTCAAACTTAAAAAAATAAAAGGAAAAAATTGAGTTTTGTTACGATTTAAGATCTTGTCTGCTAGACAAAAATGTTGGCTTTGTTAACATGTGAAAATTAACAAAAGAGAATTAGATAGAATTCTAAAATTTTTGTAGAAATTAAAAATTTCCTGCAACCCAATTACATACAGACCCATTAAGTAAATTCATTCCAATGTCCCAAACCAACCTTTTCTAATAGTAATGCATCTGTGTAAACAGGGTCAACCCAAGGAATAAATAAATATTATTATTTTTTTCCTGTCTCTTCCACAGTCACATCTGGGTATATTGGTAGCAAGCCAATTATCTATCTTATAAGACATGATATCATAAGGAAGGGTATTCTGTCCATTTGGAACAACTTAAAATCATTGGAATTTTATCTTGGTGCAGTAACTTGAGATGGCACAGTGTGGGTTATGAATATATTTTATTTTTTTTACTGGGAAGAAGAGAGTATAGAGATATTGGTTATCCAAGAGAGACTGACAGGTGTTGATAGTTGCCAGGTCAATATCCATCTACTTTTTCCTTTAATATCAGAAAGCACTGAGGGATTGACAACAAGGAAACTTAAAACAACATCAAATACTTTATTGTCTCTTTTCCAGTTACATTGTAACCATATGACAAAGTATCAGTCATACAAGATATCATTCTCTTTTACCTCTATCTTTCTTCCAGAAATGTGGGCTTAATAGTGAGAACTCCAACAGCAATTTTTGCAACTGTGAATAAAAAGCCATGAAAACCTCTAAGATACTTCACTTGACTTTCTTAAGACTCTGAACTAACACCAGAAAACACGCTCTGTAGTCTTCTTGTTAAATGAAAAAATATGGTTAAACCACTTTTGACAGTCTACTACCTACAGCAAAATGTAAATCTTAATTGAAATATGTCCTCTCAGCTGTGCTTAAGCAACTGAGTCCTGAGCTTTTCAGGTTTTCAGTCTGAAAGAGTACACCTCTGGTGCTCTGAAAGGGAAGAGAAAGGACACCCTGTTCTCCATATAAATTAAAGAAGAGAAATCTGTGCATTTAAGTGGGCCATATAAAATTTATCAAGCAATTATCTCCTAACTCCTTCCTATCCAAATTCCCTGATATGCTCTCCCTACTCCTTTAATCCACGTTACTGCCTTTTCCAGGATTCTGTATCACATCACAACATGTCTTCTGTTATTTCCTTCTTGCAAGCTAGTTTTGTTTTCTCCATCTAAAAAAATCAACAATCATTGTGTATTTCAACTCCCATTTTCCTCAAATGCATTGATTCTTCTTTTTTTTTAAGATTTTTTTTTATTATTTATCTGACAGAGAGAGATCACAAGTAGGCAGAGAGGCAGGCAGAGAGAGAGAGAGAGGAGGAAGCAGGCTCTCTGCTGAGCAGAGAGCTGGATGCGGGACTCGATCCCAGGACCCTGAGATCATGAGCTGAGCTGAAGGCAGCGGCTTAACCCACTGAGCCACCCAGGTGCCCGCATTGATTCTTCTTATCTATTATTCTTTTCTCATACTCAGTGTCTTTGTCTTTATGGGGTTTGTACTTTGCTTTTCCCCATCCTTTACTGCCCTTATATAATCAAATCTAATAACTTCTTAGAGAAAGTTAAAAATTCCTGCATAGACACACGTGAAAACGAAGTCACTGATTTTTAGCAAACCTATAAGATAGTCAGACATCCATTCAATTTCTTTTTTTTACGATTTTATTTATTTATTTATTTGACAGAGAGAGATGACAAGCAGGCAGAGAGGCAGGCAGAGAGAGAGGAGGAAGCAGGCTCCCTGCTGAGCAGAGAGCCTGATTTGGGGCTCAGTCCCAGGACCCTGGGATCATGACCTGAGCCAAAGAACCTGGCTTAACCCACTGAGCCACCCAGGCGTCCCTCCATTCAATTTCTTAACTGAGTCTCAAATGCATCCTGAGTTCTAACCTAAACCTATGTTCTACTTCTTACACATTGTTCTATGACCAAATTCTTTCAGTTCAGTATTTTGTAACATTTAAATATTAATCAATTGATGCTTTGTTTGTGTATTGCTATGAAAATAATTTGAATACTGTAGATTTATTGTTATATTTATAGATTTATAATCAAAGTTTCATCAGTTGAAGTTTTTGGAAATTTCAGATATAATGATTAACCTAAAATGATACTGCCTCAAATCCCGCTGATATCAAGGCCCAACACCTGATTATAGCCAAACCTGTGGTGGATACTTCCATGGGAAATTGCAGTTAATTAACACTGATAGCATCTCATGTTCTCTCTCTCATTTTAGAATGTCTCCAACACAACCCAAAAGTGTAGGATAGTTAATGTCCTCTGAGGACAGCTCTCAGTGAAGTGGAAATAAGAACCATAGGTAAAATTGTCAGTTTTCAGGTCTTCATGAGGACAACTTAAAGAAGTTTCTCAGGACCTTTCAGTAAAAGCACGCCTTCATTTTCTATCCACAACAATTATATCAACAATGTAACTCTTTGACAAAGTTGCTTCTTCACGGTATCACTTTCCCATTCTTTTCTACCTTGGGTAATCTCCCAGATAAACTAACAGTACTCAAATCCTTTTTCCTACTCTTTGCTCTCAGGATAAATGGAGCCAAAAGACTTAGATTAATATCAAGTTCTGAATGGGATCTTAGAGCTATTTCTGTCCAGATTTTCATAAACATAGGGACCTTTGAATTATCAGGCTATAAATAAGTTCTAAATGGAGGGGGCAAAAGCAAAAAGTAGAAATTTTTATGTTTGATTTTTAATCATGATTAATTGACTTTATTGATTATTAAAAATACTAACATTATAAAAGTCTGGATCTTTGTAAAACAATGTCATAATGTAAGAAATAAGTTGCATAGTCCTTTTGAGAATATTAAACCAAGTGTTCAGGTGCCATCTAATTTCTTGTTTAATCCAGAACTTTGGTGTGCATTATCTTGAGGAATAGGATTTTGAAGTCCAGACAAACAGAAAACTGATCCAAATGTGTGTGTTTATATTTATGCTTTTGTTGTAGAAATCAAAGTGTGATTGCTGGTTTAAAATGGTAAAACTAATAATGTTCATGGACTCTATTATAAATTTTCTAATTGTATGGGAAGAATCCAATAAACATAGAATTAATTGATTTGCAAATCCTCAAAGAGCTACAGGATCAGGTAGTGGTATGTTCTGATTCAACAGCATCATAATGCAGCATTTTAGATGTGTGGCTAATGGATATTTTCATGAATGTTTGCTAGCTAGTCAGCCAATACAGAGAAATATTAGGTAGGGTAATTACTCACAGTTGTGTTTAATAAAATGAGAGAAAATTATCAAATGACACTAATAATAATAATCCTATAGCAGGCTAAAAAATTCAATGATAATTACAAGTATTAATCCAGCTATCTTCCCTGATTATGACTCTTCTCTCCTTTATCCTAATGGGAGTAGCAGATTGTCTGCAATGAATTGTGAAAACCCAGCAGTGACTTTGGCAGTGAAGGCCTCCCATCAATTTTGATAGGTTAAAATGATTCTGGTTGGTCTTGAGCAAATGTGTCAATTTTTTTTCTGTGTGTGTCATAAAAGAAAGAAGCAATAGTAAATTCTTGCTGTTATTCCATGGAGCCAATAAAATCATACTGCCAACAAGAGGCTGTTGACACCATAAGTGTAGTTAACTGTCTTGAAATACTAGGCCTGGAAATAAAATTCCAATATTTCACATAACATCTTTTTTTTTTTTAAAGAAAGAAACAAAACAAAACAAAACAATGATACTGATTACATATAGGGCCCTGCTGTTGTGTAACTATTTTTGAACATGTGTACTGTAAGTGTATATATATATATTATTTATTCTGTGCAATAAATTCATTTAGAGATAAATTTGGATTGCAAATTATTTTGGTGGAGGCATGGTATTTGTGGCTAGTCTTACAAGTAAAAAGGACTAAAAGAAAGAAGAAAAACATTTTTTATTACAGCATATTTACATCTGTCCAAAGTACTTATTTACTATAATACTGACGAATGTATAATACTGTACACAAAGAAAGAAGTTAAATGAGTTATAATTCAGTCGAAGTATAGCTGGCCATTTTAAAACTTACCACTGAATCTTTCTGGTATGAAATGTGATATCTGGCAATCTGGTCCAGTTCGTTACATCAGGTCATTTGTATGTTCTTATTACCATTTTGATAGCATAGCACATTTTATAACGCAGACATTTTACAACGGAACTATGATGCATGTATTTTCATAAGTATAGACATACATGAAGCTATGAGGTCAAAAAAGATGAATGTCCGTAGTACCATATAGACTCAACAAATAAAAGTGTCCAAGGCTCTGAGTGAGATTCATGAATATTGTATAAGATTAGGCCAACATGTGGTTTTGATATAAATAATCTGTTCTTAAATTAGAATTACAATCGTTGAGTACAGTGTTGAAAATGGCAGATAGATTTTAGCTATCTTTGCTCACTAGGGAAAATGGAAAAATGTTTAGTTTGGTCAGATTTTCACTTAACTTCTGAAAAATCTTACGTTTGAGAGAACCCTTCTGAAATAAGAATCCTTAAAGATATAACCCCTTTGGCACAAGTTTTCAAGAAACTTGTTGGATATTGTAGACAATTATATGGCACACGTACTGTTCTAGATGTTACATGGCCAATATGTAAGCCATACCAAGGCTACATATACATATAGAGATGTTCCTCAGCTTACAAGGGGGCTATGTACAGAAAAACACATAAACAATTGAAAATGCATTTAATACCCCTAAACTATCAAATATCATAGCTTACCTTAAGCTTATTTAAACATACTCAGAACACTTACATTTGCCTGCATTTGGGCAAAATCATCTTAAGCAAAGCCTATTTTATAACAAAGTATCAAATATCACATGCAATTTATTAAATATGACACTAAAAAAAGAAGAATGGTTATATATAGAATGCTTGTAAGAATATCAGGTGTTCACCCCTGTAATCTTCTAGCTGACTGGGAGCTGTGGCTCACTGCCGCTGCGCAGCATCACAAGATGGCACCATACCACATGTCACTGGCCCTTTTTATAAAGACCCAAATTCAAAATTCAAAGTACAGTTTCTACTGAATCACTTTCACTTTCACATCATTGCCAAATATATCATAAGTTGAATCATTGTAAATCAGGAGCCATCTTATTTGAAAGGTAAATCACAGTCACCCATATACACACAAAAAAAGGCCTTCATGTAGGGCCATCTATGGATCTCTAAACAACATAGCATGACATATCAACAGCAAAAAAATGGACGTGAAGGGGACAATTGCTTTGCGTCAGTACTCTGAGCAGTAACATACATGGCCTTACTCACCTAGCAGAACTCCAGAGCTAGCTGATGGCAAGGAATTTTACAAATGTTTGCTGAACAGATTAAGCACTATTCTTTTTAAATTAGTGTGCATATCTGTTTTCTAAAGATATGTTAATTTATTTTATTGACTTATTACAAAACCAAATAATTTCCTCTTATTTAAGTGGCAGGTAAATAGAATTCTTTTTAATTTAAATCAAATGGCTTTTTAGGGAAAATATACTAAAAATTCTGAAACTTGTATTGCTTATGAATCTTTTATTGGAATCCTTATCAAGTTGTATTTTTCAAGTTTTTCCAAAATAATCTTCAATGAATTGAAAATATTTTTTGGATTTTATTCAAGGCTATTAACACACAATTTCACTTTGTTAAATATAGTGCTAAACTTTCAACCAAAACGTTGTGTCTTTTTTTTTCCTCTATCACATCATCTATCTACTGACTGGATTCTCTCCCCAACTAGCACATATATACCATTGTCTATCTTTAGGATAAGTAAGGGTCATCTTTTATCTTTATTCTATTCCTCGTATGCTTCTGAACTTGTTGAATTTTAATATAGTCACACCATAAGCATCACATATTTGATTCCCCTTTAAATAGTAAACAGTGCACAACCAGAGCATACCTTCAAAGCTATCAATATACTTACTCTGACATATTATTTTTGTATTTTTGTAAATTAAAAAAATTAATTATAGAACAAGAGTTTTAGGTGGTAGGTGTTGTAAGTTTTACCCAAACTGACTTTTGTCAAACTCGTTTTTGTCATCATATATGTCAAGTAATTTTCTCGGCTTTATTTTTAGAATATCCTTGTATAATGAATATTTACGCTGATATCTATTATAAAAGTCTTGCAATTTATTTTAGAAACATTAAGATATTGAAAATCAATCTATTTCTTTAATTCATTGAAGACATTTTTGGCTTGTTTCTAGTACTTTCTTACTGGTTAAAAAATGAATTTGAAGTAGTCTGAATTTCATTATTATATGGCACTTTCCCTTTGATGAATACAAAGACGATATTCTATATTAGCTATCTGAGAAGAATTTATTTTTTTAATTTTATTTATTTGTAAGAGACAGAGTGAGAGAGAGCGCAAGCAGGGGGAGCAGCAGGGTGAGGGAGAAGCAAACTCCCAGCTAAGCAGGGAATCTGTTGGAACTGAGTCCCAGGACCCTAAGATCATGACCTGAGCTAAAGGCTCAGGCGTTTAACTGACTGAGCCACCCAGGTGTCCCAATCTGAGAAGAGTTCTGTATGTTATTCCTATTAATATGCAGTTTAAAGTCTAGGTAATTAACTTAATATTTTAGTGGCTATTACATAGATAGCACTATGTTCCAGGCAGAGGGTAAGAAAGAAATATTAAATCAACCATATTCTATGCATTCTAAATGAAAATAATTACTCAATCATAATAAATCCTTCTATTTATGGAATATCAACTTATAAACTTTCCTCCATATGAACATTGCCAAATAGCAGAATAAAGGGTCATCTAATACAAATAAAGGATAGAATTAAAGAATTCTGGTAAGCCATTTAATTTTGAAAAATGGTGTTCTATTGTTGCTGAGTTGTGGTTTTCAGTTACATAATATCTGATAAGTGTAGAAGTAACATGAGTGTTACGTGAGATGAGAAATGGTATATAATTAAGATATTTTTAAAAGTACAGATAAATACAAATTTGTAAACATAGCATTATGGAGGAATAAAAATAAATGATAGCTACACACTCTAAAGTGAATAAATCTTGGAAAGCTAATAGAGAAGTAAAACAAGGACAGTGCAAAAAGTATGGTACATTTTTATGAAGTTCAAACAAATTCTGTGAAACCATAGATGGACTTAAAGATACTATTATGTATCAAATATTGTAAAAATTAAGCAAGGAAATAGCAAACATAAAATAACCAAAGCATACAAACTTGGGTAGATACAATAGGTGTGATCATGTTCTACTTCAAAAAGAGATGAGTTTATAGCTAAATAGAAGTAACTAGGCTTTTTAGAAGTTAATAAAACTTTGCCTGTTATTTCTTAGTAGTATAAAATATATGGTTGTCTAACAAAAACATTTATCTTAAAAATACTTAAAAATAAATTTCAGGCTACTCATAAGGTTATATTTACTTTTCCACTGAAGGAAAAGCTGGTTGTTGTAGTTGTAGTTGTTTGTTTGTTTTAGTCTCCTCCTAGTTTTTATTAATATAATGTGGAATGAGGAATGTTAGATTGAAAAGTGAATTATTTTATAGACAAAAATCATTACTTGATTCACCTCCTGGTACAGCAAATGGAACTCCTGAAAATATGCCCTTTTGCCTTATGGAACAGTAACAGTTATGCTTACTTCTGAAACATACTTGGTGGTGGCCCTAAATAGTGACACCATAGTAAACATTTTGAATATTTGCAATTAATTTTATAGTCATACAGCTCCAAAAGGCACTGCTGGTATCTTAGCAGGTATTTCAATAAACTAAAAGTTGCCTGACTGTTTAAAAATATTAACAAGACACAAACATGGGAGAAGTATTGTCCTCAGATATTATTTTTTTCCATATGCTCCTGATTCCAGACATGACAAGTTATTTTTTAAAATTTTTTTTATAAAAGATTTTATTTATTTATTTGACAGAGATCACAAGTAGGCAGACTCAGGCAGAGAGAGAGAGGAGGGAGCAGGCTCCCTGCTGAGCTGAGAGCCCAATGTGGGACTCGATCGAAGGATCCTGGGATCATGACCTGAGCCGAAGGCAGAGGCTTTAACCCACTGAGCCACCCAGGCGCCCCCATGACAAGTTATTTTTGATAGATATATATACAATGTGTTTTCCAGTTATAAGAAAAATGGTTCTGCTATTTTTAACCTTTTTAAAAATTACATAATTTTTTAATTAAAATTTTATTTTTTAATGTTTTACTTTACTTTTCTTTTCTTTTTTAAAGATTTTATTTATTTATTTGACAGACAGAGATCACAAGTAGGCAGAGAGGCAGGCAGAGAGAGAGAGAGAGAGAGGGAAGCAGGTTCCCTGCGTAGCAGAGAGCCCGATGCGGGGCTCAATCCCAGGACCCTGAGATCATGACCCGGCCCAAAGGCAGCAGCCCAACCCACTGAGCCACCCAGGTGCCCCAATGTTTTACTTTTCAATATACTACTTGGAATATAAAACCTATTCCATTTTGTAAGAAGTTTAACCATTTAAAAAATAGTAGTTTTCTCATTGTGTCTTCCCCTCACATTGCTTTATTTTGAATAAAAAATTTCACAATAAACATAACTGATGCTTTCCTTCTGATGGTCCCTCTGTTGGTCATATTGTATATGAGCCATGACAATTAGTTTTACAAAATTTATTGATGTTTGTTGATATGTTTTATCATAACTAATTATCCCTCCCTTATCTAGATTCCCCAGCTTTCAGACAGGTGGACACTTCAATAAACCATACCCAAGGGATGTATCAAGTACTTCTTAGACATTCTCTCAGATCCTTGAGGTCTCATTTTGCCTAGGGATTTGCAATAGGTTCTGCCAGAGGCACCACTGTGACAACTGAAGTCCATGGTCTATCTCCTGCTAAGCTCAAGAGGTCACTGGTTTCCAAGTTTATCTATACAATTAATGCATTCCAGCAAGTTCTTTTTTTTAATATTAACAAACTTATTTTAAAGTTTATATGGAGAGGCAAAGACTCACAATAGTCAACATAGTGTTGAAGGAGAACAAAGACTGAGGACTGACTTCAACGTTTACCATAACGATGGGACGCCTGGGTGACTCAGTGGGTTAAGCCTCTGCTTTCGGCTCAGGTCATGATCCCAGGGGCCTGGGATCGAGTCCCGCATTGGGCTCTCTGCTCAGCACGGAGCCTGCTTCTCCTTATCTCTCTCTCTGTCTGTCTCTCTGCCTTTTTGTGATCTCTCTCTCTGTCAAATAAATAAATAAAATCTTTAAAAAAAGTTTACCATAACGATAATTGTAAGCAAGATATTGTAATACCACAGAAAGACTAGATTAAAGCAACAGAATATATATTATCAATTATATTTTATATTTAATATAAAAGCAAAAGCAATAGAAGAGAGCAAACAAATGGTTCTGGAGTAATGGTGAAACTAAATGTAAAAATATAAAATAAAATAAAATAAATCCAGGCAGATATCATACACTCTTCACAAAAATTAACTCAGATTGGATTATAAACCTAAACATGAAACATGTAGAAGCTAATATAGAAGAAAATTTAAATGACCTTGGTTTTGGCAATAACTTTAGCTACAAAAGCACAAGCACTAAATTTAAAAATGTCTACTCTGTGAAACACAATGCCAAGAGAAGGAAAAGGCAAAGCATAGACTATGAGAAAAAATTTGCAAAATACACATCTGGCAAAGGACTGTTAATCAAAAGTACACAAAGACCCCTTAAAACTCAACAATGGGGGAAAAACCTGATTAAAATTGAGCCAAAGGGACGCCTGGGTGGCTCAGTTGGTTAAGCAGCTGCCTTCGGCTCAGGTCATGATCCCAGCGTCCTGGGATCGAGTCCCACATCGGGCTCCTTGCTCCGCAGGGAGCCTGCTTCTCCCTCTGACTCTGCTGCCACTCTGCCTGTGCTTGCTCTTGCTCTCTCTCTCTCTCTCTGACAAATAAATAAATAAAATCTTAAAAAAAAAAAATTGAGCCAAAGACCTTAGCAGATACCTCACAAAAGACAATATTACAGATGGCAAATAAGCATATAAAAAGATGCTTCACATCATATGTCATCAGGAAAATGCAAATTAAAACAAAAAAGAGACGCCAGTACATACCCAGAATCCAGAGCACTGACAACAGAACACGAAATGTTGGTGAGGATGTGGAGCAACAGGAATGTTCTTCCATGTCTATTGAGAATAAAGAATGGAAAACATCTTGGCAGTTTCTTACAAAACTAAACATATTCTTGCCAGATGATTCAGCAGTAGCAGTTCTTGGTATTCATCCAAAGAAGATGAAATCTATACCCACAAAGATGTCTATAGTAGTTTTATTCATAACTGACAAAAGCTTGGAAGCAACCAAGATATCCTTCCATAGGTGAAAATAAAAATAAAGTGAAGTATAGGCAAACAATGGAATATTATTTAATGCTAGAGAAATGAATTACCAAGCCATGAAAAGATATGGATATAAATATTTAATAAATATTTGATTTTAGGCTTCTACCAGTCTATCAATAGTATTAGTATATTTTAACAGTGAATGCTCAGCATTCATGAATTTACCTAATAAAATATTTTGGGCTCAATATTTTAAATACGTCAACATCTATGATTATATTCCTAATAATTTGAATTGGGGTAAATAAACCTTAATTTTTTGTAACTTGTTTCTTATTGCAAAAGAGCTCAATGAAATTTTAGAAAATAAAAATTTACAAAAAAAAGTTTAGTTTACTATTGCCAAATAATTTAAAACTTTATCTTATATTCAAATACATATATTTTTCTAAATTGATTTATATGCTACTAAAACCAAAACCTTTTAGTTATACTAGATTTCGTATCATGCAATCAATGCCAGAAATCCATCTGGCAATGATTTGTCTTAAATAGAGTTAAGATGGGTGTTATTACAATGCAAGATGGAAACAAAGATAGGATAACAATTGGTGTTACATAACTTTTCCGTTTTGATCAAGTTACTAATCTACAAAAGGCTTTTATCAGTGACAGACTTGGGAATTTAACAAAAATTTTAAACTAGCATGTGCGACT
Organism: Mustela putorius furo; assembly: GCF_011764305.1. Classification (NCBI taxonomy): domain Eukaryota; kingdom Metazoa; phylum Chordata; class Mammalia; order Carnivora; family Mustelidae; genus Mustela; species Mustela putorius. The sequence continues at coordinate 123,784 of NW_025421321.1, forward strand.
CATTCCTAGAAAACAACACAATCAGTGACACTTTATTTAGATTAAATCATGACTATTTCTCCATTTGAATAAAAAAGGTAGCAACCCCAATAAGTTTATTGAACATGAAAAGTTGAAATGCTATAATGCTCCTAAGGAATTAAATGATCCAGTCATGAATTACAAAAAAAAGGATATAAATTACCAAAGTGTTTGTATAATTGTAATGTACAACTGCCCATTATCGTTCAATAGTGTAGGCTTGTACAAGAACTCTATAAAAGAACTCCACTTCTAAACTGTGGAAAATATGTTCTCTTTCCCCCTATATACAACTATTAAGCCATTCATTTAGCTTTTAAAATATCCACTTAATACAGGCTTTTTACACATTTGAACAGGCAGCAGGGCTCTATTCTTATTGCTTACATCTGAAGAATAGACTTCTAGCTTAAGAAGTAAAGCCCATAAAGGAACCCAATAATAACAACAAAATACAGTTTAGTGAGCCCTTACAATCTGCCAGCTACCTTTCTGAGAATACTTCAATTAATAAAACATATAAAATACCTGACCACAAAGAGCTTACATTCTTTTGAAATATAATAGAGAAATAAACCAATATTAGAGGGGCACCTCGGTGGCTCAGTCCATTGAGTGACTGCCTTTGGCTTGGGTCATGATCTCAGGGTCCTGGGATGTAACTCCCCAGCAGGCTTTCTAGGCAGTGGGGTGTTTTCTTCTTCCTCTGCGCACCCTCCCAATTCTCTCTCTCTCTGTCTCAAATAAGAAAATAAACCAGTAATAGAATAATGATTGATGGTTGGTGGTGATAAGTGTTACAAAGAAATACAAGAAAGGTAAAAGCCATTGCAGAATGCTGGGATGAAAGTTAATTTTATTTTGTGTTGGGTGGTTATATCTCATTTAGGAGATGTTATTTGCACAAAGACCCAGGAAGTGAAGGAGAGTGTTATACAAATATTAAAGGAAAAGATTGCTCTAGGCAGAGCAAGTAAGTATATAGACTTTGTGTGAACAGCTTGTCTGTTACTTTTGAGGAAAAGCAAGGAGGCCAATGAGGAATTCATAGTGGTGGAGAGAGGAAGAACGTATTGATGTATGACCTTCTAGTACATTGAAACGCCTTCAGTTTTTATTTAATATGAAAGGGGAAGATACCAAAAGACTTTCAACAGCAGAATAAAATCATCTGACTTGATTTTTAGGTTAAATTGCTGTACCAAAATAAATTTGCAGGGAGAAAGGAGTGCAGTATGTGTGGAAGTGGGGTTATCAATCAAGTCAATAACTCAGGAACATATGATGGTGTTTTTAGCATGCTGGGTGGTAATAGAAGTGGTGAGGTATGGTTTTCATTTTGTATATATTCTGATGGTGAATATTCTGGGTATGTGCAGGACAGACAATATCAACATTTATTTTACCGGCCCAAACAGAAGGGTGGAGTCTTCATTCCCTGATATGGAGAGAACTCTGCGTTCAAATGTTCTTTCTCATTAAATGGCATAGTGATGATGAGGATTTAGTCAGACAGTGAAAGAGAGCAGTAAGCATAGTGTTAAGCGGTAAGACATTATAATACATTTGAACAACAAAAAACGTTGTGTTGGATCATCTGTTTATGTGAGTAAATAAATAAATAAAGCTTCCTGGGGTTCTGATAGAGGTAAAGAAGACTGCTATATGATCCAAAGGGGCACGTGCACCAAATGTTTATAGCAGTAATATCCACAATGGCCAAACTATGGAAAGTACCTAGATGTCCATCACAAATGTATGGTATAGTATATATATATAATATATATATATATATATATATATATATATATATATATATATATATATATATATATATATCTATATATATATATATATATATGGAATACTATGCAGCCATCAAAAGAAATGCAATCTTGCCATTTACGTTGACATGGATGGAACTAGAGGGTATTATGCTTAGCAAAATAAGTCAACCAGAGAAAGACACTATCATATGATCTCCCTGATATGAGATAATGGAGGTGCAATGTGGGGGGTTTGGGGGACAGTAAAAGAGTAAATGAAACAAGATGGGATCGGGAGGGAGACAAACCATAAGAGACTCTTCATCTCACAAAACAAACTGAGAGTTGCCGTGGGTAGGTAGGGAGAGGGTGGAAGGGTTATGAGCATTGGGGAGGGTATGTGCTGTGGTGAGGGCTGTGAATTGTGTAAACCTGGCGATTCACAGAACTGTACCCCTGTGGCAAATAATACATTATATGTTAATTTAAAAAAAGAAGAAGAAGAAGAGTACTATAAATCAAATGCTATGGTGTTCAGCAAAGAGTGTGTTATCAGGCATATTTTATTAATGCAACCAAGTAAAATGATGGTCAAAAATTGGAATAACAGAAAACATAAAAATCAGAGATTTTAAAAAGAGATATGGGATAGTGTAGAGAATATAGTCAATGATATTATAATAGTGTTATATGGTGACAGATGGTGGCTATATTTGTAGTGATCATAGAATAGTGTATGGAGATATTGAAAACGTGAAACCAATATAACACTGAAAAATAATAAAAATTAAACATTTTAATTTAAAAAGATAAAAAGAGGGACAAGAATATGAAAAGTGAATTTCAAAAAGAGTAAAGATGAGGCTAAGACATACTCTGAACCTTGAGGAAAACACCATTTTGAAAATTCTTCCCATTTTGAGAAAACTCAAATGAATCAATACCATAAAAGAACCCATTTTAAGTGAGAGATGTAGTGAATGCTCAAGAAATAATTTTATGACAGGATAATTCTTCCCTATGAAACAGCATACAGAAACCAGGGGAAACACCTGGAAGCAAAATAAACTATACTGAAAATAAGAATTAGGAAAAAGATAAATGATGAAAGATAAGAAAATTAGACCTGCGACAGAGACCTAGTGAAGAGAATTTTTAGCTTGTGGTTTAATGTTTTTGAGGATAATCTAGAGTTCATAACTGCCTTGAGGCAGGCTGGTTGTAGGCAGTTTAGGCAGACCCCTAAGACAGGCCTACTTTGGGCAGGTGGTGTTGGAGGAGGCCATTGGGCTGGACAAAGACAAACAAATCCAACCATTTGACTAAAGTGTCTGTGAAGATGTTGAAGTCAGATGCAACAGAGAAAGACCTGTCAAACCTAATCTCAGAAATGGAGATGATGAAGATGATTGGACAGCACAAGGACACCATCAACCTGCTGGGTCCTGCACACAGGACGGTCCTTCGTACACTCTCATGGAATATGCCTCCAAAGACAACATACAGGAGTACCTGCAGGCCCAGAGGCCTCCTGACCTGGAGTACTGTTACAATATCAGCCACAATGCAGCAGAGCAACTCTCCTCCAAGGACCTGGTATCCTGTGCCTACCAGGTAGCCTGAGACATGGAGTACCTTGCCTCCAAGAAGTGCATACACCTAGACCTGGCCACCAGGGAAGTGCTGGTGACAAAGGACAACATGATGAAGATCTCAGACTTCAGCCTTGCCAGAGATATCACCACATCAGTTACTATAAAAAGACAACCAACAGTGGACTGCCTGTGAAGTGGATGGTCCCTAAGGCCATGTTTGACCAGATCTACATCCACCAGAGTGACTTCTGGTCTTTTGGGGTGATCCTGTGCAAAATTTTCAATCTGAAAGCCTCCCATATCCTGGAGTGCCTGTGGAGGTGGTTTTCAAGCTGCTGAAGGAGTCATTTGATGGATAAGCCAATAAGTGCACCAGAGAGTTATACACAATAATGAGGGGTGGCTGGCATGTGGTACCTTCAAGCTGCTGGTAGAAGACCTGGATCATACTGTGGCCTGACCTCCAACCAGGAGTACACGGACCTGTCCTTGGCCCTGGAACAATACTGTCTATGCTTTCCCAACACCCAAAGCTCCACGTGCTCCTCAGAGAAGAATTCCACCTTCTCTCACGTGCTGTTGCCCAGGGAGGCCTATCTGCCCTGACACCCAGCCCAGCTTGCCAATGGTGGACTCAAATGACTAGTATCCCTATTACTCCTTTCCAGATTCTGTCATAAGCTGTAACCCTTACCCCACACCCTCCCTGAAAGACTCAAGGCCTTCTCCTTTGTCCCTTTCCTACTGGCAGGAGCCAGCTGCCTACCTGAGGCCTTCACCCCTTGAAGTTCACCTCTCTTCCCCTTCCTCTTCCTCCTACTTACAACCTGCTCATGAAAGAAAGGAACAGAGGCAGGTACTTGCTCGTGGCTACTTCCTTCCCCCCCATATGTTGGACCAAGACCCCTCCCTGTCATCTGGTACTGCCTGGACTTCGAGGGAGTTGGAGATGAGGCATGCCAGTGAAAGCTGCTGGAGCTTTCCTGTTTTGTTTTTGTCTGCTTAGCATAACATGTAAGACTGAGTTCTGATGGCAGGGACCTAGTCCTTGGGGCTATAGCACTAGCGAGGGGAGGTCAACTGCTCTGGGCCTTGGCTAAGAGCAACCCCTGCTCCAGAGATATGGTGCCAGGAGCTTATTAATTTTGATACTAATTTGCTTTGCTGACCAAATACCTGGTATCAAAAGATGGGAAGGCAAAGACTGGAAGCAGTGTTGTGACCATGGGGTCCAGCCCCAAACTATGAAGAAAACACAATGTGTATAAATCTGCGTAAGTGTATATTTACACACCTTTTTAAATAGGTTGTTATCAAAGATTTAATCAATGGGTAATATGCTCCTCGTGGCTGGGAAGCATCAGTTGCCATATATTAAAAACAAAGAAAAGAGGTGTCTGGGTGGCTTCCTCCATAAGTGTCCCTTCTTTTCAGGTCATGATCCCAGGGTCCTGGGATGGAGCCCCACATCAGGCTCTCTGCTCAGTGGGAAACCTGCTTCTCCATTTCCCTCTGCCCTGCTTATAGTTCCTCTTCCTGTATCTCTGTCTGTCAAATAAATAAAATATTAAAAAAAAAGAAAGAAACAAAATGTTTTTAAAAGGTCTTTTTTTTTAATTTTCTAGGTGTGCCTGGATGACTCAGTTGTTTAAGTAGATGTTTGCCTTTGGCTGAGGTCATGATTCCAGTGTACAGGGATCCAGCCCTGCTTGGGACTACTTGCACCCCAAGGAGCTTGCTTCTTCCTCTCCCTTTGCACGTGATTCCCCCTGCTTGTGTGCTTCTTCTCTCTCTCTCTCTCTTGCTGTCATAAACAAAATAAAATCTTTTACTAAATAAATAAATAAATAAATAAATTTCTAAACCTACATTCAGTTTAGGTCCCTTATCAAAAATTGCTACTGCTTCATTTAAAAAAAAAAAGATAATTTAGAAACATGCTTCCAGAGTTAAAAAGCTGTTTTGTTTCTTTGTCAGGATTAAATATAGAAGTGCTTTAAAAAGTAAAAGAAAAAATATGCTATATTAACACTAATCACACTATAACTTTGGTGGTTATATCAAGATAATGAAAAGTGATTTTAAAGCAAATTTCATTATCAGACATAAAGATCAAGTCAAAATTACAGAAGAGTAAAAGGATGAATTCATCAGGGAGTATAACAATTCTTGACTTTTAATACTTAATAACAGATTTGGGGATATATAGGGAAAAACTAAGAACAAAAATCATAACTTCTACCTTAGAAGAGAAATGGAAAAAAAAATTTCAACACCCTTATTTTAAGATTATATAGACAAATGGTCATCAAATTGGTAAGATATGTGAGACTTGAACAAAATTATCAACTAACTAGATATGCTTGATATTACAGAACACTCCCAACAACCGCAGACTACCTATATCTTAAGCCATGATTTTCTTTGCAAAGGTCAACATTGATAATGTTCTAGTCATATCTCCATGTACCAGGAAAGAAGTAGCATATTTCTTGAAAGACACAGCTATCAAGGCTCCATTGAGAAACCGTAAAGATGGAGAAGGGATTTGCAAATTATATATTGATTATGGACATCTACTCTGATTATTAAAAAATGAATAAAAATAAAAAACCTTACTAATAACCAAACAGAGTATCCAATTTTACATGTGAATAAAATTATTGAAGAGACATGTCACCAAAAGGATAAGGATGGCTTATAGGCACATGACAAATTTCTCAACATTTAGACATTAAAGAAATACAAATTAAAATCATAATGAGACATGCTTACATATCTATTAGAATGGCTAAAATTATAAAGGCTAATTGTACTTCGTCTGAGCTAGATTGGGAAGCAACAAAAAATCTAAACTGTTGTTGGCATATATCATGATACAATGACTTCTAAGCTTTTACATGATCTAGCCACTCATTTAACCTCTGTGACCTCTTTCCCTGCTACTCTTCAGTCACTCACAGTGGCCTCCTTGCTATTTCTCAGATATGCCAGGCATGAACCAACCTTATGGCCTTCAAGATAGCCAATTCCTTTGTCTGGAGTGACCTTATTGCTGATAGTTCTGGACAAGTTCATCACCTTTCACCTTTGTTCAATTGTCAGCTTCATTGTAACTACCCTGATCTTCCTATTAAAAATTTTAACTCCCCATCCCCTGCCTAGCAACCTTGATTTTTCTCACCCTGATCGAATTTTTCTTTTTCCCCATTGTACTCATCATTTTTGAATGCACTATGCAATTTTTATTAAGGTTTATAGCTTTTAATTGTGTCACCCATGAAAATAAAAGTTCTACAAAGACAAGTATTTCATTTACCAGTGTAGTCTGAAGTAATATCTGCCATATAATAGGCTCAGTAGACAACTGGTAAATTTCAGAATAAATTAATGTTGAGAGTATACTGAATTTCATAAGTCATTTCAATATTTTTTCCAAAAATAAACTATTTAAAACATACTTTAAATTTACTTTCAAAATATTTTATAGCATATAATGGACAATATACATAAGCCTTAAAGAAACAATCATATAAATAACCATTTCATACCTACTTAAAAACTGCATAATACCACACTCCTAGATCCTCTCTGAACGCTCTAAAATAACCCTTCAAAGGAAATACATTTTTTAAAAATAACAGATTTTTTGGCAAATAATTTAATAAAATAAAAGTTTCATTCATCTATGTAGATCATAATAAATGTTTTTAATAAGCATGAAATTATAACTCTGAAGTGTGCTAAAATGAAACCACCTGCTAAGGGTGAGAGAACAAAAATAAACATCATTTTTCCAAATAAGAGGAATTTATTACCTTTGAATCAAAGCATGTGGATTTGTTCAAACTGGCAATAAAGGAATATGGAAACACAAACCATAGAAAGTCATATTTTAGATTTCTAAAAGACTTCGAAGTGAAGAGTATACATTTTTTAAATGCTACATAATGCTACATAATGACAAGATGACAGGTTTGTCAAATAGCATTTTAAAAGCTCTACTCATAATGGAACGGAAGGTGTCATTTCCCTATAATTTTATATATATCATTAATTTACTATATCTGGATACAACATATTACCAAACAGATGTTCATCAAAGACTAAATCATTTTTAATGGAACATAATAATTTGAACCTACATGTATTAATCATTTTTTTCGATCTAACATTTATTGTCTCGCTAAACATTTTATCAGTTGTCAACAAAATTAAAAAAAATAGGATAAATAGTCGTGTTTGGAAAAGTAGATTTTTTTTCAAATTTGCATTTAAATGAAAATATTTGCTGATATTTTTAAAACTTTAAATGTAATTTTATATATATCTGACCTATCAGATGATATAAAATTTTTGGAGAAAGTATGACATATTTTTTGATCTTGGTTGAAGGTATTAATAAAGAGCAACTGTTTGTATTATTTGTATTGTGATATATTAGTTAATAAACATGAATAACTGGTATAAAATATGTAAAAAAATTTTATTTATTTACTTGACAGAGATCACAGGAAGGCAGAGAGGCAGCCAGAGAGAGAGGAATGGAAGCAGGCTCCCTGCTGAGAAGAGAGCCCACTGTGGGACTCAATCCCAGGAACCTGGAATCTTGACCTGAGACAAAGGCAGAGATTTTAACCCACTGAGCCACCCAGGTGCCCTAAAATATGTTTTTTTTATATAGAATTATAGTTCTTGCCAAAATATGGAACTAGTTGGAACTGAATGCCTCCTTCAAAGTCAGCTCTGGAGAAATTATGCAAGTGAAATATGGAACTATTTCAGATATTAACCAAAAACAAAGAAATGATGATAAATTCCTTAAAAGACTCAAAGTTGCTCTTGACTGGTATGTTTCAAGCTCTATTCCTGGTTTGAAGACAGGTTTTAACAGGCCTGTCACTGTAGAAATCAGCTGGATGTTTAGAGGCTATCAGAACTGTACAAAAACCTTGAAGGGGTAAAGACTTGAAAATTCTTTAGAGAGATTAGCTCCCTAAGGCATTATTCCTCCACACATTTTCCTCCAATCAATTAAGACTGATGGATGAGGGGCACCTGAGTGGCTCTCTCATCACGTGGGTGGTGGGTTAAGCCTCTGCCTTCATCTCAAGTCATGGTCTCTGGGTCCTGGGATCCAGCCCCACATCGGGCTCTGCTCAAAAGGAAGCCTGCTTCCCTCCCTGCTTGCCTGCCTCTCTGCTTACTTGTGATCTCTCTCTCTCTCTCTCTCTCTCTCTCTGTGTCCAATAAATAAATAAAATCTTTAAAAAAAGGCTGATGGATGATAAATTATGAATGAAACTGCTCCCTCCAAATGATGCTTCTTCATAAGGATTTAAGAATTTAAAATTGTAAGAATTTAAAATTGAAACTTGATCGTAGGATTTATCTTATAGAATAACATCAAGTGAAGGCAGTTATTATTAGTTCTGAAGTATTTGTGATTCTGAATTCTTGGCCTCATTAGTAAATTTATTTTTAAATTCTCCCATGGAGTGGTGATTGGCCTTCAGTCTTTCATTGATGTACATCATTGGGTCAAATGAGATGTGTGTGCCCAGAACTATATATAATCTTCTTTGTATTTCACTGGAGATGGCATTTCTGAGTTTTGTTCAATTGAATTTGGACAGATGTTTTAATAGTCACTTCTAGAGTTGGCCCTGGAGAATATCTTCCTTTTTTTTTTCTCTTCCCGATTCTCTGAAAAAAACCCTGACTAATTCACATTATCACAGTGATATCACAATTCAAGTTTTTCCAAACACTATAGCTGCAAAATAGAAGGAAGCTACTCAGAATGTAATACTATTGTGAATGATTGAGAAAGAAAACATTATTATAATTAAGCTACCAGGTTTCAATGTATTTTATTGTTGCTTAGAAAATCCTAGCATACCCAGACTTTACAGAGATTTGATGATCCTAAGAGGAGCTGAACTCATGGACCAAAATAACTATGCACATAAAAAGTACAATTACTTACCTAAAAAAGATGATGTGGTTAACTTTATATGGCAATCCAAGTGTTATTGGAACAGGAATTAAAAAAATAGCTTAGGGGCGCCTAGGTGGCGCAGTGGATTAAGCCACTGCCTTCAGCTCAGGTCATGATCTCAGGGTCCTGGGATCAAGTCCTGCATCAGGCTCTCTGCTCAGCAGGGAGTCTGCTTCCCTCTCTCTCTCTCTCTCTCTCTCTGCCTGCCCTCCGTCTACTTGTGATCTCTCTCTGTCAAATAAATAAAGAAAGAAAATCTTAAAAAAAAAAAATGAATGATTGTATTTTTAAAAAAATAGCTTAAAAGGGGCGCCTGGGTGGCTCAGTGGGTTAAGCCACTGTCTTCGTTTCAGGTCATGATCTCAGGGTCCTGGGATCAAGCCCCACATCGGGCTTTCTGCTCAGCAGGTAGCCTGCTTCCCTTCCCTTCCTCTCTCTCTGCCCGCCTCTCTGCCTACTTGTGATCTCTCACTGTCAAATAAATAAATAAAATATTTTTAAAAATAGCTTAAAAGTATATGATAAAATAATGATATACATATTACAAAAAAAGATACTATACTGTGAATATAAATTAAGTGAAAATTGTTGAAATAAAGAATACAATAAATGGAGATTAAGATGAATATAGCTGTAAAATGAATAAATGAGTTGGAAAAACAAACAAACAAACAAATTAATGACTTCTGCCCAAATGCAGCAGAAGAGAAAAAAAAATAAAGAAAATATTTAAATAAGTACTGAGACAAATTTTGGAGAATTAAAGAAAGATAAAAGATACCAGACTTAAAATGATGCCAAACATGAGAAATCAGAAACAAAAACCAAACACACAAAAAACCACTCATATACATTATGGTGAGTTTTAAGAATATCAAAAACAGAGAAGAGCATAAATGATGACCAAGAGAAGAACAGATCACCTAAAATGTACAAGAATAATACTGACAGCAGAATTCTCAATAGTAATAGCATATAAAGGAGACAGCTGGGTGTTTGTATAGATGGAAAAGATATTTGAAACTAGATATTATACATCAAGCCAAATTATTGATTAAATTTGAGAGCACAGTAAAAATACAATGAAGCATGTTAGGTCTTAGAACATTTATCACACAGAGACATACATTTTAGAAAACTTCCTTGGAGGACAGCTCAATTTAGATAGAGAAAACAGAATTATGTACTCAAAGGCACATTTTGAAGGAAGGATTGAATATAGTCTGCACTGCAAATATTCTTTAATCGTATGTTCTGAATTTCCTAAATTTAAGAAGTATTTGTTCAAATATTTATCTTTAAATAAACCCTAGGAGACTTTTTCTTGGATTCTGGAAAATCAGTCCATTTGGATACAAATCTTTTTGCCACTGATGGAAATTTTGATAGCCCTTAACTGTGGAATGCCTAATGTATTGTTACAGCAATTGTGATTTGCCAATACATGGGTGATGTGTGTGTTGTGTGTGTTTATTTTTATTTTTGATGGTTTTACTCTTCTATGAGATTTTTAAGTAGACATATTTTTAATATTATATGATTTGTTGAAATTTATCTGAGGTTATATATAATAAAATGAAATTTGTGTGAACTAAAGAAGTGCGTCTCCATTTTTTTTTTTTTTAAGAGTAGACTGGTCTTTAAAAATTGTCCAAAGAAGTACATTATATTCATTATTAAATTTGATAATATACAATAAAGTATTTATGGGCATATGGAACCATATCAAATTCTACTATTAATTCATATTAATAATTACCATAAGAGGAAAAAGGGATATTTTTCAAAATGAAAATTAGCGTATTTTTCAGAATATGATATAGTGTTATTCACTGAACAGAGGGAACAAATGTCAAAGTTTAACACAGTTTACAGAATGTTTTAACATAAATTGAAATTTAAATCTGACCAAATTTCACAGTTTTAAGTAAAATGGTAGCACTTTATATCCTTGAAAAGTGGTAAGTGACCCAAAACATTGCTTAGAAAAACAAATTTAACACTACACTAGTCTGAGATGGTTAGTGATGGTACAACTTGCCATTGTGTATCATCAAATGGTATATTTTTTTCTTTTGGTCTTGTCATTATATTTTATTTTAGCCATTCTGGTAAGTGTGTAGTGATATCTCAGTGTCATTTTAATTGCATTTCCTTGATGTCTAATTATGTCAAAATATATTATTTTGATGTTTAATGTTCTGAGCTTTCTCAGTTCAAGACCATGAAGCCACTTAGGAAAAATACAGTTGCAGATGCACTCATAGACCAACTCTTATTTAGAAATAAGAAGAAACATTACTACCCATTCCAACAAAAAAATAGACTTGTTATGCAGTAGGGATTTTATAAATTACCTGACACAACTTATATAGTAAGATGAAATGGGACAGGCGGCTTCTTGCAGCTATATACAACATCATTTTAATTTCAATTTTCAGTATAATTTTTCCAAGGTATACACAGAATATATATTTAATGTAAATTGTGAACATTTTCAACTCTGTATATGGAAATTAATCAATTTTTAGTTTTATAACAATCAAAATTAACGGAAGTTTATTTTAAATTAGTTAGCTTTCTCTGCATTGCAAGACAGAATAATCAAGAATTGGTAAGAAAAAATAATCTCTGTAAAATTACCGGGGGTGCATTATAAAGTGTTCGGTAACCGATCAAACGATCAAACTCACAATTTGGATTGAATGGCAAGTGATTTTTAAAATCTGGAACTCATTGTCATTTTTTTTTTTTCTTCATTGTGTCTTAATAAATTACTGTGTTCATTTGCATGGAAGTGAAGAAAAATGCATGACATTTCATCTCAACACTAACACTTTTAACTGGCAACTCTGAATGTACTTTACAGCAGTGTCACAAAGTAAAGATCAATGATGTTTCATGAAATATTTGTTATAATTCTCAAGGAGATAGGGAGTTTGTGCAAAAATGCAAATCACTTTGCGACTAAACACATTGTTTATTTCAGCTAATTTTAAGAAAATATGCTAAGACTCTCTCAAAAAAGGAAGCAATGATTTAGGTTTTCCTTCAAACTCCTTATCTAATCCTGAACCAACAGCACATAGTTCAAAGAGCAACTAATTTGAGCAGCTCCAATTTACACGTTTCCTAACAATGCTTAATTTAGTGGAATTTCTGTCCAATTATGTTAATTTGATGTAGTGAAAGACAAACATTCAAAAAGATCATCCTTAATTTATATAGATTGCCAAACTCTGCATTTTCTGAATGACGCCCAGGAACGTATTTTCAAAAAAAAACAAACAAACAATGGCAGAACCACTATTAGGTCATCTCTAGGCAGAAAGTGACTCAGAGCCTACATTTACTCTCTCCCTGAAAGTATACTGTAGGCACTGAAACTACTACCCTGAGTCTGTGCTATCAAATTCCTTAAGTTAGAAAGTTTTTTTAAAACCCGTCTGTGTGAGAGTATTTCATTTACAGATAGAGATTTGGTTGTTTATATATTTTCATACTTGATTTTTAGGGTGTAATAACTATGTTTTAAAATTCATGGTGGTTTTGAATACTGTTGGATAATTGTGCTAAAATGGTATATCCATTCCTCCTAGGAAACAGAAATTATAGAAAGGTAGTGCTTTTCAGATCTGATATCTTTGAGTCATTGCAGTTTCAGTATAAATGCAATAGGAAAAGTGACATTCATGTTTATGATATTTTCTATAGTAAATTAGAATGTACTGGAGGCCTGATATAAAGTGGGATGCCTAACCTTCAGTAATATCTTGTTTTCAATTCAAAATAAATTTTATTTTTTATTTTTTTATAATGTCCCTCAATTTCAGATAAGCACCCCCCTAAGGTCCACTACATTTTTTTATGATTTTATTGATTTTATTTGACAGATAGAGATCACAAGTAGGCAGAGAGGTAGGCAGAGAGAGGGAAGAGGAAGCAGGCTCCCTGCTAGGGAGAGAGCCCAATGCGGGGCTCGATCCCAGGACCCTGGGATCATGACCTGAGCCAAAGGCAGAGGCTTTAACCCACTGAGCCACCCAGGCGCCCCCAAAATAAATTTTAAATTGAGTTATGTACCTCTAAGTTCAGAGACAATAAACATCAACCAACACAATTAATAAGTTCTATTTCTTGAAATTTCGGGAACATTGATAGTCTCATCTCTAAAGAACAACAGCTAAAATTTTTGGTCATGGATTCTTGCTAAATATCACTTTCCCAAATAAAATTAATGTTACGAATTTTCATTGATTGTTATTGATCATGAAGAATATAACAACCACGATAAAAAAAAGTAGGAAAACCATGATATCTCATCTGTAAGGGCATATGGAAATTAGGAAATGCTAATAAAAATAACTACCATTATTTCCTAAGTTAACATAACAGACACAAATATTTCATAACAATATTTCTGATAACTCTTTTCTACATTCAATATTAAAGGTTGAGGCATGTGATATAAAAAAACATCCCAAGGAATTTGTTAAAAAAACAAACTCTTAATAAAGGACAAATCCAAAGGAATTTTTTCTAATTTAATTAACAAATTATGAATTGACTTACCTATTTCATCACAGTGTATCAGGCACCAATAATATTTTTTAATCGTCATACCTGATGTAATAGTTACCATCTTTCAGACATACTGATCACGAACAAGCAAATAAACAAGAGCACCGTAGCTTAAGATCTACCTGCATAAATATAGGACTACTTCAGACAATCTATTCACCACAACATAGCAATGAATAGAAATCATACATGCTCTGTAATGGACATACAGATGATATAGAAGGGAATGGGTGTTAATATATGCAGAATCTTTATTAATTACATTGTAAAACATAATATGGAAAAACAGAATACAATTTTAGAAATACCCAGGTCACCATCATTGTTTTATTTTTATATGTGTAGATAAGGAGTTTAATAAACAATCCATGACTATTCAACTTCTTATATTTTGAAAATTTTAGCAAAAGTAACAAACCTAGCAACTAGAAAATTGTATCTATCTGCAAAATACAGCTTTGCCAGCATGGTAGAGGAAAAGAAAAAAACAAAATAAGTAAGAAAAGTTTAACATTTCACAAGAGTTTTACTTTTTTTTTTTTATTTATTATTTTTTTATTTTTCATTTATTATTTACTTCTATTTTCTACTTTATTTTAATGAAAATGTCATGACCATAACATAAGAGCAGAATTAAACCAACATGAGAAATTATTTTTTCATAAGTTATAATAAACTAGCTTGGTGATTAATTCAAAAATTATATTACAAACTTCAGTGTTCTTGCAGTAAGTATCACTGCATAAAACAAATGAGTCAGGAGTCATAAACTAATGATGATTCTAAATGTTATTTAGAGAGACATTCTGTTCTTAATATATTTCAAATATTCTACACAAGGCAAAGTGGATCCAAGTAATCTGTAGGCAAAATAAGATTTTAGAGAAGTATATATTTCCAACAGTATTTATAAAATATTACCTTTATGTAAGGCATCATCCTGGACTTTGTGGAAAACACACAAAGGAGTAAGAAGTGGCCCTTCAAGAAACATATACAATATCAAGGTTTAACATGAAGCAGCATGTCTTCTCTAAGTAAAAAAAAAAAAACATTGTACCAACTGACTTTACTGAAACTTTATATTTATTGCTCTCGTTTTAGGTCATAGTGTCCTTCTGCATGCAGGCTGCTATAACGGACATGATATAGACTGAATAGCTTATAAAGAACAGGAATTTATTTCTCACAGTTCTAGAACTGAGAAGTTCAAGATTAAGGAATGGGCAGATCCAGGGAGAGCCCACTTCCTCATAGATGGCTATCTTCTCACTGTAAACGTACATGATGAATGAATCAAGAGAACTCTCTGGGGTCTCCTTTAAAAGGACTGTAATCCCACTTATGACCTAATCACCTCCCAAAGGCCCCTATGTTTTAATACTATCACTTCCAGAGTTAGATTTCATAATATGATTTTGGGAGACATAAACATTCACACCATAGTATATATAAACAAAAAAAGACACAAAAACAACAAACAACAAAAATTATTTTAACTACCTATTATTTTCAACTACATAAAATTTTAATTTGTTTCTATATAATATTAAATAACTCATTTGAGTGATTCACTTATATCCAATGCATCTGAGTGCAATTAAATTTGCTTACCCAACATATCCAGCAGCATATTTCTTCAGACTATCCCATTCCCCACCTTACAGGATTTACCACAATTAGAAGACAGGGGAGAGAGGATAGATAGATAGATGTATACATAAACACACTTGTACATACACATATGCATTTTTTTTTTCCTGTTAATGATACTCATGCAAATAAAATTTAAGCTCAAGGAAACCTGTCTTGTGTGTTACTTAATATCCAGTTTTTAGTCAACATCCAAAAACAAATAATCCAATAAAAACATGGATAGAAGACATGAACAAGTGTTTCCCCAAAGAACACATTCAAATGTTCAGTAGATACATGAAAAGATGTCCATCATCATGTATCATCAGGAAATTGCAAAGCAAAACTAGAAAGAGATACCACCTCACACCTGTCAGAATGGCTAAAATCAACACTACAAGAAACAAAAGGTGTTGGAGAGGATGTGAAAAAGTAACACTTGTGGGGGCTGCCTGGGTGGCTCAGTGGGTTAAGCCTCTGCCTTCAGCTCAGGTCATGATCTCAGGGTCCTGGGATCAAGTCCCACATCGGGCTCTCTGCCAGGCATGGAGCCTGCTCCCTCCCTCTCTCTCTCTCTCTACTTGTGATCTCTCTCTGTCAAATGAATAAAATCTTAAAAAAAAAAAGAAAAAGTAACAATTGTGAACTGTTGGTGGTGATGCAAACTGATACAGCCATATTTGAAAACAGTATGGAATTTCCATAAAATTTAAAAATAGAAGTCCTTTGTGATCCAACAATCCTGTTGGTGTGTATTTACCCAATGAATATAAGAAAACTTATTCAAAGGGATGCTAGCACCCCTATGTTTATAGCAGCATTATTTATAAAGCTAAGATATGGAAAGAGCCCAAGTATCCATCAATTGATGAATAAATAAAGAATAAGTGGTATGTATATACAATGGAATATTATTCTGCCATAAAAAAAGACTGAAATCTTGCCATTTGCAATAACATGGATGGAACTAGACAGTATAATGCTAAAAGTGAAATAAGTCAGTCAGAGAAAGACAAATACCTTTACTCATATATGGAATAAAAGAAACAAAACAAACAAGCAAAGGGGAAAATAATAAGACATAGAAAGAGAAACAAAGCAAGAAACAGACATTTCATTACGGAGACAAACTGATGGTTACTTGAGGGGATCTGAAAGGAGTGATGGATTAAATAAGTGATGGGGGTTAATTAGAGCACTTGTCATGATGAGCACTGAGTGCTATATGTTATATTGTACACATGAAACTAATACAACCATATATGTTAACTAACTGGATTTCAAATGAAAACTTTTTTTTAAAAAATCCCAGTTTTTAGCTCACATTCTGGCTTACAAAAGGGATTTAGTCAGGAATTTGGAGATTAGTTAATGAACAAATAAGGGGTGAACAGGCAGTTGTTAGATAAAATTACTATCCTTTCTGGCATGATCTTATACCTTTTATCTAGAATTATTTTTAGCACTTTAGACTCTTCCTATTTTATTTTGAGTCATTAAACAAAAATTTCCTCAAAGGACCTTAGACTCCATCCAATTTGAGCAACAGTGTGAGAGAGGAAATGGTGTCCAGGAGGAAAAAAAAAAAAAAGATGAAACTACTTTTGTTTACTAGTGAATGCATAGTTCTTCCACAGAAGAAGCTCTAAATGGTCATGGCTCCAGCTTTATATGTGTTCAGTCATATGTTCAGAAGTAGGTAACACTATCAAAAAATATAAAGCATCTGAGATTATTTTCCCTTATTTGAAAGCTGGTGTATGAGTCTGCCGTGGTTTCTTGGGTGTTGATAGAAGACGCAGACTCATGGTTCAGAAATAATATAGTTTATTATTCACAGCAATAGAGGTAGCCAGAATATTAACAGTATTTGTGTGTGTGTGTGTGTGTGTGTGTGTGTGTGTGTGTAGGGGTGGGAGTTATATATCAGTTCTGAGCCTCAGTTCCCACAAGAAGAATCAAAACAGAGGCAGATAATATTTGCAAACACAACAGGTTAAGTTAAAAAAAAAAGATACTATTTCTGTCTTCCAAGTCTATTCAATACAACCATCTTCAAAGGATGGTCTAGAACAAATAATAAATGCAGAAATGTAAGCAACCAATTGAAAAGTGTCTCCCAAGAAACACACTTTGAGAGTCTTCATTTGACAAAAATACTATAGGATATTACATGGATCAGGTGCATTGAATACTGGAAGGTTAAAATTACAAGGGACCAAATATTTGTAAGCAGTTCTGGCATCCAGTAGAGTTCAAATAGGTTTTATAAGATTGAGGAAAGAAGCCATCAAAACCTGGGCCCAGGGGCGCCTGGGTAGCTCAGTGGGTTAAGCCTCTGCCTTCGGCTCAGGCCATGATCTCAGGGTCCTGGGATCGAGCTCTGCATCAGGCTCTCTGTTCAGCAGGGAGCCTGCTCCCCCCCCCTCTCTCTGCCTCTCTGCCTACTTGTGGTCTCTGTCTGTCAAATAAATAAATAAAATCTTAAAAAAAAACAAAAAAAAAAAAAAAAAACCTGGGCCCAATTTTCCCAAAAGTATGATTCTGATTCTAGTCTCTATGATGTTATCCC
The DNA here is from genome assembly GCF_011764305.1 of Mustela putorius furo. Lineage (NCBI taxonomy): Eukaryota > Metazoa > Chordata > Mammalia > Carnivora > Mustelidae > Mustela > Mustela putorius. The sequence goes on from NW_025421321.1 coordinate 141,955, forward strand.
TTGAAGACAATGTCTCTAATTGAGTTGAATTAGTTTACTAAAGAGCATACCCCCATTTGTTGTAGGAGATGAACAATATGCAAGAGGCAAAATGCCACATGGAAGCCACCTGGTCTTCAGTGGAATATAGAATCAGTTCCTTTGGGATGAATTTGTTTCCACATTTGACTTCCCACTTAAGGGAAAATAAGAGTGCCTTCTAATAGATTTTAAATAGGAAATGACAACGGAAGCTTATACAAGATTATAAAATGGGAAATTTCATTTAGATAAGCAATAATTTCAAAGTCATCTTCTTAATATTACAGACTCTTCACATAATCATAATTTTATTTTGGTATTATATGGTAATTTCAAATATAGTAAATATAAAGAATTTACCTCTGTAATTATAGCGAGTCTGGTCGTAGTTTAATGGCAACAAAACTTCAATTTAGAAGTATGGTCTACCAATTATTAATACATTTGGAAATGGTGTGTCATCTTCACTCCACTTGTCTCACTAAAACAGTGAGCCAAAAAACGTAGGTCCAAGCTGTTTACTATGGTCAAAATGGGTTGCTTTTTCAATTGGTAAAGAAGCAGTCATATTTTGGAAGAAGAAAGTGAGGCTATTAATATTTTCAAATAATTTTCAGAAAAGGAAAGAAAGGATAATCTAAGCTAAAGCCAAAATCTTACACAAGGTGGCAGGAGAATGATCTTTTCCCAGATAAAGGGTTTTTCAACTTAGCCATGTTAAGAGGAAGAAGAGATGAGACATTGTGGACTTGAATAACGTTTGTACACTGTTCAAAAAGTTTTCAAAATAATGTGTATTATTTTGTTTCTTTTAGTTTAGACAAAAAACAAACAAACAAACGAACAAAAAACCACTAATGAGCTTACTCTTAAAAGGAGGTAAACAAGAAACTAGCAAAGATTGAGTGTTAGGTATTGTCCCCCTCCTTTTTTTTTAATTATGTTATATTAGTTACCATACAATACAACATTAGTTTTTGAAGTAGTGTTCCATGATTAATTGTTTATGTAAAACACCCAGTGCCCCATGCAATATGTGCCCTCCTTAATACCCATCACCAGGCTCACCAATCCCCACATCCTTATCATCTTTAAAACCATCAGTTTGTTTCTTGGAGTCCATAGTTTTTCATGTTTCATTTCCCCCTCCAATCACCCCACTTCATTTTTCCTTTCCTTCTCCTAATGTCCTCCATGCTATTCCTTAGGTTCCACAAATAAGTGAAACCATATGATGATTGACTTTCTCTGCTTGACTTATTTCACTTAACATAACATCTCCTCCAGTCCCATCCATGTTGATGCAAAAGTTGGGTATTCATCCTTTCTGATGGCTGAGTGATATTCCATTGTATCCATAGATCACATCTTCTTTATCCGTTTGTCTGTTGAAGGGGATCTTGGCTCTTTCAACAGAATGGCTATTGTGGACATTGCTGCTATGAACACTGGGGTGCATATGGCCCTTCTTTCCAGTAAAATAGAGCTAGCCTATGACCCAGCGATTGCACTACTGAGTATTGACCTCAAAGATACAGATGTAGTGAAAAGAATTAGGTATTGTTAAAGCACAAATGCAGGGGATAGAAGTTATGGTACAGAAGAGGGAAGGGCAACCATATGGCAGAGTAGAATAAAGTAGCTCAGGAAGAAATTAGTCATATCCAGATATTGTAAGGCATGTGGGGTTGGCAGGGAGAGCATGAGAAATCATGAGAGAAGAGAGAGAAAATGGACCAGGCAGGAGAGGTTTATAACATTTTAACATCTAAGGTAAGCATATGCAAAGCAGAATAGGGAAAGAAATAAGAGTTTTTATAAGACTCAATACATAAGGAATAACGGGGAGGACACTGGGAGATGGAGAGAAGTGTGCTGGGGGAAATCGGAGGGAGAGACAAACCAGGAGAGACTGTGGACTCTGAGAAACAAACTGAGGGTTTTGAAGAGGAGGGTGGCAGGTGGTTGGGTGAGCCCAGTGGTGGGTATTAAGGAGGGAATTTATTACATGAAGCACTGGGTGTGGTGCATAAACAATGAATTTCGGATCACTGAAAATAAATTAAAAAAAAAAAAAAAGACTGACTACAGACATGGACCTCAGTGTAACACAGATATGGAACTCACTGGAATACCAGCCACTTCCCACCGACACACAGACTATGATAATAATAAATAATAATGCAATTAAGAAAATTGCCTGCCAAATAATTTTTCCTCTTTTTTATTTTTATGATTATTATTTTTATTTTATTTTTAAAGTTTTTATTTAAATTCCAGTTAGTTAAAATAAGGTGAATATTAGTTTCAGGTGTACAATATAGTGATCAACACTGCCATACAATGGCTTAAATAAAAAAGTGAAAAAAAAGATTTTTTAAAGATTTTATTTTTAAAAACCTCTACACCCAAGGTGGATTTCAAACATACAACCCCAAGATCAAGAGTTACATATTTTACAGACTGATCCAGCCAGGCACCCCAACAAATAAAAATTTTATAAAATTGTTGAGTTTGTGGCACTTGGGTGGCTCAGTGGGTTAAGCCACTGCCTTCGGCTCAGGTCATGATCTCAGGGTCCTGGGATCGAGTCCCGCATTGGGCTCTCTGCTTGGCAGGGAGCCTGCTTCCTCCTCTCTCTCTCTCTGCCTGCCTCTCCATCTACTTGTGATTTCTCTATGTCAAATAAATAAATTAAATCTTTAAAAAAAGTTGTTGAGTTTGTGGGAGTCTCATTTGCTCAGTCAGTTAAGTGTCTGCCTTTGGCTCAGATCATGATCTCAAGAGTCCTGGGATCGAGCCCCATATTGCTCATGCTCTCTCTCTCTCTCTCTCTCTCTCTCTCTGACTTTTGCTCTTAAATAAATAAAAAAAAATATTTTTAAAAAAAAATTGTTGAATTTGTTTAACTAGTTGTAAACTAGTAGACAGAGATGAAGATAAAGTATGATGTCATGGCAGGGAAAAATACAACTTACACGTTTTAAAATTAAAATGTGCAATGCAAGTTACATCACTTCTTTTATCACCACACTGGGCTTTCCCTACTGAGTTGTTGTAATGTAAGGACCTATTTTATATTTTTATATTTTAGCAAGAGGCTTTCATTGAGGTTAACCCTTAAACTGTCCTTGCTCCCCTTACCCCAGGGGATTCACTTAAAAACAAGTCCTGGAAATCAGCTCCAGGTAACAAGCCCATATACAAGGGTGGGTCAGGCCAGGTGGAGACATCAATCAGCGGGAGGGGGGCGGCGGTGTTTGCATATTGTCTCCCTAGATACTAAGGAGTATGCCCCACTCCTCCGCCCTTTGGGAACCTTTTTGGCACCAATCCTAATCAAGGTGTATTAGGCTGGGTCAAATGTCTATACTAGGGTAAATTGAACCTCAATTGGTCACCTAGCCTCACGGTGGAGTTTCCTGTGTGTGTTAAAATCTGATTGGTCACCTGTGCGTGGCCAGGCCTGACTGCATGGCCTTTGCCCTTAAAAGCTAGACTGTGAAACAGCGAAGGGTTGCCTTCTCTCATAAGAAATGTGGCCCCGAACGTTCGGTTAGATTCTTGATGCTTGGCATGAAATAAAGCTTTGCTTGAACTTCGCTTTACATCAGTCTCGCTCCTTTAATCATAGACCAATTATTGGGGCATAACAGTATTAATCTTATAGTTATAAGTCCACAATGCACCCATCATCCATTCTACCCCTTAACATTCCCCTTTGGACAGACCCATGATCTAGAACAAGCCTTATTTTATAGTGCCTTGTAGGAGATTTTTGCTGCTGCCTAAATTGCCTACTTTCCTCTCACCATTACCACGGAAATTGGGTCCACTGAAACAAAGGGGTAGTGTAAGAAATTAACAACTTCCATAAATCTCTTTAAATAATAAAGTATAAGATAGTGATACCTTTTTTTCTGCCACATAACCAATTCTTGCAAGAATAAGGTCATATAAGAGAATTTACAACACATGCTAGCATTATCCTACTGGACCCAGATCATTTGTATGTTTCTCTGTCTCTGAGAAATGTAGTTATTTACATGACTGAAACCTACAAATTGTTTGATATGACTACTAATATCACCTACATTATTTTAAAGCCTGTTTAAGGCTTCTGAAATACATAGGTTTTGTAAACACTTATGAAGCATCTTGTATATATCAAACAGTTTAAAAATCTCTGCTTTAAAAACAAAACAAAAAAACTCTACCTCAATGGAACTTTGAGTCTGAAAAAGATACAGGCCATATACAAGGCAACACATAGAATAATTACATATTTGATTATATACTCCGAGGATGTCACATTAAATTGATATGAAAATGATGAGAAGGATCTGGATTTCTTGTCAAAATTTTTTGCCTTAAAAAGAAATTGATATTTAGGGAAAGTTGTTACTGAAAGAGGTCCTGTGTCAACCAAAAATGTTAAACCATGATCTGACTAAATTTTCCAGTTGTGATCATTGCTTTGTTTAGCTGTCTTATATTAAGACTGAATTTAGTAATTCAGTCTCAGATTTCAGTAAGTCTTTTTTTTTAATGATTTTATTTATTTATTAGAGAGAGAGAGGGAGGGGAGGGGAGAGGGAGAGGAAGAACCAGACTCCTTGCTGAGCAGGCAGCTGATGCAGGACTGGATCCTAGTACCCTGGCATCATGGCCTAAGCTGAAGGAAGACACTTAACCAACTGAGCCACCCAGGCACTCTAGACTGTAAACTTCTTAAAGGTAAAAACGTTTATTCTTCTAGTAGTTCCACAGACATTTCTAACATCCATAAGAAAGCATGTACTGATGTAAAATGCCAGCAAATCAAATTATTTTAAAAAAGAAAGAAAGAAAGAAAAGATATATCTGGATAAAGAGAAAAACAGAAAATCTAATAATACATTGAATTATTAGAGCAAAGAGTGGAGGAAGAGAAAATAAATATGAAATAGAGATTTCCACTAAAAAAAAAATTGAATAAGGCAGGAGATTTAGAAAATTATTATGACAGACTTGAGAAAAAAATAAAATAGGAATTTTTAGAAAAAATAGCAATGAATGAAAAGGTAAATTGTTCCTACCTCTATAATATTAGCTGTTTTTTGTTGTTGTTGTTGCTAATTTACCTATTTAAGCTAATAAACAAAGAAAGGTTTCATTTAGGGATAAGGTTTCTATATATATATATATTTTTTTTTCCATTTAGGGATAAGATATATATATATATATATATATATTAATTTTCATTGTTAGAAAATGTGTCACAGAAAGTGTTTAAACTTTAAGATACAGATGCAACATGTAATGAACTACATTGTTTGAACATCTAATTTGTAAATGCTGTTAGAGGAAACTTGGTGGAAATGTCCTTATGTGGTTGTGTTTCTGGAACTAAGTATATTTATTAATAAGGAATAGTTTAAAATTATGAAATGACGAGGAGTGGACAATTTTCCTAATCCTATCAGCTCTTTGCTGCTCTTTTATTAGCTTTATTTATCTAATTAAATTTTATATTAATGTGCTTTTGACTTTTGGCCTTTCTCTTCCTTCTGTTCTTTTTTTTTCCCTAAATTACATTTTTCTGTTTAACAGCTACTATCAATTCTTTGATATGAATTCTCAACATCAATTTACTAACTCCAGAGATGAAGCAGCATCAATATTTAGAAGCGAAGAATACAAAGCCTTGGGCATCTGGATGGCTCAGTCAGTTAAGCATCAGCCTTCGACTCAGGTGGTGATCCCAGGGTCGTGGGATGGAACTCCAGGTTGAACTTTCTGCTCAGCTGGGAGCCTACTTCTCCCTCTCCCTCTGCCTGCAGCTCCCTTTGCTTGCGTTCTCCCTCTCTTTGTCAACTAAATAAAATAAAATAAAATAAAATAAAATAATGTAAATAATACATTCATTTATTAATTAAAGTGCAATTATTACACAATAAATAATGTATTGCATAATTATAATAATGATTAAATAATTTATTAAATATTTATATTAACTATATCAATTTAATTAAATAAATATTTTTTAGAATTTAAAATATTTCAAATTTAGATTATTAAATATTAAATCATTAATTTAATAAATAAATATCTAAACATTATTAAATAAAATGAATAAAGTTATGTTGTTATTATCTGAGCATGTATTTTCAAATAGTCTAAAAAAAACCATCTAATAAAGTCTAAATACATTGAGTTCAGATATTTATACAAGTTAACCCAGACACTCAACCCACAAACAGTTTCAAAACATTTGTTTTATCTACTACTCAAAATACAATTGTAATGTATTTATTTATAACTTTGACATAGCAAGGAAACTTGGAGGAAAAGGAGACATTTGCTTTTAATATTTGAAAATTATTTTGTTGATTTAAAAAAAATAAAAACCTTAACACATGAGCATTTCTTCTTAAATAACACTGTGAAGTTTCTGAGTCGCATTCTATTAAAAGTGCTGATAATATAGCCTCAGTTACTCAATTAAATTATCAGCTGAATGGGTAACAAATGAAGTAGAGAGCTTTTAAATTATTTATGAATGTATTGCTTGTGGATGGAGTGCCACATAGAGTTACCTCTCTTTTTGGCTTTGTTTTGTGAGCAGCAGTGGAATCTATGAATGAGATTAAACATAAGGACATTCACAGAAATTCTTAATGAACTTCTGGGGAAGGGCAATAAGTGCAAGGAAAAACTGCAGCAAGACTAATTACAAATTTCAAGTGGTCATCGCTTAATTATAGAAGCTTTTAAGTTCAAGTAATGTATCTTTTTTATGAGCCTATCATATTGTATTAATTACCACAAACTGCACTCTTGAACACTTATCTTTTCACATATTTCTTATTCTTAGTACTTAAAATTACCCTTATGATTGATCAGTAAATGGATTTTACTGACAATGCATTTATTTACATAAATAAATAATGCTGTTTTATATATATATAAAAACAATTGAATCTGTGTATGTGTTCAATGAAATTTTTTTTTCAAATTAACATCTTAATTCTACCACATTGGTTACAAATAGATATAGACTTTATAGATTCATCAAATATTTTATTCTCAAATTTATGTCTCCTTTGTGAAGTAAATGAAACTGTATATATTAAATATAATCCTATCACATGTAACAGTTACTAGTGCATCCCAGGACATACATAGGTCAGGTCCTACTCAAGGCATCACGGATAACTGGATTTAACTTTCTATCCTAGGAGTCTTCTGTATATTTCTGTGGCTTTTATACTACAATCAGGAGGAAGAATTCTTTTGCTAAAAGCTTCCAAATCACTATGTGAGTAGATTATTTGTAGACTAGTGATATAATATTATAGTTTAATATGTAAAGCATGATAAAATAAAATGCTATTGCCATATTTAATTTGTTCAGTAAAGCATTCATTTAGTTATCAAGCATTCATTTTTTTTTTTTAAAGATTTTATTTATTTATTTGACAGACAGAGATCACAAGTAGACAGAGAGGCAGGCAGAGAGAAAAGGAAGGGAAGCAGGGTCCCTGCTGAGCAGAGAGCCTGATGTGGGGCTCTATCCCAGGACTCTGGGATCATGACCTGAGCAGAAGGCAGAGGCTTTAACGCACTGAGCCACCCAAGAGCCCCAAGCATTCATTTTCTTTATACAGAAGAGATAGAACAATATTATATAGTAGAAAATACAGTAAATAATCTAGAAACCTTGATCATTTTGTTTTGGCAATTTTAGAACATAAAATTAGCTAAAGCTCAAGTGCAAGTTATATTTGTATCATAGGAGGAAAAGTTAATTAAAAGTTTGTTTATTACCATAGTTTAACACTTCAACAAAATGATAACGAGTCAAAAATTAATGAATATATGAAGTATACAATAAAAACAATAATCTTGAGTGTATGTGACTCACTGTAGGTATTGATAGGCTAGAAATCAAAGGGAAAGTATCTATAGGGTTTGTTCAGTTCCATGCTCATCAGATTAATAGGCTTTCTCATATTGCTTCCTTCACCACATTAATTTGTCTAATGAAGTTTTCAAGAGTTAAAGACAGTGATAGGTTCATGGCTGGAGAGAAGGTACAGAATCTAAGATAGTTCAGCAGTGCTTATTATTTAAGAGAAAGACAGCATGGGAGGTGAGGGGTGGAAGGAAAGGGATAAGAAGAGAGAATCTTAAGCAACCTCCTTGCCCAGCACAGAGCCTATAGGGGCTTCATCTCATCGCCCTGAGATAACAACCTGAGCTGAAATCAAGAGTCAGATGCTTATCTAATTGAGTCACCCAAGTGCACCATTTTTTTTTTCCCTGTATCTTTATTTTCATCTCTTTCTGTAACTGAGTTTCCCTTCAAAATCAGGACTTGCATACACAACCTAAATAATTATTTTGGGATTTGATCACGTGGAAGAGGAGAGAATGAGAAGAGCTAAGTGGTCCAGGAGAAACATATATGAGTTCAGACTGAGTGGATTATGATTGTGGACAACTGAGCATCAATCCTAATGCACAGAATACATCTCAGAATTATTTTCCTGAAACAAGAAAGAATCTGTTTAACCCACTGGCTTCTGCATCCTATCCACAGTGGTTAAAATTCATCCCAGAAGTAATTAATGTCCCTGACTTTTCTATTACTGGGCATGAGAGAGGAGCTGAGTGGGCTTGGTCAGTGTCCCACCTAATGAAAGGCAGAGCAGATTCAGGCAAAAAAAAAAAAATTATTAGTTCTTTCCAAATTAGATTTAATGGGATTCTGTTTTTCATTCATGAATTCATTTTACATTTTATATTTTATCGATTTTTCTAAGCTTTGGCCAATATTCACTGCATTTTTGAATAGCTTTTATCTATTATTGTAAATCATTTTTCTGCTACATTTGTTTAGTCATGGTTATCCATTTCTTCTTCCAAGTTTTTCAGATATGTGATATCAATTTCCAAATAAATTATTTAAAATGTTTATTTTTTATACTAAACTTCTATGAAAAACATTGATATATGTATTATGGCATATTGTTCCCCTTTCAACTTATTTTTTAAAATGTGAATGTGCCTTGGCAAATATATATTGTTTCTTTTTATGTTTATGTAGATTCTTCATAATTTTCCCAAGTTCATTGGCTTATGGTTTATATTTTTTTAATATTTTCCTACTGCCAATTAATAGATTTTTTTCCATTACATTGTCTAAGTTGCTATTGCCATTATAAGTAAAAAGCATCTGGAAATCTATATCCCTGTCCAGTTTCCTCAAATCACTCATTATTTTCAGGATCTAGTTGGATTTTCTTACAGGTTCCAGGTGGACAAGCTTTTGAACTGGTGCTAATTATTATTTCTGTTTCTGGCTTCCTGCATTTACCAGCTTAGGGATCATTTTTAACAATTATGATGAAATGAGGCATCATATTCTTATTCTCAACTTCATTAATGATATTAGTGTAACATGTCCTACAAGATAATAATAGATACATGTAAAATAATTTCATTGACCAAAAAAGTGGTGGAAAATGTAAATAAAACACAGTGGCAACCAACGAGTCATTTCAAGTTGAGCTATTTTTTTCCCCCTTTATATCCCTGTCTCTTTAATTTCCTGTAGCACATTCCTACAAAGTATTTTAAGGTGTTTTATATGCACATACATAGAGATCATCATGGAGTCTAAATCTAATAATTCCTTGTCAGTTTTAAATATTTTAAGTATGGTTCATTCCTATGTCAGTTGTCTATTAACTTTTTCTCCACACTGCACTTAATTGCAAGGAAATATTTAATTTTAATATAAATTAATTAATCACTTTAATAAATATTTTTAACTTATGGATTAATCTTTGATGCTTATTTCTTATTTTTTTTAAACTTTTAAAATTTTATTTATTGAGAGAGAGAGAGAGAGAGAGAGAGAGAGACCAAGCGCAAGCAGGGGAAGCTGCAGAGGGAGAGGGAAAAGAAGAAGCAGGTTCCCCACCAAGCAGGGAGTCAAGCTCAGTCTCAGGGCCTTGGGATCATGATCTGAGGTGAAGGCAGAGGCTTAGCTGATTGAGCCACTGAGTCTAATTGTTATCTTTGATATTTAAGGAAATACTTTATCATCTCTAATTGATCCCCTATGTCACAAATACAGTTTTCTCTATGGTGCTATTAATTTTATTGTCTTCAAATTAGACTCTTTTTCGGGAAGCATTTTTAATCAGTCTCTTAGGTCTATAATTAGTTTTTTTTTATACATTTCATTTAGCATTTTATTTTATCTTCATCATCTCTGAGTATTCCTGACCAGTACTCATTGGTCAAATCTTTCTTATTAATCTATTCCAAAAATTTGTTTGGTTCTATAATATTTTGTTATTACTGCTGTCGTTCTTAGGTTTTGCCTTTATATTCTCTTTTTGTTTTGTTTTGTTGTTTTATGCTTTTGGTGTTTTTGTTGTATTGTTTTGTTTTTCTTTTGAATTAATACAATTAAACCTTTAGATTTCCTTCATACCTTTAATTATTGTCACTTATTTTCACAAATGATATTACCATAGTAGAGTAATTCTAAATATTTCTGAATTAGCTGTATTATTTCTTTTTAGGTATAAAGTTAACTTCCAGTTACATGGACTTAATATTTTGGTCATTCTATTCTAGTTTTATTGCCTTATCATTGGAAAATATAGCCTGATACTTAACTCTAGGGAATGATGTGGGAGAGCTAGGTTCTTGTCTCTTGGAGTCAAAGAAGGAATCTCGTGGGCAATGGAGAGTGAGTAAGTGACAGAAGTTTATCAAGTGAATATATAGAAAAAGCTCTCACAACTAAGAGGGGGTCCCCACACAGTTAACAATGAGTGCCTTCAGGGTTTATTTTTTATAAAAAGGTAACCAGGCAACTTTAATCCTTTTAACATCTCTATCAATAACTGCTGCAATGGCTTACCTCCTTTTTAGGGTCTGATTATTCTTTTTTGGTTACAGGTGTTTATCATAGAGACACCCACCCCACATGACCCACACCCCATACACCTAGGGCAGGGTGGTCCTCCATCCCACATGCCTAGATCAGGGTGCTCTTCCCTGGGGTAGGGTGGTCCAATTTATCTCTTTACTCTGGTTTTCCCACACCACATTTTGGGGATTTCTGAGAGCCTGTTCACAAAGTTCCCTATGGATCTCTTCCTCCCTAGCCCCACCTGTCCGTTACTCATTTTGAGAGTTGATATTACCAAAGTACTGTAATTCTAAAAATTTCTGAATTAGCTGTATTATTTCTTTTTAGGTATGAAGTTAACTTCCAATTATATGAATTTAATATTTTGGTCATTGTTTTCTAATTTTATTGCCTTATTCTTGGAAAATATAGCCTGATATTTAACTCTAGGAATTTATTGGCATATACTTTGTGGCCTAAATAATGGCCTGTTTGTGTAAATGTTCAACTTATGCTTATATACTTACTGAAGACTATTGTTTTGGGGTCAGGATGGCTACATTTATTAATAGATCAGGACTATTAGATTCTCTAAATTTTGATGTCTCTTAATTTAATCTAATTAAATTATCAGTTAATGAAAGAAGTTAAGTTAAATTTTTTATGTACTACTGCATCAAAACTTATCAAAGTCTTTTGCTATAATTAGACAAGTATGTCATCCTGTTTTTATACCAAGTCTTACATTAAAAAAAAATCATACTATCTGAAATATTATTATTATTATTATTATTATTTTTTTAAAGATTGTATTCATTGGGGTACCTGAGTGGCTCAGTCAGTTAAGTGTCTACCTATAGCTCAGGTCATAATACCCGGGTCCTGGGATAGAGCCCCGCAGGGGGTTCCCTGCTCAGTGGGGTGCTTCTCCCTCTCCCTCTGTTATTCCCCCTGCTGTGTGCATGTTTTTTTTCTTTTCTCACTCTCTCTCAAATAAATAAGTAAAATTTAAAGATTATCTCTCTCAAATAAATAAGTCAATTTTTTTTTTCTCAATGGGAGGGAAAAGCAGATTCTCCACTGAGCAGGGAGCCTGATGCAGGGCTCAATACCAGGACCCTGGGATCATCACCTGAGCTGAAGGCAGACACTTGAACCGACTAAGTCAAACAGGCACTCCAGTTGTTTATTTATTTATTTATTTATATTATACATATGTTTTATCTCTCTTTTCTTCATGTCTTTTTTTTTGATTTTTTTACTTTTTTCATAAAACTGAATTATTTCAAGATGACTTGGTCATCCTCTTTTCCCCCACCCCATAGTTCATAGAGTACATTTTAACTGTTAAAATAATATTAGTATTTAAGTGCTGCCTACACAAATTAAGGCAAATTATCTGTGGTCTGTATTCCTGAAAATATTTTTTATTATGCCTTCCTATTCCAATGACATTTTATAAGGATCTAAATGTTTACATTTGTGATTATTTTTTTCATGATAATAAAACTATTACTTCATTCTTTTTTATATCTGATGTTATTAAAAAAAATTTCTGTCAGTCTGATTCTTGTTTCTTATTATTAATGAATTATTTTTTTTTCTCTCTAACACTTATGATTTTTTTTTTTTTGTCTTTGGTATGTATGCCCTAGTTTGGGATTCATAGAGTCAACTATAGTTATGAATATTTTCTTTCTTTTCTTGTATGTAAGTTTTACTCCAGTGTCTTGACTATTTTATGCTTGAGAAATAGATATACATTAATATTCAAATATTTCTTTCCTTTTTTTTTCTTCTTTCATTTAAAAAAAGTCATTTATTTTATTTTATTTAAAAAAATTTATTTATTTATTTATTTGGAGTAGAGAGAGAGGGTCATGAAGAGTGGCTGATTATATACTTTCAATTTGGGAGGAGGTTAGGGATAGCACAAGCCTCCAAGGTATTTTATAAACAAGGTTTCCAGGACCTTGAGGGGGCTAGCTATTGTTAGGGAAAGGTCATTTATTACTATTTAGTAAAAACTCAGGGAAGAGACTCTTCTGATGTGTATCAGTGGGTATATGCTTGGGAGATGATTGCCAATGTATATCTTGAGGGCAGGGGTGGGGAGTAGAGATAAAGAAGTTTCCAAAGTAATTTTTACATGTGAAAGTAGATTTTCAGTATCCTGGGGGGGTGGACTAAGAATGCTTTTTGCCCTGAGTGGATGTGTCCACATGGAAGCAGCTGAGTCCCCAGAGGAACTTCAAGGACTTGTCAACAGGCTATGAGTAGTAAGGAAATCTAATTTTTTCTCTAGCTTTTGTTCCACACACATCACCTACATCTTACACCTCTTTTATATTGATAATTTTAATGCTTTGCTGGTATCCAGATGACTATATCCTTAAGTGACTTCTTATCTCTATTGAATCCATTACGTATTCTATCCATTGTATTCTTAATTCAACTAGATTACATATATTTAATCTATTAGTACCACTAGGTTCTTATTCTTGTTTTTATTTCAAAATCTTTCCTTATTTCCTTACTTATTTATTGGGTATATTTTAAATCCCTGATATACTCACTTATTATATAAGCTGTCAACCTTATTCTTATTTTGAGGTAGCTATATCTTTTTGGGTTTTAGGACATCATACCAACAATGCCAAATAATTTTCAGACAACAGCAGGATCTCCAAGAATTCAACTAAATTCTGACACTATCTACCTGAACATAGCGTAAGATTTCATCAGTTAAGGGATCAGTCCTCCAAGACTATCTCCAACCCCATCTCAGATGCCAGTCTCACTGTAGGCCCCAGGTTATTACCTGTGCTTGTGACTGAGCAACTACAGGTTGGAGGTCCCAGTGGCCTACTTCTTACGTTCTTTTAATTTGCTACAGGGACTCACAAAACTCAGAAAAATACTTACTTTATGTTTGCCAGCTTATTAAAAGATATAATAGAAGATTTAAATCAATAGATAGATAAAGAAGTGCACAGGGCAAGGTATGGAGAATGGGCACAGAGCTTCTATTACCTTCTGTAAGACTGCCACTCTTCCTGCCTTTTCATACATTTAACAAACTAAAGCTTTCTGAACCCAGTCCTTTCAGGTTTTCTGTGGAGGCTTCATGACATAGTCATGACTGACTAAATCATTGTCATTTGCTGATCTAATCTCCAGCTCCTCTTCCCTCCCCAGATAATCCTGAATTGGGAGGAAGGGGAGGCATGTTGGGCAAAAAGTTATGAAGGCTTTCACCAAGTGGTTGGTCCTTCAGGCAAACAGCCCTTGCCTTGAGTGAGGTCTGAAGGTCACTTCATGAACATAACAAAACACACCTCTCTCACCCTTATCACAGGAAATTCCAAGAGTTTTAGGAGCTGTGAGTCAGTAGCCATGGTTGAAAACCAAATATTCAGATGACCAAAATATATTTCTTGTAAACCACTATATTACACTACATGCTTAAGTATTTAATTATGTGATCTTTTAAACTAATATTTTTCTAAGAGTCTAAACTGTTCTGTCAGTAATCTGGATTGGGGAGTGATGTATTGCCAAATTTCTGTCGTTTCAGTCCAGGAAGTCAAAGAGAAACAACAGGAGAGCCCCTTAGGGCAGGAAGTTCAAAGTAACAATGTTGACTACTACTCCCTTCTCTTCTTTTTTTTTTTTTAAAACAAGCTAAGCATCTCTTCAGAGTTGCAGTTTAAAGCCAAGAACATGCGGAATTGGGAGAAAAAAATAGTTAAATTTGGAGACTTGCAGAGGTAGAATCATAGTAGTGAAAGCCATTACAGTAACGGAACTAACTGAGGTCAGTCTTTGGTGAATCACAGAAACAGGTGGAGTTGTCAAACAAAGGAATCTTTGTTTACAACATACAAGGAGATCACAGGGAATAAGTTCCAAAGCCTTGACTGTTTGAACAGGAGAGAGATTTTTATTTAGTATTTAAGATGAATACTCAGAAGGGAGAGTTTTATTATCCCGTGTATGGTCATGCATGCACATCCACATATGTATTTGTGCAATATGTATTGCATGTTCACCTGAATCAAGCTTGTATTCCACCGAGGGCAGAAACTTCAACGTTAGAATAAAGCAGAGGTAACTGTTGGACAAGGGAAAGGGACTCTGCAGGCTTCAAGAGCAGATATAAACTAGATGGGGTCTTGGGCTCATTTTCTGGGACAAGGAATGCAAGGCCTTGATTACTTTTGAAATAGCACTAGGAGTTTTACCACTGATTTATTGTCTCAATAGCTTAGGCTATTTCCTGGTCTGGTGGTGACTGTTAGTTTTCCCATTGCCTTGTTCCCTCAAAATCCTTAACTAGTGAGGTTTTTGCATTTCTTTGTAAGAACCTCCCAGGGAGTTTTGGAAGAAGTGTGCTTGGGCAAGTACACAGGTGGGGTATAGATCATTGAAAATAGCTGGGGACAAAAAATGACTTTTCTTATGTCAGGAAAACTATATCTCATCTTTAATTTTCTGGGAACCTCTAACTCTTTCTGCTGATGTTACCAGCAGGCCTCTGAGATATTACTGATTGTTCTCTTGAACCTAAGGAAAAGGAAATGTAGAAAGCAAAAGACAAAACTTTAAAAGCTATCCTGCAACTCATCAATTCACTGCAGCCACCTCTCTGTCTTTCCCTTTCTCTTTTTCTCTCTTTCTCTTTCTCTCTCACTTTCTCTCTCACATACGCACAACACACGCAAATCAACTTAAAAAAATTTTTAATTTTCCCTATTCCATTTTACTATACTTGAGGCATGATCATTTTCTTAGTAAATACAAGAAAAAAAAATCTAGGATTCCATCATTCTGTGTGATTAAAGTATTGAGGAATTTACTTCAATGGCACTTATAAAAACATATTTTATTTAAGTAATATTATATAATCAGGTGCCTGCATTTTCCTTATTCTCCAACTAGTGTTATTTGGCAATTAATATTTTGTCAATCAATATTCCCCTATATCTGAATGTGTGGGCAGTGAGAGATGAGTTAGAGGCAAGGATGGTGAACACTCCAACAACAACAGCAGACTACATATATCTTAAGCCATGATTTTCTTTGCAAAGGTCAACATCGATAATGTTCTAGTCATACCTCCGTGTACCAGGAAAGAAGTAGCATATTTCTTGAAAGACACAGCTGTCAAAGCTCCATTGAGAAACCGTAAAGATGGAGAAGGGATTTGCAAATTATATATTTGATAAGGACATCTACTCTGATTATTAAAAAATGAATAAAAATAAAAAACCTTACTAATAACCAAACAGAGTATCCAATTTTACATATGAAGGAAATAATGGAAGAGACATGTCACCAAAAGTATATGGATGGCTTATAAGCACATGACAAATTTCTCAACATTTAGACATTAAAGAAATACAAATTAAAATAATAATGAGACATACTTACATATCTATTAGAATGGCTAAAATTATAAAGGCTAATTGTACTTGGTCTGAGCTAGATTGGGAAGCAACAAAAAATCTAAATTGTTGTTGGCATATATCATGATACAACCACTTTGGAAAATAGTTTGAAAATTTTTTTAAATGCAAAATATGTTGCCGTTACACAAATAGCCATTTTACTTCTAGGCATTTAACCAAGAGAAACAAACCTTATGTTCATACAAGGACTTGTATATGAATTTCATAGCAGCTTTAAGAATTGAAAACAGTGGAAAAGTTCATCAATGTCCATCCATAGAGCAAAGACAAATTATGGTCTATTCATTAAAGAGATTACTATTCAACATCAAAATGAACTATTTACAATTGGAGATTCTCAAAGTAATGATGCTGAGAAAAGAAAAGGCAGGCAATGAATAGTATATATTGTGTGATTCCATGACTATAAAAAATCTAGAAAATACAAATTTATATATAGTCACAGTCATCAAATATATTGGTGTGATTTTAGTGCCTTCGTCTGTGCTCCCATAGCTTCCTACACTTGGATCTCCGAGCATTTGTTACACCATGTGAAAATATGAACTCTTTGTCTTTATTATGTCTTACTAGAATAAGAATCCTTGAAATTTTATGGACATTTGAACTCTCCGTTATTAGCAGAAATTCTATCACACAGTAAGTTTCCAAATATAAAAGCCAGAGTTTTACAATGACTTCTAAGCTTTTACATGATCTAGCCACTCATTTAACCTCTGTGACCTCTTTCCCTGCTACTCTTCAGTCACTCACGGTGGCCTCCTTGCTATATCTCAGATATGCCAGGCATGATCCAACCTTATGGCCTTCAAGATAGCCAATTCCTTTGTCTGGAGTGACCTTATTGCTGATAGTTCTGGGCAAATTCATCACCTTCCCATACCTTTGTTCAATTGTCAGCTTCATTGTAACTACCCTAATCTTCTTATTAAAAATTTTAACTCCCCATCCCCTGCCTAGCAACCTTGATTTTTCTCACCCTGATCGAATTTTTCTTTTTCCCCATTGTACTCATCATTTTTGAATGCACTATGCAATTTTTATTAAGGTTTATAGCTTTTATTGTCTCACCCATGAAAATAAAAGTTCTACAAAGCCAAGTATTTCATTTACCAGTGTAGTCTGAAGTAATATCTGCCATATAATAGGTTCAATAGACAATTGGTAAATTTCAGAATAAATTAATGTTGAGAGTATACTGAATTTCATAAGTCATTTCATAATTTTTCCAAAAAATAAACTACGTAAAACATACCTTAAATTTACTTTCAAAATATTTTATAGCATATAATGGACAATATACATAAGTCTTAAAGAAACAATCATATAAATAACCATTTCATACCTACTTAAAAACTGCATAATACCACACTCCTAGATCCTCTCTGAACACTCTAAAATAACCCTTCAAAGGAAATACATTTTTAAAAATATCAGATTTTTTGGCAAATAATTTAATAAAACAAAAGTTTCATTCATCTATGTAGACCATAATAAATGTTTTTAATAAGCATGAAATTATAACTCTGAAGTGTGCTAAAATGAAACCACCTGCGAAGGGTGAGAGAACAAAAATAAACATCATTTTTCCAAATAAGAGGAATTTATTACCTTTGAATCAAAGCATGTGGATTTGTTCAAACTGGCAATAAAGGAATATGGAGACACAAACCATAGAAAGTCATATTTTAGATTTCTAAAAGACTTCTAAGTGAAGAGTATACATTCACTTCTCACTTATTGCTCCTACATATTCATGAATTTGAGAGAAAAAATAGGCCCTGTGTGTCTTAGCAACTAATGGGATATATTTTGATATTTACATGCTTACACATATTATGTGTTATAGTCTTCTCTTTTACATGCTGTAAAAAGGTTAACTCCTTTTCTGCAGAGATCTGAAAATGTGAAACAGTGCCTGAGTAGCTGAATTCATCTAATTCGAATTTCTTGCAGGTCTAAGACCTATTGTTTTTCACTTGACTGCCTCCTTTTTCATCTGTCAATTGGTTACAAATTCTGGTACTGAAGAGAATACATTGGGGCTGGTGGCTCAGTGGGTTAAAGCCTCTGCCTTCAGTTCAGGTCATGATCTCAGGATCCTGGGATCGAGCTCCACATCGGGACATAATGTAACGACAGATAGTTTATATGGGAGCCCTTTGGGTACTCTGGTGGATGAATGTTTTTAAATTAGTTTTTCATGGACATGGGGAGTTAGAGACGAGAAGGGAGGTGGGGGAAATTGGAAGGGGAGCTGACCATGAGAGACTATGGACTCTGAAAAACAATCTGAGGGTTTTGAAGGGGCGGGGGTGTAGGAGGTTGGGGTACCAGGTGGTGGGTATTATAGAAGGCACTGCTTGCATGGAGCACTGGGTGTGGTGCAAAAAGAATGAATACTGTTATGCTGAAAATAAATAAAAAATAAATTAAAAAATATTAGTTTTTCGTAAACTGCAAAAAAAGAAAAGTGCTCCCGTTTATAGCGTACACTTTATGTTTCACAAAGCACGAGCCAACAATAAAAATAATGATGGGTTACCGTTACAATTCATAGAAAAGGAGGTACAGGGAAATTGAATGAAAGGGAATAACAAAGTAGGTTCATAAGTCAATCTTCCTTGTAAAAAAATTAACCTGAAAGTGCGTTTCTGCCACCTCTCTCCTGTGTGATATGATAAAGAACGACCACGATACATGAATTAGAGTTCGGAGTTTTGAAAAGCATAATAGCTTTATACCAACACTTGAGCTTTTATTTATTTATTTATTATTGCTAAGAAGATAGCTCGATTTGATATGCGGTTCCTGACAACCAACCTCAGAAATAATTCCATCTTCATGAGAAGTCAGAAAGAACCACAAACCAAACCTCAAAATAGATTCAAAGAGAAAATACTCTTTAAAAAATTTCCCTTCCTGGGGCACTGTAGTGGCTCAGTGAGTTAAAGCCTCTGCCTTTGGCTCAAGTCATGATCCTAGGGTCCTGGGATTCAGCCCCATGTCTGGCTCTCTGCTCAGTGGGGAGCCTGCTTCCACCTCTCTCTCTCTCTTCCTGCTCTCTGCCTACTTCTGATCTCTGTCTGTCAAATAAATAAAGAAATAAAATCTTTTAAATAAATTTCCCTTCCTATCAGAAGCAGACCAAACCACTAACAAATTCCCCAGAAAGCTTCATCTAAAAGGTTGTACTTTCTTCAGACACCCAGCAGGACCTTGATCTCTTGGCCTGGTATTTCTTCAATGGCCTATCCCAGAGAATAAGACACTAAACTACTGAGCGCCATGGGCCTCAGAACCCCAAAAGAGATGATGAGGGGCACAAAGCATGCCTCTGGTCACCAAGAGGGTATGGAAACGTTTGCTGCTTTTCTGCAATTTTCAAAGCTGAGTTTTTAGTTGGAGGCCGCTCCTTTATGATAAATTGCTGATACCGTATTAGTAAAAGCTATTATAGGATCTTTTACAAACCATTTCCTATCTTTGCATTCTCATGTGCCAAGACAGACACGGATTATTTAAAACCCTGAAGAGAGTGCTCTTGCATTTAAATTGCCTGTAACCTTCATGTAATAGATTTATGATTGATGATAGATTTAGTTAAAATATAACTATTTAAAATATTTACTCTCAGTTAACGATTTCAACCTATGCTCATTTAAGTAACTTGGTGCATATTCCCTTTTCTATTAAACCATAGTGCAAGGACCAATGCTGCGTTTCCTAGAGAACCCCAAGCTATTTTTCTAGAATGGCTGTATGCCTATATATCAGGCGTCCTGTTTTCACTCCCGTTGTGGAGCACCTACCCTGGAGGTCATGTAATAACCAATGACAAAAAAAAACAAACAAAAAACCCAAAGATCCAGGTCGAAGTGCCATCCCTGCCTGGAGACGAGGAGACTGCTCAGACAGATCCCTGGCTCGCATTTCAGCCCAGGCCTGTGCTGGGGAAGCTGGTTCATGGATTTGGGTGCAATCTGGAAGCTAGTAAACTGACCCAAGGGTGCAGCTGGCGTATAGGACTGATGATCTTTTCCCAGCCAGGCCATGCGCGGACACCCGCTCAGGGAGCCAGGCTAGGAGGCTGCCCAGCGCGGGCACTGGCAACGCTTGCAGCCCGCCCGAGCTTCGCCCCGCACCCCAGCCCGGCCCGGGTCTCAGGAGGGAGGGGGGCGGGGGTGGCGCAGAGAAGGGGCTTTGCTAATTTCCAAAGCGGGAAGTGAGCTCTGGGAGGACTAAGGAGGAAGGGGGTCGGGGGCGGGTCGGGGGCGGCCCTAAGCAGGGGCTTTGCTAATTGATGAGGCGGGAAGTGAGCTCATGGAGGATGTGGCGGAGAGTCTGGGAGGAGGTGGAGGGGCTGGCGGAGGAGGGGCGCGCAGCGCCAGGGTGCTGTGCTGCGGCCCAGTCGGGACTGCAGGACCCACCGGACTCGCCGCCTGTGTGCTCCTGCGTGAGGCCGCGCTGTCCCGCTCCTGCTCCCTGCTGCCTCTTCCCGCCCCAAGGCTTCTCCCGACCACCCTCTTTGCACAGGTAAAGTGACACCGCGCCGCGCCCTCACCTGGAGCAGAAAGCGGGGGACGCGACCTGGGGGCGGGGATGGGGGTTGTCGAGGCCCAGCCTCCCGCGAACCCCAGGGCACCGGGACCACCCCCAGACCCTGCGCCCAACCCGGGTCCGCATGGGGTTGTGCTGGGGGCTGCGCCTTATGAGGTGCCCACTGCCAGCGGGAGCCCAAACCCCCATCGTTTGGCACCCCCACCGCGCGCGGGCTGAGGACCTCCTTCCCTCCCCCGCCGTGGCCCCGCTGCTTTTGTTCTGGACTTAGGATCCCAGGTGGAAACTAGTCCCTCAGACTTCCCTGGCAGCAAGGAGGGCAGGGAGGGATTCTTGGTTTTCTGCCCTGGCTCTTCCTCTCTCCCCATTCACAAGCCTTCTGGCTTCCCTTTCCTCTCCTCATTGTCAGTTTTATTAAATGGTTTTCTTCTGCATGTTGACCCGAAGAGCTATTTCATGAATGAATATAAAGGAAACTGAGTTGGAGCCCACCTGTGAGAGCCCACCTGTAGAGGCCTTAGTTAGAATGGTCTCTGGTTCTAGCCTCAGTTCAGAATACTGCATGTACCTGAGGACCGAGTCCGGATTTTCTTTCATGTCTGACTTTAATTTTAAATCCTCCTCAGACTTCAGCTTCCAGGATTTCTCCAGTCCTTGCTCTCCCAGGGTCTTGGTGGGGATCTGCCATGAGTGTTGAACCCAGGAATGAATGAATGATATATACCCCAGATCGCTGGGGCTTTGTCTTGTTTTGCTGTGGTTGGAAAGGCTTGGGAGAGACCCCCTGTATGCAGATACAGAGCTGCATGCAATTGCTTAGATAATCGTGTTCCCCACTTAAATGCTTGGGCATTGAACATTTCGCCCTTAACCTGTGGCTTGAGCAGTTAGGAGGAGACAATCTGGAGGTGAATCAGAAGATGGCTGAATCCACATGGTGGTGGTCTGGGTTTGGGAGATTTTCCTGGAGATTCAAACGAAAGATCTAAATTCTTCCAGTGGGGAGTGGTAAACATTTTATGGATGGGAGATGGAAAATAAATGGTCTGGTTAACCTTTCCCTCCCCCTCAAAACCCATTATTTGAAAAAACAAAAAGGGAAGTGAAGGGAGAAATCTTCCCACTCCCATCCCCACTCACCTCCATAGCCACCTCCTCTTCCAAGAACCTAACAAACAAGGTGCTAAGAAGTGTTAGGTACCAGCAGTGGTCTCAGACCTCATTCAAGGATCATGGTGAAAGGCATTCAGAGATTGTGGGGGCACAGGCATCCAATTAAGGGGGACAAGTTTAAGGTTTGCCTGGCCCCCTAAAAATTAAAGGCACTAGAGAAGATGAGTTTTGGGAACTATAGCTTAATGGATACAATGTGTAAAAAGCTTCAGTGAGTCATGGTGGGACAGGCCATGAGGGCAGCAAACACAGTCTTAGATGATGTTATTAATAGCACTACAGGCTCTAGATTTCCTGTGGTGGCAAGACCAGCCCGGCCAAAGTGGATACTCACAACCTGGAACAGAGGGTCTTGGAGATCCCAGCACGTGAGTTATGATGAGAGGGTAAAATGATAGGAGGTGTCCTTTGGAAGGACTGTCTCCTTGACTTTAAAAGGGAGAACCCAAATTTGTAGGTGAAATCTTTTTGACTACAAAGAGGGCCGAGGCCTCCTAAGGTCAAGGTCTCCTCGTCACTTGCAAAGATGTCGAAGAACACATTCAGACATTTCAAAGATGTCCTCATGTCCATCGGTTCCCACTCTGGAATTCTATCAATAAGGTGAGAGTTCCTCTAGTTGAAAAAAAGATCTAAAAAGACTTCCCTTTCTCATGTAATTTCTGTAACCTCCAGGACACACCCACCTCCCCCTTCCAGCTCTGTAATGAAGCCACAGCTGGTGCCAATTTGTGGAACTCCTTTAGGCTATTCTCCCTTATATACCCCTGGACCAAGTTCCCCTGCTCCCTCACCTGATTTCCTGCACTCACCTCCCACCTGGTGTGTTCACACCTGCAAGTGCCTTTTACCAACCCCTTTGCCAAAAGGCAGCCAGAGTGACCTTTCAAAGACCTATCAGTTCCTGGCATTTGTCTCCATAGAAATCTGCACTGATCTTCTAACAAATTCCCAGTCCTCCAAAGCCACCCATAATCCTCCCATCAGTCGCTTCATACCCCTCCAACTGACTGATGCCTGTTCTGCCCCATCTCTCTGCCCTTCAACCACACTGCCTCCCTCTTCCTGTGGAGACCCCTCATGGCGCCTGCCTCCAAGCACAGGTGATTCCCATTGATGGGAAGACCCTCTTCCTCTCCCCCATCTCCCCACTCCAGTTACTCCCACATATTCGTGAGCTTACAAGCCCCATGGTACACACTCTCCATGCAGCCTGCTCTCTCTTTTCTAGCACTGGCCCCGGTTTCTAGCTGTGGTTGTGTCATGGATGTCCCTCCCCAGCCAGCCTCCAAGCTCTCCTTCCCTTTAGCTCCAACACTTGACACAGTGCCTGGCACGTAGTAAGCCCTGGCTAGCTTCTAAGACCCTCACTGAGGGACTGAAAGCATTTTAAAAACGTCACCACGTAGGCTCCAAACTGTAGGCAGAAAAAGCTTTGCCTGGATTGACATTTTAGAGACGTATTCGTCAAGTTGGATGTGTTCACTGACTTTACCTTGTAAAATTAAAAAAAAAAAAAAAGGACCTCTCTCTGTATCGCTTCGCATCTAACGAAGGCACATGTATACTATTAGACCACGTTATGAGCTTAATGGAAGGAGACAAGATGTTTTCACTAAGAAAATGTATAAGACTGTTGAGGTCAAGTGGGAGGAAACAGTCCGTTTGTTGGAGCATTGCTATCTTACTCTATCACAGCCACTCATAAAAATCTGACACGGGGTGAGTCAGAATTGTCTGTCGGAGATGAGTTAGATCTGGCTCATGTTCCTACAGACATGAAAGTCAGGAACGAAGAAGGAGGCTTTGAAAGCCTGGGTTGAGGAGCCGGTGTGGTTCACTGCGATGAGCTAAGTGCCCAGGGCCACCGGCAGACATGCGGGCCTGTGTCCTTCCTTTGTTCTGGGGTCCCTCTTGCACCATGTGTTGAGGCTGGTGGCTGGGAGCAGCTCAGGACAGGACCCGGTGGCATCTTACCTCTCCCAACCTCCTGTGGGCTCCAGTGGGCTCCAGTAAGTCCCAGGGGACAGCCTGCCTTCCTTGCAAAGCCCAGTAGCACTGGGAGCAGAAACTGGGACCAAAGAGTGAGCACCCTGTTTGACAAGCTGGACCAGCCACCTCTTCTTCAGATGCAGGGGAAGCCCTGGCATGCTGACTCCTCCCTTCTCCCTTTCCCCTTTCCTCTCTTCCTCCCTCTTCCCTTCCCCTCTCTCCTTCCCTGGTGGTGCCCTTTCCCAATGCCCACTTCATCCCTTTTCCTTTCTACATGCCTGTCTTCTAGAGTTTCTTCTCTTTCCTCCCCATTACTTGCCTTCATCTGAATCTCCTCTTTGGTCCCTTTGTCCCAGCTCTCTGCTCCTCCTCCCCTTCCCTGGCCCCTGTTTAGCTCCATCCCAACTACAGGCTGAGCTGGACTAACATGCTCACTTGCTAGCTCAGCCACCCT
The DNA here is from genome assembly GCF_011764305.1 of Mustela putorius furo. Taxonomy (NCBI): domain Eukaryota; kingdom Metazoa; phylum Chordata; class Mammalia; order Carnivora; family Mustelidae; genus Mustela; species Mustela putorius. The sequence continues at coordinate 166,541 of NW_025421321.1, forward strand.
CCAGAGAAGTCACTCTTCGGTGGCCACCTTCCTGACCCCCTGGTCCCTTCTCCACTTGTTCAGATATTGCTCTGAAGTTGAGGAGGACAGAGCGGGGCAGCCACAGAATCCGGCCAGAGGAGAAACCAAACCATGTGTCCACACTGTCCCCCAGCACTGCTGCTCTGAGAGCTTTCGGAGTCCTCAACAGGGTTAGGATTTAGGGGCTTCTTCAGAACTGGGAGTGAAAACCATAGGTCAAAAGAAAAGCTATGGCCCCCACACAAAAATAATAATCACAAATGAAAACTATGTTAACTCTGAAGTCCCAAAGTCGAAGAATTGCCTTGAATCTGTCACTAGAAAGCACCCAAGGCCTCACTCTCTGGGTTCTGGGTGCCCTGGGAATGGCAGGAGGCACTGACACGCGCGTGCCAAACGATGGGGGCTAGCCCGCCCACTGGCGGGGGGGGGTGTTACCTCGTGTGGCGCTGTCCCCGGTCCGACCCCTGGCGGTCGGGGTGCAGTGCGGCCTCTGGGGTGTTCCCGGTGCCCTTGGGTTTGTGGGAGGCTGGGTCACGACACCCCCCACCGCCCCGCTCCTGCTCCTGGCCCGGGTTTTCTGCTCCAGGTGAGGGCGCGGCGCCCTGTCTCTTTACCTGTGAGCAGAGGGTCCTCCGGAGAAGCCATGGGGCGGGGAGGGGCAGCAGGCGGCAAGAACGGGGGCTCAGAGGTTAGGCTGGAGCGCTTTAGCGCACAGGGGGTGAGTCCGGTGGGTCCTGCAGTCCCGACTGGGCCGCAGCACAGCACCCTGGCGCTGCCCGCCCCTCCTCCGCCAGCCCCTCCACTTCCTCCCAGACTCTCCTCTGCGTCCTCCGCGAGCTCACTTCCCGCTTTGGAAATTAGCAAAGCCCCTTCTCTGCGCCGTTCCCAACGCCCACCCTCCTGAGACCCGGGCCCTGGCTGGGGTGCGGGGCGAATCCCAGGCGGGCTGCGAGCATTGCCAGCGCCGGGTCTGGGCAGCCTCCTAGCCTGGCTCCCTGAGCGGGTGTCCACACGCCGCCTGGCTGCAAAAAGATCATCAGTCCTAAAAGCTGGCTGCACTCTTGGGTCAGATTGCTGGCTTCCAGATTGCGCCCAAAGCCAGGAATCAGCTTCCCCAGCACAGGCCTGGGCTGAGATGCCTGCCAGGATCTGTCTGAGCAGTCTCCTCTTCTCCAGGCAGGGATGGCACTTCGACCTGGATCTTTGGGTTTTTTGTTTGTTTTTTTGGTCATTGGTTATTACATGACCTCCAGGGTAGGTGCTCCACAAAGGGAATGAAAACAGGACGCCTGATATATAGGCATACGGCCATTCTAGAAAAATAGCTTGGGGTTCTCTTGGAAACGCGGCATTGGTCCTTGCACTATGGTTTAATAGAAAAGGGATTATGCACCAAGTTACTTAAATGAGCATAGGTTGAAATCGTTTACTGAGAGTAAATATTTTAAATAATTATATTTTAAGTAAATCTATCATCAATCATAAATCTATTACACGAAGGTTACAGGCAATTTAAATGCAAGAGCACTCTCTTCAGGGTTTTAAATAATCCGTGTCTGTCTTGGCACATGAGAATGCAAAGATAGGAAATGGTTTGTAAAAGATCATATAATAGCTTTTACTAATTCTATTTATTTGACAGACAGAGATCACAAGTAGGCAGAGAGGCAGGCAGAGAGAAAGATGGGGAAGCAGGCTCCCCGCCAAGCAGAGAGCCTGATGAAGGGCTGGATCCCAGGACCCTGAGATCATGACCTGAGCCCAAGGCAGAGGCTTAACACGCGGAGCCACCCAGGCGCCCCCAGATGAAATACATTTCTGACTTAGAAACTTCAGATAGAATTTTTTTGTCCATGAGGACAACCGAAGAAAATGTGTCATCCCTAAACCTAACCTTAACCCCTAACAACGCTGAAACCTAACCTGACCTTAAAGCCCAAACTAGAACCCTGAATCCCAAATTTGAAATGGAACCCAAAGCCTGTACCTGAGCTCTGGATCCAAGCCCTGAACCACGAACCCAAACCCTAAACCAGACCTCCAAGTCATGAACCCTGAACCCAAATCTCAGCATGAAGCCAAACCCCAAATTTGACCTTGAACTTTATCCCCTAAACCCTGAGTCTTAAAGCCTAAATCATAAACTTAAAGCCCTAAACTATAACTTGTCCTTCACTCTAAATCCTCACCCTAACACTAAACCCAAAGCCTGATCTAGAATTCTGACTAAAACCTGAACCTGAACCCGAACCCAAATTCAAACCCTTCACCACAATTTGCTTATGCACTTGCCATTGATGGATATTTGCAGTTTCTATCTTTTTATTCTTGTGAACATTGTTTGGGTTGGGGGCTAGGGTTAGGGTCTTGGATTAGGGTAGGGTCCAGGCTTGAGACCAAGTTGAGGTAAGAGTGTGGGTCTGCATCAGGGCCATGTTCAGTGCCACTGTTTGAGTCAAGGACTGTTGTAATTCCACATTGTTTCCAATTCATTGTTCCTTAGCTATTTGGGGAGAAGTTGGGGGGTATTGGGCTCCATGCAGCTTGAATTTCCGGAATGAAATGGCTTCAGCTGGACCCCAGGAGGGAGCAGGACCTATAACTGAAGGGTGAGCTCCTACAGTCCTGCACTGCCTTCCACCGCCTGCAGAGGGCGCCAGACCGCAGCTCCAGCCCTGAGCCTAGGCAGCACAGCCAGAGCTGGGACCAGAGCCCCGCCTCTTCAGGACCCACTGTGGAGACTTCTGGACAATGTGGGGCGCCTCCCACCCTGACAGGACAAGCTGAGGAGGGTGTGGCTCTGCAGCCACACTGACCGGACCCGTTGTGGAGGACGCGCCCACACTGGCAGCAGTCCAACCTCCTAAGGACCAGACCCTTGAGGAGGTGAGGAGAAGCCCCCTGAGTGGATTGTCAAGGGGTTCGTGGTTTCAGGACCCCACAGAGGAAGGGCGCCCTGTGTAGACACTGGGGCTTCCGTCGTTTTGTGTGAGGATATGTGGCCTCCTGCTGTGCTGTGCGCAGGGCTGTGGGGTCCCCCCTTTCTGGGGTCGGGTGCTCCTTGGGCCTCGTCTGTGTTTGTGTGCTCGCGGATTCGGTTCCTGGGGCTCCTCAGATGGTCTGCAGTCAGGGAGCGTCTGCCTGCTTCGGTGCTTGTGCTCCCCCCACCTCAGCCCTGTGGGGTCCTTCCCGTGTCCACACCCACTCCAGGCTTGCGCCGTGTCCCGAAATTCAGGAGCCACAGTGAGGACTCTGTAGATGGTTTTGGGGAGAGTAGGTATTTTCCCAGTGTGGGTTATTCTTTGAGTACAGTGCCTCCCCATCTCCGTGTGTCCCTCTCCCTGTCTGTCGTCATTGTTGCAGGGCTGTCAGAGGATAGGTCTTTCACCTTCCTGGTTCAGGGGCCTCCCGGGTATCTTGCTGTCTTGGATGCAGGTGTAAATGAGATCGTTCTCCGTAGTCTCTTTCTGATGGTTCCTTTCGAGCACGTAGGAGTGCCACTAATTTGTGCATATTGATTTTGTTCCTTGCAAGTTCTTGAATTTATTAGTTCGATTTGCCTTAAACTCCATCTGCCAGTTATTTGACCAGCAGCATGGGTTTATTTGGGAAGAGCAGAGAATGGCAGTCTGGGCTGAGCAAGCTATGGTCCCATCACAGGCAAGTGCGAGAAACAAAGGAGAGGAACATTATTTCATGGAGGAGGAAGAAGTTGGGAAGGGTGCTTGAAGGAAAGTCCCCTGGAGAAAGTCAGGGTGATGGAGAATTCTCACCAGCTGAGCTGCAAAGCTCCTACAAAAAGTCAGGAGATGAACCTCCGGCTTCCCCTGTGGGGCCTGGAATTGGTGAGTCTCTCCTGTGGGGGATTGCAATGTGGGGTCTGTAATGGGCACTGAGCACCAGGCGCCCCCTTCCAGCCTCCCCTTCTGGCATCCCCAGTCCACTTTACTGGGGCTTCCCTTCCTGCTTTTGCACAGTTCTAACCAGCTTGTGGTAGAACGTTGGGAAAACTGAAATTCCAAATCTTCTACTGCACCTGAGAGATACAGGGGCCCATGATTTAATCCTCCCACGAGTCTCTTGCTAACATGTGTCCTCTCCATGTTGGGTGACCTGGATATGGGAGGGCTTGGCCTCCATGCCAAAGTCTGATGTTCTCCCTGCTTCCGTGTCGTCGTGCTAACGTGGATGTTTGGGAGAGTCATTTCCTCTGCGGTGATTTCAAAGTGCAGTCAGCTTGTTATAGCAGCACAAAAACGTGCTGTCTCCACACTCAGATTCCCCAGCCGTCATTTCTTTACCACGTTTGCCACTTCAGTGTGTTTGATCCCACACCAGGACAATGTCCTGCAGAACCACCACATAACCTGAAATGAGGAGATCATTACAGAACCCATCCAAGGGTTAGTGTTAGGGACCAGGGACATGGCAGGACTGACCTGAAGACCCCATGGAGAGCTGTCTGGGTGGCTGAGTTGACAGTGTAGGTGAGGGTGAGTGTCTGGCTCTGGCTTTGTGTCCAGGAGTCAGCTCTGTGTGGGTGTGTCCTCAGCTGGGCATGCAGATTTCTGCTCCTCTCAATCCTTTCCGGAGTTCCAAATGGCACAGTTTCCTTCTGGGCGTCAGGCTGAGTCCTCTGGGATTGCCCAGGTGTCCCCAAATTGTAGGGCACCTACTGCAAGGCCTTTGGGGTCAGAATCCTGAGAACCAAACCAAAGGTTATGGTTAGGGCCCGCCACATGGCAGGCCCAATCTGCCAGCACTCTGTCCATCTTTCTGGGGGAGGGGGCAGTCGAGGGATTTGTTCAGGGTGAGTGTCAAGCTCCAGGTTTGCATCCAGGGGCCTGCTGAATATGGGGGTGTCCAGAGGTAGCAATGCAGATTTCACTTCCTCTGAATCCTTTCTGGAGTTCCAAATGGCATGGTTCCTTTCAGGGTGGCAGGGTGAGTCCTATGGTGTTCCTCACTGTCCTCAATCTCTGAGGCTTTGGAGCCAGGCCGTCGGGGACAGACCTCTCAGGACAGAATCTAGGCTTAAGAGTTTTTGCCTATGGTCATGGCTGCACTGATCTGAAAGCACTGTGGTGAGGATCACAGGGGTCTGAGTTGAGAGCATGGTTCAGGATCAGTATCAAGGTCTGGGTTTGTGTCCAGGGGACCGCTGAATGTGGGGGTGGTCTCAGATGTCCAAGACGATTTCCCCTACTCTGAATCCTTTCCAGCATTCCAAATAGCCGGTGGCAAGCTGAAATCTCTGGGATTTCTCAGGTCTTGCCCTTGCCCTTGCAAGGGCAAGATACTTTTTACAGTAAAAGAATTCACCAGATGAGCTGAACAGCAGAAAAGACACAGCTCAGGAGTAAATCAGTGAACAGGAATATCATGCCAAAATCTTCTTTGAGAACACACTACAGAGCAAGGGAAGATAGGAGAGAAAGCTGAGATATAAAGGACAAACCCTGCAACTTTCCAACATCATTCCCTACTTCCCTACTTGTTTATTTCCATTGCTGTCAGCTCCTTCCCAGTCAAAAATAAGTCACCTGAGCCAGCCTTTTTTCTTCCTGAGTTTGGGGCACTGCAAAGCCCACCAGAGGGGCCAAGGGCACCCCTGTACCTGCTGAGATGAGCCCATTTGTACCCCAACAGGGAGAAGGTACCAGCCTGGCCCTCTGGTGCTCCATGGTCTGTGGCAGTCCTTCCTTCTGGACCCTGCTTTACTGCTCTTCCTTCCCTAACCCTGGTCTCAAACTAGGGATTGCTCCTGGAGGAGGAACTCAGGGAGATGAGGCTCAGGAGGGCCTCCCTGCCTGGAATCTCCATGTGATGAGTGCACAGCCAACAGATTTTGCCCAGGGACTTGAAAAATGCAGAGAGGAGATTTCTTTTCTCTCTTTCTCTCTCTCTCTCTCTAGCCTCATACCAACCGGGAGTTCTTAGAACTTTCTTCAGTGACTTCTAGGTGTAGCCTGGCCACTATTTTCACAGAAAGGCCACTTGAGCATGATCAAACACACGTATAAGTAATTACATTTAAAAAAAAAATAAGCCAATGCACAGAGACCTCTGACAGCAGCACAGGACCCTCAAGGGACCAGAGTCCCTACCTTGGGCAATAGTGGTAGAGGCCGGGTTCTGCCACGCAGGTCCCTAGACCTTTGGCAGTTTCCACGATTGCAAATCCAGACATGTAGAATCCTGAGGGACAACCTACTAACTGCAAAAGAGCAAAAATTCATCAGGATTCAGAGAGTGGAAATCCATTTGTACTGGAAAAGAAAGAAGTAGGCTTGCTGTGATTCCAGCAGGGAGGGCAGGCATAGATAAAGGCTGGTGTATGGGTCACGGAAACTATTTTTCTCAAGGGTCATGCTGTCTCTGTAAAATGCTATGAGGACTGTCTCTTGGGGAACTCCTGCTTTCCTACCAGTGACGCCCCCAGATTCTGCTTTGCTAGTCCCATGGATTCCTGGGGATACCCAGTTGATAAGCTACGCTGTCCTCATGACAACACTTGCTAATGGACTGAATGTGTGTGTCTTGTCCCAATTCAGATGTTGAAGCCCTGACCCTCAAGGAGTGCCATCAGGAGGTATGGGCTTTGAGAGGTGATGAGGTCATGAGATTGGAACACTTGTGCATGAGATAAAAGCACTTCTGAGAAAAGACCTGAGACATTGTTCTGCCAGCTGTCATCCATGCAAGGCTACAACAGAAATATGGGCATCTATAGATAATGAAGCAGTCTCTTGCTAGATATCAGATCTCCCAGGATCTTGCTTTTGGACTTCTCAGTCTCTAGAACTGCAAGGAATAGTACATGTTTTGCTGTTTCAGCCACCCAGTCTGTCATCATTTGTTGCAGCAACTTGAACTGAATAAGGCAGAGCCCAAGTCCTGGTTAATCCCTGCTTCTACTCATTTCCCCTCAGAAAGAGCTTCTAATCCAGAACTGACCTCTGTTTTCCATACACGTGCTTCAGACTCCTTGTGTGAGAGCCCAGAATTTGTAAAAGACTCCTCCCTCATGGCAACCAGCATTCTGTGACTCCTGAGGAATGTCCTCCCTGACTGTATTGAGTCAATCAATCTGATTTTGATTCTGGAGTCCCAGGATCAAGGACTGCATCAGGCTCCCAGCTTCATGGGGGGTCCGCTTCTCCCTCTGACCTTCTCCCCTCTCATGCTCTCTCTCTCTCTCTCTCTCTCAAATAAATAAATAAAAATCTTTTAAAAATCGAATTTTAACAGACCATAAGCTTGTTCTTGCTGGTCTTTGGAAGATTAGGCATTTGCCCTTCGGAGAAAGTTCTGAATGGCTGCTTCATGAAGGGGTGAACTGTGTCCCCAAGGTCTCTTTTTGCTCCCTTCTAATCACAGATGCTGAGACAAATCCTCCCAGGTGCTGGTTTTTCAAAGCACTTAATGCTTTGGCTTTGAAGGTCCTCACTTGACAGTTCTGCTTTAATCAGTTTGTGACAAAACAGCCAATTGGTGGTCGATGCAAAGTGCACTGATAAAGTTAATATCAGGGAACAATTTTTTGAGTGTCAAGCATGTGCATGTGTGTGCACACACATATCCATGTGCTAAGCATTATGGTAAATGTCTGTCAAGAACTAAAACATCAAAATGTCAGGATACTCCACTAGCTGATATTTTTATTATTCCTACATCCTAAACTATAAAAAACAGGGTCAGAGAATAAGAAGTGGCAAAAAGAATCAAGATTTGAGGCAGTTTGATTTCACAGCCAGCCTTGATCAATAGGCATGTACACCTGTGTCTAGTTTCAGCTCTGTGTAACCTTGCCATAACCTTAGATAAGCCATTCATCTCTCGAGTTCAGGTTCTTGGTCCAAAGAGGGAAGGGGCACAGGTTGAGTACCTCCAGTGGGACTTCCTGGCAGGCTTGTTCATCCAAGCATTCCTGTTTCAGTTTGAGTAATTGAATCCAGTCTTTGTTTTACCGAAGGCCAAGCTTGTCCAGTGTGTCCATGCCACCAGCCAACAGCATTTGTCCATGCCATGTAACAACTGAGCAACATTCATAGGAATGGGGGGAGGAAAAGATGTCCACAGGTGTTGACAGATGTTCTGCATGGAGGGACAGGAGCTGGGGCCATCACCTGCTGTTTCTAGTGGCCTTCTCTGTCGAGTTAAAACAAATGGCAATTATTTGCAACGGCAGGGATGAAAGTAGAGGGTATTATGCCAAGCGAAATAAGTCAGTCAGAGAAAGACAATTATCATATGATCTCACTCATATGTGGAGTTTAAGAAACAAAACAGAATCATAGGGGAGTAAAGGAAAAAAAATAAAACAAGATGAAGTCAAAGAGGGAGACAAACCAGAAGAGACCTTAAAAAAAAAAAAGATTTTTATTTACTTATTTGACAAACAGAGATCACAAGTAGGCAGAGAGGCAGGAAGAGAGAGAGAGGAGGATGCAGACTCCCCAGGGAGATGAGAGCCTGATGTGGGGCTTGATCCCAGGACCCTGAGATCATAACCTGAGTTGAAGGCAGAGGCTTTAACCCACTGAGCCAGCCAGGTACCCCTCAGAAGAGACTCTTAATCACAGTAAACAAACTGAGGGTTCTTGGAGGGGAGGGGGATGGGTGGATGGGATAACTGGGTGATGGACATTAAGGAAGGCATGTGATACAGTGAGCACTTGGTGTTATAAAAGGACTGATGAATCACTAACCTGTATGTCTGAAACTAGTATTATATGTTAAGTAATTGTATTTAGATTAAAATTTTCTTTAAAAATAATTTTAAAATAAAATAAATAACAATCAAATAATGATCAGAGTTATCCAGCAGGGAGTATCAGATCTAGATGTCAGTTAAATTTAAGGGGCTTGCCGAAGTTTAGGAGAGTCACGCTAGGTCATTTTCCTGTGTGGGGTAGTCTTCAGGGGCAGTTCCAAAGACAAAGAATATTAATATTTCGGGACGCCTGGGTGGCTCAGTTGGTGGGGCAGCTGCCTTCGGCTCAGGTCGTGATTCCGGCGTCCTGGGATCGAGTCCCGCATCGGGCTTCTTGCTCGTCAGGGAGCCTGCTTCTCCCTCTGCCTCTGCCTGCCATTCTGTCTGCCTGTGCTCGCTCTCTCTCTCTCTCTCTCTCTCTCTGATAAATAAATAAAATCTTAAAAAAAAGAATATTAATATTTCTCCTTCCCCCATTCCTCCTAGAGCCAATGATGTTTCCTCCACTCACCCACTGGCCCTGTATGTAGGTGTTGCTTTCTCTCTACAAATCAAAAAATCAGTGAGTAACTAGAACTTCACCTTTTCCAGTATCCCCCTACCCCCGACCTTTTGTATTTAATGGCCATGGGCAACAGGGACAAAGACATTTTTTAAAACCTTACAGGGATCTATTATGCTCTACTACCTTGGCCCGCATGGGCCACTGCAAAGGGATTCTGTGAACCGTGTACTCAGATGAATGGTCATTATCTTCAAAAAGGCAGGGGCAGTGATAGACACAGGAATCAAAAAAGCAAGAGTTAATGGACCATCAGAATAATGGAGTACCAACACTTTTTTGTCCTTGGCTTGAATCATCAAGGTCCAGTGTCTCAACAGAATTTTCATTTTGGTCTCATCTGACTCACTTGTCCACCCCTGGGCCAGTTGGCAGTTATAATGAGAACTGGAAATTTTCCTTAGAAGAGAGAAAGAGTATTTGTCAGGTAAACCAAGGAAATGTCCATTATAGGAAGTTAGGCCTTTTGTCATGGTTCTCCATTAGCACCCTCCTGACTGTTAAAGAAAAAAAAAAATTGTGACACCCATTAAAGACAGTAACGAAGATTTTATTCAAGGGATGCTACTACGATGGGATTTTATTTTATAGTATGGGAGAGAAATCTGGCTCAGCTCAGACAAATGGAGATTTACAGCTAAAGAGCATGGTGGGGGTCACTGAATGTAAAAATTAAGATGGAACATCAAGGGTAAGGATGAAGGGATTCTGGCTAAACCATCTGGACAGTAATATTGTTGAAGGAAGGCTAGGGTCATAAACTATTGAGATCAGGGGATAGGGAATTTTTTAAAAGACTTATTAATACATTTTAGAGAGAGGGAGCAGGGGTAGGGGTAGAGGGAGAGGGAAAGAGAATTTTTAATCAGACTCATCACTGAGCATAGAGCCTGAGGTGAGGCTTAATCTCAGGACCGTGAGATCATGACCAGAGCAGAAACCAAGAGTCAAACGTTCAACCAGCTGCACCAACCAGGTGCCCTGGGAATAAGGGATTTGATCAGATATTAAGCGTTATAGATACTGAAGCACCTGGGTGGCTTAGTTGGTTAAATCTCTGGCTTTGGCTTAGGTCATGATCTGATCCCAGGATCAAGCCTGGCATTGGGCTTGCTGCTCAGTGGGGAGTCTGGTTCTCTCTCTCCCTCTGCTATTCCCCCTGCTCAGGCTCTCTCTCTGTCAAAATAAATAAATCTTAAAAAAAAAAGAGTGTTAAGATACCAGGGGTGAGAGATAAGGAATTTGATCAGATATCAAGAGTAGGATAGGAGATTGCTTAAAAATTGACTAAGCAGACTTCTTGCTGCTAAAAACTGGGGGCTGAGGTCAAGTGGGGTGGATCCTGATCTTCATCAGGCTGGACATTTTACTAAAGAGGACTCAGTGAACGAGAAACATGAACACAGCAGCAATAATATAACAAATGTAAGCGCTCTAGCAGAGACAAAGGCAGTATAGGAATCCACCTCATCAGATTTAGAATATGCATGACTCCATGACTGAATTACTACCACTGTTTGACTGTTGAGATTAAGATGTAGTACAGAGGATCAGAGGGAAGGGAGGGAAATCTGAATGGGAGTCATCAGAAAGGGAGACAAACCATGAGGCACCTTTAACTATAGGAAACAAACTGAGAGTTGCTGGGGGGGGGAGGGGAGTGGGAGACATGGAGTAACTGGGTGATAGGCATTAAGGAGGACACGTGATGTGATGAGCACCAAGGGTTATCCACAACTGATGAGTTACTAAATTCTCTGAAACCAATGATGTACTATCTAATGGCTAATTGAATTTAAATATCTAAAAAAGACACTTAAAAAAAAGATGTAGCATAACTCACAATATCCTTTGAGTGGAAGAATGTGAGGACTTTCCACACCTATGCTGTCCAAGTCCCATGGCTAGTAGCCACATGTGGCTAATGACCACTTAAAAGGTGGCCAGATCAAATGGAGAAATGTTGTAAAAGCAGAATAAACACTGGCTTTCAAAGACATATTGTAACCAAAGGTCAGAGAGTATTGCCAACCTCACATCACAAACATCGCTTGACTTCTACAGCTAATGAGAGTGGGACCCAAGATGGGAGAGGTCAACCTGAAAGTCCATGATGTCAGAAAGAACATGGGGTAGAAAGAGTCACAATCCTTGAGTGGATGGGCTGAGGACTATCAGAATGCCTTTTTTTGTTGTTGTTGTTGTTTTTGTTGATTCTGTCTGTATACGGACAAGGAGAATTCACTGGAGATGACATCTGTATGCCTCACATTTTCAAGGGAAAATTATGAAAACGCATATACACCCACAGCCATAGTTTAATTATGTTTGAAATGTATTCAGAACTACTCCAGTCAGTAAATTGCATATTTTCACATTTAGCTTCTCAATTTTCTCTTCGGCACCTCCCATTCTTTAAACCCCAACACAAATCCCATCTCTTGCCTAAGGACCATAAACTACCTCACTATCAAAGGCTACAGTTCATTCATTCATTTGATTCATTCAAAGCAACCTAATCTTGAGTGATGTCTTAGGCGCTCTTCTAGGGACTGGTGACACGGTGAACAAAATAGGTAAAGATCTCACTTTAATGGAGCCTATCTGGTATTTAGGGGAAAATCTTTCCTTATCAACATGAAAAGACTTATTATGGATGTTGCTTAGAATTTCAGTTTTTTTTTTTCTTGACAGTATCTCAGGTGATCATCTTTGAGGTGGTTCTCCTGAAAAATACCTTTGTGGGCTACTGACTCGACTTTCTGAGTCAGACACTTTCCTAAAGACAGGGGTCACAGGAAAAGTGACAACTGTCACTCTTGCAGTAAGAACAGGGATCACAATACTTGAAACAGAGATATGCTGCTCAGCTGTCAGAAAGTCCACAAGCCTCCAAATGTGTGTGGCCAACTAATGGAACCTGTAACTCAGAGGTTATCATCCTGAGAGCAATGGGAATTCCCTCTAGTTAAGGACTCTCCTTGAAGGAAGTTTGACAATGGCCTTGATTTACTTACTATGATGTTTAGGTATTTATACACATTAAGAAAAGTGCACAAGGCACTTCCATTTCCATGATACCATCAAAGATATTGTTGTTTTATTAAAATGTTACATCTAGAGCTGTAACGTATAGAGTAGTTAAGTCAATCTGTATGTGGTACAGGTGAGACTATTGTAACAGCCATACTTCCATAACAAAGAAAAATTTTTTGTGGTTTCTGATCTAGGAATCAGCCAGTGAATAATTCTATATCAGTGTCCAGTTACCGGGCTAAGCATGTAATCTCTTTATATTTCTGAGGGTAAGCTGAATTGTGATCACTGAGCCAGCTGTGTTCCAGTAACTACTCATTTACCCAACATAACAGATATAAGAAGGCAAAGGCTTCTAAAAAGACTGGTTACTTATATTTTGAACCACATTTTGGCAGGTATAACTTGCAACTTGTGCTTAGTGGTAAGATTTCTGATATTTACTTTCTCCTTCCTTTGGCCAGTCAAGTTAGTTAAAAAGTAATTAGAGTTGAGTCCATTGTTTTTCTTAAATGTTTACAGAGATATATAACTCTCAAGTTTCTTTACTAGACAGGATTAGATCACATTAGTGATAAAGATCAGAATGATTTACATTGCTAAAACAAGAACTTCCTGTCATTTTGGAGAAAGATCATTTTTATCAAAGCGATACAGAGGTCCTTTTTTTTTTTAATTTTACAGGGTAAACACAGTGAACACATCAAACTTGATGAATACGTCTCTAAAATGTCAATCCAGGCAAAGCTTTTTCTGCCTACAGTTTGGAGCCTACGTGGAGACGTTTTTAAAATGCTTTTAGTCCCTCAGTGAGGCTCTTAGAAGCTAGCCAGGGCTTACTACGTGCCAGGCACTGTGTCAGGTGCTGGAGCTAAAGGGAAGGAGAGCTTGGAGGCTGGCTGGGGAGGGACATCCATGACACAACCACAGCTAGAAACAGAGGCCAGTGCTAGAAAAGAGAGAGCAGGCTGCATGGAGAGTGTGTACCATGGGGCTTGTGAGCTCACGAATAAGTGGGTGTAACTGGAGTGGGGAGATGGGGGAAAGGAAGAGGGTCTTCCCATCAATGGGAATCACCTGTGCTTGGAGGCAGGCGCCATGAGGGGTCTCCACAGGAAGAGGGAGGCAGTGTGGTTGAAAAGCAGAGAGATGGGGCAGAACAGGCATCAGTCAGTTGGAGGGGTATGAAGAGACTGATGGGAGGATTATGGGTGCCTTTGGAGGACTGGGAATTTGTTAGAAGATCAGTGCAGATTTCTATGGAGACAAATGCCAGGAACTGATAGGTCTTTGAAAGGTCACTCTGGCTGCCTTTTGGCAAAGGGGTTGGTAAAAGGCACTTGCAGGTGTGAACACACCAGGTTGGAGGTGAGTGCAAGAAATCAGGTGAGGGAGCATGGGAACTTGGTCCGGGGGTATAGAAGGGAGAATAGCCTTTAAGGAGTTCCACAAATTGGCACCAGCTGTGGCTTCATTACAGAGCTGCAAGGGGCAGGTGGGTGTGTCCTGGAGGTTACAGAAATTACATGAGAAAGGGAAGTCTTTTTAGATCTTTTTTTCAACTAGAGGAACACTCACCTTATTGGTAGAATTCCCGAGTGGGAACTGATGGACATGAGGACATCTTTGAAATGTCTGAATATGTTCTTTGACATCTTTGCAAGTGACAAGGAGACCTTGACCTTAGGAGGCCTCAGCCCTCTTTGTAGCCAAAAAGATTTCACCTACAGATTTGGGTTCTCCCTTTTAAAGTCAAGGAGACAGTCCTTCCAAAGGACACCTCCTAACACTTCTTGGCAACTTGTCTGTTAGGTTCTTGGAAGAGGAGGTGGCTATGGAGGTGAGTGGGGATGATACCGTATTAGTAAAAGCTATTATAGGATCTTTTACAAACCATTTCTTATCTTTGGATTCTCATGTGCCAAGACACACATGGATTATTTAAAACCCTGAATTGAGTACTATTGCATTTAAATTGCCTGTGACCTTTGTGTAATAAATTTATGATTCATGATAGATTTAGTTAAAATATAACTATTTAAAATATTTTCTCTCAGTAAACGATTTCAACCTATGCTCATTTAAGTAACTTGGTGCATAATCCGTTTTCTATTAAACCATAGTGCAAGGACCAATGCCGTGTTTCCGAGAGAACCCCAAGCTATTTTTCTAGAATGGCCTTATGCCTATATATCAGGCGTCCTGTTTTCACTCCCTTTGTGGAGCACCTACCCTGGAGGTCATGTAATAACCAATGACCAAAAAACAATCAAAAAACCCAAACATCCAGGTCGAAGTGCCATCCCTGCCTGGAGATGAGTAGACTGCTCAACAGATCCTGGGCAGGCATCTCAGCCCAGGTCTGTGCTGGGGAAGCTGGTTGCTGGCTTTGGGCGCAATCAGGAAGCCAGCAAACTGACCGTAGAGAGCAGCCAGGGTTAAACAGGACTGATGACCTTTTCGCAGCCAGGCCGTGGGCGGACACCCGCTCAGGGAGCCAGGCTAGGAGGCTGCCCAGCGCCAGCGCTGGCCACGCTTGCAGCCCCCCAGGGCTTCGCCCCCCGCCCCAGCCCCTGCCGGGCCTTAGGAGAGAGGGGGGCGGGGGCGGGGGCGGCGCAGAGAAGGGGCTTTGCTAATTGCCAAAGCGGGTAGTGAGCTCCAGGAACACTCAGGAGGGTAGGGGGTGAGGGCGGGTGGAGGGCGGCAGGGAGAAGGGACTTTGCTAATTCCCGAAGCAGGAAGTGAGCTCACGGAGGATGTGGCAGAGAGTCTGGGAGGAGGTGGAGCGGCTGTTAGAGGAGGGGCGCGCAGCACCGCGGTGCTGTGCTGCATCCCAGTTGGGACTGCAGGACCCACCGGACTTGCAGTCCTTGCACTCCTGCGTGAGGCCCTGCAGTCCCGCTCCTGCTGCCTGCTGCCCCTTCCAGCCCCAAGGCTTCTCTGGACCACCCTCTGCGCACAGGTAAAGTGACACCGCGCTGCGCCCTCACCTGGAGCAGAAAGCTGGGAGTCGACCTGGGGGCAGGGAGGGGGGTTGTCGAGGCCCAGCCTCCCAGGAACCCCAGGGCACCGGGACCACCCCGGACGCTGGGCTGAACCCGGGTCCGCATGGGGTCGGTCTGGGGACAGCGCCTTGCGAGGTGCCCCCCACAAGTGGGCGTAATAGCCCCCATCGTTCGGCACCTCCACGTGCGCGTGCTGAGGACCCCCTTACCTCCCCCGCCGTGGCCCCGCTGCTTTTGTTCTGGACTTGGGATCCCAGGTGGAAACTAGCCCCTCAGACCTGCCTGGACGCAAGGAGGGCAGGGAGGGATTCTTGGTTTTCTGCCCTGGCTCTCCCCATTCACAAGCCTTCTGGCTTCCCTTTCCTCTCCTCATTGTCAGTTTTATTAAATGGTTTTCTTCTGCATGTTGACCCGAAGAGCTATTTCATGAATGAATATACAGGAAACTGAGTCAGAGCCCACCTGTGAGAGCCCACCTGTAGAGGCCTTTCATTAGAATGGTCTTTGGTTCTAGCCTCAGTTCAGAATATTGCATGTACGTGAGGACCTAGTCCAGATGTTTCTTTCATGTCTGACTTGAATTTGAAATCCTCCTCAGACTTCAGCTTCCAGGATTTCTCCAGTCCTTGCTCTCCCAGAATCTTGGTGGGGATCTGCCATGAGTGTTGAACCCAGGAATGAATGAATGATATATACCCCAGATCGCTGGGGCTTTGTCTTGTTTTGCTGAGGTTGGAAAGGCTTGGGAGAGACCCCCTGTATGCAGATACAGAGCTGCATGCAATTGCTTAGATAAACGTGTTCCCCACTTAATTGCTTGGGCATTGAACATTTCGCCCATAACCTGTGGCTTGAGCAGTTAGGAGGAGACAATCTGGAGGTGAATCAGAAGATGGCTGAATCCACATGGTGGTGGTCTGGGTTTGGGAGATTTTCCTGGAGATTCAAACGAAAGATCTAAATTCTTCCAGTGGGGAGTGGTAAACATTTTATGGATGGGAGATGGAAAATAAATGGTCTGGTTAACCTTTCCCTCCCCATCAAAACCCATTATTTGAAAAAACAAAAAGGGAAGTGAAGGGAGAAATCCTCCCACTCCCATCCCCACTCACCTCCATAGCCACCTCCTCTTCCAAGAACCTAACAAACAAGGTGCCAAGAAGTGTTAGGTACCAGCAGTGGTCTCAGATCTCATTCAAGGATCGTGGTGAAAGGCATTCAAAGAGATTGTGGGGGCACAGGGATCCAATTAAGGGGGACAAGTTTAAGGTTTGCCTGGTCCCCTAAAAATTAATGGCACTAGAGATGATGAGCTTTGGGAACTATAGCTTAATGGATACAATGTGTAAAAAGCTTCAGTGAGTCATGGTGGGAAGAGGCCATGAAGGCAGAAAATACAGTCTTAGATGATGTTATTAATAGCACTACAGGCTCTAGATTTCCTGTGGTGGTGTTCTTGGCAAGGCCAGCCCGGCCAAAGTGGATACTCACAACCTGGAACAGAGGGTCTTGGAGATCCCAGCACGTGAGGTATGATGAGAGGGTAAAATGATAGGAGGTGTCATATGGAAGGACTGTCTCCTTGACTTTAAAAGGGAGAACCCAAATCTGTAGGTGAAATCTTTTTGGCTACAAAGAGCGCCGAGGCCTCCTAAGGTCAAGGTCTCCTCGTCACTTGCAAAGATGTCAAAGAACATATTCAGACATTTCAAAGATGTCCTCATGTCCATCGGTTCCCACTCTGGAATTCTACCAATAAGGTGAGAGTTCCTCTAGTTGAAAAAAAGATCTAAAAAGACTTCCCTTTCTCATGTAATTTCTGTAACCTCCAGGACACACCCACCTGCCCCTTGCAGCTCTGTAATGAAGCCACAGCTGGTGCCAATTTGTGGAACTCCTTTAAGGCTATTCTCCCTTCTATACCCCCGGACCAAGTTCCCATGCTCCCTCACCTGATTTCTTGCACTAACGTCCAACCTGGTGTGTTCACACCTGCAAGTGCCTTTTACCAACCCCTTTGCCAAAAGGCAGCCAGAGTGACCTTTCTTTTTTTTTTTCCTTTTATTTTTTATTTTTTTTACCTCAATTTTTTTTTATTAATTTTTTATTTTTTATAACATATATTTTTATCCCCAGGGGTACAGGTCTGTGAATCACCAGGTTTACACACTTCACAGCACTCACCAAATCACATACCCTCCCCAATGTCCATAATCCCACCCCCTTCTCCCAAACCCCCTCCCCCCGGCAACCCTCAGTTTGTTTTGTGAGATTAAGAGTCACTTATGGTTTGTCTCCCTCCCAATCCCATCTTGTTTCATTGATTCTTCTTCTACCCACTTAAGCCTCCATGTTGCATCACCACTTCCTCATATCAGGGAGATCATATGATAGTTGTCTTTCTCTGCTTGACTTATTTCGCTAAGCATGATACGCTCTAGTTCCATCCATGTTGTTGCAAATGGCAAGATTTCATTTCTTTTGATGGCTGCATAGTATTCCATTGTGTATATATACCACATCTTCTTGATCCATTCATCTGTTGATGGACATCTAGGTTCTTTCCATAGTTTGGCTATTGTGGACATTGCTGCTATAAACATTCAGGTGCATGTGTCCCTTTGGATCACTACATTTGTATCTTTAGGGTAAATACCCAGTAGTGCAATTGCTGGGTCATAGTGCAGTTCTATTTTCAACATTTTGAGGAACCTCCATGCTGTTTTCCAGAGTGGCTGCACCAGCTTGCATTCCCACCAACAGTGTAGGAGGGTTCCCCTTTCTC
This sequence comes from Mustela putorius furo, assembly GCF_011764305.1. NCBI lineage: Eukaryota > Metazoa > Chordata > Mammalia > Carnivora > Mustelidae > Mustela > Mustela putorius. The sequence goes on from NW_025421321.1 coordinate 184,669, forward strand.
CGCATCCTCACCAGCATCTGTCATTTCCTGACTTGTTGATTTTAGCCATTCTGACTCGTGTGAGGTGATATCTCATTGTGGTTTTGATTTGTATTTCCCTGATGCCGAGTGATATGGAGCACTTTTTGATGTGTCTGTTCGCCATCTGGATGTCTTTTTTGCAGAAATGTCTGTTCATGTCTTCTGCCCATTTCTTGATTGGATTATTTGTTCTTTGGGTGTTGAGTTTGCTAAGTTCTTTATAGATTCTGGACACTAGTCCTTTATCTGATATGTGGTTTGCAAATATCTTCTCCCATTCTGTCAGTTGTCTTTTGATTTTGTTAACTGTTTCCTTTGATGTGCAAAAGCTTTTGATCTTGATGAAATCCCAGTAGTTCATTTTTTCCCTTGCTTCCCTTGCCTTTTGCATTGTTCGTAGGAAGATGTTGCTGCGGCAGAGGTCGAAGAGGTTGCTGCCCGTGTTCTCCTCAAGGATTTTCATGGATTCCTCTCGTACATTGAGGTCCTTCATCCATTTTGAGTCTATTTTTGTGTGTGGTGTAAGGAAATGGTCCAATTTCATTTTTCTGCATGTGGCTGTCCAATTTTCCCAGCACCATTTATTGAAGAGGCTGTCTTTTTTCCATTGGACATTCCTTCCTGCTTTGTCGAAGATTAGTTGACCATAGATTTGAGGGTCTATTTCTGGGCTCTCTATTCTGTTCCATTGATCTATGTGTCTGTTTTTGTGCCAGTACCATGCTGTCTTGATGATGACAGCTTTGTAATAGAGCTTGAAGTCCGGAATTGTGATGCCACCAACGTTGGCTTTCTTTTTCAATATCCCTTTGGCTATTCGAGGTCTTTTCTGGTTCCATATAAATTTTAGAATTATTTGTTCCATTTCTTTGAAAAAGATGGTTGGTACTTTGATAGGAATTGCATTAAATGTGTAGATTGCTTTAGGTAGCATAGACATTTTCACAATATTTATTCTTCCAATCCAGGAGCATGGAACATTTTTCCATTTCTTTGTGTCTTCCTCAATTTCTTTCATGAGTACTTTATAGTTTTCTGAGTATAGATTCTGTGTCTCTTTGGTTAGGTTTATTCCTAGGTATCTTATGGTTTTGGATGCAATTGTAAATGGGATTGACTCCTTAATATCTCTTTCTTCTGTCTTGCTGTTGGTGTAGAGAAATGCAACTGATTTCTGTGCATTGATTTTATATCCTGACATTTTACTGAATTCCTGTATAAGTTCTAGCAGTTTTGGAGTGGAGTCTTTTGGGTTTTCCACATATAGTATCATATCATCTGCGAAGAGTGATAATTTGACTTCTTCTTTGCCGATTTGGATGCCTTTAATTTCCTTTTGTTGTCTGATTGCTGAGGCTAGGACCTCTAGTACGATGTTGAATAGCAGTGGTGATAATGGACATCCCTGCCGTGTTCCTGACCTTAGCGGAAAAGCTTTCAGTTTTTCTCCATTGAGAATGATATTTGCGGTGGGTTTTTCATAGATGGCTTTGATGATATTGAGGTATGTGCCCTCTATCCCTACACTTTGAAGAGTTTTGATCAGGAAGGGATGTTGTACTTTGTCACATGCTTTTTCAGCATCTATTGAGAGTATCATATGGTTCTTGTTCTTTCTTTTATTGATGTGTTGTATCACATTGACTGATTTGCGGATGTTGAACCAACCTTGCAGCCCTGGAATAAATCCCACTTGGTCATGGTGAATAATCTTTTTAATGTACTGTTGAATCCTATTGGCTAGTATTTTGTTGAGTATTTTCGCATCTGTGTTCATCAAGGATATCGGTCTATAGCTCTCTTTTGTGGTGGGATCCTTGTCTGGTTTTGGGATCAAGGTGATGCTGGCCTCATAAAATGAGTTTTGAAGTTTTCCTTCCATTTCTATTTTTTGGAACAGTTTCAGGAGAATAGGAATTAGTTCTTCTTTAAATGTTTGGTAGAATTCCCCCGGGAAGCCGTCTGGCCCTGGGCTTTTGTTTGTTTGGAGATTTTTAATGACTGTTTCAATCTCCTTACTGGTTATGGGTCTGTTCAGGCTTTCTATTTCTTCCTGGTTCAGTTGTGGTAGTTTATATGTTTCTAGGAATGCATCCATTTCTTCCAGATTGTCAAATTTATTGCCGTAGAGTTGCTCATAGTATGTTCTTATAATAGTTTGTATTTCTTTGGTGTTAGTTGTGATCTCTCCTCTTTCATTCATGATTTTATTTATTTGGGTCCTTTCTCTTTTCTTTTTGATAAGTCTGGCCAGGGGTTTATCAATTTTATTAATTCTTTCAAAGAACCAGCTCCTAGTTCGTTGATTTGTTCTATTGTTTTTTTGGTTTCTATTTCATTGATTTCTCCTCTGATCTTTATGATTTCTCTTCTCCTGCTGGGCTTAGGGTTTCTTTCTTGTTCTTTCTCCAGCTCCTTTAGGTGTAGGGTTAGGTTGTGTACCTGAGACCTTTCTTGTTTCTTGAGAAAGGCTTGTACCGCTATATATTTTCCTCTCAGGACTGCCTTTGTTGTGTCCCACAGATTTTGAACCGTTGTATTTTCATTATCATTTGTTTCCATGATTTTTTTTTTTCAATTCTTCTTTAATTTCCCGGTTGACCCATTCATTCTTTAGAAGGATACTGTTTAGTCTCCATGTATTTGGGTTCTTTCCAAACTTCCTTTTGTGGTTGAGTTCTAGCTTTAGAGCATTGTGGTCTGAAAATATGCAGGGAATGATCCCAATCTTTTGATACCGGTTGAGTCCTGATTTAGGACCGAGGATGTGATCTATTCTGGAGAATGTTCCATGTGCACTAGAGAAGAATGTGTATTCTGTTGCTTTGGGATGAAATATTCTGAATATATCTGTGATGTCCATCTGGTCCAGTGTGTCATTTAAGGCCTTTATTTCCTTGCTGATCTTTTGCTTGGATGACCTGTCCATTTCAGTGAGGGGAGTGTTAAAGTCCCCTACTATTATCGTATTATTGTTGATGTGTTTCTTTGATTTTGTTATTAATTGGTTTATATAGTTGGCTGCTCCCACATTGGGGGCATAGATATTTAAAATTGTTAAATCTTCTTGTTGGACAGACCCTTTGAGTATGATATAGTGTCCTTCCTCATCTCTTATTATAGTCTTTGGCTTAAAATCTAATTGATCTGATATAAGGATTGCCACTCCTGCTTTCTTCTGATGTCCATTAGCATGGTAAATTCTTTTCCACCCCCTCACTTTAAATCTGGAGGTGTCTTCGGGCTTAAAATGTGTTTCTTGGAGGCAACATATAGATGGGTTTTTTTTTTTTTTATCCATTCTGATACCCTGTGTCTTTTGACAGGGGCATTTAGCCCATTCACATTCAGGGTAACTATTGAGAGATATGAATTTAGTGCCATTGTATTGCCTGTAAGGTGACTGTTACTGTATATGGTCTCTGTTCCTTTCTGATCTACCACTTGTAGGCTCTCTCTTTGCTTAGAGGACCCCTTTCAATATTTCCTGTAGAGCTGGTTTGGTATTTGCAAATTCTTTCAGTTGTTGTTTGTCCTGGAAGCTTTTAATCTCTCCTTCTATTTTCAATGATAGCCTAGCTGGATATAGTATTCTTGGCTGCATGTTTTTCTCGTTTAGTGCTCTGAAAATATCATGCCAGCTCTTTCTGGCCTGCCAGGTCTCTGTGGATAAGTCAGCTGCCAATCTAATATTTTTACCATTGTATGTTACAGACTTCTTTTCCCGGGCTGCTTTCAGGATTTTCTCTTTGTCATTGAGACTTGTAAATTTTACTATTAGGTGACGGGGTGTGGGCCTATTCTTATTGATTTTGAGGGGCATTCTCTGCACCTCCTGAATTTTGATGCTCGTTCCCTTTGCCATATTGGGGAAATTCTCCCCAATAATTCTCTCCAGTATACCTTCTGCTCCCCTCTCACTTTCTTCTTCTTCTGGAATCCCAATTATTCTAATGTTGTTTCGTCTTATGGTGTCACTTATCTCTCAAATTCTCCCCTCGTGGTCCAGTAGCTGTTTGTCCCTCTTTTGCTCAGCTTCTTTATTCTCTGTCATTTGGTCTTCTATATCACTAATTCTTTCTTCTGCCTCATTTATCCTAGCAGTTAGAGCCTCCATTTTTGATTGCACCTCATTAATAGCTTTTTTGATTTCACCTTGGTTAGATTTTAGTTCTTTTATTTCTCCAGAAAGGGCTTTTATATCTCTCGAGAGGGTTTCTCTAATATCTTCCATGCCTTTTTCGAGCCCGGCTAGAACCTTGAGAATTGTCATTCTGAACTCTAGATCTGACATATTACCGATGTCTGTATTGATTAGGTCCCTAGCCTTCGGTACTGCCTCTTGTTCTTTTTTTTTGTGTTGAATTTTTACGTCTTGTCATTTTGTCCAGATAAGAGTAAATGAAGGGGCAAGTAAAATACTAAAAGGGTGGCAACAACCCCAGGAAAATATGCTTTAACCAAATTAGAAGAGATCCAAAATCGTGAGTGGGGAGAAAGGGGATAAAAAGAGGTTCAAAAAGGAAGAAAGAAAAAAAAAACAAAAAGAAAAGAAAAAGAAAAAAAAAGAAAAGAAAAGAAAAGAATTTTTTTAAAAAAGAAAACACCTAAGAAAAATGTAAAAATATATATATATATATATTAGATAAACTAGTAAAAAATCGTTAAAAAAAGAAAAAGATAACAGTTAAAAAAAACATTTTACCCGAAGGCGAGGAAAAAAAAAATGAAAAAGAAAAAATTAAATTAACTGCAAGACTAAAAAAAATCACAGGAAAAAAGCCATGAGTTCCGTGCTTGGCTTTCTCCTCCTCTGGAATTCTGCTGCTCTCCTTGGTATTGAAACCGCACTCCTTGGTAGGTGAATTTGGTCTCGGCTGGATTTCTTGTTGATCTTCTGGGGGAGGGGCCTGTTGTAGTGATTCTCAAGTGTCTTTGCCCCAGGCGGAATTACACCGCCCTTACCCGGGGCCGGGGTGAGTAATCCGCTCAGGTTTGCTTTCAGGAGCTTTTGTTCCCTGAGCGCTTTCCGTAGAGTTCCAGAGGACGGGAATACAAATGGCGGCCTCCTGGTCTCCGGCCCGGAGGAGCCGAGAGCCCAGGGCCCCACTCCTCAGTGCGCCCTCAGAGAACCGCGCCCAGTTACTCCCGGCTGCCTGACCTCCGGCCGCGCTCCGAGCTCACCGAGCCTGCGACTGGTTCAAGGTAACACGGAGCTGCGAACTTACTGTCAGCTCTGTCTCTGTAGCCGGCTTTCCCGTTCCAATACCCGCAAGCTCTGCGACACTCAGACACCCCCGATCCTTCTGTGACCCTGCGGGACCTGAGGCCACACTGACCCCGCGTGGGTTTCGCCCCGGTTTAGCCTCTGGAGCGATGTCCCTCAGCGGAACAGACTTTTAAAAGTCCTGATTTTGTGCGCGGTTGCTCCGCCGCTTGCCGGGAGCCGGCCCCTCCCCCCGGGGTCTATCTTCCCGTCGCTTTGGATTCACTTCTCCGCCGGTCCTACCTTTCAGAAAGTGGTTGTTTTTCTGTTTCCAGAATTGCTGTTCTTCTTCTCTTCGATCTGCCGATGGATTTTCAGGTGTTTGCAATCTTTAGATAAGCTATCTAGCTGATCTCCGGCTAGCTGAAGCAGTCTCAGCTTGCTACTTCTCCGCCATCTTGACTCCTCCAGAGTGACCTTTCAAAGACCTATCAGTTCCTGGCATTTGTCTCCATAGAAATCTGCACTGATCTTCTAACAAATTCCCAGTCCTCCAAAGGCACCCATAATCCTCCCATCAGTCTCTTCATACCCCTCCAACTGACTGATGCCTGTTCTGCCCCATCTCTCTGCTTTTCAACCACACTGCCTCCCTCTTCCTGTGGAGACCCCTCATGGCGCCTGCCTCCAAGCACAGGTGATTCCCATTGATGGGAAGACCCTCTTCCTCTCCCCCATCTCCCCACTCCAGTTACTCCCACTTATTCGTGAGCTTACAAGCCCCATGGTACACACTCTCCATGCAGCCTGCTCTCTCTTTTCTAGCACTGGCCTCTGTTTCTAGCTGTGGTTGTGTCATGGATGTCCCTCCCCAGCCAGCCTCCAAGCTCTCCTTCCCTTTAGCTCCAACACTTGACACAGTGCCTGGCACGTAGTTAGCCCTGGCTAGCTTCTAAGAGCCTCACTGAGGGACTGAAAGTATTTTAAAAACGTCACCACGTAGGCTCCAAACTGTAGGCAGAAAAAGCTTTGCCTGGATTGACATTTTAGAGACGTATTCGTCAAGTTGGATGTGTTCACTGACTTTACCTTGTAAAGTTTAAAAAAAAAAAAAGGACGTCTGTATCGCTTTCATCTAACGAAGGCACATGTATACTATTAGACCACGTTATGAACTTAATGGAAGGAGACAAGATGTTTTCACTAAGAAAATGTATAAGACTGTTGAGGTCAAGTGGGAGGAAACAGTCCGTTTGTTGGAGCATTGCTATCTTACTCTATCACAGCCGCTCATAAAAATCTGACACGGGGTGAGTCAGAATTGTCTGTCGGAGATGAGTTAGATCTGGCTCATGTTCCTACAGACATGAAAGCCAGGAACGAAGAAGGAGGCTTTGAAAGCCTGGGTTGAGGAGGCGGTGTGGTTCACTGCGATGAGCTAAGTGCCCAGGGCCACCGGCAGACATGTGGGCCTGTGTCCTTCCTTTGTTCTGGGGTCCCTCTTGCACCATGTGGTGAGGCTGGTGGCTGGGAGCAGCTCAGGACAGGACCCGGTGGCATCTTACCTCTCCCACCCTCCTGTGGGCTCCAGCGGCTCCAGTAGGTCCCAGGGGACAGCCTGCCTTCCTTGCAAAGCCCAGTAGCACTGGGAGCAGAAACTGGGACCAAAGAGTGAGCACCCTGTTTGACAAGCTGGACCAGCCACCTCTTCTTCAGATGCAGGGGGAGCCGTGGCATGCTGACTCCTCCCTTCTCCCTTTCCCCTTTCCTCTCTTCCTCCCTCTTCCCTTCCCCTCTCTCCTTCCCTGGTGGTGCCCTTTCCCAATGCCCACTTCATCCCTTTTCCTTTCTATATGCCTGTCTTCTAGAGTTTCTTCTCTTTCCTCCCCATTACTTGCCTTCATCTGAATCTCCTCTTTGGTCCCTTTGTCCCCGCTCTCTGCTCCTCCTCCCCTTCCCTGGCCCCTGTTCAGCTCCATCCCGACTGCAGGCAGAACTGGACTAACATGCTCACTTGCTAGCTCAGCCACCCTCCAGAGAAGTCACTCTTCGGTGGCCACCTTCCTGACCCCCTGGACCCTTCTCCACTTGTTCAGATATTGCTCTGAAGTCTGAGGAGGACAGAGCGGGGCTGCCACAGAAACAGGCCAGAGGAGAAACCAAACCATGTGTCCACACTGTCCCCCAGCACTGCTGCTCTGAGAGCTTTCGGAGTCCTCAACAGGGTTAGGATTTAGGGGCTTCTTCAGAACCAGGAGTGAAAACAACCAAAGATCATAAGAAAAGCTATGGCCCCCACACAAAAATTATAATCACAAATGAAAACTATGTTAACGCTGACGTCCCAAAGTCGATAAATTGCCTTGAATCTGTCACTAGAAAGCACCCAAGGCCTCACTCTCTGGGTTCTGGGTGCCTTGCGAATGGCAGGAGGCTCTGACACATGCATAGGGGTGCCAAACGATGGGGGCTAGCTCGCCATTTGTGTGGGGGGGTTGCCTTGTGTGGCGCTGTCCCAGGCCCAAACCCTGGCGGACTGGGTGCTGCGCGGTGTCCTGGGTGGTCCCGGTGCTCCGGGGTTAGCGGGAGGCTGGGCCCCGACCCATCCCGCCCACCCCCCGCTCGTGGCCCTCGTTTTCTGCTCCAGGTGAGGGCGAGGCGCGGTGTCACTTTACCTGTGAGCAGAGGGTCCTCCAGAGAAGCCATGGGGCAGAGAGGAGAAGCAGTTGGCAAGAACAGGACAGCGGGGCCTCGGGGGCTAGGCTGGAGCTCGGGAGCTCACGGGGGTGGGGCAAGTTCGGTGGGTCCTGCAGTCCCGACCTGGGCGCAGCACAGCACCCTGGCGCTGTGCGCCCCTCCTCCGCCAGCACCTCCACCTCCTCCCAGACTCTCCGCCACATCCTCCCTGAGCTCACTTCCCGCCTTGGCAATTAGCAAAGCCCTTTCTCCAGGCCGGTCCTGCCCGCCCCCGCTCCCCACCCTCCTGAATCCTCCACGAGCTCACTTCCCCCTTTGGAAATTAGCAAAGCCCCTTCTCTGTGCAGCCCCCGGCCCCCTCCTTCCTGAGGCCCGGGCCCTGGCTGGGGTGCGGGGCAAAGCCCAAGCGGGCTGGGAACATTGTCAGCGCTGGCGCTGGGCAGCCTCCTTGCCTGGCTCCCTGAGTGGGTGTCCGCGCCCAACCTGGCTGCGAAAAGATCAGCAGTCCTAAACGCTGGCTGCACTCTTGAGTCAGTTTGCTGGCTTCCAGATTGCTCCCAAAGCCAGGAACCAGCTTCTCCAGCACAGGCCTGGGCTGAGATGCCTGCCAGGGATCTGTCTGAGCAGTCTCCTCTTCTCCAGGCAGGGATGGCACTTCGACCTGGATCTTTGGGTTTTTTGATTGTTTTTTTGGTCATTGGTTATTACATGACCTCCAGGGTAGGTGCTCCACAAAGGGAGTGAAAACAGGACGCCTGATATATAGGCATAAGGCCATTCTAGAAAAATAGCTTGGGGTTCTCTCGGAAATGCGGCATTGGTCCTTGCACTATGGTTTAATAGAAAACGGATTAGGCACAAAGTTACTTAAATGAGCATAGGTTGAAATCGTTTACTGAGAGTAAATATGTAAAATAGTTATATTTTAACTAAATCTATCATCAATCATAAATCTATTACATGAAGGTTACAGGCAATTTAAATGCAAGAGCACTCTCTTCAGGGTTTTAAATAATCCATGTGTGTCTTGGCACATGAGAATCCAAAGATAGGAAATGGTTTGTAAAAGATACTATAATAGCTTTTACTATACGGTATCAGCAATTTATCATAAAGGAGCGGCCGCCAGCTAAAAACACAGCTTTAAAAAATTCAGAAAAGCAGCAAACGTTTCCATACCCTCTTGGTGACCAGAGTCATGCTTTGTGCCCCTCATCATCTCTTTCGTGGTTCTGAGGCCCATGGCGCTCAGTAGTTTAGTGTCTTATTCTCTGGAATAGGCCATTGAAGAAATACCAGGCCCAGAGAACAAGGTCCTGCTGGGTGTCTGAAGAAAGTACAACCTTTTAGATGAAGCTTTCTGGGGAATTTGTTAGTGGTTTGGTCTGCTTCTGATAGGAAGGGAAATTGTTTTTAAAGATTTTATTTATTTATTTATTTGACAGACAGAGATCACAAGTAGGCAGAGAGAGAGAGATGGAAGCAGGCTCCCCACTGAGCAGAGAGCCAGACATGGGGCTGAATCCCAGGACCCTAGGATCATGACTTGAGCCAAAGGCAGAGGCTTTAACTCACTGAGCCACTACAGTGCCCCAGGAAGGGAAATTTTTTAAAGAGTATTTTCTCTTTGAATCTATTTTGAGGTTTGGTTTGTGGTTCTTTCTGACTTCTCATGAAGATGGAATTATTTCTGAGGTTGGTTGTCAGGAACCGCATATCAAATCGAGCTATCTTCTTAGCAATAATAAATAAATAAATAAAAGCTCAAGTGTTGGTATAAAGCTATTATGCTTTTCAAAACTCCAAACTCTAATTCATGTATCGTGGTCGTTCTTTACCATATCACACAGGAGACAGGTGGCAGAAATGCACTTTCAGGTTAATTTTTTTACAAGGAAGATTGACTTATGAACCTACTTTGTTATTCCCTTTCATTCAATTTCCCTGTACCTCCTTTTCTATGAATTGTAACGGTAACCCATCATTATTTTTATTGTTGGCTCGTGCTTTGTGAAACATAAAGTGTACGCTATAAACGGGAGCACTTTTCTTTTTTTGCAGTTTACGAAAAACTAATATTTTTTAATTTATTTTTTATTTATTTTCAGCATAACAGTATTCATTCTTTTTGCACCACACCCAGTGCTCCATGCAAGCAGTGCCTTCTATAATACCCACCACCTGGTACCCCAACCTCCTACACCCCCGCCCCTTCAAAACCCTCAGATTGTTTTTCAGAGTCCATAGTCTCTCATGGTCAGCTCCCCTTCCAATTTCCCCCACCTCCCTTCTCGTCTCTAACTCCCCATGTCCATGAAAAACTAATTTAAAAACATTCATCCACCAGAGTACCCAAAGGGCTCCCATATAAACTATCTGTCGTTACATTATGTCCCGATGTGGAGCTCGATCCCAGGATCCTGAGATCATGACCTGAACTGAAGGCAGAGGCTTTAACCCACTGAGCCACCAGCCCCAATGTATTCTCTTCAGTACCAGAATTTGTAACCAATTGACAGATGAAAAAGGAGGCAGTCAAGTGAAAAACAATAGGTCTTAGACCTGCAAGAAATTCGAATTAGATGAATTCAGCTACTCAGGCACTGTTTCACATTTTCAGATCTCTGCAGAAAAGGGGGTTAACCTTTTTACAGCATGTAAAAGAGAAGACTATAACACATAATATGTGTAAGCATGTAAATATCAAAATATATCCCATTAGTTGCTAAGACACACAGGGCCTATTTTTTCTCTCAAATTCATGAATATGTAGGAGCAATAAGTGAGAAGTGAATGTATACTCTTCACTTAGAAGTCTTTTAGAAATCTAAAATATGACTTTTCTATGGTTTGTGTCTCCATATTCCTTTATTGCCAGTTTGAACAAATCCACATGCTTTGATTCAAAGGTAATAAATTCCTCTTATTTGGAAAAATGATGTTTATTTTTGTTCTCTCACCCTTCGCAGGTGGTTTCATTTTAGCACACTTCAGAGTTATAATTTCATGCTTATTAAAAACATTTATTATGATCTACATAGATGAATGAAACTTTTGTTTTATTAATTATTTTCCAAAAAATCTGATATTTTTTAAAAATGTATTTCCTTTGAAGGGTTATTTTAGAGCATTCAGAGAGGATCTAGGAGTGTTGTATTATGCAGTTTTTAAGTGGGTATGAAATGGTTATTTATATGATTGTTTCTTTAAGGCTTATGTATATTGTCCATTATATGCTATAAAATATTTTGAAAGTAAATTTAAGGTAATTTTTACATAGTTTATTTTTTGGAAAAAATTATTGAAATGACTTATGAAATTCAGTATACTCTCAACATTAATTTATTCTGAAATTTACCAATTGTCTATTGAACCTATTATATGGCAGATATTACTTCAGACTACACTGGTAAATGAAATACTTGGCTTTGTAGAACTTTTATTTTCATGGGTGAGACAATAAAAGCTATAAACCTTAATAAAAATTGCATAGTGCATTCAAAAATGATGAGTACAATGGGGAAAAAGAAAAATTCGATCAGGGTGAGAAAAATCAAGGTTGCTAGGCAGGGGATGGGGAGTTAAAATTTTTAATAAGAAGATTAGGGTAGTTACAATGAAGCTGACAATTGAACAAAGGTATGGGAAGGTGATGAATTTGCCCAGAACTATCAGCAATAAGGTCACTCCAGACAAAGGAATTGGCTATCTTGAAGGCCATAAGGTTGGATCATGCCTGGCATATCTGAGATATAGCAAGGAGGCCACTGTGAGTGAATGAAGAGTAGCAGGGAAAGAGGTCACAGAGGTTAAATGAGTGGCTAGATCATGTAAAAGCTTAGAAGTCATTGTAAAACTCTGGCTTTTATATTTGGAAACTTACTGTGTGATAGAATTTCTGCTAATAACGGAGAGTTCAAATGTCCATAAAATTTCAAGGATTCTTATTCTAGTAAGACATAATAAAGACAAAGAGTTCATATTTTCACATGGTGTAACAAATGCTCGGAGATCCAAGTGTAGGAAGCTATGGGAGCACAGACGAAGGCACTAAAATCACACCAATATATTTGATGACTGTGACTATATATAAATTTGTATTTTCTAGATTTTTTATAGTCATGGAATCACACAATATATACTATTCATTGCCTGCCTTTTCTTTTCTCAGCATCATTACTTTGAGAATCTCCAATTGTAAATAGTTCATTTTGATGTTGAATAGTAATCTCTTTAATGAATAGACCATAATTTGTCTTTGCTCTATGGATGGACATTGATGAACTTTTCCACTGTTTTCAATTCTTAAAGCTGCTATGAAATTCATATACAAGTCCTTGTATGAACATAAGGTTTGTTTCTCTTGGTTAAATGCCTAGAAGTAAAATGGCTATTTGTGTAACGGCAACATATTTTGCATTTAAAAAAATTTTCAAACTATTTTCCAAAGGGGGTGTATCATGATATATGCCAACAACAATTTAGATTTTTTGTTGCTTCCCAATCTAGCTCAGACCAAGTACAATTAGCCTTTATAATTTTAGCCATTCTAATAGATATGTAAGTATGTCTCATTATTATTTTAATTTGTATTTCTTTAATGTCTAAATGTTGAGAAATTTGTCATGTGCTTATAAGCCATCCATATACTTTTGGTGACATGTCTCTTCCATTATTTCCTTCATATGTAAAATTGGATACTCTGTTTGGTTATTAGTAAGGTTTTTTATTTTTATTCATTTTTTAATAATCAGAGTAGATGTCCTTATCAAATATATAATTTGCAAATCCCTTCTCCATCTTTACGGTTTCTCAATGGAGCTTTGACAGCTGTGTCTTTCAAGAAATATGCTACTTCTTTCCTGGTACACGGAGGTATGACTAGAACATTATCGATGTTGACCTTTGCAAAGAAAATCATGGCTTAAGATATATGTAGTCTGCTGTTGTTGGGAGTGTTCACCATCCTTGCCTCTAACTCATCTCTCACTGCCCACACATTCAGATATAGGGGAATATTGATTGACAAAATATTAATTGCCAAATAACACTAGTTGGAGAATAAGGAAAATGCAGGCACCTGATTATATAATATTACTTAAATAAAATATGTTTTTATAAGTGCCATTGAAGGTAAATTCCTCAATACTTTAATCACACAGAATGATGGAATCCTAGATTTTTTTTCTTGTATTTACTAAGAAAATGATCATGCCTCAAGTATAGTAAAATGGAATAGGGAAAATTAAACATTTTTTTAAGTTGATTTGCGTGTGTTGTGCGTATGTGAGAGAGAAAGTGAGAGAGAAAGAGAAAGAGAGAAAAAGAGAAAGGGAAAGACAGAGAGGTGGCTGCAGTGAATTGATGAGTTGCAGGATAGCTTTTAAAGTTTTGTCTTTTGCTTTCTACATTTCCTTTTCCTTAGGTTCAAGAGAACAATCAGTAATATCTCAGAGGCCTGCTGGTAACATCAGCAGAAAGAGTTAGAGGTTCCCAGAAAATTAAAGATGAGATATAGTTTTCCTGACATAAGAAAAGTCATTTTTGTCCCCAGCTATTTTCAATGTTCTATACCCCACCTGTGTACTTGCCCAAGCACACTTCTTCCAAAACTCCCTGGGAGGTTCTTACAAAGAAATGCAAAAACCTCACTAGTTAAGGATTTTGAGGGAACAAGGCAATGGGAAAACTAACAGTCACCACCAGACCAGGAAATAGCCTAAGCTATTGAGACAATAAATCAGTGGTAAAACTCCTAGTGCTATTTCAAAAGTAATCAAGGCCTTGCATTCCTTGTCCCAGAAAATGAGCCCAAGACCCCATCTAGTTTATATCTGCTCTTGAAACCTGCAGAGTCCCTTTCCCTTGTCAAACAGTTACCTCTGCTTTATTCTAATGTTGAAGTTTCTGCCCTCGGTGGAATACAAGCTTGATTCAGGTGAACATGCAATACATATTGCACAAATACATATGTGGATGTGCATGCATCCACGGGATAATAAAACTCTCCCTTCTGAGTATTCATCTTAAATACTAAATAAAAATCTCTCTCCTGTTCAAACAGTCAAGGCTTTGGAACTTATTCCCTGTGATCTCCTTGTATGTTGTAAACAAAGATTCCTTTGTTTGACAACTCCACCTGTTTCTGTGATTCACCAAAGACTGACCTCAGTTAGTTCCGTTACTGTAATGGCTTTCACTACTATGATTCTACCTCTGCAAGTCTCCAAATTTAACTATTTTTTTCTCCCAATTCCGCATGTTCTTGGCTTTAAACTGCAACTCTGAAGAGATGCTTAGCTTGTTTTAAAAAAAAAAATCAAGAGAAGGGAGTAGTAGTCAACATTGTTACTTTGAACTTCCTGCCCTAAGGGGCTCTCCTGTTGTTTCTCTTTGACTTCCTGGACTGAAACGACAGAAATTTGGCAATACATCACTCCCCAATCCAGATTACTGACAGAACAGTTTAGACTCTTAGAAAAATATTAGTTTAAAAGATCACATAATTAAATACTTAAGCATGTAGTGTAATATAGTGGTTTACAAGAAATATATTTTGGTCATCTGAATATTTGGTTTTCAACCATGGCTACTGACTCACAGCTCCTAAAACTCTTGGAATTTCCTGTGATAAGGGTGAGAGAGGTGTGTTTTGTTATGTTCATGAAGTGACCTTCAGACCTCACTCAAGGCAAGAGCTGTTTGCCTGAAGGACCAACCACTTGGTGAAAGCCTTCATAACTTTTTGCCCAACATGCCTCCCCTTCCTCCCAATTCAGGATTATCTGGGGAGGGAAGAGGAGCTGGAGATTAGATCAGCAAATGACAATGATTTAGTCAGTCATGACTATGTCATGAAGCCTCCACAGAAAACCTGAAAGGACTGGGTTCAGAAAGCTTTTAGTTTGTTAAATGTATGAAAAGGCAGGAAGAGTGGCAGTCTTACAGAAGGTAATAGAAGCTCTGTGCCCATTCTCCATACCTTGCCCTGTGCACTTCTTTATCTATTGATTTAAATCTTCTATTATATCTTTTAATAAGCTGGCAAACATAAAGTAAGTATTTTTCTGAGTTTTGTGAGTCCCTGTAGCAAATTAAAAGAACGTAAGAAGTAGGCACTGGGACCTCCAACCTGTAGTTGCTCAGTCACAAGCACAGGTAATAACCTGGGGCCTACAGTGAGACTGGCATTTGAGATGGGGTTGGAGATAGTCTTGGAGGACTGATCCCTTAACTGATGAAATCTTACGCTATGTTCAGGTAGATAGTGTCAGAATTTAGTTGAATTCTTGGAGATCCTGCTGTTGTCTGAAAATTATTTGGCATTGTTGGTATGATGTCCTAAAACCCAAAAAGATATAGCTACCTCAAAATAAGAATAAGGTTGACAGCTTATATATAATAAGTGAGTATATCAGGGATTTAAAATATACCCAATAAATAAGGTAAGGAAATAAGGAAAGATTTTGAAATAAAAACAAGAATAAGAACCTAGTGGTACTAATAGATTAAATATATGTAATCTAGTTGAATTAAGAATACAATGGATAGAATACGTAATGGATTCAATAGAGATAAGAAGTCACTTAAGGATATAGTCATCTGGATACCAGCAAAGCATTAAAATTATCAATATAAAAGAGGTGTAAGATGTAGGTGATGTGTGTGGAACAAAAGCTAGAGAAAAAATTAGATTTCCTTACTACTCATAGCCTGTTGACAAGTCCTTGAAGTTCCTCTGGGGACTCAGCTGCTTCCATGTGGACACATCCACTCAGGGCAAAAAGCATTCCTTAGTCCACGCCCCCAGGATACTGAAAATCTACTTTCACATGTAAAAATTACTTTGGAAACTTCTTTATCTCTACTCCCCACCCCTGCCCTCAAGATATGCATTGGCAATCATCTCCCAAGCATATACCCACTGATACACATCAGAAGAGTCTCTTCCCTGAGTTTTTACTAAATAGTAATAAATGACCTTTCCTTAACAATAGCTAGCCCCCTCAAGGTCCTGGAAACCTTGTTTATAAAATAACTTGGAGGCTTGTGCTATCCCTAACCTCCTCCCAAATTGAAAGTATATAATCAGCCACTCTTCATGACCCTCTCTCTCTACTCCAAATAAATAAATAAATATTTTTTAAATAAAATAAAATAAATGACTTTTTTTAAATGAAAGAAGAAAAAGGAAAGAAATATTTGAATATTAATGTACATCTATTTCTCAAGCATAAAATAGTCAAGACACTGGATTAAAAGTTACATACAAGAAAAGAAAGAAAATATTCATAACTATAGTTGACTCTATGAATCCCAAACTAGGGCATACATACCAAAGACAAAAAAAAATCATAAGTGTTAGAGAGAAAAAAAAATTCATTAATAAAGAAACAAGAATTAGACTGACAGAAAATTTTTAAATAACATCAGATATAAAAAAGAATGAAGTAATAGCTTTATTATCTTGTAAAAAATAATGACAAATATAAACATTTAGATCCTTATAAAATGTCATTGGAATAGGAAGGCATAATAAAAAAAATATTTTCAGGAATATAGACCACAGATAATTTGCCTTAGTTTGTGTAGGCAGCACTTAAATATTATTATTATTTTAACAGTTAAAATGTACTCTATGACCTAAGGGGTGGGGGAAAAGAGGATGACCAAGTCATCTCGAAATAATTCAGTTTTATGAAAAAAGTAAAAATATCGAAAAAAAAAGACTTGAAGAAAAGAGAGATAAAACATATGCATAATAAAAATAAATAAATAAATAAACAACTGGAGTGCCTGGGTGACTTAGTCGGTTCAAGTGTCTGCCTTCAGGTCAGGTGATGATCCCAGGGTCCTGGTATTGAGCCCTGCATCAGGCTCCCTGCTCAGTGGAGAGTCTGCTTCTCCCTCCCATTGAGAAAAAAATTTTGACTTATTTATTTGAGAGAGATCATCTTTAAATTTTACTTATTTATTTGAGAGGGAGTGAGAAAAGAAAAACATGCACACAGCAGGGGGAATAACAGAGGGAGAGGGAGAAGCACCCCAGTGAGCAGGGAACCCCCTGCGGGGCTCTATCCCAGGACCCGGATATTATTACCTGAGCTATAGGTAGACACTTAACTGACTGAGCCACTCAGGTACCCCAATGAATACAATTAAAAAAAAAAATAATAATAATATATAATATTTCAGATAGTATGATATTTTTTAATGTAAGACTTGGTATAAAAACAGGATGACATACTTGTCTAATTATAGCAAAAGACTTTGATAAGTTTTGATGCAGTAGTACATAAAAAATTTAACTTCTTTCATTAACTGATAATTTAATTAGATTAAATTAAGAGACATTAAAATTTAGAGAATCTAATAGTCCTGATCTATTAATAAATGTAGCCATCCTGACCCCAAAACAATAGTCTTCAGTAAGTATATAAGCATAAGTTGAACATTTACACAAACAGGCCATTATTTAGGCCACAAGTATATGCCAATAAATTCCTAGATTTAAATATCAGGCTATACTTTCCAAGAATAAGGCAATAAAATTAGAAAACAATGACCAAAATATTAAATTCATATAATTGGAAGTTAACTTCATACCTAAAAAGAAATAATACAGCTAATTCAGAAATTTTTAGAATTAAGTACTTTGGTAATATCAACTCTCAAAATGAGTAACGGACAGGTGGGGCTAGGGAGGAAGAGATCCATAGGGAACTTTGTGAACAGGCTCTCAGAAATCCCCAAAATGTGGTGTGGGAAAACCAGAGTAAAGAGATAAATTGGACCACCCTACCCTAGGGAAGAGCACCCTGATCTAGGCATGTGGGATGGAGGACCACCCTGCCCTAGGTGTATGGAGTGGGTCATGTGGGGTGGGTGTCTCTATGATAAACACCTGTAACCAAAAAAGAATAATCAGACCCTAAAAAGGAGGTAAGCCATTGCAGCAGTTATTGATAGAGATGTTAAAAGGATTAAAGTTGCCTGGTTACCTTTTTATAAAAAATAAACCCTGAAGGCACTCATTGTTAACTGTGTGGGGACCCCTCTTAGTTGTGAGAGCTTTTTCTATATATTCACTTGATAAACTTCTGTCACTTACTCACTCTCCATTGCCCACGAGATTCCTTCTTTGACTCCAAGAGACAAGAACCTAGCTCTCCCACATCATTCCCTAGAGTTAAGTATCAGGCTATATTTTCCAATGATAAGGCAATAGAACTAGAATAGAATGACCAAAATATTAAGTCCATGTAACTGGAAGCTAACTTTATACCTAAAAAGAAATAATACAGCTAATTCAGAAATATTTAGAATTACTCTACTATGGTAATATCATTTGTGAAAATAAGTGACAATAATTAAAGGTATGAAGGAAATCTAAAGGTTTAATTGTATTAATTCAAAAGAAAAACAAAACAATACAACAAAAACACCAAGGCATAAAAAAAAAAAAACAAAAAAAAAAAAGAATATAAAGGCAAAACCTAAGAACGACAGCAGTAATAACAAAATATTATAGAACCAAACAACTTTTTGGAATAGATTAATAAGAAAGATTTGACCAATGAGTACTGGTCAGGAATACTCAGAAATGATGAAGATAAAATAAAATGCTACATGAAATGTATAAAAACTAAATTATAGACCTAAGAGACTGATTAATAGTGCTTCCCGAAAAAGAGACTAATTTGAAGACAATAAAATTAATAGCACCATAGAGAAAACTGTATTTGTGACATAGGGGATCAATTAGAGATGATAAAGTATTTCCTTAAATATCAAAGATAACAATTAGACTCAGTGGCTCAGTCAGCTAAGCCTCTGCCTTCACCTCAGATCATGATCCCAAGGCTCTGAGACTGAACTTGACTCCCTGCTTGGTGGGGAACCTGCTTCTTCTTTTCCCTCTCCCTCTGCAGCTTCCCCTGCTTGCGCTTGGTCTCTCTCTCTCTCTCTTTCTCAGTAAATAAAATTTTAAAAGTTAAAAAAATTAAGAAATAAGCATCAAAGATTAATCCTTAAGGTAAAATATTTATTAAATTGATTAATTAATTTATATTAAAATTAAATATTTCCTTGCAATTAAGTGCAGTGTGGAGAAAAAGTTAATAGACAACTGACATAGGAATGAACCATACTTAAAATATTTAAAACTGACAAGGAATTATTAGATTTAGACTCCATGATGATCTCTATGTATGTGCATATAAAACACCTTAAAATACTTTGTAGGAATGTGCTACAGGAAATTAAAGAGACAGGGAAATAAAGGGGGAAAAAAATACCTCAACTTGAAATGACTCGTTGGTTGCCACTGTGTTTTATTTACATTTTCCACCACTTTTATGGTCAATGAAATTATTTTACATGTATCTATTATTATCTTGTAGGACATGTTACACTAATATCATTATTAATGAAGTTGAGAATAAGAATATGATGCCTCATTTCATCATAATTGTTAAAAATGATCCCTAAGCTGGTAAATGCAGGAAGCCAGAAACAGAAATAATAATTAGCACCAGTTCAAAAGCTTGTCCACCTGGAACCTGTAAGAAAATCCAACTAGATCCTGAAAATAATGAGTGATTTGAGGAAACCGGACAGGGATATAGATTTCCAGATGCTTTTTACTTATAATGGCAATAGCAACTTAGACAATGTAATGGAAAAAAATCTATTCATTGGCAGTAGCAAAATTATTAAAAAAATATAAACCATAAGCCAATGAACTTGGGAAAATTATGAAGAATCTACATAAACATAAAACGAAACAATATATATTTGCCAAGGCACATCCACATTTTAAAAAATAAGATGAAAGGGGAACAATATGCCATAATACATATATCAATGTTTTTCAAGGAAGTTTAGTATAAAAAATAAACATTTTAAATAATTTATTTGGAAATTGATATCACATATCTGAAAAACTTGGAAGAAGAAATGGATAACCATGACTAAACAAATGTAGCAGAAAAATGATTTACAATAATAGATAAAAGCTATTCAAAAATGCAGTGAATATTGGCCAAAGCTTAGAAAATCGATAAAATATAAAATGTAAAATGAATTCATGAATGAAAAACAGAATCCCATTAAATCTAATTTGGAAAGAACTAATAATTTTTTTTTTTGCCTGAATCTGCTCTGCCTTTCATTAGGTGGGACACTGACCAAGCCCACTCAGCTCCTCTCTCATGCCCAGTAATAGAAAAGTCAGGGACATTAATTACTTCTGGGATGAATTTTAACCACTGTGGATAGGATGCAGAAGCCAGTGGGTTAAACAGATTCTTGTTTCAGGAAAATAATTCTGAGATGTATTCTGTGCATTAGGATTGATGCTCAGTTGTCCACAATCATAATCCACTCAGTCTGAACTCATATATGTTTCTCCTGGACCACTTAGCTCTTCTCATTCTCTCCTCTTCCACGTGATCAAATCCCAAAATAATTATTTAGGTTGTGTATGCAAGTCCTGATTTTGAAGGGAAACTCAGTTACAGAAAGAGATGAAAATAAAGATACAGGAAAAAAAAATGGTGCACTTGGGTGACTCAATTAGATAAGCATCTGACTCTTGATTTCAGCTCAGGTTGTTATCTCAGGGCGATGAGATGAAGCCCCGATAGGCTCTGTGCTGGGCAAGGAGGTTGCTTAAGATTCTATCTTCTTATCCCTTTCCTTCCACCCCTCACCTCCCATGCTGTCTTTCTCTTAAATAATAAGCACTGCTGAACTATCTTAGATTCTGTACCTTCTCTCCAGCCATGAACCTATCACTGTTTTAACTCTTGAAAACTTCATTAGACAAATTAATGTGGTGAAGGAAGCAATATGAGAAAGCCTATTAATCTGATGAGCATGGAACTGAACAAACCCTATAGATACTTTCCCTTTGATTTCTAGCCTATCAATACCTACAGTGAGTCACATACACTCAAGATTATTGTTTTATTGTATACTTCATATATTCATTATTTTTTGACTCGTTATCATTTTGTTGAAGTGTTAAACTATGGTAATAAACAAACTTTTAATTAACTTCCTCCTATGATACAAATATAACTTGCACTTGAGCTTTAGCTAATTTTATGTTCTAAAATTGCCAAAACAAAATGATCAAGGTTTCTAGATTATTTACTGTATTTTCTACTATATAATATTGTTCTATCTCTTCTGTATAAAGAAAATGAATGCTTGGGGCTCTTGGGTGGCTCAGTGCGTTAAAGCCTCTGCCTTCTGCTCAGGTCATGATCCCAGAGTCCTGGGATAGAGCCCCACATCAGGCTCTCTGCTCAGCAGGGACCCTGCTTCCCTTCCTTTCTCTCTGCCTGCCTCTCTGTCTACCTGTGCTCTCTGTCTGTCAAATAAATAAATAAAATCTTTAAAAAAAGCAAATGAATGCTTGATAACTAAATGAATGCTTTACTGAACAAATTAAATATGGCAATAGCATTTTATTTTATCATGCTTTACATATTAAACTATAAGATTATATCACTAGTCTACAAATAATCTACTCACATAGTGATTTGGAAGCTTTTAGCAAAAGAATTCTTCCTCATGATTGTAGTATAAAAGCCACAGAAATATACAGAAGACTCCTAGGATAGAAAGTTAAATCTAGTTATCCGTGATGCCTTGAGTAGGACCTGACCTATGTATGTCCTGGGATGCTCTAGTAACTGTTACATGTGATAGAATTATATTTAATATATACAGTTTCATTTACTTCACAAAGGAGACATAAATTTGAGAATAAAATATTTGATGAATCTATAAAGTCTATATCTATTTGTAACCAATGTGGTAGAATTAAGATGTTAATTTGAAAAAAAAATTTCATTGAACACATACACAGATTCAATTGTTTTTATATATATAAACAGCATTATTTATTTATGTAAATAAATGCATTGTCAGTAAAATCCATTTACTGATCAATCATAAGGGTAATTTTAAGTACTAAGAATAAGAAATATGTGAAAAGATAAGTGTTCAAGAGTGCAGTTTGTGGTAATTAATACAATATGATAGGCTCATAAAAAAGATATATTACTTGAACTTAAAAGCTTCTATAATTAAGCGATGACCACTTGAAATTTGTAATTAGTCTTGCTGCAGTTTTTCCTTGCACTTATTGCCCTTCCCCAGAAGTTCATTAAGAATTTCTGTGAATGTCCTTATGTTTAATCTCATTCATAGATTCCACTGCTGCTCACAAAACAAAGCCAAAAAGAGAGGTAACTCTATGTGGCACTCCATCCACAAGCAATACATTCATAAATAATTAAAAAGCTCTCTACTTCATTTGTTACCCATTCAGCTGATAATTTAAATGAGTAACTGAGGCCATTTTATCAGCACTTTTAATAGAATGCGACTCAGAAACTTCACAGTGTTATTTAAGAAGAAATGCTCATGTGTTAGGGTTTTTATTTTTTTTTAATCAACAAAATAATTTTCAAATATTAAAAGCAAATGTCTCCTTTTCCTCCAAGTTTCCTTGCTATGTCAAAGTTATAAATAAATACATTACAATCGTATTTTGAGTAGTAGATAAAAACGAATGTTTTGAAACTGTCTGTGGGTTGAGTGTCTGGGTTAACTTGTATAAATATCTGAACTCAATGTATTTAGACTTTATTAGATGGTTTTTTTAGACTATTTAAAAATACATGCTCAGATAATGACAACATTATTTTATTCATTTTAATAAATAATTTTATTTAATTATGTTTATATATTTATTTATTAAATTAATGATTTAATATTTAACAATCTAAATTTGAAATATTTTAAATTCTAAAAAATATTTATTTAATTAAATCGATATATTTAATATAAATATTTAATAAATTATTTAATCATTATTATAATTATGCAATACATTATGTATTGTGTAATAATTGCATTTTAATAAATAAATAAATGTATTATTTACATTATTTTATTTTATTTTATTTAGATGACAAAGAGAGGGAGAACGCAAGCAAAGGGAGCTGCAGGCAGAGGGAGAGGCAGAAGGAGGCTCCCAGCTGAGCAGAAAGTTCAACCTGGGGTTTCATCCCACGACCCTGGGATCACCACCTGAGTCGAAGGCAGATGCTTAACTGACTGAGCCATCCAGATGCCCAAGGCTTTGTATTCTTCGCTTCTAAATATTGATGCTGCTTCATCTCTGGAGTTAGTAAATTGATGCTGAGAATTCATATCAAAGAATTGATAGTAGCGGTTAACAGAAACATGTAATTTAGGGGAAAAAAAGAACAGAAGGAAGAGAAAGGCCAAAAGTCAAAAGCACATTAATATAAAATTTAAAATGATAAATAAAGCTGATATTCCTGAATGGGGCTAATAAAAGAGCTGCAAAGAGCTGATAGGATTAGGAAAACTGTCCACTCCTGGTCATTTCATAATTTTAAACTATTCCTTATTAATAAATATACTTAGTTCCAGAAACACAACCACATAAGGACATTTCCACCAAGTTTCCTCTAACAGCATTTACAAATTAGAGGTTCAAACAATGTAGTTCGTTACATGTTGCATCTGTATCTTAAAGTTTAAACACTTTCTGTGACACATTTTCTAACAATGAAAATTAATATATATATATATTTATACCTTATCCCTAAATGGAAAAAAATATATATATATATAGAAACCTTATCCCTAAATGAAACCTTTCTTTGTTTATTAGCTTAAATAGGTAAATTAGCAACAACAACAACAACAAACAGCTAATATTATAGAGGTAGGAACAATTTACCTTTTCATTCATTGCTATTTTCTAAAAAATCCTATTTTATTTTATTCTCAAGTCTGTCATAATAATTTTCTAAATCTCCTGCCTTATTCAATTTTTTTCTTTTAGTGGAAATCTCTATTTCATATTTATTTTCTCTTCCTCCACTCTTTGCTCTAATAATTCAATGTATTATTAGATTTTCTGTTTTTCTCTTTATCCAGATATATCTTTTCTTTCTTTCTTTCTTTTCTAAATAATTTGATTTGCTGGCATTTTACATCAGTACATGCTTTCTTATGGATGTTAGAAATGTCTGTGGAACTACTAGAAGAATAAACGTTTTTACCTTTAAGAAGTTTACAGTCTAGAGTGCCTGGGTGGCTCAGTTGGTTAAGTGTCTTCCTTCAGCTTAGGCCATGATGCCAGGGTACTAGGATCCAGTCCTGCATCAGCTGCCTGCTCAGCAAGGAGTCTGGTTCTTCCTCTCCCTCTGCCCCTTCCTCTCTCTTTCTAATAAATAAATAAAATCATTAAAAAAAGGACTTACTGAAATCTGAGACTGAATTACTAAATTCAGTCTTAATATAAGACAGCTAAACAAAGCAATGATCACAACTGGAAAATTTAGTCAGATCATGGTTTAACATTTTTGGTTGACACAGGACCTCTTTCAGTAACAACTTTCCCTAAATATCAATTTCTTTTTAAGGCAAAAAATTTTGACAAGAAATCCAGATCCTTCTCATCATTTTCATATCAATTTAATGTGACATCCTCGGAGTATATAATTCAAATATGTAATTATTACTATCTGTTGCCTTGTATATTGCCTGTATCTTTTTCAGACTCAAAGTTCCATTGAGGTAGAGTTTTTTTGTTTTGTTTTTAAAGCAGAGATTTTTAAAGTGTTTGATATATATACGATGCTTCATAAGTGTTTACAAAACCTATGTATTTCAGAAGCCTTAAACAGGCTTTAAAATAATGTAGGTGATATTAGTAGTCATATCAAACATTTTGTAGGTTTCAGTCATGTAAATAACTACATTTCTCAGAGACAGAGAAACATACAAATGATCTGGGTCCAGTAGGATAATGCTAGCATGTGTTGTAAATTCTCTTATATGAACTTATTCTTGCAAGAATTGGTTATGTGGCAGAAAAAAAAAGGTATCACTATCTTATACTTTATTATTTAAAGAGATTTATGGAAGTTGTTAATTTCTTACACTACCCCTTTGTTTCAGTGGACCCAATTTCCGTGGTAATGGTGAGAGGAAAGTAGGCAATTTAGGCAGCAGCAAAAATCTCCTA
Source organism: Mustela putorius furo (assembly GCF_011764305.1). NCBI lineage: Eukaryota > Metazoa > Chordata > Mammalia > Carnivora > Mustelidae > Mustela > Mustela putorius. Next base: position 209,676 of record NW_025421321.1, read on the forward strand.
CTAGGCACTATAAAATAAGGCTTGTTCTAGATCATGGGTCTGTCCAAAGGGGAATGTGAAGGGGTAGAATGGATGATGGATGCATTGTGGACTTATAACTATAAGATTAATACTGTTATGCCCCAATAATGTGTCTATGATTAAAGGAGCGAGACTGATGTAAAGCGAAGGTCAAGCAAAGCTTTATTTCATGCCAAGTATCAAGAATCTAACCGAAAGTTCGGGGCCACACCTCTTATGAGAGAAGGCAACCCTTCGCTGTTTCAGTCTAGCTTTTAAGGGCAAAGGCCATGCAGTCAGGCCTGGCCACGCACAGGTGACCAATGAGATTTTAACACACACAGGAAACTCCACAGTGAGGCTAGGTGACCAATTGAGGTTCAATTTACCCTAGTATATAGACATTTGACCCAGCCTATTACACCTTGATTAGGATTGGTGCCAAAACGGTTCCCAAAGGGTGGAAGAGTGGGGCATACTCCTTAGTATCTAGGGAGATAATATGCAAACACCGCCCCCCCCTCCCGCTGATTGATGTCTCCACCTGGCCTGACCCACCCTTGTATATGGGTTTTGTTACCTGGAGCTGATTTCCAGGACTTGTTTTTAAGTGAATCCCCTGGGGGAAGGGGAGCAAGGACAGTTTAAGGGTTAACCTCAATGAAAGCCTCTTGCTAAAATATAAAAATATAAAATAGGTCCTTACATTACAGCAACTCAGTAGGGAAAGTCCCAGTGTGGTGATAAAAGAAGTGATGTAACTTGCATTGCGCATTTTATTTTTAAAACGTGTAAGTTGTATTTTTCCCTGCCATGACATCATACTTTATCTTCATCTCTGTCTACTAGTTTAAAACTAGTTAAACAAACTGAACAATTTTTTAAAAAAAAATATTTTATTTATTTATTTAAGAGCAAAAGCCAGAGAGAGAGAGAGAGAGCATGAGCAATATGGGGCTCGATCCCAGGACTCTTGAGATCATGATCTGAGCCAAAGGCAGACACTTAAATGACTGAGCAAATGAGCTCCCACAAACTCAACAATTTTTTTTAAAGATTTTATTTATTTATTTGACATAGAGAAATCACAAGTAGATGGAGAGGCAGGCAGAGAGAGAGAGAGGAGGAAGCAGGCTCCCTGCCAAGCGGAGAGCCCCATTGGGACTCGTTCCCAGGACCCTGATATCATGACCTGAGCCGAAGGCAGCGGCTTAACCCACTGAGCCAACCAGGCGCCCCAAACTCAACAATTTCATAAAATTTTTATTTGTTGGGGTGCCTGGCTGGATCAGTCAGTAAAATATGTAACTCTTGATCTTGGGGTTGTATATTTGAAATCCACCTTGGGTGTAGAGGTTTTTAAAAATAAAATCTTTAAAAATTATTTTTTCATTTTTTTATTTAAGCCATTGTATGGCAGTGTTGATCACTATATTGTACACCTGAAACTAGTATTCACCTTATTTTAACTAACTGGAATTTAAATAAAAACTTTAAAAATAAAATAAAAATAATAATCATAAAAGTAAAAAAGAGGAAAAATTTTATTTGGCAGGTAATTTTCTTAATTGCATTATTATTTATTATTATCATAGTCTGTGTGTGTCGGTGGGAAGTGGCTGGTATTCCAGTGAGTTCCATATCTGTGTTACACGGAGGTCCATGTCTTTAGTCAGTCTTTTTTTTTCTTTTAATTTATTCAGTGATCCAAAATTCATTGTTTATGCACCACACCCAGTGCTTCATGTAATAAATTCCCTCCTTAATACCCACCACTGGGCTCACCCAACCACCTGCCACCCTCCTCTTCAAAACCCTCAGTTTGTTTCTCAGAGTCCACAGTCTCTCATGGTTTGTCTCTCCCTCCGATTTCCCCCAGCATACTTCTCTCCATCTCCCAGTGTCCTCCACGTTATTCCTTATGTATTGAGTCTTATAAAAACTTTTATTTCTTTCCCTATTCTGCTTTGCAGATGCTTACCTTAGATGTTATAAACCTCTCCTGCCTGGTCCATTTTCTCTCTCTTCTCTCATGATTTCTCATGCTCTCCCTGCCAACCCCACATGCCTTACAATATCTGGATATGACTAATTTCTTCCTGAGCTACTTTATTCTACTCTGCCATATGGTTGCCCTTCCCTCTTCTGTACCATAACTTCTATCCCCTGCATTTGTGCTTTAAACAATACCTAATTCTTTTCACTACATCTGTATCTTTGAGGTCAATACTCAGTAGTGCAATCGCTGGGTCATAGGCTAGCTCTATTTTCCTGGAAAGAAGGGCCATATGCACCCCAGTGTTCATAGCAGCAATGTCCACAATAGCCATTCTGTTGAAAGAGCCAAGATCCCCTTCAACAGACAAACGGGATAAAGAAGATGTGATCTATGGATACAATGGAATATCACTCAGCCATCAGAAAGGATGAATACCCAACTTTTGCATCAACATGGATGGGACTGGAGGAGATGTTATGTTAAGTGAAATAAGTCAAGCAGAGAAAGTCAATCATCATATGGTTTCACTTATTTGTGGAACCTAAGGAATAGCATGGAGGACATTAGGAGAAGGAAAGGAAAAATGAAGTGGGGGGATTGGAGGGGGAAATGAAACATGAAAAACTATGGACTCCAAGAAACAAACTGAGGGTTTTAAAGATGAGAAGGATGTGGGGATGGGTGAGCCTGGTGATGGGTATTGAGGAGGGCACATATTGCATGGGGCACTGGGTGTTTTACACAAACAATGAATCATGGAACACTACTTCAAAAACTAATGATGTATTGTATGGTAACTAACACAACATAATTTTAAAAAAAAGGAGGGGGACAATACCTAACACTCAATCTTTGCTAGTTTCTTGTTTACCTCCTTTTAAGAGTAAGCTCATTAGTGGTTTTTTGTTTGGTTGGTTTTTTTTTTGTCTCAACTAAAAGAAGAAAAATAATACACATTATTTTGAAAACTTTTTGAACAGTGTACAAAAGTTAGTCAAGTCCACAATGTCTCATCTCTTCTTCCTCCTAACATGGCTAAGTTGAAAAACCCTTTATCTGGGAAAAGATCATTCTCCTGCCACCTTGTGTAAGATTTTGGCTTTAGCTTAGATTATCCTTTCTTTCCTTTTCTGAAAATAAGTTGAAAATATTAATATCCTCAGTTTCTTCTTCCAAAATATGACTGCTTCTTTACCAAGTGCAAAAGCAACCCATTTTTACCATAGTAAACAGCCTGGACCTAATTTTTTTCGCTCACTCTTTTAGTGAGACAAGTGGAGTGAAGATGACACACCATTTCCAAATGTATTAATAATTGGTAAACCATACTTCTAACTTGAAGGTTTGTTGCCATTAAACTACAACCAGACTCGCTATAATTACAGAGGTAAATTCTTTATATTTACTATATTTGAAATTACCAAATAATACCAAAATAAAATTATGATTATGTGAAGAGTGTGTAATATTAAGAAGATGACTTTGAAATTATTGCTTATCTAAATGAAATTTCCCATTTTATAATCTTGTATAGGCTTCCGTTGTCATTTTCTATTTAAAATCTATTAGAAGGCACTCTTATTTCCCTTAAGTTGGAAGTCAAATGTGGAACAAATTCATCCCAAAGGAACTGATTCTATATTCCACTGAAGACCACGTGGCTTCCATGTGGCATTTTGCCTCTTGCATATTGTTCATCTCCTACAACAAATGGGGGTATGCTCTTTAGTAAACTAATTCAACTCAATTAGAGACATTGTCTTCAAGGGATAACATCATAGAGACTAGAATCAGAATCATACTTTTGGGAAAATTGGGCCCAGGTTTTTCGTTTTGTTTTGTTTTGTTTTAAGATTTTATTTATTTATTTGACAGACAGAGACCAGAATTAGGCAGAGAGGCAGAGAGAGAGGGGGAAACAGGCTCCCTGCAGAACAGAGAGCCTGATGCAGAGCTCGATCCCAGGACCCTGAGATCATGGCCTGAGCCGAAGGCAGAGGCTTAACCCACTGAGCTACCCAGGCGCCCCTGGGCCCAGGTTTTGATGGCTTCTTTCCTCAATCTTATAAAACCTATTTGAACTCTACTGGATGCCAGAACTGCTTACAAATATTTGGTCCCTTGTAATTTTAACCTTCCAGTATTCAATGCACCTGATCCATGTAATATCCTATTTTATTTTTGTCAAATGAAGACTCTCAAAGTGTGTTTCTTGGGAGACACTTTTCAATTGGTTGCTTACATTTCTGCATTTATTATTTGTTCTAGACCATCCTTTGAAGATGGTTGTATTGAATAGAATTGGAAGACAGAAATAGTATCTTTTTTTTTAACTTAACCTGTTGTGTTTGCAAATATTATCTCTGCCTGTGTTTTGATTCTTCTTGTGGGAACTGAGGCTCAGAACTGATATATAACTCCCACCCCTACACACACACACACACACACACACACACACACACACACACACACACACACACACACAAATACTGTTAATATTCTGGCTACCTCTATTGCTGTGAATAATAAACTATATTATTTCTGAACCATGAGTCTGCGTCTTCTATCAACACCCAAGAAACCACGGCAGACTCATACACCAGCTTTCAAATAAGGGAAAATAATCTCAGATGCTTTATATTTTTTGATAGTGTTACCTACTTCTGAACATATGACTGAACACATATAAAGCTGGAGCCATGACCATTTAGAGCTTCTTCTGTGGACGAACTATGCATTCACTAGTAAACAAAAGTAGTTTCATCTTTTTTTTTTTCCTCCTGGACACCATTTCCTCTCTCACACTGTTGCTCAAATTGGATGGAGTCTAAGGTCCTTTGAGGAAATTTTTGTTTAATGACTCAAAATAAAATAGGAAGAGTCTAAAGTGCTAAAAATAATTCTAGATAAAAGGTATAAGATCATGCCAGAAAGGATAGTAATTTTACCTAACAACTGCCTGTTCACCCCTTATTTGTTCATTAACTAATCTCCAAATTCCTGACTAAATCACTTTTGTAAGCCAGAATGTGAGCTAAAACTGGGATTTTAAAACGTTTTCATTTGAAATCCAGTTAGTTAACATATATGGTTGTATTAGTTTCCTGTGTACAATATAACATATAGCACTCGGTGCTCATCATGACTTGTGCTCTAATTAACCCCCATCAATTATTTAATCCATCACTCCTTTCAGATCCCCTCAAGTAACCATCAGTTTGCTCTCCGTAATGAAATGTCTGTTTCTTGCTTTGTTTCTCTTTCTATATCTTATTATTTTCCCCTTTGCTTATTTGTTTTGTTTCTTTTATTCCATATATGAGTAAAGGTATTTGTCTTTCTCTGACTGACTTATTTCACTTTTAGCATTATACTGTCTAGTTCCATCCATGTTATTGCAAATGGCAAGATTTCAGTCTTTTTTATGGCAGAATAATATTCCATTGTATATACATACCACTTATTCTTTATTTATTCATCAATTGATGGATACTTGGGCTCTTTCCATATCTTAGCTTTACAAATAATGCTGCTAGCATCCCTTTGAATAAGTTTTCTTATATTCATTGGGTAAATACACACCAACAGGATTGTTGGATCACAAAGGACTTCTATTTTTAAATTTTATGGAAATTCCATACTGTTTTCAAATATGGCTGTACCAGTTTGCATCACCACCAACAGTTCACAATTGTTACTTTTTCTTTTTTTTTAAGATTTTATTCATTTGACAGAGAGAGATCACAAGTAGAGAGAGAGAGGAGGGAGCAGGCTCCATGCCTGGCAGAGAGCCCAATGTGGGACTTGATCCCTGGACCCTGAGATCATGACCTGAGCTGAAAGCAGAGGCTTAACCCACTGAGCCACCCAGGCAGCTCCCACAAGTGTTACTTTTTCACATCCTCTCCAACACCTTTTGTTTCTTGTAGTGTTGATTTTACCCATTCTGACAGGTGTGAGGTGGTATGTCTTTCCAGTATTGCTTTGCAATTTCCTGATGATACATGATGTTGGACATCTTTTCATGTATCTACTGAACATTTGAATGTGTTCTTTGGGGAAACACTTGTTCATGTCTTCTATCCATGTTTTTATTGGATTATTTGTTTTTGGATGTTGACTAAAAGCTGGATATTAAGTAACACACAAGACTGTTTCCTTGAGCTTAAATTTTATTTGCACGAGTATCATTAACAGGAAAAAATATGCATATGTGTATGTACAAGTGTGTTTATGTATACATCTATCTATCTATCCTCTATCCCCTGTCTTCTAATTGTGGTAAATCCTGTAAGGTGTGGAATGGGATAGTCTGAAGAAATGTGCTGCTGAATATGTTGGGTAAGCAAATTTAATTGTACTCAGATGCATTGGATATAAGTGAATCACTCAAATGAGTTATTTAATATTATATAGAAACAAATTAAAATTTTATGTACTTGAAAATAATAGGTAGTTAAAATAATTTTTGTTGTTTGTTGTTTTTGTGTCTTTTTTTGTTTATATATACTATGGCGTGTATGTTTATGGCTCCCAAAATCATATTATGAAATCTAACTCTGGAAGTGATAGTATTAAAACATAGGGGCCTTTGGGAGGTGATTAGGTCATAAGTGGGATTACAGTCCTTTTAAAGGAGACCCCAGAGAGTTCTCTTGATTCATTCATCATGTACGTTTACAGTGAGAAGATAGCCATCTATGAGGAAGTGGGCTCTCCCTGGATCTGCCCATTCCTTAATCTTGAACTTCTCAGTTCTAGAACTGTGAGAAATAAATTCCTGTTCTTTATAACCTATTCAGTCTATATCATGTCCGTTATAGCAGCCTGCATGCAGAAGGACACTATAACCTAAAACGAGAGCAATAAATATAAAGTTTCAGTAAAGTCAGTTGGTACAATGATTTTTACTTAGAGAAGACATGCTGCTTCATGTTAAACCTTGATATTGTATATGTTTCTTGAAGGGCCACTTCTTACTCCTTTGTGTGTTCTCCACAAAGTCCAGGATGATGCCTTACATAAAGGTAAATACTGTTGGAAATATATACTTCTCTAAAATCTTATTTTGCCTACAGATTACTTGGATCCACTTTGCCTTGTGTAGAATATTTGAAATATATTAAGAACAGAATGTCTCTCTCAATAACATTTAGAATCATCATTAGTTTATGACTCCTGACTCATTTGTTTATGCAGTGATACTTACTGCAAGAACACTGAAGTTTATAATATAATTTTTGAATTAATCACCAAGCTAGTTTATTATAACTTATGAAAAAATAATTTCTCATGTTGGTTTAATTCTGCTCTTATGTTATGCTCATGAAATTTTCATTAAAATAAAGTAGAAAATAGAAGTAAATAATAAATGAAAAATAAAAAATAATAAATAAAAAAACAAAAGTAAAACTCTTGTGGAATGTTAAACTTTTCTTACTTATTTTGTTTTGCTTTTCCTCTACCATGCTGGCAAAGCTGTATTTTGCAGATAGATACAATTTTCTAGTTGCTAGGTTTGTTACTTTTGCTAAAATTTTCAAAATATAAGAAGTTGAATAGTCATGGATTGTTTATTAAACTCCTTATCTACACATATAAAAATAAAATAATGATGGTGACCTGGGTATTTCTAAAATTGTATTCTGTTTTTCCATATTATGTTTTACAATGTAATTAATAAAGATTCTGCATATATTAACACCCATCCCCTTCTATCTCATCTGTATGTCCATTACAGAGCATGTATGATTTCTGTTCATTGCTATGTTGTGGTGAAGAGATTGTCTGAAGTAGTCCTATATTTATGCAGGTAGATCTTAAGCTACGGTGCTCTTGTTTATTTGCTTGTTCCTGATCAGTATGTCTGAAAGATGGTAACTATTGCATCAGGTATGACGATTAAAAATATTATTGGTGCCTGATACACTGTGATGAAATAGGTAAGTCGATTCATAATTTGTTAATTAAATTAGAAAAAAATTCCTTTGGATTTGTCCTTTATTAAGAGTTTGTTATTTTAACAAATTCCTTGGGATGTTTTTTGTGTAATATATATCACATGCCTCAACCTTTAAATTTGAATGTAGAAAAGAGTTATCAGAATGAGCCTAGAAAATATTATGATGAAATATTTGTGTTCTGTTATATTATGTTAACTTAGGAAATAATGGTAGTTATTTTTATTAGCATTTCCTACATTCCACATGCCCTTACAGATGAGATATCATGGTTTTCCTATTCTTTTTATCGTGGTTGTTATATTCTTCATGATCAATAACAATCAATGAAAATTCGTAACATTAATTTTCTTTGGGAAAGTGATATTTAGCAAGAATCCATGACCAAAAATTTTAGCTGTTGTTCTTCCAGGAGATGAGACTATCAATGTTTCCGAAATTTCAAGAAATAGAACTTATTAATTGTGTTGGTTGATGTTTATTGTCTCTGAACGTAGAGGTGCATAATTCAATTTAAAATTTATTTTGGGGGCGCCTGGGTGGCTCAGTGGGTTAAAGCCTCTGCCTTTGGCTCAGGTCATGATCCCAGGGTCCTGGGATCGAGCCCCGCATCGGGCTCTCTGCCTAGCAGGGAGCCTGCTTCCCTTCCTCTTCTCTCTCTCTCTCTGCCTGCCTCTCTGCCTACTTGTGATCTCTATCTGTCAAATAAAATAAATAAAATCTTTAAAAAATGGAGTGGACCTCAGGGGGGTGCTTATCTGAAATTGAGGGATATTATAAAGAAAATAAAAAATAAAATTTATTTTGAATTGAAAACAAGATCTTACTGAAGTTTAGGCATCCCACTTTATATCAGGCCTCCAGTACATTCTAATTTAATTATAGAAAATATCATAAACATGAATGTCACTTTTCCTATTGCATTTATACTGAAACTGCAATGACTCAAAGATGTCAGATCTGAAAAGCACTACCTTTCTACAATTTCTGTTTCCTAGGAGGAATGGATATACCATTTTAGCACAATTATCCAACAGTATTCAAAATCACCATGAATTTTAAAACATAGTTATTACACCCTAAAAATCAAGTATAAAAATGTATAAACAACCAAATCTCTATCTGTAAATGAAATACTCTCACACAGACGGGTTTTAAAACTTTATAACTTAAGGAATTTGATAGCACAGACTCAGGGTAGTAGTTTCAGTGCCTACAGTATACTTTCAGGGAGAGAGAAATGTAGGCTCTGAGTCTGCCTAGAGATGACCTAATAGTGGTTCTGCCATTGTTTGTTTTTGAAAATACGTTCCTGGGCATCATTCAGAAAATGCAGAGTTTGGCAATTTATATAAATTAAGGATGATCTTTTTGAATGTTTGTCTTTCACTACATCAAATTAACATAATTGGACAGAAATTCCACTAAATTAAGCATTGTTAGGAAACGTGTAAATTGGAGCTGCTCAAATTAGTTGCTCTTTGAACTATGTGCTCTTGGTTCAGGATTAGATAAGGAGTTTGAAGGAAAACCTAAACCATTGCTTCCTTTTTTGAGAGAGTCTTAGCATATTTTCTTAAAATTAGCTGAAATAAACAATGTGTTTAGTCGCAAAGTGATTTGCATTTTTGCACAAACTCCCTATCTCCTTGAGAATTATAACAAATATTTCATGAAACATCATTGATCTTTACTTTGTGACACTGCTGTAAAGTACATTCAGAGTTGCCAGTTAAAAGTGTTAGTGTTGAGATGAAATGTCATGCATTTTTCTTCACTTCCATGCAAATGAACACAGTAATTTATTAAGACACAATGAAGAAAAAAAATTGACAATGAGTTCCAGATTTTAAAAATCACTTGCCATTCAATCCAAATTGTGAGTTTGATCGGTTACCGAACACTTTATAATGCACCCCCGGTAATTTTACAGAGATTATTTGTTTCTTACCAATTCGTGATTATTCTGTCTTGCAATGCAGAGAAAGCTAACTAATTTAAAATAAACTTCCGTTAATTTTGATTGTTATAAACTTAAAATTGATTAATTTCCATATACAGAGTTGAAAATGTTCACAATTTACATTAAATATATATTCTGTGTATACCTTGGAAAAATTATACTGAAAATTGAAATTAAAATGATGTTGTATATAGCTGCAAGAAGCCGCCTGTCCCATTTCATCTTACTATATAAGTTGTGTCAGGTAATTTATAAAATCCCTACTGCATAACAAGTCCATTTTTGTTGGAATGGGTAGTAGTGTTTCTTCTTATTTCTAAATAAGAGTTGGTCTATGAGTGTATCTGCAACTGTATTTTTCCTAAGTGGCTTCATGGTCTTGAACTGAGAAAGCTCAGAACATTAAACATCAAAATAATATATTTTGACATAATTAGACATCAAGGAAATGCAATTAAAATGACACTGAGATATCACTACACACTTACCAGAATGGCTAAAATAAAATATAATGACAAGACCAAAAGAAAACAATATACCATTTGATGATACACAATGGCAAGTTGTACCATCACTTAACCATCTCAGACTAGTGTAGTGTTAAATTTGTTTTTCTAAGCAATGTTTTGGGTCACTTACCACTTTTCAAGGATATAAAGTGCTACCATTTTACTTAAAACTGTGAAATTTGGTCAGATTTAAATTTCAATTTATGTTAAAACATTCTGTAGACTGTGTTAAACTTTGACATTTGTTCCCTCTGTTCAGTGAATAACACTATATCATATTCTGAAAAATACGCTAATTTTCATTTTGAAAAAATATCCCTTTTTCCTCTTATGGTAATTATTAATATGAATTAATAGTAGAATTTGATATGGTTCCATATGCCCATAAATACTTTATTGTATATTATCAAATTTAATAATGAATATAATGTACTTCTTTGGACAATATTTAAAGACCAGTCTACTCTTAAAACAAAAAAAATGGAGACGCACTTCTTTAGTTCACACAAATTTCATTTTATTATATATAAAACCTCAGATAAATTTCAAAAAATCATATTTTATTAAAATTATGTCTACTTAAAAATCTCATAGAAGAGTAAAACCATCAAAAATAAAAAAAAAAACACACACAACACACACACATCACCCATGTATTGGCAAATCACAATGGCTGTAACAATACATTAGGCATTCCACAGTTAAGGGCTATCAAAATTTCCATCAGTGGCAAAAAAAAGATTTGTATCCAAATGGACTGATTTTCCAGAATCCAAGAAAAAGTCTCCTAGGGTTTATTTAAAGATAAATATTTGAACAAATACTTCTTAAATTTAGGAAATTCAGAACATAAGATTAAAGAATATTTGCAGTGTAGACTATATTCAATCCTTCCTTCAAAATGTGCCTTTGAGTACATAATTCTGTTTTCTCTATCTAAATTGAGCTGTCCTCCAAGGAAGTTTTCTAAATGTGTGTCTCTGTGTGATAAATGTTCTAAGACCTAACATGCTTCATTGTATTTTTACTGTGCTCTCAAATTTAATCAATAATTTGGCTTGATGTATAATATCTAGTTTCAAATATCTTTTCCATCTATACAAACACCCAGCTGTCTCCTTTATATGCTATTACTATTGAGAATTCTGCTGTCAGTATTATTCTTGTACATTTTAGGTGATCTGTTCTTCTCTTGGGCATCATTTATGCTCTTCTCTGTTTTTGATATTCTTAAAACTCACCATAATGTATATGAGTGGTTTTGTGTGTGTGTGGTTTTTGTTTTGTTTTGTTTCTGATTTCTCATGTTTGGCATCATTTTAAGTCTGGTATCTTTTATCTTTCTTTAATTCTCCAAAATTTATCTCAGTACTTATTTAAATATTTTCTTTATTTTTTTTTTCTCTTCTGCTGCATTTGGGCAGAAGCCATTAATTTGTTTTTTGTTTGTTTGTTTTTCCCAACTCAGTTATTCTTAGTCTCCATTTATTGTATTCTTTATTTCAACAAATTTCACTTAATTTATATTCACAGTATAGTATCTTTTCTTTGTATATGTATATCATTATTTTATCATATACTTTTAAGCTATTTTTAAAAATATTTAATTTATTTATTTGACATTGAGAGATCACAGGTAGGCAGAGAGGCGGGCAGAGAGAGAGGAAGGGAAGCAGGCTACCTGCGGAGCAGAAAGCCCAATGTGGGGCTTGATCCCAGGACCCTGAGATCATGACCTGAGCTGAAGGCAGTGGCTTAATCCACTGCGCCACCTAGGTGCCTCTAAGCTATTTTTTAAATTCCTGTTCCAATAACACTTGGATTGCCATATAAAGTTAACCACATCATCTTTTTTAGGTAAGTAATTGTACTTTTTATGTGCATAGTTATTTTGGTCCATGAGTTCAGCTCCTCTTCGGACCATCAAATCTCTATAAACATCTGGGTATGCTAGGATTTTCTAAGCAACAATAAAATACATTGAAACCTGGTAGCTTAATTATAATAATGTTTTCTTTCTCAATCATTCACAATAGTATTACATTCTGAGTAGCTTCCTTCTATTTTGCAGCTATAGTGTTTGGAAAAACTTGAATTGTGATATCACTGTGATAATGTGAATTAGTCAGGGTTTTTCAGAGAATCGGGAAGAGAAAACAAGGAAGATATTCTCCAGGGCCAACTCTAGAAGTGACTATTAAAACATCTGTCCAAATTCAATTGAACAAAACTCAGAAATGCCATCTCCAGTGAAATACAAAGAAGATTATATATAGTTCTGGGCACACACATCTCATTTGACCCAATGATGTACATCAATGAAAGACTGAAGGCCAATCACCACTCCATGGGAGAATTTAAAAATAAATTTACTAATGAGGCCAAGAATTCAGAATCACAAATACTTCAGAACTAATAATAACTGCCTTCACTTGATGTTATTCTATAAGATAAATCCTACGATCAAGTTTCAATTTTAAATTCTTACAATTTTAAATTCTTAAATCCTTATGAAGAAGCATCATTTGGAGGGAGCAGTTTTCATAATTTATCATCCATCAGCCTTTTTTTAAAGATTTTATTTATTTATTGGACACAGAGAGAGAGAAAGAGAGAGAGATCACAAGTAAGCAGAGAGGCAGGCAAGCAGGGAGGGAAGCAGGCTTCCTTTTGAGCAGAGCCCGATGTGTGGCTGGATCCCAGGACCCAGAGACCATGACTTGAGATGAAGGCAGAGGCTTATCCCGCCACCCACGTGATGAGAGAGCCACTCAGGTGCCCCTCATCCATCAGTCTTAATTGATTGGAGGAAAATGTGTGGAGGAATAATGCCTTAGGGAGCTAATCTCTCTATAGGATTTTCAAGTCTTTACCCCTTCAAGGCTTTTGTACAGTTCTGATAGCCTCTAAACATCCAGCTGATTTCTACAGTGACAGGCCTGTTAAAACCTGTCTTCAAACCAGGAATAGAGCTTGAAACATACCAGTCAAGAGCAACTTTGAGTCTTTTAAGGAATTTATCATTTCTTTGTTTTTGGTTAATATCTGAAATAGTTCCATATTACACTTGCATAATTTCTCCAGAGTTGACTTTGAAGGAGGCATTCAGTTCCAGCTAGTTCCATATTTTGGCAAGAACTATAATTCTATATAAAAAAAAACTATTTTAGGGCACCTGGGTGGCTCAGTGGGTTAAAATCTCTGCCTTCGGCTCAGGTCATGATTCCAGGTTCCTGGGATTGAGTCCCACAGTGGGCTCTCTTCTCAGCAGGGAGCCTGCTTCCATTCCTTTCTCTCTGGCTGCCTCTCAGCCTTCCTGTGATCTGTGTCAAGTAAATAAATAAAATTTTTTAAAAAAAAACATTTTATACCAGTTATTCATGTTTATTAACTAAGATATCACAATACAAATAACAAACAGTTGCTCTTAATACCTTCAACCAAGATAAAAAAAAAATATGTCATATTTTCTCCAAAAATTTTATATCATCTGATAGGTCAGATATATATAAAATTACATTTAACATTTTAAAAATATCAGCAAAAATTTTTTCATTTAAATGCAAATTTGAAAAAAAATCTACTTTCCGAAACACGACTTTTTTTTTTTTTTTTTTAGATTTATTTATTTATTTGACAGAGAGAGATCACAAGCAGGCAGAGATAGAGAGGAGAAAGCAGGCTCCCCGCTGAGCAGAGGGCCGATGTGGGGCTCGATCCCAGGACTCTGAGATCATGACCCGAGCCGAAGGCAGCGGCTTAACCCACTGAGCCACCCAGGCGACTTTTTATCCTATTTTTTTTGAATTTTGTCGACAACTGATAAAATGTTTAGCGAGACTATAAAATGTTAGATCAAAAAAAATGATTAATACATGTAGGTTCAAATTATTATGTTCCATTAAAAATGATTTAGTCTTGATGAACATCTGTTTGGTAATATGTTGTATCCAGATATAGTAAATTAATGATATATATAAAATTATAGGGAAATGACACCTTCCGTTCCATTATGAGTAGAGCTTTTAAAATGCTATTTGTCACAACCTGTCATCTTGTCATTATGTAGCATTATGTAGCATTTAAAAAATGTATACTCTTCACTTCGAAGTCTTTTAGAAATCTAAAATATGACTTTCTATGGTTTGTGTTTCCATATTCCTTTCTTGCCAGTTTGAACAAATCCACATGCTTTGATTCAAAGGTAATAAATTCCTCTTATTTGGAAAAATGATGTTTATTTTTGTTCTCTCACCCTTCGCAGGTGGTTTCATTTTAGCACACTTCAGAGTTATAATTTCATGCTTATTAAAAACATTTATTATGATCTACATAGATGAATGAAACTTTTATTTTATTAAATTATTTGCCAAAAAATCTGTTATTTTAAAAAATGTATTTCCTTTGAAGGGTTATTTTAGAGCGTTCAGAGAGGATCTAGGAGTGTGGTATTATGCAGTATTTTAAGTAGGTATGAAATGGTTATTTATATGATTGTTTCTTTAAGTCTTATGTATATTGTCCATTATATGCTATAAAATATTTTGAAAGTAAATTTAAAGTATGTTTTACGTAGTTTATTTTTTGGAAAAAATATTGAAATGACTTGTGAAATTCAGTATACTCTCAACATTAATTTATTCTGAAATTTACCAATTGTCTATTGAACCTATTATATGGCAGATATTACTTCAGACTACACTGGTAAATGAAATACTTGTCTTTGTAGAACTTTTATTTTCATGGGTGAGACAATTAACAGCTATAAACCTTAATAAAAATTGCATAGTCCATTCAAAAATGATGAGTACAATGGGGAAAAAGAAAAATTCGATCAGGGTGAGAAAAATCAAGGTTGCTAGGCAGGGGATGGGGAACTAAAATTTTTAATAGGAAGATCAGGGTAGTTACAATGAAGCTGACAATTGAACAAAGGTATGGAAAGGTGATGAATTTGCCCAGAACTATCAGCAATAAGGTCACTCCAGACAAAGGAATTGGCTATCTTGAAGGCCATAAGGTTGGATCATGCCTGGCATATCTGAGGAATAGCAAGGAGGCCACTGTGAGTGACTGAAGAGTAGCAGGGAAAGAGGTCACAGAGGTTAAATGAGTGGCTAGATCATGTAAAAGCTTAGAAGTCATTGTAAAACTCTGGCTTTTATATTTGGAAACTTACTGTGTGATAGAATTTCTGCTAATAACGGAGAGTTCAAATGTCCATAAAATTTCAAGGACTCTTATTCTAGTAAGACAGAATAAAGAAAAAGAGTTCATTTTTTCACATGGTGTAACAAATGCTCGGAGATCCGAGTGTAGGAAGCTATGGGAGCACAGAAGAAGGCACTAAAATCACACCAATATATTTGATGACTGTGACTATATATAAATTTGTATTTTCTAGATTTTTTATAGTCATGGAATCACACAGTATATACTATTCATTGCCTGGCTTTTCTTTTTTTCTCAGCATCATTACTTTGAGAATCTCCAATTGTAAATAGTTCATTTTGATGTTGAATAGTAATCTCTTGAATGAATAGATCATAATTTGTCTTTGCTCTATTGATGGATATTGATGAACATTTCCACTGTTTTCAATTCTTCTTAAAAATAAAGCTGCTATGAAATTCATATACAAGTCCTTGTATGAACATAGGGTTTGTTTCTCTTGGTTAAATGCCTAGAAGTAAAATGGCTATTTGTGTAACTGCAATATATTTTGCATTTAAAAAAATTTTCAAACTCTTTTCCAAAGTGGTGGTATCATGATATATGCCAACAACAGTTTAGATTTTTTGTTGCTTCCCAATCTAGCTCAGACCAAGTACAATTAGCCATTATAGTTTTAGCCATTCTAATAGATATGTAAGCATGTCTCATTATGATTTTAATTTGTATTTCTTTAATGTCTAAATGTTGAGAAATTTGTCATGTGCTTATATGCCATCCATATCCTTTTGTTGACATGTCTCTTCAATAATTTTCTTCACATGTAAAATTGGATACTCTGTTTGGTTATTAGTAAGGTTTTTTTTTTTTTATTCATTTTTTAATAATCAGAGTTGATGTCCATTATCAGATATATAATTTGCAAATCCCTTCTCCATATTTACGGTTTCTCAATGGAGCTTTGATAGCTGTGTCTTTCAAAAAATATGCTACTTCTTTCCTGGTACACGGAGGTATGACTAGAACATTATCAATGTTGACCTTTGCAAAGAAAATCATGGCTTAAGATATAGGTAGTCTGTGGTTGTTGGGAGTGTTCTGTAATATCAAGCATATCTAGTTAGTTAATAATTTTGTTCAAGTCTTACATATCTTACCAATTTGATGGCCATTTGTCTATATAATCTTAAAATAAGGGTGTTGAAATTTTTTTCCATTTCTCTTCTAAGGTAGAAGTTATGATTTTTGTTCTTAGTTTTTCCCTATATATCCCCAAATCTGTTATTAAGTATTAAGAGTCAAGAATTATTATACTCCCTGATGAATTCATCCTTTTACTCTTCTGTAATTTTGACTTAATCTTTATGTCTGATAATGAAATTTGCTTTAAAATCACTTTTCATTATCTTGATATAACCACCAAAGTTACAGTGTCATTAGTGTTATTATAGCATATTTTTTCTTTTACTTTTTAAAGCACTTCTTTATTTAATCCTGACAAAGAAACAAAACAGCTTTTTAACTCTGGAAGCATCTTTCCAAATTATCTTTTTTTTTTTTTTTTAAATAAAGCAGTAGCAATTTTTGTTTAGGGACCTAAAGTGAAAGTAGATTTATTTATTTATTTATTTATTTAGTAAAAGATTTTATTTTGTTTATTGACAGAGAGAGAGAGAGAGAGAGAGAGAAGAAGAAGAAGAACACACAAGCAGGGGGAATCACGTGCAAAGGGAGAGGAAGAAGCAAGCTCCTTGGGGTGCAAGTAGTCCCATGCAGGACTGGATCCGCTCTACACTGGAATCATGACCTCAGTCAAAGGCAAACATCTGCTTAAACAACTGAGTCATCCAGGCACCCCTAGAAAATAAAAAAAAAAAGACCTTTTAAAAACATTTTGCTTCTTTCTTGTATTTTTTTTAATATTTTACTTATTTGACAGACAGAGAGACAGGAAGAGGAACTATAAGCAGGGCAGAGGGAAAAAGAGAAGCAGGTTTCCCACTGAGCAGAGAGCCTGATGTGGGGCTCCATCCCAGGACCCTGGGATCATGATCTGAAAAGAAGGGACACTTATGGAGGAAGCCACCCAGACACCTCTTTTCTTTGTTTTTAATATATGGCAATGGATGCTTCCCAGCCACGAGGAGCATATTACCCATTGATTAAATCTTTGAAAACAACCTATTTAAAAAGGTGTGTAAATATATACTTACTCAGATTTATACACTTTGTGTTTTCTTCATAGTTTGGGGCTGGACCCCATGGTCACAACACTGCTTCCAGTCTTTGCCTTCCCATCTTTTGATACCAGGTATTTGGTCAGCAAAGCAAATTAGTATCAAAATTAATAAGCCCTTGGCACCATATCTCTGGAGCAGGGGTTGCTCTTAGCCAAGGCCCAGAGCAGTTGACCTCCCCTCGCTAGTGCTATAGCCCCAAGGACTAGGTACTCCATGCCTCAGTCTTACATGTTATGCTAAGAAGACAAAACCAAAACAGGAAAGCTCTGACAGCTTTCACTGGCGTGCCTCATCTGCAACTCCCTCGATGTCCAGGCAGTTCCAGATGACAGGGAGGGGTCTTGGTCCAACATATGGGAGGGAAGGAAGTTGCCACGAGCAAGTATCTGCCTCTCTGTTCCTTTCTTTCATGAGCAGATTGTAAGTAGGAGGAAGAGGAAGGGGAAGAGAGGTGAACTTCAAGGGGTGAAGGCCTCAGGTAGGCAGCTGGCTCCTGCCAGTAGGAAAGGGACAAAGGAGAAGGCAGTGAGTCTTTCAGGGAGAGTGGGGGGTAAGGGTTACAGCTTATGACGGAATTTGGACAGGAGTAATAGGGATACTAGTCATTTGAGTCCACCATTGGCAAGCTGGGCTGGGTGTCAGGGCAGATAGGCCTCCCTGGGCAACGGCATATGAGAGAAGGTGGAATTCTTCTCTGAGGAGCAGGTGGAGCTTTGGGTGTTGGGAAAGCATAGACAGTATTGTTCCAGGGCCAAGGACAGGTCCGGGTACTCCTGGTTGGAGGTCAAGGCCACAGTGTGATCCAGGTCTTCTACCAGCAGCTTGAAGGTACCACATGCCAGCCACCCCTCATTATTGTGTATAACTCTCTGGTGCACTTATTGGCTTATCCATCAAATGACTCCTTCAGCAGCTTGTAAACCACCTCCACAGGCACTCCGGGATATGGGAGGCTTCCAGAGTGAACATTTTGCACAGGATCACGCCAAGAGACCAGAAGTCACTCTGGTGGATGTAGATCTGGTCAAACATGGCCTTAGGGACCATCCACTTCACAGGCAGTCCACTGTTGTTTGTCTTTTTATAGTAACTGATGTGGTGATATCTCTGGCAAGGCTGAAGTCTGAGATATTCATCATGTTGTCCTTTGTCACCTCCACTTCTTGGAGGCAAGGTACTCCATGCCTCAGGCTACCTGGTAGGCACAGGATACGAGGTCCTTGGAGGAGAGTTGCTTTGCTGCATTGTGGCTGATATTGTAACAGTACTCCAGGTCAGGAGGCCTTTGGGCCTGCAGGTACTCCTGTATGTTGTCTTTGGAGGCATATTCCATGGGAGTGTACGAAGGACCGTCCTGTGTGCAGGACCCAGCAGGTTGATGGTGTCCTTGTGCTGTCCAATCATCTTCATCATCTCCATTTCTGAGATTAGGTTTGACAGCTCTTTCTCTGTTGCATCTGACTTCAACATCTTCACAAACACTTTAGTCAAATGGTTGGATTTGTCTTTGTCCAGCCCAATGGCCTCCTCCAACACCACCTGCCCAAAGTAGGCCTGTCTTAGGGGTCTGCCTAAACTGCCTACAACCAGCCTGCCTCAAGGCAGTTATGAACTCTAGATTATCCTCAAAAACATTAAACCACAAGCTAAAAATTCTCTTCACTAGGTCTCTGTCGCAGGTCTAATTTTCTTATCTTTCATCATTTATCTTTTTCCTAATTCTTATTTTCAGTATAGTTTATTTTGCTTCCAGGTGTTTCCCCTGGTTTCTGTATGCGGTTTCATAGGGAAGAATTATCCTGTCTTAAAATTATTTCTTGAGCATTCATTACATCTCTCAGTTAAAATGGGTTCTTTTATGGTATTGATTCATTTGAGTTTTCTCAAAATGAGAAGAATTTTCAAAATGGTGTTTTCCTCAAGATTAGAGTAGGTCTTAGCCTCATGTTTACTCTTTTTGAAATTCACTTTTCAAATTCTTGTCCCTCTTTTTATCTTTTTAAATTAAAATGTTTAATTTTTACTATTTTTTTATTTGAGTATAGTTGATATTCAGTGTTACATTGGTTTCAGGTTTTCAATATCTCCATACATTATTCTATGATCACTACAAATATAGCCATCATCTGTCACTATATAACACTATTATAATATCATTGACTATATTCTCTACACTGTCCCATATCTCTTTTTAAAATCTCTGATTTTTATGTTTTCTGTTATTCCAATTTTCGACCATCATTTTACTTGGTTACATTAATAAAATATGCCTGATTACACACTCTTTGCTGAACACCATAGCATTTGATTTATAGTAGTCTTCTTCTTTCTTCTTCTTCTTCTTCTTTTAAATTAACATATAATGTATTATTTGCCCCAGGGCTACAGGTCTGTGAATCGCCAGGTTTACACACTTCACAGCACTCACCACAGCACATACCCTCCCCAATGTTCATAACCCCACCACCCTCTCCCTACCCCCCCCCCCCCCCCCCCGGCAACTCTCAGTTTGTTTTGTGAGATGAAGAGTCTCTTATGGTTTGTCTCCCTCCTGATCCCATCTTGTTTCATTTACTCTTTTCCTGTCCCCCAAACCCCCACATTGCACCTCCATTTCCTCATATCAGGGAGTTCATATATTAGTGTCTTTCTCTGGTTGACTTATTTTGCTAAGCATAATACCCTCTAGTTCCATCTATGTCAACGCAAATGGCAAGATTTCATTTCTTTTGATGGCTGCATAGTATTCCATCATATATATATATATATATATAATATATATATATATATATAATTCATTTGTTGATGGACATCTAGGTTCTTTTCATAATTTGGCTATTGTGGATATTACTGCTATAAACATTTGGTGCACGTGCCCCTTTGGATCATAGAGCAGTCTTCTTTACCTCTATCAGAACCCCAGGAAGCTTTATTTATTTATTTACTCACATAAACAGATGATCCTACACAACGTTCTTTGATGTTCAAATGTATTATAATGTCTTACCGCTTAACACTATGCTTACTGCTCTCTTTCACTGTCTGACTAAATCCTCATCATCACTATGCCATTTAATGAGAAAGAACATTTGAACTCAGAGTTCTCTCCATATCAGGGAATGAAGGCTCCACCCTTCTGTTTGTGCAGGTAAAATAAATGTTGATATTGTCTGTCCTGCACATACCCCATCCTGTTCACCAGAATATTCACCATCAAAATATATACAAAATGAAAACCATACCTCACCACTTCTATTACCACCCAGCATGCAAAAAAAACACCATCATATGTTCCTGAATTATTGACTTGATTGATAACCCCACTTCCACACATACTGCACTCCTTTCTCCCTGCAAATTTATTTTGGTACAGCAATTTAACCTAAAAATCAAGTCAGATGATTTTATTCTGCTGTTGAAAGTCTTTTGGTATCTTCCCCTTTCATATTAAATAAAAACTGAAGGCGTTTCAATGTACTAGAAGGTCATACATCAATACGTTCTTCCTTTCTCCACCACTATGAACTCCTCATTGGCTTCCTTGCTTTTCCTCAAAAGTAACAGACAATCTGTTCACACAAAGTCTATATACTTACTTGCTCTGCCTAGAGCAATCTTTTCCTTTAATATTTGTATAACACTCTCCTTCACTTCCTGGGTCTTTGTGCAAATAACATCTCCTAAATGAGATATAACCACCCAAAACAAAATAAAATTAACTTTCATCCCAGCATTCTGCAATGGCTTTTACCTTTCTTGTATCACCAACAACCGTCAATCATTATTCTATTACTGGTTTATTTTCTTATTTGAGACAGAGAGAGAGAGAATTGGGAGGGTGCGCAGAGGAAGAAGAAAACACCCCACTGTCTAGAAAGCCTGCTGGGGAGTTACATCCCAGGACCCTGAGATCATGACCCAAGCCAAAGCCAGTCACTCAATGCACTGAGCCACCAAGGTGCCCCTCTATTATTGGTTTATTTCAGTATTATATTTCAAAAGAATGTAAGCTCTTTGTGGTCAGGTATTTTATATGTTTTATTAATTGAAGTATTCTCAGAAAGGTAGCTGGCAGATTGTAAGGGCTCACTAAACTGTATTTTGTTGTTATTATTGGGCTCCTTTATGGGCTTTACCTCTTACGCTAGAAGTCTATCCTTCAGATGTAAGCAATAAGAATAGAGCCCTGCTGCCTGTTCAAATGTGTAAAAAGCCTGTATTAAGTGGATATTTTAAAAGCTAAATGAATGGCTTAATAGTTGTATATAGGGGGAAAGGGAACATATTTTCCACAGTTCAGAACTGGAGTTCTTTTATAGAGTTCTTGTACAAGCCTACACTATTGAACGATAATGGGCAGTTGTACATTACAATTATACAAACACTTTGGTAATTTATATCCTTTTTTTGTAATTCATGACTGGAACATTTAATTCCTTAGGAGCATTATAGCATTTCAACTTTTCATGTTCAATAAACTTATTGGGGTTGCTACTTTTTTTTATTCCAATGGAGAAATAGTCATGATTTAATCTAAATAAAGTGTTACTGATTGTGTTGTTTTCTAGGAATGAGTCGCACATGCTAGTTTAAAAGTTTTGTTAAATTCCCAAGTCTGTCACTGATAAAAGCCTTTTGTAGATTAGTAACTTGATCAAAATGGAAAAGTTATGTAACACCAATTGTTATACTATCTTTGTTTCCATCTTGCATTGTAATAACACCCATCTTAACTCTATTTAAGACAAATCATTGCCAGATGGATTTCTGGCATTGATTGCATGATATGAAATCTAGTATAACTAAAAGTTTTTGGTTTTAGTAGCATATAAATCAATTTAGAAAAAATATATGTATTTGAATATAAGATAAAGTTTTAAATTATTTGGCAATAGTAAACTAAACTTTTTTTTTTGTAAATTTTTATTTTCTAAAATTTCATTGAGCTCTTTTGCAATAAGAAACAAGTTACAAAAAATTAAGGTTTATTTACCCCAATTCAAAATTATTAGGAATATAATCATAGAGGTTGAAGTATTTAAAATATTGAGCCCAAAATATTTTATTAGGTAAATTCATGAATGCTGAGCATTCACTGTTAAAATATACTAATACTATTTATAGACTGGTAGAAGCCTAAAATCAAATATTTATTAAATATTTATATCCATATCTTTTCATGGCTTGGTAATTCATTTCTCTCGCATTAAATAATATTCCATTGTTTGCATGTACTACACTTTATTTGACCTTTCTCCTATGGAAGGATATCTTGGTTGCTTCCAAGCTTTTGTCAGTTATGAATAAAACTACTATAGACATCTTTGTGGGTATAGATTTCATCTTCTTTGGATGAATACCAAGAACTGCTACTGCTGAATCATCTGGCAAGAATATGTTTAGTTTTGTAAGAAACTGCCAAGTTGTTTTGCATTCTTTATTCTCAATAGACATGGAAGAACATTCCTGTTGCTCCACATCCTCACCAACATTTCATGTTCTGTTGTCAGTGCTCTGGATTCTGGGTATGTACTGGTGTCTCTTTTTTGTTTTAATTTGCATTTTCCTGATGACATATTATGTGAAACATATTTTTATATGCTTATTTGCATTCTGTAATGTTTTCTTTTGTGAGGTATCTGCTAAGGTCTTTGGCTCATTTTTAATCAGGTTTTTCCCCCATTGTTGAGTTTTAAGGGGTCTTTGTGTATTTTTGATTATCAGTCCTTTGCCAGATGTGTATTTTGCAAATTTTTTCTCATAGTCTGTGCTTTGCCTTTTCATTTTCTTGGCATTGTGTTTCACAGAGTAGACATTTTTAAATTCATTGCTTGTGCTTTTGTAACTAAAGTTATTGCCAAAACCAAGGTCATTTAAATTTTCTTCTATATTACCTTCTACATGTTTCATCTTTAGGTTTATAATCCAATCTGAGTTAATTTTTGTGAAGAGTGTATGATATCTGCCTGGATTTATTTTATTTTATTTTTTTATTTTATTTTATATTTTTAAATTTAGCTTCACCATTACTCCAGAACGATTTGTTTAAAAGATTGTATTTTGCTCTCTTGTATTGCTTTTGCTTTTATATTAAATATAAAATATAATTGATAATATATATTCTGTTGCTTTAAACTAGTCTTTCTGTGGTATTACAGTATCTTGCTTACAATTATCGTTATGGTAAACTTTTTTTAAAGATTTTATTTTTTTATTTGACAGAAAGAGAGAGATCACAAATAGGCAGAGAGACAGACAGAGAGAGAGAGATGAGGAAAAGCAGGCTCCCTGCTGAGCAGAGAGCCCAATGCAGGACTCGATCCCAGGCCCCTGGGATCATGACCTGAGCCTAAGGCAGGGGCTTAACCCACTGAGCCACACAGGCGCCCCATCGTTATGGTAAACTTTGAAGTCAGTCCTCAGTCTTTGTTCTCCTTCAACACTATGTTGACTATTGTGAGTCTTTGCCTCTCCATATAAACTTTACAATAAGTTTGTTAATATTAAAAAAAAAAGAACTTGCTGTAATGCATTAATTGTATAGATAAACTTGGAAACCAGTGACCTCTTGAGCTTAGCAGGAGATAGACCATGGACATCAGTTGTCACAGTGGTGCCTCTGGCAGAACCTATTGCAAATTCCTAGGCAAAATGAGACCTCAAGGATCTGAGAGAATGTCTAAGAAGTACTTGATACATCCCTTGGGTATAGTTTATTGAAGTGTCCACCTGTCTGAAAGCTGGGGAATCTAGATAAGGGAGGGAAAATTAGTTATGATAAAACATATCAGCAAACATCAATAAATTTTGTAAAACTAATTGTCATGACTCATATACAATATGACCAACAGAGGGACCATCAGAAGGAAAGCATCAGTTATGTTTATTGTGAAATTTTTTATTCAAAATAAAGCAATGTGAGGGGAAGACACAATGAGAAAATTACCATTTTTTAAATGGTTAAACTTCTTACAAAATGGAATAGGTTTTATATTCTAAGTAGTATATTGAAAAGTAAAACATTGGGGCGCCTGGGTGGCTCAGTGGGTTGGGATGCTGCCTTCGGCTCGGGTCATGATCTCAGGGTCCTGGGATTGAGCCCCGCATCGGGCTCTCTGCTCCGCAGGGAACCTGCTTCCCTCTCTCTCTCTCTCTCTCTCTCTGCCCGCCTCTCTGCCTACTTGTGATCTCTGTCTGTCAAATAAATAAATAAAATCTTAAAAAAGAAAAGAAAAGAAAAGTAAAACATTAAAAAATAAAATTTTAATTAAAAAATTATGTAATTTAAAAAAAAGGTTAAAAAATAGCAGAACCATTTTTCTTATAACTGGAAAATACATTGTATATATATCTATCAAAAATAACTTGTCATGGGGGCGCCTGTGTGGCTCAGTGGTTAAAGCCTCTGCTTTCGGCTCAGGTCATGATCCCAGGATCCTTGGATCGAGTCCCACATCGGGCTCTCAGCTCAGCAGGGAGCCTGCTTCCTCCTCTCCCTCTCTGCCTGACTCTGCCTACTTGTGATCTCTGTCAAATAAATAAATAAAATCTTTTATAAAAAAATTTTAAAAAATAACTTGTCATGTCTGGAATCAGGAGCTAATGGAAAAAAATAATATCTGAGGACAATACTTCTGCCATGTTTTGTGCCTTGTTAATATTTTTAAACCGTCAGGCAACTTTTAGCTTTATTGAAATACCTGCTAAGATACAAGCAGTGCCTATTGGAGCGCTATGACTATAAAAATTAATTGTAAATATTCAAAATGTTTACTATGGTGTCACTATTTAGGTCCACCACCAAGTATGTTTCAGAAGTAAGCATAACTGTTACTCTTCCATTAGGCAAAAGGGCATATATTCAGGAGTTCCATCGGCTGTACCAGGAGGTGAATCAAGTAATGATTTTTGTCTATAATATAATTCACTTTTCAATCTAACATTCCTCATTCCACATTATAATAATAAAATCTAGGAGGAGACTAAAACAAACAACTACAACTACAACTACAACAACCAGCTTTTCCTTCAGTGGAAAAGTAAATATAACTTTATGAGTAGCCTGAAATTTATTTTTAAATATTTTTAAGATAAATGTTTTTGTTAGAAAACCATATATTTTTTATTACTAAGAAATAACAGGCAAAGTTTTATTAACTTCTAAAAAGTCTGGTTACTTCTAATTATCTATTAACTCATCTCTTTATGAAGTAGAACATGATCACACCTATTGTATCTACCCAAGTTTGTATGTTTTGGTTATTTTATGTTTGCTATTTCCTTGCTTAATTTTTACAATATTTGATACATAATAGTATCTTTAAGTCCATCTATGGTTTCACAGAATTCGTTTGAACTTCATAAAAATGTACCATAATTTTTGCACTGTCCTTGTTTTACTTCTCTATTAGCTTTCCAAGATTTATTCAATTTAGAGTGTGTATTTTATTTTTATTCCTCCATAATGCTATGTTTACAAATTTGTATTTATCTGTACTTTTAAAAATATCTTAATTATATACCATTTCTCATCTCACGTAACACTCATGTTACTTCTACACTTATCAGATATTATGTAACTGAAAACCACAACTCAGCAACAATATAGAACACCATTTTTCAAAATTAAATGGCTTACCAGAATCCTTTAATTCTATCCTTTATTTGTATTAGATGACCCTTTATTCTGGTATTTGGCATTGTTCATATGGAGGAAAGCTTATAAGTTGATATTCCATAAATAGAAGGATTTATTATGATTGAGTAATTATTTTCATTTAGAATGCATAGAATATGGTTGATTTAATATTTCTTTCTTACCCTCTGCCTGGAACATAGTGCTATCTATGTAATAGCCACTAAAATATTAAGTTAATTACCTAGACTTTAAACTGCATATTAATAGGAATAACATACAGAACTCTTCTCAGATTGGGACACCTGGGTGGCTCAGTCAGTTTAAACGCCTGAGCCTTTAGCTCAGGTCATGATCTTAGGGTCCTGGGACTCAGTTCTGCAACAGATTCCCTGCTTAGCCGGGAGTTAGCTTCTCCCTCACCCTGCTGCTCCCCCTGCTTGTGCTCTCTCTCACTCTCTCTCTTACAAATAAATAAAATTTAAAGAATAAATTCTTCTCAGATAGCTAATATAGAATATCGTCTTTGTATTCATCAAAGGGAAAGTGCCATATAATAATGAAATTCAGACTACTTCAAATTCATTTTTTAACCAGTAAGAAAGTACTGGAAACAAGCCAAAAATGTCTTCAATGAATTAAAGAAATAGATTGATTTTCAATATCTTAATGTTTCTAAAATAAATTGCAAGATTTTTATACTAGGTATCAGTGTAAATATTCATTATACAAGGATATTCTAAAAATAAACCCGAGAAAACTACTTGACATATATGATGACAAAAACGAGGTTGACAAAAGTCAGTTTGGGTAAAACTTACAACACCTACCACCTGAATGTCTTGTTCTATAATTTAATTATTTTAATTTACAAAAATACAAAAATAATATATCAGAGTAAGTATATTGATAGCTTTGAAGGTATGCTCTGGTTGTGCACTGTTTACTATTCAAAGGGGAATCAAATATGTGATGCTTATGGTGTGACTATATTAAAATTCAACAAGTTCAGAAGCATACGAGGAATAGAATAAAGACAAAAGATGACCCTTACTTATCCTAAAGATAGACAATGGTATATATGTGCTAGTTGGGGAGAGAATCCAGTCAGTAGATGGACGATGTGGTAGTGGAAAAAAAAAGACACAACGTTTTGGTTGAAAGTTTAGCACTATATTTAACAAAGTGAAATTGTGTGTTAATAGCCTTGAATAAAATCCAAAAAATATTTTCAATTCATTGAAGATTATTTTGGAAAAACTTGAAAAATACAACCTGATAAGGATTCCAATAAAAGATTCATAAGCAATACAAGTTTCAGAATTTTTAGTATATTTTCCCTAAAAAGCCATTTGATTTAAATTGAAAAGAATTCTATTTACCTGCCACTTAAATAAGAGGAAATTATTTGGTTTTGTAATAAGTCAATAAAATAAATTAACATATCTTTAGAAAACAGATATGCACACTAATTTAAAAAGAATAGTGCTTAATCTGTTCAGCAAACATTTGTAAAATTCCTTGCCATCAGCTAGCTCTGGAGTTCTGCTAGGTGAGTCAGGCCATGTATGTTACTGCTCAGAGTACTGACACAAAGCAATTGTCCCCTTCACATCCATTTTTTGCTGTTGATATGTCATGCTATGTTGTTTAGAGATCCATAGATGGCCCTACATGAAGGCCTTTTTTTGTGTGTATATGGGTGACTGTGATTTACCTTTCAAATAAGATGGCTCCTGATTTACAATGATTCAACTTATGACATATTTGGCAATGATGTGAAAGTGAAAGTGATTCGGTAGAAACTGTACTTTGAATTTTGAATTTGGGTCTTTATAAAAAGGGCCAGTGACATGTGGTATGGTGCCATCTTGTGATGCTGGGCAGCGGCAGTGAGCCACAGCTCCCAGTCAGCTAGAAGATTACAAGGGTGAACACCTGATATTCTTACAAGCATTCTATATATAACAATTCTTCTTTTTTTAGTGTAATATTTAATAAATTGCATGTGATATTTGATACTTTGTTATAAAATAGGCTTTGCTTAAGATGATTTTGCCCAAATGCAGGCAAATGTAAGTGTTCTGAGTACGTTTAAATAAGCTTAAGGTAAGCTATGATATTTGATAGTTTAGGGGTATTAAATGCATTTTCAATTGTTTATGTGTTTCTCTGTACATAGCCCCCTTGTAAGCTGAGGAACATCTCTATATGTATATGTAGCCTTGGTATGGCTTACATATTATTGGCATGAAACATCTAGAACAGTACGTGTGCCATATAATTGTCTACAACATCAAACAAGTTTCTTGAAAACTTGTGCCAAAGGGGTTATGTCTTTAAGGATTCTTATTTCAGAAGGGTTCTCTCAAACGTAAGATTTTTCAGAAGTTAAGTGAAAATCTGACCAAACTAAACACTTTTCCATTTTCCCTAGTGAGCAAAGATAGCTAAAATCTATCTGCCATTTTCAACACTGTACTCAACGATTTTAATTCTAATGTAAGAACAGATTATTTATATCAAAAACCACATGTTGGCCTAATCTTATACAATATTCATAAATCTCACTCAGAGCCTTGGACACTTTTATTTGTTGAGTCTATATGGTCCTACGGACATTCATCTTTCTTGACCTCATAGCTTCATGTATGTCTATACTTTTGAAAATACATGCATCAAAGTTCCATTGTAAAATGTCTGGGTCATACAATGTGCTATGCTATCAAAATGGTAATAAGCACATACAAATGACCTGATGTAATGAACTGGACCAGATTGCCAGATATCACATTTCATACCAGAAAGAAAGATTCAGTGGTAAGTTTTAAAATGGCCAGCTATGCTTCGACTGAATTATAACTCATTTAACTTCTTTCTTTGTGTACAGTATTATACATTAGTCAGTATTATAGTAAATAAGTATTTGGACAGATGTAAATATGCTGTAATAAAAAATGTTTTTCTTCTTTCTTTTACTTGTAAGACTAGCCACAAATACCATGCCTCCCCCAAAATAATTTGCAATCCAAATTTATCTCTGAATGAATTTATTGCACAGAAAAATATATATATATACACTTACAGTAGACATGTTCAAAAATAGTTACACAACAGCAGGGACCTATATGTAAGCAGTATCATTGTTTTGTTTTGTTTTGTTTCTTTCTTTAAAAAAAAAAGAGGTTTTGTGAAATATTGGAATTTTATTTCCAGGCCTAGTATTTCAAGACAGTTAACTACACTTATGGTGTCAACAGGCTCTTGTTGGCAGTATGATTTTATTGGCTCCATGGAATAACAGCAAGGATTTACTATTGCTTCTTTCTTTTATGACACACACAGAAAAAAAAAATTGACACATTTGCTCAAGACCAACCAGAATCATTTTAACCTATCAAAATTGATAGGAGGCCTTCACTGCCAAAGTTACTGCTGGGTTTTCACAATTCATTGCAGACAATCTGCTACTCCCATTAGGATAAAGGAGAGAAGAGTCATAATCAGGGAAGAAAGCTGGATTAATACTTGTAATTATCATTGAATTATTTAGCCTGCTATAGGATTATTATTATTAGTGTCATTTGATAATTTTCTCTCATTTTATTAAACACAACTGTGAGTAATTACCCTACCTAATATTTCTCTGTATTGCCTGACTAGCTAGCAAACATTCATGAAAATATCCATTTAAATGCTGCATGATAATGCTGTTGAATCAGAACATACCACTACCTGATCCTGTAGCTCTTTGAGGATTTGCAAATCAATTAATTCTATGTTTATTGGATTCTTCCCATACAATTAGAAAATTTATAATAGAGTCCATGAACATTATTAGTTTTACCATTTTAAACCAGCAATCACACTTTGATTTTTACAACAAAAGCAGAAAGATAAACACACACATTTGGATCAGTTTTCTGTTAGTCTATCTGGACTTCAAAATCCTATTCCTCAAGATAATGCACACCAAAGTTCTGGATTAAACAAGAAATTAGATGGCACCTGAACACTTGGTTTAA
Organism: Mustela putorius furo; assembly: GCF_011764305.1. Taxonomy (NCBI): domain Eukaryota; kingdom Metazoa; phylum Chordata; class Mammalia; order Carnivora; family Mustelidae; genus Mustela; species Mustela putorius. Next base: position 240,179 of record NW_025421321.1, read on the forward strand.
TATTCTCAAAAGGACTATGCAACTTATTTCTTACATTATGACATTGTTTTACAAAGATCCACACTTTTATAATGTTAGTATTTTTAATAATCAATAAAGTCAATTAATCATGACTAAAAATCAAACATAAAAATTTCTACTTTTTGCTTTTGCCCCCTCCATTTAGAACATATTTATAGCCTGGTAATTCAAAGGTCCCTATGTTTATGAAAATCTGGACAGAAATAGCTCTAAGATCCCATTCAGAACTTGATATTAATCTAAGTCTTTTGGCTCCATTTATCCTGAGAGCAAAGAGTAGGACAAAGGATTTGAGTACTGTTAGTTTATCTGGGAGATTACCCAAGGTAGAAAAGAATGGGAAAGTGATACAGTGAAGAAGCAACTTTGTCAAAGAGGTACATTGTTGATATAATTGTTGTGGATAGAAAATGAAGGCTTGCTTTTACTGAAAGGTCCTGAGAAACTTCTTTAAGTTGTCCTCATGAAGACCTGAAAACTGACAATTTTACCTTTGGTTCTTATTTCCACTTCACTGAGAGCTGTCCTCAGAGGACATTAACTCTCCTGCACATTTGGGTTGTGTTGGAGACATTCTAAAATGAGAGAGAGAACATGAGATGCTATCAGTGTTAAGTAACTGCAATTTCCCATGGAACTATCCAGCACAGGTTTGGCTATAATCAGGTGTTGGGCCTTGATATCAGAGGGATTTGAGGCAGTATCATTTTAGGTTAATCATTGTATCTGAAATTTCCAAAAACTTCAACTGATGAAACTTTTATTATAAATCTATAAATATAACAATAAATCTACAGTATTCAAATTATTTTCATAGAAATACACAAACAAAGCATCAATTGATTAATATTTAAATGTTACAAAATACTGAACTGAAAGAATTTGGTCATAGAACAACGTGTAAGAAGTAGAGCTTAGGTTTAGGTTAGAACTCAGGATGCATTTGAGACTCAGTTAAGAAATTGAATGGAGGGACGCCTGGGTGGCTCAGTGGGTTAAGCCACTGTCTTTGGCTCAGGTCATGATCCCAGGGTCCTGGGACCGAGCCCCAAATCAGGCTCTCTGCTCAGCAGGGAGCATGCTTCCTCCCCTCTCTCTGCCTGCCTCTCTGCCTGCTTGTCATCTCTCTCTGTCAAATAAATAAATAAATAAAATCTTTAAAACAGAAATTGAATGGATGTCTGACTATCTTATAGGTTTGCTAAAAATCAGTGACTTTGTGTTCACGTGTGGCTATGCAGGAATTTTTAACTTTCTCTAAGAAGTTATTAGATTTGATTATATAAGGGCAGTAAAGGATGGGGAAAAGCAAAGTACAAACCCCATAAAGACAAAGACACTGAGTATGAGAAAAGAGTAATAGATAAGTAGAATCAATGCATTTGAGGAAAATGGGAATTGAAATACACAATGATTGTTGAGTATTTTAGATGGAGAAAACAAAACTAGCTTGCAAGAAGGAAATAACAGAAGACATGTTGTGATGTGATACAGAATACTGGAAAAGGCAGTAACGTGGAATAAAGGAGTAGGGAGAGCATATCAGGTAATTTGGATAGGAAGGAGTTAGGAGATAATTGCTTGATAAATTTTATATGGCCCACTTAAATGCACAGATTTCTCTTCTTTAATTTATACGGAGAACAGGGTGTCCTTTCTCTTCCCTTTCAGAGCACCAGAGGTGTACTCTTTCAGACTGAAAACCTGAAAAGCTCAGGACTCAGTTGCTTAAGCACAGCTGAGAGGACATATTTCAATTAAGATTTACATTTTGCTGTAGGTAGTAGACTGTCAAAAGTGGTTTAACCATATTTTTTCATTTAACAAGAAGACTACAGAGAGTGTTTTCTGGTGTTGGTTCAGAGTCTTAAGAAAGTCAAGTGAAGTATCTTAGAGGTTTTCATGTATTTTATTCACAGTTGCAAAAATTGCTGTTGGAGTTCTCACTATTAAGCCCACATTTCTGGCAGAAAGATAGAGGTAAAAGAGAATGATATCTTGTACGACTGATACTTTGTCATATGGTTACAATGTAACTAGAAAAGAGACAATAAAATATTTGATGTTGTTTTAAGTTTCCTTGTTGTCAATCCCTCAGTGCTTTCTGATATTAAAGGGAAAAGTAGATGGACATTGACCTGGCAACTATCAACACCTGTCAGTCTCTCTTGGATAACCAATATCTCTATAATCTCTTCTTCCCAGTAAAAATAATAAAATATATTCATAACCCACACTGTGCCATCTCAAGTTACTGCACCAAGATAAAATTACAATGATTTTCAGTTGTTCCAAATGGACAGAATACCCTTCCTTATGATATCATGTCTTATAAGATAGATAATTGGCTTGCTACCAATATACCCAGATGTGACTGTGGAAGAGACAGGAAAAAAATAATAATATTTATTTATTCCTTGGGTCGAACCTGTTTACACAGATGCATTACTATTAGAAAAGGTTGGTTTGGGACATTGGAATGAATTTACTTAATGGGTCTGTATGTAATTGGGTTGGAGGAAATTTTTAATTTCTACAAAAATTATTAGAATTCTATCTTATTCTCTTTTGTTAATTTTCACATGTTAACAAAGCCAACATTTTTGTCTAGCAGACAAGATCTTAAATCCTAACAAAACTCCATTTTTTCCTTTTATTTTTAAGTTTGAGAGCCTCATGTTCTCTCATGCTGCTTTAAATACAATTAAAAAAAAAAAAAGAGCTAAATGGGGCAGTAAGACCAGACTTTTTATCTTATTTTATTTATCTTATTTTTAAATAAAAAAGTAAAGATTGTATTTATTTATTTGAGAGAGAGAGAGAGCATGAGTGGGGCAGGGGGATATAGCGGCAGAGAGAGACTGAGATGTATATTCCCTAATGAGCAGGAAGCCCGATATGGGGCTCGATCCCAGGATCCTGACTGAGATCATGACCAGAGACAAAGGCAGATACATGTGCAAAATCCCTTTTTTTCTGGGAAACAATACTTTACAAGAGATGTTTGTAAAAGTACTGGGGAATCAACTTTAATCGGAGATACAAAAATTTAATTGACTTTTGTAAAGCTACAGGGATCCAAATGATGGGACTCCCAGCCCGTTTAGGTTGTGGACCACACAGTATTCTTCTCTGTAATATTTTATTTTCTTCCATGTCTACTAACTCCAGTCCAAGTTCACTGATCTCTTTTTAGATAGTGCGAAACATGGCAAAGCATACCAAACAAGTGCCCAATATTCTACATTTATTACATCATTTCTAACATATAGAAGTGTGTTATCAAGGCTGGTTCTGTGAACGAACCTAATTATGCTAAAGTGTGTTTTGTTCTCCAAGAAATTAAATGCATGATTATCACACAATTATAAAATACTTGTGTCAAGAATTTTTATTCAAAAATTAATAAGAGAAGCAGATATTAAAACTAGTTCACATGGTTATTTGGGATATAAGCAGAGTTGTGCAGCAGAAGTGCTCTGGGCCCATAATTCGGGTTATAGAATTTATGTTCTCTAATGAAAAATCACTAACTTGCATTATTGTTAACAAGAATCTTGTGCATTACCATCAGTTTTCTACATTACAACCTCTTGCTCTACAGTTTGTAAATAACTTTGTCAATAGCAAGCTAATAAACGGGGTGACTCCAATGGATTGAGATAATCTCCAGAGTTTCTGCTACATAATGCCCAGGACTCCATTGAAAGGACACCTAAGAATTTATTTTGCCCAAAAATTTGATCATTTTTTTCACTGTCCTTACCTATTTTCCAAACCTAGTCCTTTTGCTTCACCTTTCAGTCTACGGACAACCCTGTATCTGACTGACTTGTTAATTCTGGGAATGTTTTGCAGATTAATTTGCTTGCCAGAGGTGGTTCCTCTAATTGATGTCTAAGAACCCTAATTAGTTAAGAAAACTTTTTTTAACATTTTCATTGCTACTTATTATTGTTATTATTATTATTGCTAATATCTCTATTATAAATAATTCACAAGGGCATCTTTCTGACAAAAGATAAAATGCTGGCTACTAGTAGAAAAAGTACATTTGACTCTGTCAGTGAAAGTGGTAAAGGGATTTGAGAAAATAAGGCAAAGCACTGGAATTATGTGTTAAAACTTTAAATATTATAGACACATTTACTTAATCTCTAATACTGTTGTTGCTTACAATTAAATAAGATGTTTTCCATGAACCACGCATTACAGCAAATATATTGTTTATACAGATTAAATTTTCATCAAAAGGGACGGTGGCTCAGTTGGTTAAGCAGCTGCCTCTGGCTCAGGTCATGATCCCAGCAACCTCTTTGAACTCAGCAGGAGCAACTTCTTTCTAGGAACATCGCCAAAGGCAAGGGAAGCAAGGGCAAGAATGAACTATTGGGATTTCATCAGATCTGTTAACAAAGCCAAAAGATGACTGTCAGAAGTTATCTGGGTGAAGATATTTGCAAATGACATACCAGATAAAGGGCCAGTATCCGAAATCTATAAAGAGCTTATCAAACTCAACACCCTAAGAACAAATAATCCAATGAAGAAATGGGCAGAGGACATGAACAGACATTTCTGCAAAGAATACATCCAAATGGCCAACAGACACATGAAAAAATGCTCCACATTACTCGGCATCAGGGAAATACAAATCAAAACCAGAATGAGATACAACCTCACACCTTTCAGAATGGCTAAATTGAACAAGTCAGTCAATGACAGATGCTGGCGAGGATGTGGAGAAAGTGCAACCCTCCTACACTCTACGTGGGAATGCAAGCTGGTGCAACCACTCTGGAAAACAGTGTGGAGGTGCCTCAAAAAGCTGAAAATAGAACTACCCTATGACCTAGTGGTTGTAGTACTGGTATATACCCTACAGATACAAACGTGGCATTCTGAAGGGGCACATGCACCCAAATGTTTATAGCAGCAATGTCCACAAAAGTTAAACTATGGAAAGAACCTAAATGTCCTTCAACAGATGAATCAATAAATAAGATGTGGTATATATGTACAATGGAATACTATGCAGCCATCAAAAGAAATGAAATCCTGCTATTTGTGATGACGTGGATGGAACTAGAGGGTATTATGCTTGGCAAAATAAATCAATCTGAGAAAGACAACTATCCTATGATGTCCCTGATATGATGAAGTAGAGATGCAACATAGGCGGTTTCGGTCGTACGAAAAGAAAAATAAAAGAAGATGGGATTGGGAGGGAGACAAACCATAAAAGACTGAATCTCACAAAACAGACTGAGGGTTGCTGGGGGGAGGTGTGTTGGGAGAGGATGGTGGGGGCATGGACATTGGGTAGGGCAAGTGCTATGGTGAGTGATGGTGAGTGCTGTGAAATGTGGAAACCAGGTGATTCACAGACCTGTACCCCTAGGGATAAAAACACATTATATGTTTATAAAAAATTTTAAAAAATAATTTAAAAAATCCATTAAAGAAAAAACACATATTGCAAGCCCAGAGCTAATCTCATATTCAATCAAAAAAGTTTGAAAGTTTTCCCCTTAAAGATCAGAAAAAAGACAAGTGTGTCCACTTTCACTACTCTCATTTGACATAGTACTGGAGGTCCTAGCCAGAGAAACAAGGAACACAAAGAAATAAGAGACTCCAAAAAAAAAAAAAAAAGGAAGAAGTAAAATTTTCTTTTTTTGGATAACATGAACTTACATGTTAAAAAATCCTAAAAACTTCACAAAAAATTTGAATAAAAAAATTTAGTAAAGCTGCCAAATACAAGATCAATATATAAAAGACAAGAATTTTGTTTTGTTTCATTTTTTTTAATATGGAATGCTTCCCAGTTTTTCATGTCATCCTTGTTCAGTGATCATGCTAATCTTCTCTGCATCATTCCAATTTTAGTATATGTGCTCCCAAAGTAAGCACAAGACAGGAGCATTTTAACACTGTAATGATGACCTATCTGAAAAAAATGAAGAAAACAATCTAATTCACAATAGCATCAAAAATAATAAAATACTTAGGAATAGATTTAACTAAGAAGATGAAAGATCTGTACTCCATAAACTACGACATTGATAAAGAAATTGAAGGAGACACAAATGGAAAGATAGCTCATATTTATGAATGGTAAGAATTAACATTGTTAAAATGTCCATACTACCGAAAACCAATTCCTATCAAAAATCCAATGTTAGGGGCGCCTGGGTGGCTCAGTGGGTTAAGCCGCTGCCTTCGGCTCAGGTCATGATCCCAGGGTCCTGGGATCGAGCCCCGCATCAGGCTCTCTGCTCAGCAGGAAGCCTGCTTCCCCTTCTCTCTCTGCCTGCCTCTCTGCCTGCTTGTCATCTCTCTCTGTCAAATAAATTAATTAAAAATCTTAAAAAAATCCAATATTATTTTTTTACAGAAGTAAGTAAAGAATCCTAAAATTTATATGAGACCATAAAAGACAACAAATAATCAAAGCAGTTCTGAGAAAGAATGAAGAAGAGAAATTACACTTCTTGATTTGAAACTATACTACAAAGCCCTCATGCTCAAAACAATAAAGTATACTGGCAAAAAAAACAGACCAATAAACAAGTAGAACAGAATTGAGAGTCCAGAAATAAATCCTTTCATACAGTCACCTAATATTTGACAGGGGCCAACATATGTAATGGGTAAAGATAGTCTGTTCAATAAATGATATTTAAAAATGAATAGTCACATAAACAGTATGAAACTGGAACCTTATATCACTCATAAGTCTTAACTTGAAATAGATTAAAGACTTAAAGGTGATGCATGAAACTACATTTCCTAAAGGAAAACATAGGAAAAATTCTCCTTGACATTGGTCTTGCCAATAGTTTTCTGGATACCAGACCAAAAACACAAGCAAAAAAAGCAAAAATAAATAAATGGTATTACATCAAACTAAAGTTTCTGCATTGCCAAAAAAAAAAGAGAGAGAGAATGAAAACACAATCCACAGAATGTAAGAAAATACTTACAAATCTTATATCTGAAAAGAGGTTAATAACCAACAGATACAAAGAGAAAAAATATATATAATTAAAAAAATAGCAAAAGGATCTCAATAGACTTTTTTTTTTTTCAAAAAAGTTATATAAATGACCAACAGGAGCATTAAAAAGTGCTTAACGTAAAAAACTCCGGGCAAAGTCATTATGTTGTTGTTGTTTACCTCTGAAAAACACAGCAAGATATTACTACCTATTAGAATATATACTACCCAAAAATTGAAACTAACAAATTTTGGTAAATATTGGGGAACATGGGGAACTTATGCACTGTGATAGGGATATAAATTTGTATGGAAAACAGTATGGAGATTATTCATATTATTAAAAGTAAAATTACCATATGATTCAGTAATCCCAGTTCTAGGTATATATCTAAAGGAAACGAAGTCACTGTTCAAAGACATATCTGCACTCTTATGTTTTTATAAAATTATTAACTCTAAGCAAGAGATGGAAATAACTTCAGTATCCATTAATGGATGAATGAATAAAATAAGTATGGTAAATATATACTATGGAATACTACTTAACCATGAAAAATTAAGAAATACTGCCATTTACAACAGCATGGATGGATCTTGAAGTGAAATATCTCAAAGATTTTATATATTTTTTTCATTTATGTATTATGATATCCCTTACATACAGAATCTGAGGAAAAGGCAAACTAATGGAAACTTAGAGTTGAGTTGACAAGGGGTGAACCTGGGGTGGAGTAAGGTGGTCAAAGGGTGCAAACTTGCAACTATAATATGAAAAAGTTCTCGGGATCTAATGTACAGCATGATGATCATAGTTAATAAAATATACATACTTTTTTTTATTGTGCTTCCCCTTATTAAACTTTGCATATATCACATTCTTACAAGTTGAAAGTTTATAGCAATCTTGTATAAAAGAGGTCTGCTGCCACCATTTTTCTAACAACATTTGTTCATTTTGTGTCTCTCTGTCACATGTTGGTAATTCTTGCAATATTTCAAGTTTTTTCATTATTATTGTATTTGTTATGGTGATCTGTGATCAGTAATTATGACCCACTGAAAACTCAGAACTAGTTTACTTAAGGTATATACATTGTTTTTCTTTAAAAACATAATGCTTTTGAACAGTACAGTATAGTGTTTATTTTTTATATGCACTGGGAAACATAATTTTTTATATGCACTGGGAAACCAAAAAAAATAATAATTTGACTTAGTTTATTGATATAATCAGTTTATTGAGTCAGTCTGGAACAAAACCCACAAGACCTCTGAAGTTTATCTCTACTATACTATATACATAAAAGTTGCTAAGAGAATAGATCTTAAAATTCCTTACGATACATGCATAAAAAACAGTGGCAACTATACGAGATAGTAGATGTATTAACATTTTTGTGTAGATTATATTGCAATAAAGATGTATACCAATTTATCAAATTGTACAAAATTTACACAATGTTAAACGTTTGCAATGTTATAAGAAATCATTTCTTAAATTCACAAATTATTTTATGTCGTTTTTTTTTCAATAAAGCTGGAAAAAACATTTTGTAGAATTAATCTATTTTTCAAAAAAGGAAGTAAGGAAGTAGAAACTGCAACTAACTCTGAAATAATAGAATATAAAATCCATTTTCGTTATATACACTGTGACAAAAACTATTAGTTTACAATAAATGAGTTCTTATGAAGCATGAAGGATGGTCTATAAATAAGGCTGAAAGAGCTCAGTTTTAAGGTTTAAATTTAATATCTTCTTTTGAAATACTAAACTGACCACCCAGTTTTCCAAACATAAATATCTTAACTGCATGAATTTATTTCATACAACTCTATAATCTAGTTTCATAAGAAAGCAGCATGCAAATTTTGAATAAGACAGACTTGCTTAAGTTTCTTTATGTTCAACAGTAAAGGATACTTCCCTAAAAATAAATAGAAGAAAAATCAGCATATTTATTATGATAATCATTATTCATAATGAGATTCATATTGAATTAGGGAATATATATCCTCAGAGGGGGTAAAGTAAAATGAAATTTATTTTGGTAAATGTGTCTGTGAATAGTCAATACAATGCCTCAATATAAATGAATATTACCATTTTGAACAATTTAATTACTATTATTAGAATTTTTATAAGTATAAAAATAGCTATCATTTTAGCATGGAATATGAGACTCTCATGCTCCATGCTTCATCACATCCACACAACAACTCTGCATAATAAGTATTATCATCACCATTTCATGGGTGAAAAAACTGAGGCTAACACATTTAGATAACTGGTTTATGATTACATGGCTAGTAAAGATGCATCACACTAATTTAGGCTTTATGATTTCAGAATTGTACTCTTTCCACTGCACATTCAATTACTCTGTAAATACTTGGCCTGTTTTCATTGAGTTCTTTAGTTTTATTCAAGTGGTGATGACTTAAAGCTTCATTTAAAGGAAGCTTAAAAAATTCATTTAACCAAAAGCTCCCAAGAATTAAAAATGTCATAGATCTAATGTAGACATGGATATCATTAGTTAATGGGTAACTATATATTTTCCACTCTAGTGAGATAACAATCAGAGTATTTTTCTAAGTTTTAGTCTCTCAGAGTTAAAAAGGACTTTGTTAAAATAGAAATATTTAGACAAAGGTGATCAAAAGTCTGTATAAGGTCACCTTAAGATAAATATTAGGAAACTGAGGAAACAAATGGAGATTTGAACACTGAGCTATGATATAATGAATGGTTTCAAGTATTTAGTAGAAAAGCCCTTTAAAGCCTGGTCTTAGCCTAGCATTGCAGCTTCTGGGATATCTGTCTATCTATCTATCATCTATCTATCTAGATATACATTTGAAAACTTTTTTAACTTAAAGATTTTGAGAAATAGAACATTATCAGCACCATAGAAGATCTGTTTATGATAACAACCTAGCCCCTCCTCCCAGTTTGTTAATATTCTCTCTTATTTAATGTAACATTGTGCAAATAGACCACTACTGATCTGCCGTTATGAATGAAATAGCTATAATCATCTGTTTGCATATCCTGGTGAAAATATTCATTTAGTTCCATGTTGTATTTCTAGGAATGGACCAAATCTTTATTTTTATTTTTAAGTTTTCTAAATATTGTCCAACTTACCTCAAATGTTTTCATTATGGGCACTTTCATTCTTTCACATTCTTGCAAGACAATTTTACTGTTGCCCAATATGGTAAGTGTGTAATAGTATGTCATTTTAGGTTTTAACTTATTTTTAATTTAATTTAATTCCAGATTCATAATAAAGATAAACAGTTTTTATATATGAGTGGCCATTTGGATTACCCTTTCTGTAAAGTACATGCTCAAATCTTTTGATATCTTAACATTGTGTCATACTGACTTCTTTAATAGTAGATTTTCTGAATGAACTTTTAGCTGTGTAGGTCTTCTCTATTTTATTTTGAACTTGTTTTCATTTCAAAATCTTTATACTTATTTTCATAATCTGCTTTTATTTTGCTTTATCTATTATCTATCTATCTATCTATCTATCTATTTATTTGCAAGCAAGAGAGAGCGAGCAAGTGAGAGCACAGGGAGGGATAGAAAAAGAAGAGAAAAGAATCTTAAGCAGGTTCCAGGCTCAGCACAGAGCCCAACTCTGGGCTCTATTTCACAACCCTGACATCATGACCTAAGCCAAAATGAAAGAAATAAAATAAAATTAAGGTGTTAAAAAAAAAAAAAGGAAAAAGAATTGGAGGTTTAATTAAGTGAGCCACCCAGGCACCCCTGTGGTATCTTAAATTAGCTGTCATATCTTTAAAGTTCTAGAGTATCCATTTGGTTCATTTATAAAACCTTTCTCAATATCATTTTTAGTTTCAGTTTTTTGTTCAATTTGCTTCCCCTCTCATTTCTTTGAGCAGAGTAATCAAGCCATTTTACAATCTTTATCGATCATTTTAACATCATACTTAATCCCATTTTGTCTATCAAATCTTGTTAATGGTTTTTCTTTGTGTGCTTTGTTCCATTTTGCTATGTTCAAGACATTATATTTGAAACTCTTATTGAGTAGGGATAATTAAGAGCTATAATAATGGTATGGTCCTCCTTGGCAGGATTTTCTCTTATATCTGAGACTCTACAAGACAATCATACTCCAAATTCAGTGATTGACTTTCTCAGTTTACACAGAAGGCAAGGTAGGCTATAGTCTTATTTCTGCTTCTCCTTGTGCTTTGGGGATCTCAACTTAAATTTGGGTTGTACCAAAGTCCTCAAATTTGATTGCTGCTGGATTTTGAATTTTGTTTCTCTAGTATCAAGAGTCTATTAACAACACAGTTCAGTGTGTTTTTTGTTTCAAATGCTCTCATAGCTAAAATGGCTTCAGGGCATATATCTCTAGGCTCTCATTGTATTTCGTATTTTGGCCCAGTAATCCCACACTTAATTTTTATAATCATTCTGATATTTTTAATTTTAAAAATATTGTCTGGATTTTTAGTTGTCTTAAGTAGGAGTTTTTAGATCACCATTCCTAGAAGCAACAACAAATATACATGAAAATGTCGGCAGTAGTTTATCACATCTTTATGGCTTTGAACTTCCATAAGCTGAGGCATCCTTCTCTAATCACTTAGGCTAACTCCAATTTACCCTTTAAAACAACACAAGAATTGCTTCATTCAAGAACATGTTCAGGGATGACTCTTCCCCACTGTTCTTACCAACATTCCCACACACTCTTTGCTACCCACACCTTGTTTATGAATTTTCATTAGGTATATCAGCGTGACCAGAATTTTCCTCTATTGTATTTTTGTCCTTTAGAGCTTTAATTAAATATGAATTCCATAGAAAGTCTGTCCCTTTTCTTTCAAAAATGGGTTCATTATTTCTTCTCATTCTTTGTCAGAAGTTACTTTATTAGAGAAACTTATAGCTCTATTGTGACTTTGGAGCCTTTACAGTTTTTTGACTGGAAAAATCACCCATCCCTGAGATTATTACGCAGCTTCCTAGCTGATATTATTCAGAAATCTGTTCAAAACAGACTTTTTCAGGGAGGCCCTTTCGGACCACTCAGTTAAAAAGCCTCTTCTCAATCACTGCTCTTTTTAAAATGTGCTTATTTAGTTCAAATATGCATCACTATTAAAGAAAAATCAGTACGATTTTTTTTTTTTAAGTTGGCTTACCTATTATCTATCTCTCCCACTAAAATGATTCCTCTGTGCTGGGGTTTTGTTGTGCTCATCTTAGGCCAGGCACTCAATAAATTGTCTCTGAATGACTGAATTGTTTGACTCCCTTGCTAGATTCTCAACTTCATGAGGCCAAGGATTGTTCTATTCAGTCCTTCTTTATCCTCAATGTCTGTTATACTGCAGTCACTTACGTGACTAATGGGAAAAATCACAGAAAGAAAGAGTTAAAACTACAGAAAAACCCTGTAGCTTCAATAACACAAAGCTTTCGAAAATTATTTAGCCCAGGAATTGAATACTGGCTGCACTTGCGATTTTTTTTTAAATGGTATTGAATTTAATTTAAATGGAAATACTTGAATGGTAGAATAATAAAAAAATTATAAAAGCAACTGGCTCCTTAAAGTAAGAATTATATATGGCATCTCTTCTAGAATCAAAATTTTCAAATGTCAAACATCTGAAAGCATAGAAGGAGAAGTAAGAGTGTGAATTGTACTTCAATGCTCTCTTCTTTATATTCAGCAAACAGCTTCATTCACACCTTTCCAATTTTTTCAACTCTTTTGACAAAGCCTTCAGAGGAGTTCCTGCTGATGACAACCATCACAGCCAAACAGGAGAAATTTTATAAAGAAAAATAATAGCATGTTTTTCCCAAGTTGTTAAGGATATGGTGAAGCTCTGTCGGATTCAAAGGAGGAATGTGCAGTTCCATGCTATATATCATAATAACTTATTTTAATAGTGGCTTTTCAATTTTTCAGATATATCCATTTACTGAAACCACTATCAAATAAACAAAAACAAACAAATTAACAGGGGTTCCAGACAGAAGTTATCTAATCTAATCTAAAAATAGCACATGTTCACAGAATACACAACACATATCCCAAGTACTACTATAGGTTTCAAGTAGGACTCAAAACAATAGTAAAAATGATTCAGACCCTACCAGTCAAATCATAAATGGGACCTTAACTGTAAATCCTTATCTTTAGATCAAAGCGGGTAATTGGGTGCTGAAGATACATTATAGAACTAATATGTTATAGAACTCCTCTGAAATGAGTCATTTATTCCATCACTTTTCCTGCACAGCTGCTGACCCATGTTTTGGTTCCTGGAAATAGCTGCTACCCTGTCATACTTCTTAAAAGCATATATATATTGATAACTCTACTCATTCCTTCATTCCTCTGTGACTGTCACTGTGTTAAAATGTGGAGTCAGCTGACTCACTTGTGGTGGTAATAAAGTAGAGGAGTTTGCAAAGTATTTTGTTATTTCTAAAAATGCAAAAACCAAATTACATTGAAATCATAAGGGGTGTTTCAGGGAGAGCTGTAGGATGTGGTTTCTTGTGTAATCCACAGAGATTAGCTCCAACACATATTTAAACTCTCCTCTAGGAGCAACCTTAGTGGTAAAGCAAGAATATAAACAGATGTATACGCACCCTGGCACAAAATTATCACTTATGTTTGGCTTCCTAGTCTCCTCGTGTTACTTATTTATCTTAACTTCTCTCTGAAATCAGGGAACACAGAATCTCAATCAGTTGACATTTTTTTCTACTGAATTACCCAATAGTCTGATCATACCCCTAAGACTTTTTTAAATTATTTCACTCAAAATCCCAAATCTGCTTTGCCTGCTCATCTTAGTACACTGTAATTTGATTTCAAAATGAGGACAGTTGTCAGTAATGCCACATTCATTCATCTATTTTACAATTCCATGTACTTATAACTATGAACATATGTTAATAACATCCATTCCAATAAGCCACCCTAAATTTATTATCATGAAACAAGACCTCAAGAAAGAGAATTCAAAATCATCCATGTATTTGCAACTTATTGCAATAAAGCCTTTATCAATAGACTTCCCTGTGCACATGGTGGTCAAATTGCTGGTGAAAACCAGCCAGATCTATTACAAGCTTTCTCATGGCTTCTAGGTAACCCAAGTGAGCCTTTATTGATACTGGGAAGGGATAAAGCAGGGAAGGAATAAACAGTGGTGTAAGAATTGGCTAGACAAAAGTAATGACTCTCCTTACAAAGTGAGTATTTTAAAGCAAAAGGGCCTGTTGGGAATATTGTTTTATAAAATAGTGGTTTTTTTAAATTAACTTTTTAAAATTCAATTAGTTAACATATAGTGTACCATTAGTTTCAAATGTAGATTTCAGTTATTCATCCATAGCATATAATAGCTAATGCTCAGTACTTACTGTTATAGCTTCTTGAAAGCAGAATTTTAACCCACTGAGCCACACAGGCGCCCTTGAAAGCAGACTTTTAGATCACATTTTCTGATTACTTCCATGTAGTACAACACATTCTTTCCTGCTAGCAACCTTCAAAACATACTGTTTGTTAGAGGAATTTCTTTAATAATAAATAAATAGGAATTTATTTAAATTTATTTAAATATTGCACACTGTTTCAATGTTCATAAATAAGGTGATGATATTATAGCCATTCGTTGGTAGCACTGATATATCACTTTCTTTTTACTTCTCAGTGCATTCTCTTTACACAAATTAGATATATATTTTAAAAGAATCTGAATCTGTGGCAAACTTTTAAAAAACCCAATACAGTAAAAGTTTATCATTTTAAGTAATCTCAATTATCTTCCTCAATTGTGATAGCATATCCTTCTATCTAGGCCAGATATTTTATGAGGGATTTGAAGAGACATACTTTTCGAAATTTCACTTTTCTCATCTGCAAAATGCTTATCAGGATCCTACAATAAAGTACACTTACAAATTTTTTGATGAAAATTTATTTATTTATTTTAAGATTTTATTTCTTTATCAGAGAGAGTGGGCGAGAGAGCAAGCACAGGCAGACAGAATGGCAGGCAGAGGCAGAGGGAGAAGCAGGCTCCCGGCCGAGCAAGGAGCCTGAGGCGGGACTCGATCCCAGGATGCTAGGATCGTGACCTGAGCCAGAGGCAGCTGCTTAACCAACTGAGCCACCCAGGTGTCCCTTTTGATGAAAATTTAATCTGTATAAACAATATATTTGCTGTAATGCATGGTTCATGGAAAACATCTTATTTAATTGTAAGCAACAACAGTATTAGAGATTAAGTAAATGTGTCTATAATATTTAAAGTTTTAACACATAATTCCAGTGCTTTGCCTTATTTTCTCAAATCCCTTTACCACTTTCAGTGACAGAGTCAAATGTACTTTTTCTACTAGTAGCCAGCTCTTTGTCTTTTGTCAGAAAGATGCCCTTGTGAATTATTTATAATAGAGATATTAGCAATATTAATAATAATAGTAATAATAAGTAGCAATGAAAATGTTAAAAAAAAGTTTTCTTAAATAATTAGGGTTCTTAGACATCAATTAGAGGAACCACCTCTGGCAAGCAAATTAATCTGCAAAACATTCCCAGAATTAACAAGTCAGTCAGATACAGAGTTGTCCGTAGACTGAAAGGTGAAGCAAAAGGACTAGGTTTGGAAAATAGGTAAGGGCAGTGAAAAAAATGATCAAATTTTTGGGCAAAATAAATTCTTAGGTGTCCTTTCAATGGAGTC
Source organism: Mustela putorius furo (assembly GCF_011764305.1). Taxonomy (NCBI): domain Eukaryota; kingdom Metazoa; phylum Chordata; class Mammalia; order Carnivora; family Mustelidae; genus Mustela; species Mustela putorius. The sequence goes on from NW_025421321.1 coordinate 255,984, forward strand.
CTGGGCATTATGTAGCATAAACTCTGGAGATTATCTCAATCCATTGGACTCACCCTGTTTATTAGCTTGCTATTGACAAAGTTATTTACAAACTGTAGAGCAAGAGGTTGTAATGTAGAAAACTGATGGTAATGCACAAGATTCTTGTTGACAATAATGCAAGTTAGTGATTTTTCATTAGAGAACATAAATTCTATAACCCAAATTATGGGCCCAGAGCACTTCTGCTGCACAACTCTGCTTATATCCCAAATAACCATGTGAACTAGTTTTAATATCTGCTTCTCTTATTAATTTTTGAATAAAAATTCTTGACACAAGTATTTTATAATTGTGTGATAATCATGCATTTAATTTCTTGGAGAACAAAACACACTTTAGCATAACTAGGTTCGTTCACAGAACCAGCCTTGATAACACACTTCTATATGTTAGAAATGATGTAATAAATGTAGAATATTGGGCACTTGTTTGGTATTCTTTGCCATGTTTTTCACTATCTAAAAAGAGGTTAGTGAACTTGGACTGGAGTTAGTAGACATGGAAGGAAATAAAAAGTTACAGAGAAGAATACTCTGAGGTCCACAACCTAAACGGGCTGGGATTCCCATCATTTGGATCCCTGTAGCTTTACAAAAGTCAATTAAATTTTTGTATCTCCAATTAAAGTTGATTCCCCAGTACTTTTTCAAACATCTCTTGTAAAGTATTGTTTCGCAGAAAAAAAGGGATTTTGCACATGTATCTGCCTTTGTCTCTGGTCATGATCTCAGTCAGGATCCTGGGATCGAGCCCCATATCGGGCTTCCTGTTCATTAGGGAATATACTTCTCAGTCTCTCTCTGCCGCTACATCCCCCTGCCCCACTCATGCTCTCTCTCTCTCAAATAAATAAATACAATCTTTACTTTTTTAATTAAAAATAAGATAAATAAAATAAGATAAAAAGTCTGGTCTTACTGCCCCATTTAGCTCTTTTTTTTTTTGAATTGTATTTAAAGCAGCATGAGAGAACATGAGGCTCTCAAACTTAAAAATAAAAGGAAAAAATTGAGTTTTGTTAGGATTTAAGATCTTGTCTGCTAGACAAAAATGTTGGCTTTGTTAACATGTGAAAAATAACAAAAGAGAATAAGATAGAATTCTAATAATTTTTGTAGAAATTAAAAATTTCCTCCAACCCAATTACATACAGACCCATTAAGTAAATTCATTCCAATGTCCCAAACCAACCTTTTCTAAGTAATGCATCTGTGTAAACAGGGTCAACCCAAGGAATAAATAAATATTATTATTTTTTTTCTGACTCTTCCACAGTCACATCTGGGTATATTGGTAGCAAGCCAATTATCTATCTTATAAGACATGATATCATAAGGAAGGGTATTCTGTCCATTTGGAACAACTGAAAATCATTGGAATTTTATCTTGGTGCAGTAACTTGAGATGGCACAGTGTGGGTTATGAATATATTTTATATTTTTTACTGGGAAGAAGAGATTATAGAGATATTGGTTATCCAAGAGAGACTGACAGGTGTTGATAGTTGCCAGGTCAATATCTATCTACTTTTTCCTTTAATATCAGAAAGCACTGAGGGATTGACAGCAAGGAAACTTAAAACAACATCAAATATTTTATTGTCTCTTTTCTACTTACATTGTAACCATATGACAAAGTATCAGTCGTACAAGATATCATTCTCTTTTACCTCTATCTTTCTGCCAGAAATGTGGCTTAATAGTGAGTACTCCAACAGCAATTTTTGCAACTGTGAATAAAAAGCCATGAAAACCTCTGAGATAGTTCACTTGACTTTCTTAAGACTCTGAACCAACACCAGAAAACACTTTCCATAGTCTTCTTGTTAAATGAAAAAATATGGTTAAACCACTTTTGAAAGTCTACTACCTACAGCAAAATGTAAATCTTAATTGAAATATGTCCTCTCAGCTGTGCTTAAGCAACTGAGTCCTGAGCTTTTCAGGTTTTCAGTCTGAAAGAGTACACCTCTGGTGCTCTGAAAGGGAAGAGAAAGGACACCCTGTTCTCCATATAAATTAAAGAAGAGAAATCTGTGCATTTAAGTGGGCCATATAAAATATACCAAGCAATTATCTCCTAACTCCTTCCTATCCAAATTCCCTGATATGCTCTCCCTACTCCTTTATTCCACGTTACTGCCTTTTCCAGGATTCTGTATCACATCACAACATGTCTTCTGTTATTTCCTTCTTGCAAGCTAGTTTTGTTTTCTCCATCTAAAAAAGTCAACAATCATTGTGCATTTCAATTCCCACTTTCCTCAAATGCATTGATTCTTCTTATCTATTCCTCTTTCTCATACTCAGTGTCTTTGTCTTTATGGGGTTTGTACTTTGCTTTTCCCCATCCTTTACTGCCCTTATATAATCAAATCTAATAACTTCTTAGAGAAAGTTAAAAATTCCTGCATTGCCACACGTGAACACAAAGTCACTGATTTTTAGCAAACCTATAAGATAGTCAGACATCCATTCAATTTCTTTTTTTTAAGATTTTATTTATTTATTTATTTGACAGAGAGAGATGACAAGCAGGCAGAGAGGCAGGCAGAGAGAGAGGAGGAAGCAGGCTCCCTGCTGAGCAGAGAGCCTGATTTGGGGCTCGGTCCCAGGACCCTGGGATCATGAACTGAGCCAAAGACAGTGGCTTAACCCACTGAGCCACCCAGGCATCCCTCAATTCAATTTCTTAACTGAGTCTCAAATGCATCCTGAGTTCTCACCTAAACCTAAGTTCTACTTCTTACACGTTGTTCTATGACCAAATTCTTTCAGTTCAGTATTTTGTAACATTTAAATATTAATCAATTGATACTTTGTTTGTGTATTTCTATGAAAATCATCTGAATACTGTAGATTTATTGTTATATTTATAGATTTATAATCAAAGTTTCATCAGTTGAAGTTTTTGGAAATTTCAGATACAATGATTAACCTAAAATGATACTGCCTCAAATCCCTCTGATATCAAGGCCCAACACCTGATTATAGCCAAACCTGTGGTGGATAGTTCCATGGGAAATTGCAGTTACTTAACACTGATAGCATCTCATGTTCTCTCTCTCATTTTAGAATGTCTCCAACACAACCCAAAAGTGTAGGAGAGTTAATGTCCTCTGAGGACAGCTCTCAGTGAAGTGGAAATAAGAACCAAAGGTAAAATTGTCAGTTTTCAGGTCTTCATGAGGGCAACTTAAAGAAGTTTCTCAGGACCTTTCAGTAAAAGCAAGCCTTCATTTCTATCCACAACAATTATATCAACAATGTACCTCTTTGACAAAGTTGCTTCTTCACTGTATCACTTTCCCATTCTTTTCTACCTTGGGTAATCTCCCAGATAAACTAACAGTACTCAAATCCTTTGTCCTACTCTTTGCTCTCAGGATAAATGGAGCCAAAAGACTTAGATTAATATCAAGTTCTGAATGGAAGCTTAGAGCTATTTCTGTCCAGATTTTCATAAACATAGGGACCTTTGAATTATCAGGCTATAAATAAGTTCTAAATGGAGGGGGCAAAAGCAAAAAGTAGAAATTTTTATGTTTGATTTTTAGTCATGATTAATTGACTTTATTGATTATTAAAAATACTAACATTATAAAAGTGTGGATCTTTGTAAAACAATGTCATAATGTAAGAAATAAGTTGCATAGTCCTTTTGAGAATATTAAACCAAGTGTTCAGGTGCCATCTAATTTCTTGTTTAATCCAGAACTTTGGTGTGCATTATCTTGAGGAATAGGATTTTGAAGTCCAGACAGACTAACAGAAAACTGATCCCAAATGTGTGTGTTTATCTTTCTGCTTTTGTTGTAAAAATCAAAGTGTGATTGCTGGTTTAAAATGGTAAAACTAAAAATGTTCATGGACTCTATTATAAATTTTCTAATTGTATGGGAAGAATCCAATAGACATAGAATTAATTGATTTGCAAATCCTCAAAGAGCTACAGGATCAGGTAGTGGTATGTTCTGATTCAACAGCATCATCATGCAGCATTTTAGATGTGTGGCTAATGGATATTTTCATGAATGTTTGCTAGCTAGTCAGCCAATACAGAGAAATATTACGTAGGGTAATTACTCACAGTTGTGTTTAATAAAATGCGAGAAAATTATCAAATGACACTAATAATAATAATCCTATAGCAGGCTAAATAATTCAATGATAATTACAAGTATTAATCCAGCTTTCTTCCCTGATTATGACTCTTCTCTCCTTTATCCTAATGGGAGTAGCAGATTGTCTGCAATGAATTGTGAAAACCCAGCAGTGACTTTGGCAGTGAAGGCCTCCCATCAATTTTGATAGGTTAAAATGGTTCTGGTTGGTCTTGAGCAAATGTGTCAATTTTTTTTTTCTGTGTGTGTCATAAAAGAAAGAAGCAGTAGTAAATTCTTGCTGTTATTCCATGGAGCCAATAAAATCATAATGCCAACAAGAGGCTGTTGACACCATAAGTGTAGTTAACTGTCTTGAAATACTAGGCCTGGAAATAAAATTCCAATATTTCACATAACCTTTTTTTTTTTTTAAAGAAAGAAACAAAACAAAACAAAACAACGATACTGCTTACATATAGGGCCCTGCTGTTGTGTAACTATTTTTGAACATGTCTACTGTAAGTGTATATATATATATTATTTTTTCTGTGCAATAAATTCATTTAGAGATAAATTTGGATTGCAAATTATTTTGGGGGAGGCATGGTATTTGTGGCTAGTCTTACAAGTAAAAAGGACTAAAAGAAAGAAGAAAAACATTTTTTATTACAGCATATTTACATCTGTCCAAAGTACTTATTTACTATAATACTGACTAATGTATAATACTGTACACAAAGAAAGAAGTTAAATGAGTTATAATTCAGTCGAAGTATAGATGGCCATTTAAAAACTTACCACTGAATCTTTCTGGTATGAAATGTGATATCTGGAAATCTGGTCCAGTTCATTACATCACGTTATTTGTATGTTCTTATTACCATTTTGATAGCATAGCACATTTTATAACCCAGACATTTTACAATGGACTATGATGCATGTATTTTCAAAAGTATAGACATACATGAAGCTATGAGGTCAAAAAAGATGAATGTCCGTAGTACCATATAGACTCAACAAATAAAAGTGTCCAAGGCTCTGAGTGAGATTTATGAATATTGTATAAGATTAGGCCAACCTGTGGCTTTGATATAAATAATCTGTTCTTAAATTAGAATTACAATCGTTGAGTACAGTGTTGAAAATGGCAGATAGATTTTAGCTATCTTTGCTCACTAGGGAAAATGGAAAAAAAATGTTTAGTTTGGTCAGATTTTCACTTAACTTCTGAAAAATCTTACGTTTGAGAGAACCCTTCTGAAATAAGAATCCTTAAAGACATAACCGCTTTGGCACAAGTTTTCAAGAAACTTGTTGGATGTTGTAGACAATTATATGGCACACGTACTGTTCTAGATGTTTCATGCCAATAATATGTAAGCCATACCAAGGCTACATATACATATAGAGATGTTCCTCAGCTTACAAGGGGGCTATGTACAGAGAAACACATAAAAAATTGAAAATGCATTTAATACCCCTAAACTATCAAATACCATAGCTTACCTTAAGTTTATTTAAACATACTCAGAACACTTACATTTGCCTGCATTTGGGCAAAGTCATCTTAAGCAAAGCCTATTTTATAACAAAGTATCAAATATCACATGCAATTTATTAAATATTACACTAAAAAAAAGAAGAATGTTTATATATAGAATGCTTGTAAGAATATCAGGTGTTCACCCCTGTAATCTTCTAGCTGACTGGGAGCTGTGGCTCACTGCCGCTGCCCAGCATCACAAGATGGCACCATACCACATGTCACTGGCCCTTTTTATAAAGACCCAAATTCAAAATTCAAAGTACAGTTTCTACTGAATCACTTTCACTTTCACATCATTGCCAAATATATCATAAGTTGAATCATTGTAAATCAGGAGCCATCTTATTTGAAAGGTAAATCACAGTCACCCATATATACACAAAAAAAAGGCCTTCATGTAGGGCCATCTATGGATCTCTAAACAACATAGCATGACATATCAACAGCAAAAAATGGACGTGAAGGGGACAATTGCTTTGCGTCAGTACTCTGAGCAGTAACATACATGGCCTTACTCACCTAGCAGAACTCCAGAGCTAGCTGATGGCAAGGAATTTTACAAATGTTTGCTGAACAGATTAAGCACTATTCTTTTTAAATTAGTGTGCATATCTGTTTTCTAAAGATATGTTAATTTATTTTATTGACTTATTACAAAACCAAATAATTTCCTCTTATTTAAGCGGCAGGTAATTAGAATTCTTTTTAATTTAAATCAAATGGCTTTTTAGGGAAAAATATCCTAAAAATTCTGAAACTTGTATTGCTTATGAATCTTTTATTGGAATCCTTATCAAGTTGTATTTTTCAAGTTTTTCCTAAATAATCGCCAATGAATTGAAAATATATTTTGGATTTTATTCAAGGCTATTAAACACACAATTTCACTTTGTTAAATATAGTGCTAAACTTTCAACCAAAACGTTGTGTCTTTTTTTTTTCCACTACCACATCGTCCATCTACTGACTGGATTCTCTCCCCAACTAGCACATATATACCATTGTCTATCTTTAGGATAAGTAAGGGTCATCTTTTGTCTTTATTCTATTCCTCGTATGCTTCTGAACTTGTTGAATTTTAATATAGTCACACCATAAGCATCACATATTTGATTCCCCTTTAAATAGTAAACAGTGCACAACCAGAGCATACCTTCAAAGCTATCAATATACTTACTCTGACATATTATTTTTGTATTTTTGTAAATTAAAATAATTAAATTATAGAACAAGAGTTTAAGGTGGTAGGTGTTGTAAGTTTTACCCAAACTGATTTTGTCAAACTCGTTTTTTTCATCATATATGTCAAGTAGTTTTCTCGGGTTTATTTTTAGAATATCCTTGTATAATGAATATTTACACTGATATCTAGTATAAAAAACCTTGCAATTTATTTTAGAAACATTAAGATATTGAAAATCAATCTATTTCTTTAATTCATTGAAGACATTTTTGGCTTGTTTCCAGTACTTTCTTACTGGTTAAAAAATGAATTTGAAGTAGTCTGAATTTCATTATTATATGGCACTTTCCCTTTGATGAATACAAAGACGATATTCTATATTAGCTATCGGAGAAGAATTTATTTTTTTAATTTTATTTATTTGTAAGAGAGAGAGTGAGAGAGAGCACAAGCAGGGGGAGCAGCAGGGTGAGGGAGAAGCAAACTCCCGGCTAAGCAGGGAATCTGTTGCAGAACTGAGTCCCAGGACCCTAAGATCATGACCTGAGCTAAAGGCTCAGGCGTTTAACTGACTGAGCCACCCAGGTGTCCCAATCTGAGAAGAATTCTGTATGTTATTCCTATTAATATGCAGTTTAAAGTCTAGGTTATTAACTTAATATTTTAGTGGCTATTACATAGATAGCACTATGTTCCAGGCAGAGGGTAAGAAAGAAATATTAAATCAACCATATTCTATGCATTCTAAATGAAAATAATTACTCAATCATAATAAATCCTTCTAACTATGGAATATCAACTTATAAGCTTTCCTCCATATGAACTATGCCAAATACCAGAATAAAGGGTCATCTAATACAAATAAAGGATAGAATTAAAGAATTCTGGTAAGCCATTTAATTTTGAAAAATGGTGTTCTATTGTTGCTGAGTTGTGGTTTTCAGTTACATAATATCTGATAAGTGTAGAAGTAACATTAGTGTTACGTGAGATGAGAAATGGTATATAATTAAGATATTTTTAAAAGTACAGATAAATACAAATTTGTAAACATAGCATTATGTTGGAATAAAAATAAATGATAGCTACACACTCTAAAGTGAATAAATCTTGGAAAACTAATAGAGAAGTAAAACAAGGACAGTGCAAAAGTATGGTACATTTTTATGAAGTTCAAACAAATTCTGTGAAACCATAGATGGACTTAAAGATACTATTATGTATCATATATTGTAAAAATTAAGCAAGGAAATAGCAAACATAAAATAACCAGGCATACAAACTTGGGTAGATACAATAGGTGTGATCATGTTCTACTTCATAAAGAGATGAGTTAATAGATAAATAGAAGTAACTAGACTTTTTAGAAGTTAATAAAACTTTGCCTGTTATTCTCTTAGTAATATAAAATATATGGTTTTTCTAACAAAAACATTTATCTTAAAAATATTTAAAAATAAATTTCAGGCAACTCATAAAGTTATATTTACTTTTACACAGAAGGAAAAGCTGGTTGTTGTAGTTGTAGTTGTAGTTGTAGTTTTGTTTGTTTTAGTCTCCTCCTAGATTTTATTATTATAATGTGGAATGAGGAATGTTAGATTGAAAAGTGAATTATTTTATAGACAAAAATCATTACTTGATTCACCTCCTGGTACAGCTGATGGAACTCCTGAATATATGCCCTTTTGCCTTATGGAAGAGTAACAGTTATGCTTACTTCTGAAACATACTTGGTGGTGGCCCTAAATAGTGACACCATAGTAAACATTTTGAATATTTTCAATTAATTTTTATAGTCATAGGGCTCCAAAAGGCACTGCTGGTATCTTAGCAGGTATTTCAATAAAGCAAGCTAAAAGTTGCCTGACGGTTTAAAAATATTAACAAGGCACAAAACATGGCAGAAGTATTGTCCTCAGATATTATTTTTTTCCATATGCTCCTGATTCCAGACATGACAAGTTATTTTTTAAAAATTTTTTTATAGAAGATTTTATTTATTTATTTGACAGAGATCACAAGTAGGCAGAGTCAGGCAGAGAGAGAAAGGAGGAAGCAGGCTCCCTGCTGAGCTGAGAGCCCGATGTGGGACTGGATCCAAGGATCCTGGGATCATGACCTGAGCCGAAGGCAGAGGCTTTATCCCACTGAGCCACCCAGGCGCCCCATGACAAGTTATTTTTGATAGATATATATACAAAGTATTTTCCAGTTATAAGAAAAATGGTTCTGCTATTTTTAACCTTTTTTTTTAAATTACATAATTTTGTAATTAAAAAATTTTATTTTTTAATGTTTTACTTTTCTTTTCTTTTCTTTTCTTTTTTAAAGATTTTATTTATTTATTTGACAGACAGAGATCACAAGTAGGCAGAGAGGCAGGCAGAGAGAGAGAGAGAGAGAGAGGGAAGCAGGCTCCCTGCGGAGCAGAGATCCTGATGCGGGGCTCAATCCCATGACCCTGAGATCATGACCCGAGCCGAAGGCAGCAGCCCAACCCACTGAGCCACCCAGGCGCCCCAATGTTTTACTTTTCAATATACTACTTAGAATATAAAACCTATTCCATTTTGTAAGAAGTTTAGCCATTTAAAAAATGGTAATTTTCTCATTGTGTCTCCCCCTCACATTGCTTCATTTTGAATAAAGAACTTCACAATAAACATAACTGATGCTTTCCTTCTGATGGTCCCTCTGTTGGGCATAGTGTATATGAGCCATGACAATTAGTTTTACAAAATTTATTGATGTTTGTTGATATGTTTTATCATAACTAATTTTCCCTCCCTTATCTAGATTCCGCAGCTTTCAGATAGGTGGACACTTCAATAAACCATACCCAAGGGATGTATCAAGTACTTCTTAGACATTCTCTCAGATCCTTGAGGTCTCATTTTGCCCCGGGATTTGCAATAGGTTCTGCCAGAGGCACCACTGTGACAACTGATGTCCATGGTCTATCTCCTGCTAAGATCAAGAGGTCACTGGTTTCCAAGTTTATCTATACAATTAATGCATTCCAGCAAGTTCTTTTTTTAAAATATTAACAAACTTATTGTAAAGTTTATATGGAGAGGCAAGACTCACAATAGTCAACATAGTGTTGAAGGAGAACAAAGACTGAGGACTGACTTCAAAGTTTACCATAACGATGGGGTGCCTGGGTGGCTCAGGGGGTTAAGCCTCTGCCTTAGGCTCAGGTCATGATCCCAGGGGCCTAGGATTGAGTCCCGCACTGGGCTCTCTGCTCAGCAGGGAGCCTGCTTCTCCTCATCTCTCTCTCTGTCTGTCTCTTTGCCTATTTGTGATCTCTGTCTCTGTCAAATAAATAAATAAAATCTTTAAAAAAAAGTTTACCATAACGATAATTGTAAGAAAGATATTGTAATACCACAGAAAGACTAGATTAAAGCAACAGAATATATATTATCAATTATATTTTATATTTAATATAAAAGCAAAAACAATAAAAGAGGGCAAAATACAAACTTTTAAACAAATCGTTCTGGAGTAATGGTGAAGCTAAATGTAAAAATATAAAAAAAATAAATAAAATAAAATAAAATAATAAAATAAAATAAATCCAGGCAGATATCATACTCTCTTCACAAAAATTAACTCAGATTGGATTATAAACCTAAACATGAAACATGTAGAAGCTAATATAGAGGACAATTTAAATGACCTTGGTTTTGGCAATAACTTCAGCTACAAAAGCACAAGCACTGAATTTAAAAATGTCTACTCTGTGAAACACAATGCCAAGAGAATGAAAAGGCAAAGCACAGACTATGAGAAAAAAATTTGCAAAATACACATCTGGCAAAGGACTGTTAATCAAAAATACACAAAGACCCCTTAAAACTCAACAATGGGGGAAAAGCCTGATTAAAAATGCGCCAAAGACCTTAAAGATACCTCACAAAAGAAAATATTACAGATGGCAAATAAGCATATAAAAAGATGCTTCACATCATATGTCATCAGGAAAATGCAAATTAAAACAAAAAAGAGACACCAGTACATACCCAGAATCCAGAGCACTGACAACAGAACACGAAATGTTGGTGAGGATGTGGAGCAACAGGAATGTTCTTCCATGTCTATTGAGAATAAAGAATGCAAAACAACTTGGCAGTTTCTTACAAAACTAAACATATTCTTGCCAGATGATTCAGCAGTAGCAGTTCTTGGTATTCATCCAAAGAAGATGAAATCTATACCGACAAAGATGTCTATAGTAGTTTTATTCATAACTGACAAAAGCTTGGAAGCAACCAAGATATCCTTCCATAGGTGAAAGGTCAAATAAAGTGTAGTACATGCAAACAATGGAATATTATTTAATGCTAGAGAAATGAATTACCAAGCCAAAAAAGATATGGATATAAATATTTAATAAATATTTGATTTTAGGCTTCTACCAGTCTCTAAATAGTATTAGTATATTTTAACAGTGAATGCTCAGCATTCATGAATTTACCTAATAAAACATTTTGGGATCAATATTTTTAATACTTCAACCTCTATGATTATATTCCTAATAGTTTTGAATTGGGGTAAATAAACCTTAATTTTTTGTAACTTGTTTCTTATTGCAAAAGAGCTCAATGAAATTTTAGAAAATAAAAATTTAAAAAAAAAAAGTTTAGTTTACTATTGCCAAATAATTTAAAACTTTATCTTATATTCAAATACATATATCTTTCTAAATTGATTTATATGCTACTAAAACCAAAAACTTTTAGTTATACTAGATTTCGTATGATGCAATCAATGCCAGAAATCCATATGGTAATGATTTGTCTGAAATAGAGTTAAGATGGGTGTTATTTCAATGCAGGATGGAAACAAAGATAGTATAACAATTGGTGTTACATAACTTTTCCGTTTTGATCAAGTTACTAATCTACAAAAGGCTTTTATCAGTGACAGACTTGGGAATTTAACAAAACTTTTAAACTAGCATGTGCGACTCATTCCTAGAAAACAACACAATCAGTAACACCTTATTTAGATTAAATCATGACTATTTCTCCATTTGAATAAAAAAGGTAGGAACCCCAATAAGTTTATTGAACATGAAAAGTTGAAATGCTATAATGCTCCTAAGGAATTAAATGATCCAGTCATGAATTACAAAAAAAGGATATAAATTACCAAAGTGTTTGTATAATTGTAATGTACAACTGCCCATTATCGTTCAATAGTGTAGGCTTGTACAAGAACTCTATAAAAGAACTCCAGTTCTGAACTGTGGAAAATATGTTCCCTTTCCCCCTATATACAACTATTAAGCCATTCATTTAGCTTTTAAAACATCCACTTAATACAGGCTTTATACACATTTGAACAGGCAGCAGGGCTCTATTCTTATTGCTTACATCTGAAGGATAGACTTCTAGCGTAAGAGGTAAAGCCCATAAAGGAGCCCAATAATAACAACAAAATACAGTTTAGTGAGCCCTTACAATCTGCCAGCTACCTTTCTGAGAATACTTCAATTAATAAAACATATAAAATACCTGACCAAAAAGAGCTTACATTCTTTTGAATTATAATAGTGAAGTAAACCAATAATAGAGGGGCACCTCGGTGGCTCAGTCCATTGAGTGACTGCCTTTGGCTTGGGTCATGATCTCAGGGTCCTGGGATGTAACTCCCCAGCAGGCTTTCTAGGCAGTGGGGTGTTTTCTTCTTCCTCTGCGCACCCTCCCAATTCTCTCTCTCTCTGTCTCAAATAAGAAAATAAACCAGTAATAGAATAATGATTGATGGTTGATGGTGATAAGTGTTACAAAGAAATACAAGAAAGGTAAAAGCCATTGCAGAATGCTGGGATGAAAGTTAATTTTATTTTGTGTTGGGTGGTTATATCTCATTTAGGAGAAGTTATTTGCACAAAGACCCAGGAAGTGAAGGAGAGTGTTATACAAATATTAAAGGAAAAGATTGCTCTAGGCAGAGCAAGCAAGTATATAGACTTTGTGTGAACAGCTTGTCTGTTACTTTTGAGGAAAAGCAAGGAGGCCAATGAGGAGTTCATAGTGGTGGAGAGAGGAAGAACGTATTGATGTATGACCTTCTAGTACATTGAAACGCCTTCAGTTTTTATTTAATATGAAAGGGGAAGATACCAAAAGACTTTCAACAGCAGAATAAAATCATCTGACTTGATTTTTAGGTTAAATTGCTGTACCAAAATAAATTTGCAGGGGAGAAAGGAGTGCAGTATGTGTGGAAGTGGGGTATCAATCAAGTCAATAATTCAGGAACATATGATGATGGTGTTTTTAGCATGCTGGGTGGTAATAGAAGTGGTGAGGTATGGTTTTCATTTTGTATATATTTTGATGGTGAATATTCTGGTGAACAGGATGGGGTATGTGCAGGACAGACAATATCAACATTTATTTTACCTGCACAAACAGAAGGGTGGAGTCTTCATTCCCTGATATGGAGAGAACTCTGAGTTCAAATGTTCTTTCTCATTAAATGGCATAGTGATGATGAGGATTTATTCAGACAGTGAAAGAGAGCAGTAAGCATAGTGTTAAGCGGTAAGACATTATAATACATTTGAACATCAAAAAACGTTGTGTTGGATCATCTGTTTATGTGAGTAAATAAATAAATAAAGCTTCCTGGGGTTCTGATAGAGGTAAAGAAGACTGCTCTATGATCCAAAGGGGCACGTGCACCAAATGTTTATAGCAGTAATATCCACAATAGCCAAACTACGGAAAGAACCTAGATGTCCATCAACAAATATATATATATATATATATATATATATATATATATATATATATATATATTATTTATATATATATATCATATATATATGATGGAATACTATGCAGCCATCAAAAGAAATGAAATCTTGCCATTTGCGTTGACATAGATGGAACTAGAGGGTATTATGCTTAGCAAAATAAGTCAACCAGAGAAAGACACTATCATATGATCTCCCTGATATGAGGAAATGGAGGTGCAATGTGGGGGGTTTGGGGGACAGGAAAAGAGTAAATGAAACAAGATGGGATCTGGAGGGAGACAAACCATAAGAGACTCTTCATCTCACAAAACAAACTGAGAGTTGCCGGGGGGGTGGGGAGGGTAGGGAGAGGGTGGTGGGGTTATGAACATTGGGGAGGGTATGTGCTGTGGTGAGTGCTGTGAAGTGTGTAAACCTGGCGATTCACAGACCTGTAGCCCTGGGGCAAATAATACATTATATGTTAATTTAAAAGAAGAAGAAGAAGAAGAAGAAGAAGACTACTATAAATCAAATGCTATGGTGTTCAGCAAAGAGTGTGTAATCAGGCATATTTTATTAATGTAACCAAGTAAAATGATGGTCGAAAATGGGAATAACAGAAAACATAAAAATCAGAGATTTTAAAAAGAGATATGGGACAGTGTAGAGATATTATAATAGTGTTATATGGTGACAGATGGTGGCTATATTTGTAGTGATTATAGAATAATGTATGGAGATATAGAAAACCTGAAACCAATGTAACACTGAATTTCAACTATACTCAAATAAAAAATAGTAAAAATTAAACATTTTAATTTAAAAAGATAAAAAGAGGGACAAGAATTTGAAAAGTGAATTTCAAAAAGAGTAAAGATGAGGCTAAGACATACTCTGAACCTTGAGGAAAACACCAATTTGAAAATTCTTCCCATTTTGAGAAAACTCAAATGAATCAATACCATAAAAGAACCCATTTTAACTGAGAGATGTAATGAATGCTCAAGAAATAATTTTATGACAGGATAATTCTTCCCTATGAAAGAGCATACAGAAACCAGGGGAAACACCTGGAAGCAAAATAAACTATACTGAAAATAAGAATTAGGAAAAAGATAAATGGTGAAAGGTAAAAAAAATTAGACCTGCAACAGAGACCTAGTGAAGAGAATTTTTAGCTTGTGGTTTAATGTTTTTGAGGATAATCTAGAGTTCATAACTGCCTTGAGGCAGGCTGGTTGTAGGCAATTTAGGTAGACCCCTAAGACAGGCCTACTTTGGGCAGGTAGTGTTGAAGGAGGCCATTGGCCTGGACAAAGACAAATCCAACCATTTGACTAACGTGTCTGTGAAGATGTTGAAGTCAGATGCAACAGAGAAAGACCTGTCAAACCTAATCTCAGACATGGAGATGATGAAGATGATTGGACAGCACAAGGACACCATCAACCTACTGGGTCCTGCACACAGGACAGTCCTTCGTTCACTCTCATGGAATATGCCTCCAAAGACAACATACAGGAGTACCTGCAGGCCCAGAGGCCTCCTGACCTGGAGTACTGTTACAATATCAGCCACAATGCAGCAGAGCAACTCTCCTCCAAGGACCTGGTACCTGTGCCTACCAGGTAGCTTGAGGCATGGAGAACCTTGCCTCCAAGAAGTGCATACACCAAGACCTGGCCACCAGGGAAGTGCTGGTGACAAAGGACAACATGATGAAGATCTCAGACTTCAGCCTTGCCAGAGATATCACCACATCAGTTACTATAAAAAGACAACCAACAGTGGACTGCCTGTGAAGTGGATGGTCCCTAAGGCCATGTTTGACCAGATCTACATCACATCACCAGAGTGACTTCTGGTCTTTTGGCGTGATCCTGAGCAAAATTTTCACTCTGGAAGGCTCCCATATCCTGGAGTGCCTGTGGAGGTGGTTTTCAAGCTGCTGAAGGAGTCATTTGATGGATAAGCCAATAAGTGCACCAAAGAGTTATACACAATAATGAGGGGTGGCTGGCATGTGGTACCTTCAAGCTGCTGGTAGAAGACCTGGATCATACTGTGGCCTTGACTTCCAACCAGGAACAATACTGTCTATGCTTTCCCAACACCCAAAGCTCCACCTGCTCCTCAGAGAAGAATTCCACCTTCTCTCATGTGCCGTTGCCCAGGGAGGCCTATCTACCCTGACACCCAGCCCAGCTTGCCAATGGTGGACTAAAGGACTAGTATCCCTATTACTCCTGTCCAGATTCCGTCATAAGCTGTAACCCTTACCCCCCACCCTCCCTGAAAGACTCAAGGCCTTCTCCTTTGTCCCTTTCCTACTGGCAGGAGCCAGCTGCCTACCTGAGGCCTTCACCCCTTGAAGTTCACCTCTCTTCCGCTTCCTCTTCCTCCTCCTTACAACCTGGTCATGAAAGAAAAGAACAGAGAGGCAGGTACTTGCTCGTGGCTACTTCCTTCCCTCCCATATGTTGGACCAAGACCCCTCCCTGTCATCTGGTACTGCCTGGACATCGAGGGAGTTGCAGATGAGGCATGCCAGTGAAAGCTGTCGGAGCTTTCCTGTTTTGGTTTTGTCTGCTTAGCATAACATGTAAGACTGAGTTCTGGTGGCAGGGACCTAGTCCTTGGGGCTATAGCACTAGCGAGGGGAGGTCAACTGCTCTGGGCCTTGGCTAAGAGCAACCCCTGCTCCAGAGATATGGTGCCAAGGGCTTATTAATTTTGATACTAATTTGCTTTGCTGACCAAATACCTGGTATCAATGGAAAAAAGACAGCCTTTTCAATAAATGGTGCTGGGAAAATTGGACAGCCACATGCAGAAAAATGAAATTGGACCATTTCCTTACACCACACACAAAAATAGACTCAAAATGGATGAAGGACCTCAATGTGCGAAAGGAATCCATCAAAATTCTTGAGGAGAACACAGGCAGCAACCTCTTCGACCTCTGCCGCAGCAACATCTTTCTAGGAACAACGCAAAAGGCAAGGGAAGCAAGGGAAAAAATGAACTACTGGGATTTCATCAAGATCAAAAGCTTTTGCACAGCAAAGGAAACAGTTAACAAAATCAAAAGACCACTGACAGAATGGGAGAAGATATTTGCAAACGACATATCAGATAAAGGACTAGTGTCCAGAATCTATAAAGAACTTAGCAAACTCAACACCCAAAGAACAAATAATCCAATCAAGAAATGGGCAGAAGACATGAACAGACATTTCTGCAAAGAAGACATCCAGATGGCGAACAGACACATGAAAAAGTGCTCCATATCACTCGGCATCAGGGAAATACAAATCAAAACCACAATGAGATATCACCTCACACCAGTCAGAATGGCTAAAATCAACAAGTCAGGAAATGACAGATGCTGGCGAGGATGCGGAGAAAGGGGAACCCTCCTACACTGTTGGTGGGAATGCAAGCTGGTGCAGCCACTCTGGAAAACAGCATGGAGGTTCCTCAAAATGTTGAAAATAGAACTGCCCTATGACCCAGCAATTGCACTATTGGGTATTTACCCTAAAGATACAAATGTAGTGATCCAAAGGGACACGTGCACCCGAATGTTTATAGCAGCAATGTCCACAATAGCCAAACTATGGAAAGAACCTAGATGTCCATCAACAGATGAATGGATCAAGAAGATGTGGTATATATACACAATGGAATACTATGCAGCCATCAAAAGAAATGAAATCTTGCCATTTGCAACAACATGGATGGAACTAGAGCGTATCATGCTTAGCGAAATAAGTCAAGCAGAGAAAGACAACTATCATATGATCTCCCTGATATGAGGAAGTGGTGATGCAACATGGAGGCTTAAGTGGGTAGAAGAAGAATAAATGAAACAAGATGGGATTGGGAGGGAGACAAACCATAAGTGACTCTTAATCTCACAAAACAAACTGAGGGTTGCCGGGGGGAGGGGGTTTGGGAGAAGGGGGTGGGATTATAGACATTGGGGAGGGTATGTGATTTGGTGAGTGCTGTGAAGTGTGTAAACCTGGTGATTCACAGACCTGTACTCCTGGGGATAAAAATATATGTTTATAAAAAATAAAAAATTAAAAAAAAAAAATTAAAAAATAAATAAATAAATAAATAAATAACCCCAAAAAAAAAAAAAAAAAGATGATGTGGTTAACTTTATATGGCAATCCAAGTGTTATTGGAACAGGAATTTAAAAAATCGCTTAGAGGCACCTAGGTGGCGCAGTGGATTAAGCCACTGCCTTCAGCTCAGGTCATGATCTCAGGGTCCTGGGATCAAGCCCCACATTGGGCTTTCTGCTCCGCAGGTAGCCTGCTTCCCTTCCTCTCTCTCTGCCCGCCTCTCTGCCTACCTGTGATCTCTCAATGTCAAATAAATAAATTAAATATTTTTAAAAATAGCTTAAAAGTATATGATAAAATAATGATATACATATACAAAGAAAAGATACTATACTGTGAATATAAATTAAGTGAAATTTGTTGAAATAAAGAATACAATAAATGGAGACTAAGATGAATATAGCTGTAAAATGAATAAATGAGTTGGGAAAAACAAACAAACAAAAAACAAATTAATGGCTTCTGCCCAAATGCAGCAGAAGAGAAAAAAAAAATAAAGAAAATATTTAAATAAGTACTGAGATAAATTTTGGAGAATTAAAGAAAGATAAAAGATACCAGACTTAAAATGATGCCAAACTTGAGAAATCAGAAACAAAACAAAACAAAAACCACACACACACACAAAACCACTCATATACATTATGGTGAGTTTTAAGAATATCAAAAACAGAGAAGAGCATAAATGATGCCCAAGAGAAGAACAGATCACCTAAAATGTACAAGAATAATACTGACAGCAGAATTCTCAATAGTAATAGCATATAAAGGAGACAGCTGGGTGTTTGTATAGATGGAAAAGATATTTGAAACTAGATATTATACATCAAGCCAAATTATTGATTAAATTTGAGAGCATAGTAAAAATACAATGAAGCATGTTAGGTCTTAGAACATTTATCACACAGAGACACACATTTAGAAAACTTCCTTGGAGGACAGCTCAATTTAGATAGAGAAAACAGAATTATGTACTCAAAGGCACATTTTGAAGGAAGGATTGAATATAGTCTACACTGCAAATATTCTTTAATCTTATGTTCTGAATTTCCTAAATTTAAGAAGTATTTGTTCAAATATTTATCTTTAAATAAACCTAGGAGACTTTTTCTTGGATTCTGGAAAATCAGTCCATTTGGATACAAATCTTTTTGCCACTGATGGAAATTTTGATAGTCCTTAACTGTGGAATGCCTAATGTATTGTTACAGCCATTGTGATTTGCCAATACATGGGTGATGTGTGTGTTGTGTGTGTTTATTTTTATTTTTGATGGTTTTACTCTTCTATGAGATTTTTAAGTAGACATAATTTTAATAAAATATGATTTTTTGAAATTTATCTGAGGTTTTATATAATAAAATGAAATTTGTGTGAACTAAAGAAGTGCGTCTCCATTTTTTTGTTTTAAGAGTAGACTGGTCTTTAAATATTGTCCAAAGAAGTACATTATATTCATTATTAAATTTGATAATATACAATAAAGTATTTATGGGCATATGGAACCATATCAAATTCTACTATTAATTCATATTAATAATTACCATAAGAGGAAAAAGGGATATTTTTCAAAATGAAAATTAGCGTATTTTTCAGAATATGATATAGTGTTATTCACTGAACAGAGGGAACAAATGTCAAAGTTTAACACAGTCTACAGAATGTTTTAACATAAATTGAAATTTAAATCTGACCAAATTTCACAGTTTTAAGTAAAATGGTAGCACTTTATATCCTTGAAAAGTGGTAAGTGACCCAAAACATTGCTTAGAAAAACAAATTTAACACTACACTAGTCTGAGATGGTTAAGTGATGGTACAACTTGCCATTGTGTATCATCAAATGGTATATTGTTTTCTTTTGGTCTTGTCATTATATTTTATTTTAGCCATTCTGGTAAGTGTGTAGTGATATCTCAGTGTCATTTTAATTGCATTTCCTTGATGTCTAATTATGTCAAAATATATTATTTTGATGTTTAATGTTCTGAGCTTTCTCAGTTCAAGACCATGAAGCCACTTAGGAAAAATACAGTTGCAGATACACTCATACCACCAACTCTTATTTAGAAATAAGAAGAAACACTACTACCCATTCCAACAAAAATGGACTTGTTATGCAGTAGGGATTTTATAAATTACCTGACACAACTTATATAGTAAGATGAAATGGGACAGGCGGCTTCTTGCAGCTATATACAACATCATTTTAATTTCAATTTTCAGTATAATTTTTCCAAGGTATACACAGAATATATATTTAATGTAAATTGTGAACATTTTCAACTCTGTATATGGAAATTAATCAATTTTAAGTTTATAACAATCAAAATTAACGGAAGTTTATTTTAAATTAGTTAGCTTTCTCTGCATTGCAAGACAGAATAATCACGAATTGGTAAGAAACAAATAATCTCTGTAAAATTACCGGGGGTGCATTATAAAGTGTTCGGTAACCGATCAAACTCACAATTTGGATTGAATGGCAAGTGATTTTTTAAAATCTGGAACTCATTGTCAATTTTTTTTTTCTTCATTGTGTCTTAATAAATTACTGTGTTCATTTGCATGGAAGTGAAGAAAAATGCATGACATTTCATCTCAACACTAACACTTTTAACTGGCAACTCTGAATGTACTTTACAGCAGTGTCACAAAGTAAAGATCAATGATGGTTCATGAAATATTTGTTATAATTCTCAAGGAGATAGGGAGTTTGTGCAAAAATGCAAATCACTTTGCGACTAAACACATTGTTTATTTCAGCTAATTTTAAGAAAATATGCTAAGACTCTCTCAAAAAAGGAAGCAATGGTTTAGGTTTTCCTTCAAACTCCTTATCTAATCCTGAACCAAGAGCACATAGTTCAAAGAGCAACTAATTTGAGCAGCTCCAATTTACACGTTTCCTAACAATGCTTAATTTAGTGGAATTTCTGTCCAATTATGTTAATTTGATGTAGTGAAAGACAAACATTCAAAAAGATCATCCTTAATTTATATAGATTGCCAAACTCTGCATTTTCTGAATGACGCCCAGGAACGCATTTTCAAAAACAAACAAACAATGGCAGAACCACTATTAGGTCATCTCTAGGCAGAAAGTGACTCAGAGCCTACATTACTCTCTCCCTGAAAGTATACTGTAGGCACTGAAACTACTACCCTGAGTCTGTGCTATCAAATTCCTTAAGTTAGAAAGTTTTAAAACCCGTCTGTGTGAGAGTATTTCATTTACAGATAGAGATTTGGTTGTTTATACATTTTCATACTTGATTTTTAGGGTGTAATAACTATGTTTTAAAATTCATGGTGGTTTTGAATACTGTTGGATAAGTGTGCTAAAATGGTATATCCATTCCTCCTAGGAAACAGAAATTATAGAAAGTTAGTGCTTTTCAGATCTGACATCTTTGAGTCATTGCAGTTTCAGTATAAATGCAATAGGAAAAGTGACATTCATGTTTATGATATTTTCTATAATTAAATTAGAATGTACTGGAGGCCTGATATAAAGTGGGATGCCTAAACTTCAGTAAGATCTTGTTTTCAATTCAAAATAAATTTTATTTTTTATTTTCTTTATAATATCCCTCAATTTCAGATAAGCACCCCCCTGAGGTCCACTCCATTTTTAAAAGATTTTATTTATTTTATTTGACAGATAGAGATCACAAGTAGGCAGAGAGGCAGGCAGAGAGAGAGAGGGAAGAGGAAGCAGGCTCCCTGCTAGGCAGAGAGCCCGATGCGGGGCTCGATCCCAGGACCCTGGGATCATGACCTGAGCCAAAGGCAGAGGCTTTAACCCACTGAGCCACCCAGGCGCCCCAAAATAAATTTTAAATTGAATTATGCACCTCTACGTTCAGAGACAATAAACATCAACCAACACAATTAATAAGTTCTATTTCTTGAAATTTCGGAAACATTGATAGTCTCATCTCCTGGAAGAACAACAGCTAAAATTTTTTGGTCATGGATTCTTGCTAAATATCACTTTCCCAAAGAAAATTAATGTTACGAATTTTCATTGATTGTTATTGATCGTGAAGAATATAACAACCACGATAAAAAGAATAGGAAAACCATGATATCTCATCTGTAAGGGCATGTGGAATGTAGGAAATGCTAATAAAAATAACTACCATTATTTCCTAAGTTAACATAATATAACAGAACACAAATATTTCATCATAATATTTTCTAGGCTCATTCTGATAACTCTTTTCTACATTCAAATTTAAAGGTTGAGGCATGTGATATATATTACACAAAAAACATCCCAAGGAATTTGTTAAAATAACAAACTCTTAATAAAGGACAAATCCAAAGGAATTTTTTTCTAATTTAATTAACAAATTATGAATCGACTTACCTATTTCATCACAGTGTATCAGGCACCAATAATATTTTTTAATCGTCATACCTGATGCAATAGTTACCATCTTTCAGACATACTGATCAGGAACAAGCAAAATAAACAAGAGCACCGTAGCTTAAGATCTACCTGCATAAATATAGGACTACTTCAGACAATCTCTTCACCACAACATAGCAATGAACAGAAATCATACATGCTCTGTAATGGACATACAGATGAGATAGAAGGGGATGGGTGTTAATATATGCAGAATCTTTATTAATTACATTGTAAAACATAATATGGAAAAACAGAATACAATTTTAGAAATACCCAGGTCACCATCATTATTTTATTTTTATATGTGTAGATAAGGAGTTTAATAAACAATCCATGACTATTCAACTTCTTATATTTTGAAAATTTTAGCAAAAGTAACAAACCTAGCAACTAGAAAATTGTATCTATCTGCAAAATACAGCTTTGCCAGCATGGTAGAGGAAAAGCAAAACAAAATAAGTAAGAAAAGTTTAACATTCCACAAGAGTTTTTACTTTTTGTTTTTTTATTTATTATTTTTTTATTTTTCATTTATTATTTACTTCTATTTTCTACTTTATTTTAATGAAAATTTCATGAGCATAACATAAGAGCAGAATTAAACCAACATGAGAAATTATTTTTTCATAAGTTATAATAAACTAGCTTGGTGATTAATTCAAAAATTATATTATAAACTTCAGTGTTCTTGCAGTAAGTATCACTGCATAAACAAATGAGTCAGGAGTCATAAACTAATGATGATTCTAAATGTTATTGAGAGAGACATTCTGTTCTTAATATATTTCAAATATTCTACACAAGGCAAAGTGGATCCAAGTAATCTGTAGGCAAAATAAGATTTTAGAGAAGTATATATTTCCAACAGTATTTATAAAATATTACCTTTATGTAAGGCATCATCCTGGACTTTGTAGAGAACACACAAAGGAGTAAGAAGTGGCCCTTCAAGAAACATGAAGCAGCATGTCTTCTCTAAGTAAAAAAAAACATTGTACCAACTGACTTTACTGAAACTTTATATTTATTGCTCTCGTTTTAGGTCATATTGTCCTTCTGCATGCAGGCTGCTATAACGGACATGATATAGACTGAATAGCTTATAAAGAACAGGAATTTATTTCTCACAGTTCTAGAACTGAGAAGTTCAAGATTAAGGAATGGGCAGATCCAGGGAGAGCCCACTTCCTCATAGATGGCTATCTTCTCACTGTAAACGTACATGATGAATGAATCAAGAGAACTCTCTGGGGTCTCCTTTAAAAGGACTGTAATCCCACTTATGACCTAATCACCTCCCAAAGGCCCCTATGTTTTAATACTAACACTTCCAGAGTTAGATTTCATAATATGATTTTGGGAGACATAAACATTCACACCATAGTATATATATATGTATATATATATATATATATATATATATATATATATATATATATAAAAGGACACAAAAACAACACACAACAAAAATTATTTTAACTACCTATTATTTTCAAGTACATAAAATTTTAATTTGTTTCTATATAATATTAAATAACTCATTTGAGTGATTCACTTATATCCAATGCATCTGTGTGCAATTAAATTTACTTACCCAACATATCCAGCAGCATATTTCTTCAGACTATCCAATTCCCCACCTTACAGGATTTACCACAATTAGAAGACAGGGGATAGAGGATAGATAGATAGATGTATACATAAACACACTTGTACATACACATATGCATATTTTTTCCTGTTAATGATACTCATGCAAATAAAATTTAAGCTCAAGGAAACCTGTCTTGTCTGTTACTTATTATCCAGTTTTTTTAGTGAACATCCATCCAAAAACAAATAATCCAATAAAAACATGCATAGAAGACATGAACAAGTGTTTCCCCAAAGAACACATTCAAATGTTCAGTAGATACATGAAAAGATGTCCATCATCATGTATCATCAGGAAATTGCAAAGCAATACTAGAAAGACATACCACCTCACACCTGTCAGAATGGGTAAAATCAACACTCAAGAAACAAAAGGTGTTGGAGAGGATGTGGAAAAGTAACACTTCTGGGGGCTGCCTGGGTGGCTCAGTGGGTTAAGCCTCTGCCTTCAGCTCAGGTCATGATCTCAGGGTCCTGGGATCAAGTCCCACATCGGGCTCTCTGCCAGGCATGGAGCCTGCTCCCTCCTCTCTCTCTCTACTTGTGATCTCTCTCTGTCAAATGAATAAAATCTTAAAAAAAATAAAAAGTAACAATTGTGAACTGTTGGTGGTGATGCAAACTGATACAGCCATATTTGAAAACAGTATGGAATTTCCATAAAATTTAAAAATAGAAGTCCTTTGTGATCCAACAATCCTGTTGGTGTGTATTTACCCAATGAATATAGGAAAACTTATTCAAAGGGATGCTAGCACCCCTATTTTTATAGCAGCATTATTTCTAAAGCTAAGATATAGAAAGAGCCCAATTATCCATCAATTGATGAATAAACAAAGAATAAGTGGTATGTATATACAATGGAATATTATTCTGCCATAAAAAAGACTGAAATCTTGCCATTTGCAATAACATGGATGGAACTAGACAGTATAATGCTAAAAGCGAAATAAGTCAGTCAGAGAAAGACAAATACCTTTACTCATATATGGAATAAAAGAAACAAAACAAACAAGCACAGGGGAAAATAATAAGACATAGAGAGAGAAACAAAGCAAGAAACAGACATTTCATTACGGAGAGCAAACTGATGGTTACTTGAGGGGATCTGAAAGGAGTGATGGATTAAATAACTGATGGGGCTAATTAGAGCACTTGTCATGATGAGCACTGAGTGCTATATGTTATATTGTACACATGAAACTAATACAACCATATATGTTAACTAACTGGATTTCAAATGAAAACTTTTTTTAAAATCCCAGTCTTTAGCTCACATTCTGGCTTACAAAAGGGATTTAGTCAGGAATTTGGAGATTAGTTAATGAACAAATAAGGGGTGAACAGGCAGTTGTTAGATAAAATTACTATCCTTTCTGGCATGATCTTATACCTTTTATCTAGAATTATTTTTTTTTTTAGCATTATTTTTAGCACTTTAGACTCTTCCTATTTTATTTTGAGTCATTAAACAAAAATTTCCTCAAAGGACCTTAGACTCCATCCAATTTGAGCAACAGTGTGAGAGAGGAAATTGTGTGTGTCCAGGAGGAAAAAAAAAAAGATGAAACTACTTTTGTTTACTAGTGAATGCATAGTTCTTCCACAGAAGAAGCTCTAAATGGTCATGGCTCCAGCTTTATATGTGTTCAGTCATATGTTCAGAAGTAGGTAACACTATCAAAAAATATAAAGCATCTGAGATTATTTTCCCTTATTTGAAAGCTGGTGTATGAGTCTGCCGTGGTTTCTTGGGTGTTGATAGAAGACGCAGACTCGTGCTTCAGAAATAATATAGTTTACTATTCACAGCAATAGAGGTAGCCAGAATATTAACAGTATTTGTGTGTGTGTGTGTGTGTGTGTGTGTTTGTGTGTGTGTGTGTGTGTGTAGGGGTGGGAGTTATATATCAGTTCTGAGCCTCAGTTCCCACAAGAAGAATCAAAACAGAGGCAGATAATATTTGCAAACACAACAAGTTAAGTTAAAAAAAAAAGATACTATTTCTGTCTTCCAAGTCTATTCAATACAACCATCTTCAAAGGATGGTCTAGAACAAATAATAAATGCAGAAATGTAAGCAACCAATTGAAAAGTGTCTCCCAAGAAACACCCTTTGAGAGTCTTTATTTGACAAAAATACTATAGGATATTACATGGATCAGGTGCATTGAATACTGGAAGGTTAAAATTACAAGGGACCAAATATTTTTAAGCAGTTCTGGCATCCAGTAGCATTCAAATAGGTTTTATAAGATTGAAGAAAGAAGCCATCAAAACCTGGGCCCAGGGGCACCTGGCTAGCTCAGTGGGTTAAGCCTCTGCCTTCAGCTCAGGCCATGATCTCAGGGTCCTGGGATCGAGCTCTGCATCAGGCTCTCTGTTCAGCAGGGAGCCTGCTTCCCCCTCTCTCTCTGCCTCTCTGCCTACTTGTGGCCTCTGTCTGTCAAATAAATAAATAAAATCTTAAAACAAAACAAAACAAAACAAAAAACCTGGGCCGAATTTTCCCAAAAGTATGATTCTGATTCTAGTCTCTATGATGTTATCCCTTGAAGACAATGTCTCTAATTGAGTTGAATTAGTTTACTAAAGAGCATACCACCATTTGTTGTAGGAGATGAACAATATTTCAACCTATGCTCATTTAAGTAACTTGGTGCATAATCCCTTTTCTATTAAACCATAGTGCAAGGACCAATGCCGCGTTTCCGAGAGAACCCTAAGCTATTTTTCTAGAATGGCCATATGCCTATATATCAGGCGTCCTGTTTTCACTCCCTTTGTGGAGCACCTACCCTGGAGGTCATGTAATAACCAATGACAAAAAACAAAAAAAAAAAAAAAACCAAACATCCAGGTCGAAGTGCCATCCCAGCCTGTAGATGAGTAGACTGCTCAACAGATCCTGGGCAGGCATCTCAGCCCAGGCCTGTGCTGGGGAAGCTGGTTGCTGGCTTTGGGCACAATCAGGAAGTCAGCAAACTGACCGGAGAGGCAGCCAGGATTAACAGGACTGATGACCTTTTCGCAGCCAGGCCTTGGGCGGACACCCGCTCAAGGAGCCAGGCTAGGAGTCTACCCAGCGCCGGCGCTGGCCACGCTTGCAGCCACCCAGGGATTCGGTCCGAGACCCAGCCCGGGCCTGGGCCTCAGGAGGGAGGGGGGCGGGGGCGGGCGCAGAGAAGGGGCTTTGCTAATTGCCAAAGCAGGTAGTGAGCTCGAGGAACACTCAGGAGGGTAGGGGGCGAGGGCGGGTGGAGGGCGGCAGGGAGAAGGGACTTTGCTAATTCCCGAAGCAGGAAGTGAGCTCACGGAGGATGTGGCAGAGAGTCTGGGAGGAGGTGGAGCGGCTGTTAGAGGAGGGGCGCGCAGCACCGCGGTGCTGTGCTGCGGCCCAGTCGGGACTGCAGTACCCACCGGACTCGCTGTCCGTGCGCTCCTGCGTGAGGCCCTGCAGTCCCGCTCCTGCTGCCTGCTGCCCCTTCCCGCCCCAAGGCTTCTCCCGACCACCCTCTGTGCACAGGTAACGTTGCACCGTGCTGTGCCCTCACCAGGAGCAGAAAGCGGGGGATATGACCTGGGGGCGGGGAGGGGGGGTTTTCGAGGCCCAGCCTCCCAGGAACCCCAGGGCACCAGGTCCAACCAGAACGCTGGGCCGAACCCGGGTCCGCATGGGGTCGGGCTGGGGACAGCGCCTTGCGAGGTGCCCCCCACCAGCGGGCGCACTAGCCCCCATCGTTGGGCACCCCCACGCGTGCGTGCTGAGGACCCCCTTCCCTCCCCAGCGGTGCCCCCCGCTGCTTCTTTTCTGGACTTGGGATCCCAGGTGGAAACTAGTCCCTCAGACCTCCCTGGCAGCAAGGAGGGCAGGGAGGGATTCTTGGTTTTCTGCCCTGGCTCTTCCTCTCTCCCCATTCACAAGCCTTCTGGCTTCCCTTAACTCTCTTCATTGTCAGTTTTATTAAATGGTTTTCTTCTGCATGTTGACCCGAAGAGCTATTTCATGAATGAATATACACGAAACTGAGTCGGAGCCCACCTGTGAGAGCCCACCTGTAGAGGACTTTCATTAGAATGGTCTCTGGTTCTAGCCTCAGTTCAGAATACTGTATGTACCTGAGGACCTAGTCCAGATGTTTCTTTCATGTCTGACTTGAATTTGAAATCCTCCTCAGACTTCAGCTTCCAGGATTTCTCCAGTCCTTGCTCTCCCACTGTCTTGGTGGGGATACGCCATGAGTGTTGAACCCAGGAATGAATGAATGATATATACCCCAGATCGCTGGGGCTTTGTCTTGTTTTTTGCTGAGGTTGGAAAGGCTTGGGAGAGACCCCCTGTATGCAGATACAGAGCTGCATGCAATTGCTTAGATAAACGTGTTCCCCACTTAATTGCTTGGGCATTGAACATTTCGCCCTTAACCTGTGGCTTGAGCAGTTAGGAGGAGACAATCTGGAGGTGAATCAGAAGATGGCTGAATCCACATGGTGGTGGTCTGGGTTTGGGAGATTTTCCTGGAGATTCAAACGAAAGATCTAAGTTCTTCCAGTGGGGAGTGGTAAACATTTTATGGATGGGAGATGGAAAATAAATGATCTGGTTAACCTTTCCCTCCCCATCAAAACCCATTATTTGAAAAAACAAAAAGGGAAGTGAAGGGAGAAATCCTCCCACTCCCATCCCCACTCACCTCCATAGCCACCTCCTCTTCCAAGAACCTAACAAACAAGGTGCCAAGAAGTGTTACGTACCAGCAGTGGTCTCAGATCTCATTCAAGGATCATGGTGAAAGGCATTCAAAGAGATTGTGGGGGCACAGGGATCCAATTAAGGGGGACAAGTTTAAGGTTTGCCTGGTCCCCTAAAAATTAATGGCACTAGAGAAGATGAGCTTTGGGAACTATAGCTTAATGGATACAATGTGTAAAAAGCTTCAGTGAGTCATGGTGGGAAGAGGCCATGAGGGCAGCAAATACAGTCTTAGATGATGTTATTAATAGCACTACAGGCTCTAGATTTCCTGTGGTGGCAAGACCAGCCCGGCCCAAGTGGATACTCACAACCTGGAACAGAGGGTCTTGGAGATCCCAGCACGTGAGGTATGATGAGAGGGTAAAATGATAGGAGGTGTCCTTTGGAAGGACTGTCTCCTTGACTTTAAAAGGGAGAACCCAAATCTGTAGGTGAAATCTTTTTGGCTACAAAGAGGGCTGAGGCCTCCTAAGGTCAAGGTCTCCTCGTCACTTGCAAAGATGTCGAAGAACACATTCAGACATTTCAAAGATGTCCTCATGTCCATCGGTTCCCACTCTGGAATTCTATCAATAAGGTGAGAGTTCCTCTAGTTGAAAAAAAGATCTAAAAAATCGTCCCTTTCTCATGTAATTTCTGTAACCTCCAGGACACACCCACCTCCCCCTTCCAGCTCTGTAATGAAGCCACAGCTGGTTCCAATTTGTGGAACTCCTTAAAGGCTATTCTCCCTTCTATACCCCCAGACCAAGTTCCCATGCTCCCTCACCTGATTTCCTGCACTCACCTCCCACCTGGTGTGTTCACACCTGCAAGTGCCTTTTACCAACCCCTTTGCCAAAAGGCAGCCAGAGTGACCTTTCAAAGACCTATCAGTTCCTGGCATTTGTCTCCATAGAAATCTGCACTGATCTTCTAACAAATTCTCAGTCCTCCAAAGGCACCCATAATCCTCCAATCAGTCTCTTCATACCCCTCCAACTGACTGATGCCTGTTCTGCCCCATCTCTCTGCCCTTCAACCACACTGCCTCCCTCTTCCTGTGGAGACCCCTCATGGCGCCTGCCTCCAAGCACAGGTGATTCCCATTGATGGGAAGACCCTCTTCCTCTCCCCCATCTCCCCACTCCAGTTACTCCCACTTATTCATGAGCTCACAAGCCCCATGGTACACACTCTCATTGCAGCCTGCTCTCTCTTTTCTAGCACTGGCCTCAGTTTCTAGCTGTGGTTGTGTCATGGATGTCCCTCCTCAGCCAGCCTCCAAGCTCTCCTTCCCTTTAGCTCCAACACCTGACACAGTGCCTGGCACGTAGTAAGCCCTGGCTAGCTTCTAAGAGCCTCACTGAGGGACTGAAAGCATTTTAAAAACATCACCACGTAGGCTCCAAACTGTAGGCAGAAAAAGCTTTGCCTGGATTGACATTTTAGAGATGTATTCGTCAAGTTGGATGTGTTCACTGACTTTACCTTGTAAAATTAAAAAAAAAAAAAAAAAAGGACCTCTGTATCGCTTCGCATCTAACGAAGGCACATGTATACTATTAGACCACGTTATGAGCTTAATGGAAGGAGACAAGATGTTTTCGCTAAGAAAATGTATAAGACTGTTGAGGTCAAGTGGGAGGAAACAGTCCGTTTGTTGGAGCATTGCTATCTTACTCTATCACAGCCACTAATAAAAATCTGACACGGGGTGAGTCAGAATTGTCTGTCGGAGATGAGTTAGATCTGGCTCATGTTCCTACAGACATGAAAGCCAGGAACGAAGAAGGAGGCTTTGAAAGCCTGGGTTGAGGAGGCGGTGTGGTTCACTGCGATGAGCTAAGTGCCCAGGGCCACCGGCAGACATGCTGGCCTGTGTCCTTCCTTTATTCTGGGGTCCCTCTTGCACCATGTGGTGAGGCTGGTGGCTGGGAGCAGCTCAGGACAGGACCGGGTGGCATCTTACCTCTCTCACCCTCCTGTGGGCTCCAGTAGGTCCCAGGGGACAGCCTGCCTTCCTTGCAAAGCCCAGTAGCACTGGGAGCAGAAACTGGGACCAAAGAGTGAGCACCCTGTTTGACAAGCTGGACCATCCACCTCTTCTTCAGATGCAGGGGGAGCCCTGGCATGCTGACTCCTCCCTTCCCCCTTTCCTCTCTTCCTCCCTCTTCCCTTCCCTCCCCTCTCTCCTTCTCTGGTGGTGCCCTTTCCCAATGCCCACTTCATCCCTTTTCCTTTCTACATGCCTGTCTTCTAGAGTTTCTTCTCTTTTCTCCCCATTACTTCCCTTCATCTGAATCTCCTCTTTGGTCCCTTTGTCCCCGCTCTCTGCTCCTCCTCCCCTTCCCTGGCCCCTGTTCAGCTCCATCCCAACTGCAGGCAGAGCTGGACTAACAAGCTCACTTGCTAGCTCAGCCTCCCTCCAGAGAAGTCACTCTTTGGTGGCCACCATCCTGACCCCCTGGTCCCTTCTCCACTTGTTCAGATATTGCTCTGAAGTCTGAGGAGGACAGAGCGCGGCTGCCACAGAATCAGGCCAGAGGAGAAACCAAACCATGTGTCCACACTGTCCCCCAGCACTGCTGCTCTGAGAGCTTTCGGAGTCCTCAACAGGGTTAGGATTTAGGGGCTTCTTCAGAACTGGGAGTGAAAACAACCATAGGTCAAAAGAAAAGCTATGGCCCCCACACAAAAATAATAATCACAAATGAAAACTATGTTAACTCTGAAGTCCCAAAGTCGAAGAATTGCCTTGAATCTGTCACTAGAAAGCACCCAAGGCCTCACTCTCTGGGTTCTGGGTGCCCTGGGAAAGGCAGGAGGCTCTGACAGGAGCGTGCGGAATGATGGGTGCTAGCCCGCCCGCTGGCGGGGGGTGGGGGGTTGGGTTACCTACTTTGGCGCTGTCCCCGGCCCGACCCCGGGTGGACGGGGTGCAGCGCGGCCTCTGGGGTGTTCCCGGTGCCCTGGGGTTCCCGGGAGGCTGGGCCACGACACCCCCCCCCCGCCCGCTCGTGGCCCGCGTTTTCTGCTCCAGGTGAGGGCGCGGCGCCCTGTCTCTTTACCTGTGAGCAGAGGGTCCGCCGGAAAAGCCATGGGGCGGGGAGGGGCAGCAGGCGGCGGGAACGGGACTGCGCGGCCTCGGGGGCTAGGCTGGAGCGCGGGAAGGCACGGGCGGCGAGTATGGTAGGTCCTGAAGTCCCGCCTGAGCCGCAGCACAGCAACCTGGCGCTGCCCGCCCCTCCTCCGCCAGCCCCTCAACCTCCTCCCAGACTCTCCTCTGCTTCCTCCAAGAGCTCACTTCCCGCCTCAGGAATTAGCAAAGCCCCATCTCCGGGCCGCTCCCGCCCCGCCCCGCCTTCGCCCTCCTCCGTCTTGAGTCCTCCGCGAGCTCACTTCCCCCTTTGGAAATTAGCAAAGCCCCTTCTCTGCGTCGCTCCCGCCCCCCTCCCTCCTGAGGCCCTGACCCGGGTTGGAGTGCAGCGCGAAGCCCAGGCGGGCTGCGAGCGCTGCCAGCGCCGGCGCTGGGCAGCCTCCTAGCCTGGCTCCCAGAGCGGGTGTCCGCGCGCGGCCTGGCTGCAAAAAGATCATCAGTCCTAAATGCCGGCTGCACTCTCCCGTCCCTTTGCTGGCTTCCAGATTGCGCCCAAAGCCAGGAACCAGCTTCCCCAGCACAGGCCTGGGCTGAGATGCCTGCCAGGGATCTGTCTGAGCAGTCTCCTCTTCTCCAGGCAGGGATGGCACTTTGACCTGGATGTTTGGGTTTTTTTGTTTGTGTTTTTGGTCATTGGTTATTACATGACCTCCAGGGTAGGTGCTCCACAAAGGGAGTGAAAACAGGACGCCTGATATATAGGCATAAGGCCATTCTAGAAAAATAGCTTGGGGTTCTCTAGGAAACGCTGCATTGGTCCTTGCACTATGGTTTAATAGAAAAGGGATTATGCACCAAGTTACTTAAATGAGCATAGGTTGAAATCGTTTACTGAGAGTAAATATTTTAAATAGTTATATTTTAACTAAATCTATCGTCAATCATAAATCTATTACACGAAGGTTACAGGCAATTTAAATGCAAGAGCACTCTCTTCAGGGTTTTAAATAATCCGTGTCTGTCTTGGCACATGAGAATGCAAAGATAGGAAAATGGTTTGTAAAAGATCATATAATAGCTTTTACTAATTCTATTTATTTGACAGACAGAGATCACAAGTAGGCAGAGAGGCAGGCAGAGAGAAAGATGGGGAAGCAGGCTCCCCGCCAAGCAGAGAGCCTGATGAAGGGCTGGATCCCAGGACCCTGAGATCATGACCTGATCCAAGGCAGAGGCTTAACCCGCGGAGCCACCCAGGCGCCCCCAGATGAAATACATTTCTGACTTAGAAACTTCAGATAGAATTTTTTTTGTCCATGATGACAACCGAAGAAAATGTGTCATCCCTAAACCTAACCTTAACCCCTAACAACGCTGAAACCTAAGCTGACCTTAAAGCCCAAACTAGAACCCTGAATCCCATACCTGAAATGGAACCCAAAGCCTGTACCTGAGCCCTGGATCCAAGCCCTGAACCATGAACCCAAACCCTAAACCAGACCTCCAAGTCATGAACCCTGAACCCAAATCTCAGCATGAAGCCAAACCCCAAATTTGACCTTGAACTTTATCCCCTAAGCCCTGAGTCTTAAAGCCTAAATCATAAACTTAAAGCCCTAAACTATAACTCTGTTCCCTTGTCCTTCACTCTAAATCCTCACCCTAACACTAAACCCAAAGCCTGATCTAAAATTCTGACTAAAACCTGAACCTGAACCCAAATTCATACCCTTCACCACACTTTGCTTATGCACTTGCCATTGATGGATATTTGCAGTTTCTACCTTTTGATTCTTGTGAACATTGTTTGGGTTTGGGGCAAGGGTTAGGTTCTTGGATTAGATTAGGGTCCAGGCTTGAGACCAAGTTGAGGTCAGAGTGTGGGTCTGCATCAGGGCCATGTTCAGTGCCACTGTTTGGGTCAAGGACTGTTGTAATTCCACATTGTTTCCAATTCATTGTTCCTTAGCTATTTGGGGGGAAGTTGGGGGGTATTGGGCTCCATGCAGCTTGAATTTCCGGAATGAAATGGCATCAGCTGGACCCTGGGAGGGAGCAGGACCTTCCACTGAAGGGTGAGCTCCCACAGTCCTGCACTGCCTTCCACCGCCTGCAGAGGGCGCCAGACCGCAGCTCCCGCCCTGAGCCCAGGCTGCGCAACCACAGCTGGGACCAGAGCCCCGCCTCTTCAGGACCCTCTGTGGAGACTTCTGGACAATGTGGGGCGCCTCCCACACTGACAGGACAAGCTGAGGAGGGTGTGGCTCTGCAGCCACACTGACCGGACCCGTTGTGGAGGACGCGCCCACACTGGCAGCAGTCCAACCTCCTAAGGACCAGACTCTGGAGGAGGTGAGGAGAAGCCGCCTGAGTGGACTGTCAAGGGGTTCGTGGTCTCAGGACCCCACAGAGGAAGGGCGCCCTGTGTAGACACTGGGGCTTCCGTCGTTTTGTGTGAGGAGACGTGGCCTCCTGCTGTGCTGTGCGCGGGGCTGTGGGGTCCCCCCTTTCTGGGCTCGGGTGCTCCTTGGTCCTCCTCTGTGTTTGTGTGCTCGCGGATTTGGTTCCTGAGGCTCCTCAGATGGTCTGCAGTCAGGGAGCGTCCGCCTGCTTCGGTGCTTGTGCTCCCCCCACCTCAGCCCTGCGGGGTCCTTCCCGTGTCCACACCCACTCCAGGCTTGTGCCAAGTCCCGAAATTCAGGAGCCAGAGTGAGGACTCTGTAGACGGTTTTGGGGAGAGTAGGTATTTTCCCAGTGTGGGTTCTTCCCTGAGCACAGTGCCTCCCCATCTCCGTGTGTCCCCCTCCCTGTCTGTCGTCATTGTTGCAGGGCTGTCAGAGGACAGGTCTGTCACCTTCTTGGTTCAGGGGCCTCCCGGGTATCTTGCTGTCTTGGATGCAGGTGTAAATGAGATTGTTCTCCATAGTCTCTTTCTGATGGTTCCTTCCGAGCACGTAGGAGTGCCACTAATTTGTGCATATTGATTTTGTTCCTTGCAAGTTCTTGAATTGATTAGTTCGATTGGCCTTAAACTCCATCTGCCAGTTATTTGACCAGCAGCATGGGTTTATTTGGGAAGAGCAGAGAATGGCAGTCTGGGCTGAGCAAGCTATGGTCCCATCACAGGCAAGTGCCAGAAACAAAGGAGAGGAACATTATTTCATGGAGGAGGAAGAAGTTGGGAAGGGTGCTTGAAGGAAAGTCCCCTGGAGAAAGACAGGATGATGGAGAATTCTCACCAGCTGAGCTGCAAAGCTCCTACAAAAAGTCAGGAGATGAACCTCCTGCTTCCCCTGTGGGGCCTGGAATTGGTGAGTCTCTCCTGTGGGGGATTGCAATGTGGGGTCTGTAATGGGCACTGAGCACCAGGCGCCCCCTTCCAGCCTCCCCTTCTGGCATCCCCAGTCCACTTTACTGGGGCCTCCCTTCCTGCTTTTGCACAGTTGTAACCAGCTTGTGGTGGAACGTTGTGGAAAACTGAAATTCCATATCCACTGCTTCTACTGCACCTGAGAGATACAGGGGCCCATGATTTAATCCTCCCACGAGTCTCTTACTAAAATGTGTCCTCTCCATGTTGGGTGACCTGGATCTGGGAGGGCTTGGCCTCCATCCCAAAGTCTGATGTTCTCCCTGCTTCCGTGTCGTCGTGCTAACATGGATGTTTGGAAGAGTCATTTCCTCTGCGGTGATTTCAAAGTGCAGTCAGCTTGTTATAGCAGCACAAATACATGCTGTCTCCACACTCAGATTCCCCAGCCGTCATTTCTTTTTTTTTTTTTTTTTTTTTTTTACATTTTTTTTTTTTTTACATTTTTTTTTTTTTTAATTTTTTATAAACATATATTTTTATCCAGCCGTCATTTCTTTACCACGTTTGCCACTTCACATGGGATGCTTCAGTGTGTTTGATCCCACCACAGGACAATGTCCTGCAGAACCAACACATAACCTGAAATGAGGAGATCATTACAGAACCCATCCAAGGGTTAGTGTTAGGGACGAGGGACATGGCAGGAATGACCTGAAGACCCCATGGAGTGCTGTCTGGGTGGCTGAGTTGACAGTGTAGGTGAGGGTGAGTGTCTGGCTCTGGCTTTGTGTCCAGGAGTCAGCTCTGTGTGGGTGTGTCCTCAGCTGGGCATGCAGATTTCTGCTCCTCTGAATCCTTTCCGGAGTTCCAAATGGCACAGTTTCCTTCTGGGCGGCAGGCTGAGTCCTCTGGGATTGCCCAGGTGTCCCCAAATTGTAGGGCACCTACTGCAAGTCCTTTGGGGTCAGAATCCTGAGAACCAAACCAAAGGTTATGGTTAGGGCCCACCACATGGCAGGCCCGATCTGCCAGCACTCTGTCCATCTTTCTGGGGGAGGGGGCAGTCGAGGGATTTGTTCAGGGTGAGTGTCAAGCTCCAGGTTTGCATCCAGGGGCCTGCTGAATATGGGGGTGTCCAGAGGTAGCAATGCAGATTTCAGTTCCTCTGAATCCTTTCTGGAGTTCCAAATGGCATGGTTCCTTTCAGGGTGGCAG
Organism: Mustela putorius furo; assembly: GCF_011764305.1. Classification (NCBI taxonomy): domain Eukaryota; kingdom Metazoa; phylum Chordata; class Mammalia; order Carnivora; family Mustelidae; genus Mustela; species Mustela putorius. The sequence continues at coordinate 292,197 of NW_025421321.1, forward strand.
GGTGAGTCCTATGGTGTTCCTCACTGTACCCAATCTCTGAGGCTTTGGAGCCAGGCCGTCAGGAAAAGACCTCTCAGGACAGAATCTAGGCTTAAGAGTTTGTGCCTATGGGCATGGCTGCACTGATCTGAAAGCACTGTGGCGAGGATGACAGGGGTCTGAGTTGAGAGCATGGTTCAGGATCAGTATCAAGGTCTGGGTTTGTGTCCAGGGGACCGCTGAATGTGGGGGTGGTCTCAGATGTCCAAGACGATTTCCCCTACTCTGAATCCTTTCCAGCATTCCAAATAGCCGGTGGCAAGCTGAAATCTCTGGGATTTCTCAGGTCTTGCCCTTGCCCTTGCAAGGGCAAGATACTTTTTACAGTAAAAGAATTCACCAGATGAGCTGAACAGCAGAAAAGACACAGCTCAGGAGTAAATCAGTGAACAGGAATATCATGCCAAAATCTTCTTTGAGAACACACTACAGAGCAAGGGAAGATAGGAGAGAAAGCTGAGATATAAAGGACAAACCCTCCAACTTTCCAACATCATTCCCTACTTGTTTATTTCCATTGCTGTCAGCTCCTTCCCAGTCAAAAATAGGTCACCTGAGCCAGCCTTTTTTCTTCCTGAGTTTGGGGCACTGCAAAGCCCACCAGGGGGGCCAAGGGCACCCCTGTACCTGCTGAGCTGAGCCAATTTGTACCCCAACAGGAAGAAGGTACCAGCCTGGCCCTCTGGTGCTCCATGGTCTGTGGCAGTCCTTCCTTCTGGACCCTGCTTTGCTGCTCTTCCTTCCCTAACCCTGGTCTCAAACTAGGGATTGCTCCTGGAGGAGGAACTCAGGGAGATGAGGCTCAGGAGGGCCTCCCTGCCTGGAATCTCCGTGTGAGGAGTGCACGGCCAACAGATTTTGCCCAGGGACTTGCAAAATGCAGAGAGGCAGATTTCTTTTCTCTCTTTCTCTCTCTCTCTCTCTAGCCTCATACCAACTGGGAGTTCTTAAAACTTTCTTCAGTGACTTCTAGGTGTAGCTTGGCCACTATTTCCACAGAAAGGCCACTTGAGCATGATCAAACACACGTATAAGCAATTACATTTAAAAAAATAAACAATAAGCCAATACACACAGACCTTTGACAGCAGCACAGGACGCTCAAGGGACCAGAGTCCCTACCTTGGGCAATAGTGGTAGAGGCCGGGTTCTGCCACGCAGGTCCCTAGACCTTTGGCAGTTTCCACGATTGCAAATCCAGACATGCAGAATCCTGAGGGACAACCTACTAACTGCAAAAGAGCAAAAATTCATCAGGATTCAGAGAGTGGAAATCCATTTGTACTGGAAAAGAAAGAAGTAGGCTTGCTGTGAATCCAGCAGGGAGGACAGGCATAGATAAAGGCTGGTGTATGGGTCACGGAAACTATTGTTTCTCAAGGGTCATGCTGTCTCTGTAAAATGCTATGAGGACTGTCTCTTGGGGAACTCCTGCTTTCTACCAGTGACGCCCCCAGATTCTGCTTTGCTAGTCCCATGGATTCCTTGGGATACCCAGTTGATAAGCTACGCTGTCCTCATGACAACACTTGCTAATGGACTGAATGTGTGTGTCTTGTCCCAATTCAGATGTTGAAGCCCTGACCCTCAAGGAGTGCCATCAGGAGGTATGGGCTTTGAGAGGTGATGAGGTCATGAGATTGGAACACTTGTGCATGAGATAAAAGCACTTCTGAGAAAAGACCTGAGACATTGTTCTGCCAGCTGTCATCCATGCAAGGCTACAACAGAAATATGGGCATCTATAGATAATGAAGCAGTCTCTTGCTAGATATCAGATCTCCCAGGATCTTGCTTTTGGACTTCTCAGTCTCTAGAACTGCAAGGAATAGTACATGTTTTGCTGTTTCAGCCACCCAGTCTGTCATCATTTGTTGCAGCAACTTGAACTGAATAAGGCAGAGCCCAAGTCCTGGTTGATCCCTGCTTCTACTCATTTCCCATCAGAAAGAGCTTCTAATCCAGAACTGACCTCTGCTTTCCATACACGTGCTTCAGACTCCTTGTGTGAGAGCCCAGACTTTGTAAAAGACTCCTCCCTCATGGCAACCAGCATTCTGTGACTCCTGAGGAATGTCCTCCCTGACTGTACTGAGTCAATCAATCTGATTTTGATTCTGGAGTCCCAGGATCAAGGACTGCATCAGGCTCCCAGCTTCATGGGGAGTCTGCTTCTCCCTCTGACCTTCTCCCCTCTTGTGCTCTCTCTCTCTCTCTCTCTCTCTCTCAAATAAATAAATAAAAATCTTTTAAAAATCTGATTTTAACAGACCATAAGCTTGTTCTTGCTGGTCTTTGCAAGATTAGGCATTAGGCCTTCGGAGAAAGTTCTGAATGGCAGCTTCATGAAGGGGTGAACTGTGTCCCCAAGGTCTCTTTTTGCTGCCTTCTAATCATAGATGCTGAGACAAATCCTCCCAGGTGCTGGTTTTTCAAAGCACTTAATGCTTTGGCTTTGAAGGTCCTCACTTGACAGTTCTGCTTTAATCAGTTTGTGACAAAACAGCCAATTGGTGGTGCATGCAAAGTGCACTGATAAAGTTAATATCAGGGAACAATTTCTTGAGTGTCAAGCATGTGCATGTGTGTGCACACACATATCCATGTGCTAAGCATTATGGTAAATGTCTGACAAGAACTAAAACATCAAAATGTCAGGATACCCCATTAGCTGATATTTTTATTATTCCTACATCCTAAACTATGAAAAACAGGGTCCGAGAATTAGAAGTGGCAAAAAGAATCAATATTTGTGGCAGTTCGAATTCACAGCCAGCCTTGATCAATAGGCATGTACACTGTGTCTAGTTTCAGCTCTGTGTAACCTTGCCATAACCTTGGATAAGCCATTCATCTCTCAAGTTCAGGTTCTTGGTCCAAAGAGGGAAGGGGCACAGGTTGAGTACCTCCAGTGGGACTTCCTGGCAGGCTTGTTCATCCAAGCATTCCTGTTTCAGTTTGAGTAATTGAATCCAGTCTTTGTTTTACCGAAGGCCAAGCTTGTCCAGTGTGTCCATGCCACCAGTCAACAGCATTTGTCCATGCCATGTAACAACTGAGCAACATTCATAGGAATGGGGGGAGGAAAAGATGTCCACAGGTGTTGACAGATGTTCTGCATGGAGGGACAGGAGCTGGGGCCATCACCTGCTGTTTCTAGTGGCCTTCTCTGTCGAGTTAAAACAAATGGCAATTATTTGCGACGGCAGGGATGAAAGTAGAGGGTATTATGCCAAGCGAAATAAGTCAGTCAGAGAAAGACAATTATATGATCGCACTCATATGTAGAGTTTAAGAAACAAAACAGAATCATAGGGGAGTAAAGGGAAAAAATAAAACAAGATGAAGTCAAAGAGGGAGACAAACTAGAAGAGACTTTAAAAAAAAAAGATTTTTATTTACTTATTTGACAAACAGAGATCACAAGTAGGCAGAGGGGCAGGAAGAGAGAGAGAGGAGGATGCAGACTCCCCAGGGAGCAGAGAGCCTGATGTGGGGCTCGATCCCAGGACCCTGAGACCATAACCTGAGTTGAAGGCAGAGGCTTTAACCCACTGAGCCAGCCAGGTACCCCTCAGAAGAGACTCTTAATCACAGTAAACAACCTGAGGCTTCTTGGAGGGGAGGGGGATGGGTGGATGGGGTAACTGGGTGATGGACATTAAGGAAGGCATGTGATACAGTGAGCACTGGGTGTTATAAAAGACTGATGAATCACTAACCTGTATGTCTGAAACTAGTATTATATGTTAAGTAATTGTATTTAGATTAAAATTTTCTTTAAAAATAATTTTAAAATAAAATAAATAACAATCAAATAATGATCAGAGTTATCCAGCAGGGAGTATCAGATCTAGATGTCAGTTAAATTTAAGGGGCTTGCCGAAGTTTAGGAGAGTCACGCTAGGTCATTTTCCTGTGTGGGGAAGTCTTCAGGGGCAGTTCCAAAAACAAAGAATATTAATATTTCTCCTTCCCCCATTCTTCCTAGAGCCAAAGATGTTTCCTCCACTCACCCACTGGCCCTGTATGTAGGTGTTGCTTTCTCTCTACAAATCAAAAAATCAGTGAGTAACTAGAACTTCACCTTTTCCAGTATCCCCCTACCCCCGACCTTTTGTCTTTAATGGTCATGGGCAACAGGGACAAAGACATTTTTTAAAAACTTACAGAGATCTATTATGCTCTACTACCTTGGCCCGCATGGGCCACTGCAAAGGGATTCTGTGAACCGTGTACTCAGATGAATGGTCATTATCTTCAAAAAGGCAGGGGCAGTGATAAACACAGGAATCAAAAAAGCAAGAGTTAATGGACCATCAGAATAATGGAGTACCAACACTTTTTTGTTCTTGGCTTGAATCCTCAAGGTCCAGTGTCTCAACAAATTTTTCATTTTGGTCTCATCTGACTCACTTGTCCACCCCTGGTCCAGTTGGCATTTATACTGAGAACTGGAAATTTTCCTTAGAAGAGAGAAAGAGTATTTGTCAGGTAAACCAAGGAAATGTCCATTATAGGAAGTTAGGCCTTTTGTCGTGGTACTCCATTAGCACCCTCCTGACTGTTAAAAAAAAAAAAAATTGTGACACCCATTAAAGACAGTAAGGAAGATTTTATTCAAGGGATGCTACTACGATGGGATTTTATTTTATAGTATGGGAGAGAAATCTGGCTCAGCTCAGACAAATGGAGATTTACAGCTAAAGAGCATGGTGGGGGTCACTGAATGTAAAATTAAGATGGAACATCAAGGGTAAGGATGAAGGGATTCTGGCTAAACCATCTGGACAGTAATATTGTTGAAGGAAGGCTAGGGTCATAAACTATTGAGATCAGGGGATAAGGAATTTTTTAAAAGACTTATTAATACATTTTAGAGAGAGGGAGCAGGGGTAGGGGTAGAGGGAGAGGGAAAGAGAATTTTTAATCAGACTCTTCACTGAGCATAGAGCCTGAGGTGAGGCTTAATCTCAGGACCGTGAGATCATGACCAGAGAGGAAAACCATGAGTCAAACGTTCAACCAGCTGCACCAACCAGGTGCCCTGGGAATAAGGGATTTGATCAGATATTAAGCGTTATAGATACTGAAGCACCTGGGTGGCTTAGTTGGTTAAATCTCTGGCTTTGGCTTAGGTCATGATCTGATCCCAGTATCAAGCCTGGCATGGGCTTGCTCCTCAGTGGGGAGTCTGGTTCTCTCTCTCCCTCTGCTATTCCCCCTGCTCAGGCTCTCTCTCTGTCAAAATAAATAAATCTTAAAAAAAAAAAGAGTGTTAAGATACCAGGGGTGAGAGATAAGGAATTTGATCAGATATCAAGAGTAGGATAGGAGATTGCTGAAAAATTGACTAAGCAGATTTCTTGCTAAAACTGGGCTAAGTGGGCGGAGCCTGAGGTCAAGCCTGGAGAGAAAGAGGACTCAGAGGAACTTGACTCCAGTCTGGTCAAGGAGAAAATCTTCATCATCCATGACCATTGTATTTTCTGTAGTCACACATTTTACTAATTCTTTTATCAGACATTCAGTGAACGAGAAACATGAACACAGCAGCAATAATATAACAAATGTAAGCGCTCTAGCAGAGACAAAGGCAGTATAGGAATCCACCTCATCAGATTTAGAATATGCATGACTCCATGACTGAATTACTACCACTGCTTGACTGTTGAGATTAAGATGTAGTACAGAGGATCAGAGGGAAGGGAGGGAAATCTGAATGGGAGTCATCAGAAAGGGAGACAAACCATGAGGCACCTTTAACTATAGGAAACAAACTGAGAGTTGCTGGTGGGGGAGGGGAGTGGGAGACATGGAGTAACTGGGTGATAGGCATTAAGGAGGACACGTGATGTGATGAGCACCAAGGGTTATCCACAACTGATGAGTTACTAAATTCTCTGAAACCAATGATGTACTGTCTAATGGCTAATTGAATTTAAATATCTAAAAAAGACACTTAAAAAAAAGATGTAGCATAACTCACAATATCCTTTGAGTGGAAGAATGTGCGGACTTTCCACACCTCTGCTGTCCAAGTCCCATGGCTAGTAGCCACATGTGGCTAATGAACACTTAAAAGGTGGCCAGTTCAAATGGAGAAATGTTGTAAAAGCAGAATAAACACTGGCTTTCAAAGACATATTGTAACCAAAGGTCAGAGAGTATTGCCACCCTCACATCACAAACATCGCATGACTTCTACAGCTAATGAGAGTGGGACAACGTTCCAGCACATGCTGGTTAGAACTTTGCAAAAGCAGGAAGGGAGGCCCCAGTAAAGTGGACTGGGGATGCCAGAAGGGGAGGCTGGAAGGGGGCGCCTGGTGCTCAGTGCCCATTACAGACCCCACATTGCAATCCCCCACAGGAGAGACTCACCAATTCCAGGCCCCACAGGGGAAGCAGGAGGTTCATCTCCTGACTTTTTGTAGGAGCTTTGCAGCTCAGCTGGTGAGAATTCTCCATCATCCTGTCTTTCTCCAGGGGACTTTCCTTCAAGCACCCTTCCCAACTTCTTCCTCCTCCATGAAATAATGTTCCTCTCCTTTGTTTCTGGCACTTGCCTGTGATGGGACCATAGCTTGCTCAGCCCAGACTGCCATTCTCTGCTCTTCCCAAATAAACCCATGCTGCTGGTCAAATAACTGGCAGATGGAGTTTAAGGCCAATCGAACTAATCAATTCAAGAACTTGCAAGGAACAAAATCAATATGCACAAATTAGTGGCACTCCTACGTGCTCGGAAGGAACCATCAGAAAGAGACTATGGAGAACAATCTCATTTACACCTGCATCCAAGACAGCAAGATACCCGGGAGGCCCCTGAACCAAGAAGGTGACAGACCTGTCCTCTGACAGCCCTGCAACAATGACGACAGACAGGGAGGGGGACACACGGAGATGGGGAGGCACTGTGCTCAGGGAAGAACCCACACTGGGAAAATACCTACTCTCCCAAAAAACCGTCTACAGAGTCCTCACTCTGGCTCCTGAATTTCGGGACTTGGCACAAGCCTGGAGTGGGTGTGGACACGGGAAGGACCCCGCAGGGCTGAGGTGGGGGGAGCACAAGCACCGAAGCAGGCGGACGCTCCCTGACTGCAGACCATCTGAGGAGCCTCAGGAACCAAATCCGCGAGCACACAAACACAGAGGAGGACCAAGGAGCACCCGAGCCCAGAAAAAGGGGGGACCCCACAGCCCCGCGCGCACAGCACAGCAGGAGGCCACGTCTCCTCACACAAAACGACGGAAGCCCCAGTGTCTACACAGGGCGCCCTTCCTCTGTGGGGTCCTGAGACCACGAACCCCTTGACAGTCCACTCAGGCGGCTTCTCCTCACCTCCTCCAGAGTCTGGTCCTTAGGAGGTTGGACTGCTGCCAGTGTGGGCGCGTCCTCCACAACGGGTCCGGTCAGTGTGGCTGCAGAGCCACACCCTCCTCAGCTTGTCCTGTCAGTGTGGGAGGCGCCCCACATTGTCCAGAAGTCTCCACAGAGGGTCCTGAAGAGGCGGGGCTCCGGTCCCAGCTGTGGTTGCGCAGCCTGGGCTCAGGGCGGGAGCTGCGGTCTGGCGCCCTCTGCAGGCGGTGGAAGGCAGTGCAGGACTGTGGGAGCTCACCCTTCAGTGGAAGGTCCTGCTCCCTCCCAGGGTCCAGCTGATGCCATTTCATTCCGGAAATTCAAGCTGCATGGAGCCCAATACCCCCCAACTTCCCCCCAAATAGCTAAGGAACAATGAATTGGAAACAATGTGGAATTACAACAGTCCTTGACCCAAACAGTGGCACTGAACATGGCCCTGATGCAGACCCACACTCTGACCTCAACTTGGTCTCAAGCCTGGACCCTAATCTAATCCAAGAACCTAACCCTTGCCCCAAACCCAAACAATGTTCACAAGAATCAAAAGGTAGAAACTGCAAATATCCATCAATGGCAAGTGCATAAGCAAAGTGTGGTGAAGGGTATGAATTTGGGTTCAGGTTCAGGTTTTAGTCAGAATTTTAGATCAGGCTTTGGGTTTAGTGTTAGGGTGAGGATTTAGAGTGAAGGACAAGGGAACAGAGTTATAGTTTAGGGCTTTAAGTTTATGATTTAGGCTTTAAGACTCAGGGCTTAGGGGATAAAGTTCAAGGTCAAATTTGGGGTTTGGCTTCATGCTGAGATTTGGGTTCAGGGTTCATGACTTGGAGGTCTGGTTTAGGGTTTGGGTTCATGGTTCAGGGCTTGGATCCAGGGCTCAGGTACAGGCTTTGGGTTCCATTTCAGGTATGGGATTCAGGGTTCTAGTTTGGGCTTTAAGGTCAGCTTAGGTTTCAGCGTTGTTAGGGGTTAAGGTTAGGTTTAGGGATGACACATTTTCTTCGGTTGTCATCATGGACAAAAAAAATTCTATCTGAAGTTTCTAAGTCAGAAATGTATTTCATCTGGGGGCGCCTGGGTGGCTCCGCGGGTTAAGCCTCTGCCTTGGATCAGGTCATGATCTCAGGGTCCTGGGATCCAGCCCTTCATCAGGCTCTCTGCTTGGCGGGGAGCCTGCTTCCCCATCTTTCTCTCTGCCTGCCTCTCTGCCTACTTGTGATCTCTGTCTGTCAAATAAATAGAATTAGTAAAAGCTATTATATGATCTTTTACAAACCATTTCCTATCTTTGCATTCTCATGTGCCAAGACAGACACGGATTATTTAAAACCCTGAAGAGAGTGCTCTTGCATTTAAATTGCCTGTAACCTTCGTGTAATAGATTTATGATTGACGATAGATTTAGTTAAAATATAACTATTTAAAATATTTACTCTCAGTAAACGATTTCAACCTATGCTCATTTAAGTAACTTGGTGCATAATCCCTTTTCTATTAAACCATAGTGCAAGGACCAATGCAGCGTTTCCTAGAGAACCCCAAGCTATTTTTCTAGAATGGCCTTATGCCTATATATCAGGCGTCCTGTTTTCACTCCCTTTGTGGAGCACCTACCCTGGAGGTCATGTAATAACCAATGACCAAAAACACAAACAAAAAACCCAAACATCCAGGTCAAAGTGCCATCCCTGCCTGGAGAAGAGGAGACTGCTCAGACAGATCCCTGGCAGGCATCTCAGCCCAGGCCTGTGCTGGGGAAGCTGGTTCCTGGCTTTGGGCGCAATCTGGAAGCCAGCAAAGGGACGGGAGAGTGCAGCCGGCATTTAGGACTGATGATCTTTTTGCAGCCAGGCCGCGCGCGGACACCCGCTCTGGGAGCCAGGCTAGGAGGCTGCCCAGCGCCGGCGCTGGCAGCGCTCGCAGCCCGCCTGGGCTTCGCGCTGCACTCCAACCCGGGTCAGGGCCTCAGGAGGGAGGGGGGCGGGAGCGACGCAGAGAAGGGGCTTTGCTAATTTCCAAAGGGGGAAGTGAGCTCGCGGAGGACTCAAGACGGAGGAGGGCGAAGGCGGGGCGGGGCGGGAGCGGCCCGGAGATGGGGCTTTGCTAATTCCTGAGGCGGGAAGTGAGCTCTTGGAGGAAGCAGAGGAGAGTCTGGGAGGAGGTTGAGGGGCTGGCGGAGGAGGGGCGGGCAGCGCCAGGTTGCTGTGCTGCGGCTCAGGCGGGACTTCAGGACCTACCATACTCGCCGCCCGTGCCTTCCCGCGCTCCAGCCTAGCCCCCGAGGCCGCGCAGTCCCGTTCCCGCCGCCAGGTTTGCTGCTGCCCCTCCCCGCCCCCATGGCTTTTTCCGGCGGACCCTCTGCTCACAGGTAAAGAGACAGGGCGCCGCGCCCTCACCTGGCCCTCACCTGGAGCAGAAAACGCGGGCCACGAGCGGGGGGGGGGGGGGGGGGTGTCGTGGCCCAGCCTCCCGGGAACCCCAGGGCACCGGGAACACCCCAGAGGCCGCGCTGCACCCCGTCCACCCGGGGTCGGGCCGGGGACAGCGCCAAAGTAGGTAACCCAACCCCCCACCCCCCGCCAGCGGGCGGGCTAGCACCCATCATTCCGCACGCTCCTGTCAGAGCCTCCTGCCTTTCCCAGGGCACCCAGAACCCAGAGAGTGAGGCCTTGGGTGCTTTCTAGTGACAGATTCAAGGCAATTCTTCGACTTTGGGACTTCAGAGTTAACATAGTTTTCATTTGTGATTATTATTTTTGTGTGGGGGCCATAGCTTTTCTTTTGACCTATGGTTGTTTTCACTCCCAGTTCTGAAGAAGCCCCTAAATCCTAACCCTGTTGAGGACTCCGAAAGCTCTCAGAGCAGCAGTGCTGGGGGACAGTGTGGACACATGGTTTGGTTTCTCCTCTGGCCTGATTCTGTGGCAGCCGCGCTCTGTCCTCCTCAGACTTCAGAGCAATATCTGAACAAGTGGAGAAGGGACCAGGGGGTCAGGATGGTGGCCACCAAAGAGTGACTTCTCTGGAGGGAGGCTGAGCTAGCAAGTGAGCTTGTTAGTCCAGCTCTGCCTGCAGTTGGGATGGAGCTGAACAGGGGCCAGGGAAGGGGAGGAGGAGCAGAGAGCGGGGACAAAGGGACCAAAGAGGAGATTCAGATGAAGGGAAGTAATGGGGAGAAAAGAGAAGAAACTCTAGAAGACAGGCATGTAGAAAGGAAAAGGGATGAAGTGGGCATTGGGAAAGGGCACCACCAGAGAAGGAGAGAGGGGAAGGGAAGAGGGAGGAAGAGAGGAAAGGGGGAAGGGAGGAGTCAGCATGCCAGGGCTCCCCCTGCATCTGAAGAAGAGGTGGATGGTCCAGCTTGTCAAACAGGGTGCTCACTCTTTGGTCCCAGTTTCTGCTCCCAGTGCTACTGGGCTTTGCAAGGAAGGCAGGCTGTCCCCTGGGACCTACTGGAGCCCACAGGAGGGTGAGAGAGGTAAGATGCCACCCGGTCCTGTCCTGAGCTGCTCCCAGCCACCAGCCTCACCACATGGTGCAAGAGGGACCCCAGAATAAAGGAAGGACACAGGCCAGCATGTCTGCCGGTGGCCCTGGGCACTTAGCTCATCGCAGTGAACCACACCGCCTCCTCAACCCAGGCTTTCAAAGCCTCCTTCTTCGTTCCTGGCTTTCATGTCTGTAGGAACATGAGCCAGATCTAACTCATCTCCGACAGACAATTCTGACTCACCCCGTGTCAGATTTTTATTAGTGGCTGTGATAGAGTAAGATAGCAATGCTCCAACAAACGGACTGTTTCCTCCCACTTGACCTCAACAGTCTTATACATTTTCTTAGCGAAAACATCTTGTCTCCTTCCATTAAGCTCATAACGTGGTCTAATAGTATACATGTGCCTTCGTTAGATGCGAAGCGATACAGAGGTCCTTTTTTTTTTTTTTAATTTTACAAGGTAAAGTCAGTGAACACATCCAACTTGACGAATACGTCTCTAAAATGTCAATCCAGGCAAAGCTTTTTCTGCCTACAGTTTGGAGCCTACGTGGTGATGTTTTTAAAATGCTTTCAGTCCCTCAGTGAGGCTCTTAGAAGCTAGCCAGGGCTTACTACGTGCCAGGCACTGTGTCAGGTGTTGGAGCTAAAGGGAAGGAGAGCTTGGAGGCTGGCTGAGGAGGGACATCCATGACACAACCACAGCTAGAAACTGAGGCCAGTGCTAGAAAAGAGAGAGCAGGCTGCATGGAGAGTGTGTACCATGGGGCTTGTGAGCTCATGAATAAGTGGGAGTAACTGGAGTGGGGAGATGGGGGAGAGGAAGAGGGTCTTCCCATCAATGGGAATCACCTGTGCTTGGAGGCAGGCGCCATGAGGGGTCTCCACAGGAAGAGGGAGGCAGTGTGGTTGAAGGGCAGAGAGATGGGGCAGAACAGGCATCAGTCAGTTGGAGGGGTATGAAGAGACTGATTGGAGGATTATGGGTGCCTTTGGAGGACTGAGAATTTGTTAGAAGATCAGTGCAGATTTCTATGGAGACAAATGCCAGGAACTGATAGGTCTTTGAAAGGTCACTCTGGCTGCCTTTTGGCAAAGGGGTTGGTAAAAGGCACTTGCAGGTGTGAACACACCAGGTGGGAGGTGAGTGCAGGAAATCAGGTGAGGGAGCATGGGAACTTGGTCTGGGGGTATAGAAGGGAGAATAGCCTTTAAGGAGTTCCACAAATTGGCACCAGCTGTGGCTTCATTACAGAGCTGGAAGGGGGAGGTGGGTGTGTCCTGGAGGTTACAGAAATTACATGAGAAAGGGACGATTTTTTAGATCTTTTTTTCAACTAGAGAGGAACTCTCACCTTATTGATAGAATTCCAGAGTGGGAACCGATGGACATGAGGACATCTTTGAAATGTCTGAATGTGTTCTTCGACATCTTTGCAAGTGACGAGGAGACCTTGACCTTAGGAGGCCTCAGCCCTCTTTGTAGCCAAAAAGATTTCACCTACAGATTTGGGTTCTCCCTTTTAAAGTCAAGGAGACAGTCCTTCCAAAGGACACCTCCTATCATTTTACCCTCTCATCATACCTCACGTGCTGGGATCTCCAAGACCCTCTGTTCCAGGTTGTGAGTATCCACTTGGGCCGGGCTGGTCTTGCCACCACAGGAAATCTAGAGCCTGTAGTGCTATTAATAACATCATCTAAGACTGTATTTGCTGCCCTCATGGCCTCTTCCCACCATGACTCACTGAAGCTTTTTACACATTGTATCCATTAAGCTATAGTTCCCAAAGCTCATCTTCTCTAGTGCCATTAATTTTTAGGGGACCAGGCAAACCTTAAACTTGTCCCCCTTAATTGGATCCCTGTGCCCCCACAATCTCTTTGAATGCCTTTCACCATGATCCTTGAATGAGATCTGAGACCACTGCTGGTACCTAACACTTCTTGGCACCTTGTTTGTTAGGTTCTTGGAAGAGGAGGTGGCTATGGAGGTGAGTGGGGATGGGAGTGGGAGGATTTCTCCCTTCACTTTCCCTTTTTGTTTTTTCAAATAATGGGTTTTGATGGGGAGGGAAAGGTTAACCAGACCATTTATTTTCCATCTCCCATCCATAAAATGTTTACCACTCCCCACTGGAAGAACTTAGATCTTTCGTTTGAATCTCCAGGAAAATCTCCCAAACCCAGACCACCACCATGTGGATTCAGCCATCTTCTGATTCACCTCCAGATTGTCTCCTCCTAACTGCTCAAGCCACAGGTTAAGGGCGAAATGTTCAATGCCCAAGCAATTAAGTGGGGAACACGTTTATCTAAGCAATTGCATGCAGCTCTGTATCTGCATACAGGGGGTCTCTCCCAAGCCTTTCCAACCTCAGCAAAACAAGACAAAGCCCCAGCGATCTGGGGTATATATATCATTCATTCATTCCTGGGTTCAACACTCATGGCGTATCCCCACCAAGACAGTGGGAGAGCAAGGACTGGAGAAATCCTGGAAGCTGAAGTCTGAGGAGGATTTCAAATTCAAGTCAGACATGAAAGAAACATCTGGACTAGGTCCTCAGGTACATACAGTATTCTGAACTGAGGCTAGAACCAGAGACCATTCTAATGAAAGTCCTCTACAGGTGGGCTCTCACAGGTGGGCTCCGACTCAGTTTCGTGTATATTCATTCATGAAATAGCTCTTCGGGTCAACATGCAGAAGAAAACCATTTAATAAAACTGACAATGAAGAGAGTTAAGGGAAGCCAGAAGGCTTGTGAATGGGGGAGAGAGGAAGAGCCAGGGCAGAAAACCAAGAATCCCTCCCTGCCCTCCTTGCTGCCAGGGAGGTCTGAGGGACTAGTTTCCACCTGGGATCCCAAGTCCAGAAAAGAAGCAGCGGGGCCACCGCTGGGGAGGGAAGGGGGTCCTCAGCACGCACGCGTGGGGGTGCCCAACGATGGGGGCTAGTGCGCCCGCTGGTGGGGGGCACCTCGCAAGGTGCTGTCCTCAGCCCGACCCCATGCGGACCCGGGTTCGGCCCAACGTTCTGGGTGGTCCCGGTGCCCTGGGGTTCCTGGGAGGCTGGGCCTCGACAACCCCCCTCCCCGCCCCCAGGTCGACTCCCCCCCGCTTTCTGCTCCTGGTGAGGGCGCAGCACGGTGCAACGTTACCTGTGCACAGAGGGTGGTCGGGAGAAGCCTTGGGGCGGGAAGGGGCAGCAGGCAGCAGGAGCGGGACTGCAGGGCCTCACGCAGGAGCGCACGGACAGCGAGTCCGGTGGGTACTGCAGTCCCGACTGGGCCGCAGCACAGCACCGCGGTGCTGCGCGCCCCTCCTCTAACAGCCGCTCCACCTCCTCCCAGACTCTCTGCCACATCCTCCGTGAGCTCACTTCCTGCTTCGGGAATTAGCAAAGTCCCTTCTCCCTGCCGCCCTCCACCCGCCCTCGCCCCCTACCCTCCTGAGTGTTCCTCGAGCTCACTACCTGCTTTGGCAATTAGCAAAGCCCCTTCTCTGCGCCGCCCCCGCCCCCCTCCCTCCTGAGGCCCAGGCCCGGGCTGGGTCTCGGACCGAATCCCTGGGTGGCTGCAAGCGTGGCCAGCGCCGGCGCTGGGTAGACTCCTAGCCTGGCTCCTTGAGCGGGTGTCCGCCCAAGGCCTGGCTGCGAAAAGGTCATCAGTCCTGTTAATCCTGGCTGCACTCTCCGGTCAGTTTGCTGACTTCCTGATTGTGCCCAAAGCCAGCAACCAGCTTCCCCAGCACAGGCCTGGGCTGAGATGCCTGCCCAGGATCTGTTGAGCAGTCTACTCATCTACAGGCTGGGATGGCACTTCGACCTGGATGTTTGGTTTTTTTTTTTTTATTGTTTTTTGTCATTGGCTATTACATGACCTCCAGGGTAGGTGCTCCACAAAGGGAGTGAAAACAGGACGCCTGATATATAGGCATATGGCCATTCTAGAAAAATAGCTTAGGGTTCTCTCGGAAACGCGCGGCATTGGTCCTTGCACTATGGTTTAATAGAAAAGGGATTATGCACCAAGTTACTTAAATGAGCATAGGTTGAAATATTGTTCATCTCCTACAACAAATGGTGGTATGCTCTTTAGTAAACTAATTCAACTCAATTAGAGACATTGTCTTCAAGGGATAACATCATAGAGACTAGAATCAGAATCATACTTTTGGGAAAATTGGGCCCAGGTTTTTTGTTTTGTTTTGTTTTGTTTTAAGATTTTATTTATTTATTTGACAGACAGAGGCCACAAGTAGGCAGAGAGGCAGAGAGAGAGGGGGAAGCAGGCTCCCTGCTGAACAGAGAGCCTGATGCAGAGCTCGATCCCAGGACCCTGAGATCATGGCCTGAGCTGAAGGCAGAGGCTTAACCCACTGAGCTAGCCAGGTGCCCCTGGGCCCAGGTTTTGATGGCTTCTTTCTTCAATCTTATAAAACCTATTTGAATGCTACTGGATGCCAGAACTGCTTAAAAATATTTGGTCCCTTGTAATTTTAACCTTCCAGTATTCAATGCACCTGATCCATGTAATATCCTATAGTATTTTTGTCAAATAAAGACTCTCAAAGGGTGTTTCTTGGGAGACACTTTTCAATTGGTTGCTTACATTTCTGCATTTATTATTTGTTCTAGACCATCCTTTGAAGATGGTTGTATTGAATAGACTTGGAAGACAGAAATAGTATCTTTTTTTTTTAACTTGTTGTGTTTGCAAATATTATCTGCCTCTGTTTTGATTCTTCTTGTGGGAACTGAGGCTCAGAACTGATATATAACTCCCACCCCTACACACACACACACACACACAAACACACACACACACACACACACACACAAATACTGTTAATATTCTGGCTACCTCTATTGCTGTGAATAGTAAACTATATTATTTCTGAAGCACGAGTCTGCGTCTTCTATCAACACCCAAGAAACCACGGCAGACTCATACACCAGCTTTCAAATAAGGGAAAATAATCTCAGATGCTTTATATTTTTTGATAGTGTTACCTACTTCTGAACATATGACTGAACACATATAAAGCTGGAGCCATGACCATTTAGAGCTTCTTCTGTGGAAGAACTATGCATTCACTAGTAAACAAAAGTAGTTTCATCTTTTTTTTTCCTCCTGGACACAATTTCCTCTCTCACACTGTTGCTCAAATTGGATGGAGTCTAAGGTCCTTTGAGGAAATTTTTGTTTAATGACTCAAAATAAAATAGGAAGAGTCTAAAGTGCTAAAAATAATTCTTAAATCACCAAAAAAAAAAAATAAAAAAAAATAAAATAAAATAAAATAATTCTAGATAAAAGGTATAAGATCATGCCAGAAAGGATAGTAATTTTATCTAACAACTGCCTGTTCACCCATTATTTGTTCATTAACTAATCTCCAAATTCCTGACTAAATCCCTTTTGTAAGCCAGAATGTGAGCTAAAGACTGGGATTTTAAAAAAAGTTTTCATTTGAAATCCAGTTAGTTAACATATATGGTTGTATTAGTTTCATGTGTACAATATAACATATAGCACTCAGTGCTCATCATGACAAGTGCTCTAATTAGCCCCATCAGTTATTTAATCCATCACTCCTTTCAGATCCCCTCAAGTAACCATCAGTTTGCTCTCCGTAATGAAATGTCTGTTTCTTGCTTTGTTTCTCTCTCTATGTCTTATTATTTTCCCCTGTGCTTGTTTGTTTTGTTTCTTTTATTCCATATATGAGTAAAGGTATTTGTCTTTCTCTGACTGACTTATTTCGCTTTTAGCATTATACTGTCTAGTTCCATCCATGTTATTGCAAATGGCAAGATTTCAGTCTTTTTTATGGCAGAATAATATTCCATTGTATATACATACCACTTATTCTTTGTTTATTCATCAATTGATGGATAATTGGGCTCTTTCTATATCTTAGCTTTAGAAATAATGCTGCTATAAAAATAGGGGTGCTAGCATCCCTTTGAATAAGTTTTCCTATATTCATTGGGTAAATACACACCAACAGGATTGTTGGATCACAAAGGACTTCTATTTTTAAATTTTATGGAAATTCCATACTGTTTTCAAATATGGCTGTATCAGTTTGCATCACCACCAACAGTTCACAATAGTTACTTTTTCTTCTTTTTTTAAGATTTTATTCATTTGACAGAGAGAGATCACAAGTAGAGAGAGAGAGGAGGGAGCAGGCTCCATGCCTGGCAGAGAGCCCGATGTGGGACTTGATCCCAGGACCCTGAGATCATGACCTGAGCTGAAGGCAGAGGCTTAACCCACTGAGCCACCCAGGCAGCCCCCACAAGTGTTACTTTTCCACATCCTCTCCAACACCTTTTGTTTCTTGAGTGTTGATTTTACCCATTCTGACAGGTGTGAGGTGGTATGTCTTTCTAGTATTGCTTTGCAATTTCCTGATGATACATGATGATGGACATCTTTTCATGTATCTACTGAACATTTGAATGTGTTCTTTGGGGAAACACTTGTTCATGTCTTCTATGCATGTTTTTATTGGATTATTTGTTTTTGGATGTTCACTAAAAACTGGATAATAAGTAACAGACAAGACAGGTTTCCTTGAGCTTAAATTTTATTTGCATGAGTATCATTAACAGGAAAAAATATGCATATGTGTATGTACAAGTGTGTTTATGTATACATCTATCTATCTATCCTCTATCCCCTGTCTTCTAATTGTGGTAAATCCTGTAAGGTGGGGAATTGGATAGTCTGAAGAAATATGCTGCTGGATATGTTGGGTAAGTAAATTTAATTGCACACAGATGCATTGGATATAAGTGAATCACTCAAATGAGTTATTTAATATTATATAGAAACAAATTAAAATTTTATGTACTTGAAAATAATAGGTAGTTAAAATAATTTTTGTTGTGTGTTGTTTTTGTGTCCATATATATATACACATACTATGGTGTGAATGTTTATGTCTCCCAAAATCATATTATGAAATCTAACTCTGGAAGTGTTAGTATTAAAACATAGGGGCCTTTGGGAGGTGATTAGGTCATAAGTGGGATTACAGTCCTTTTAAAGGAGACCCCAGAGAGTTCTCTTGATTCATTCATCATGTACGTTTACAGTGAGAAGATAGCCATCTATGAGGAAGTGGGCTCTCCCTGGATCTGCCCATTCCTTAATCTTGAACTTCTCAGTTCTAGAACTGTGAGAAATAAATTCCTGTTCTTTATAAGCTATTCAGTCTATATCATGTCCGTTATAGCAGCCTGCATGCAGAAGGACAATATGACCTAAAACGAGAGCAATAAATATAAAGTTTCAGTAAAGTCAGTTGGTACAATGTTTTTTTACTTAGAGAAGACATGCTGCTTCATGTTTCTTGAAGGGCCACTTCTTACTCCTTTGTGTGTTCTCTACAAAGTCCAGGATGATGCCTTACATAAAGGTAATATTTTATAAATACTGTTGGAAATATATACTTCTCTAAAATCTTATTTTGCCTACAGATTACTTGGATCCACTTTGCCTTGTGTAGAATATTTGAAATATATTAAGAACAGAATGTCTCTCTCAATAACATTTAGAATCATCAT
Source organism: Mustela putorius furo (assembly GCF_011764305.1). Classification (NCBI taxonomy): domain Eukaryota; kingdom Metazoa; phylum Chordata; class Mammalia; order Carnivora; family Mustelidae; genus Mustela; species Mustela putorius. Next base: position 310,685 of record NW_025421321.1, read on the forward strand.
TAGTTTATGACTCCTGACTCATTTGTTTATGCAGTGATACTTACTGCAAGAACACTGAAGTTTATAATATAATTTTTGAATTAATCACCAAGCTAGTTTATTATAACTTATGAAAAAATAATTTCTCATGTTGGTTTAATTCTGCTCTTATGTTATGCTCATGAAATTTTCATTAAAATAAAGTAGAAAATAGAAGTAAATAATAAATGAAAAATAAAAAATAATAAATAAAAAAACAAAAGTAAAACTCTTGTGGAATGTTAAACTTTTCTTACTTATTTTGTTTTGCTTTTCCTCTACCATGCTGGCAAAGCTGTATTTTGCAGATAGATACAATTTTCTAGTTGCTAGGTTTGTTACTTTTGCTAAAATTTTCAAAATATAAGAAGTTGAATAGTCATGGATTGTTTATTAAACTCCTTATCTACACATATAAAAATAAAATAATGATGGTGACCTGGGTATTTCTAAAATTGTATTCTGTTTTTCCATATTATGTTTTACAATGTAATTAATAAAGATTCTGCATATATTAACACCCATCCCCTTCTATCTCATCTGTATGTCCATTACAGAGCATGTATGATTTCTGTTCATTGCTATGTTGTGGTGAAGAGATTGTCTGAAGTAGTCCTATATTTATGCAGGTAGATCTTAAGCTACGGTGCTCTTGTTTATTTGCTTGTTCCTGATCAGTATGTCTGAAAGATGGTAACTATTGCATCAGGTATGACGATTAAAAAATATTATTGGTGCCTGATACACTGTGATGAAATAGGTAAGTCGATTCATAATTTGTTAATTAAATTAGAAAAAAATTCCTTTGGATTTGTCCTTTATTAAGAGTTTGTTATTTTAACAAATTCCTTGGGATGTTTTTTGTGTAATATATATCACATGCCTCAACCTTTAAATTTGAATGTAGAAAAGAGTTATCAGAATGAGCCTAGAAAATATTATGATGAAATATTTGTGTTCTGTTATATTATGTTAACTTAGGAAATAATGGTAGTTATTTTTATTAGCATTTCCTACATTCCACATGCCCTTACAGATGAGATATCAAGGTTTTCCTATTCTTTTTATCGTGGTTGTTATATTCTTCATGATCAATAACAATCAATGAAAATTCGTAACATTAATTTTCTTTGGGAAAGTGATATTTAGCAAGAATCCATGACCAAAAATTTTAGCTGTTGTTCTTCCAGGAGATGAGACTATCAATGTTTCCGAAATTTCAAGAAATAGAACTTATTAATTGTGTTGGTTGATGTTTATTGTCTCTGAACGTAGAGGTGCATAATTCAATTTAAAATTTATTTTGGGGCGCCTGGGTGGCTCAGTGGGTTAAAAGCCTCTGCCTTTGGCTCAGGTCATGATCCCAGGGTCCTGGGATCGAGCCCCGCATCGGGCTCTCTGCCTAGCAGGGAGCCTGCTTCCTCTTCCCTCTCTCTCTGCCTGCCCTCTCTGCCTACTTGTGATCTCTATCTGTCAAATAAAATAAATAAAATCTTTAAAAAATGGAGTGGACCTCAGGGGGGGGTGCTTATCTGAAATTGAGGGATATTATAAAGAAAATAAAAAATAAAATTTATTTTGAATTGAAAACAAGATCTTACTGAAGTTTAGGCATCCCACTTTATATCAGGCCTCCAGTACATTCTAATTTAATTATAGAAAATATCATAAACATGAATGTCACTTTTCCTATTGCATTTATACTGAAACTGCAATGACTCAAAGATGTCAGATCTGAAAAGCACTAACTTTCTATAATTTCTGTTTCCTAGGAGGAATGGATATACCATTTTAGCACACTTATCCAACAGTATTCAAAACCACCATGAATTTTAAAACATAGTTATTACACCCTAAAAATCAAGTATGAAAATGTATAAACAACCAAATCTCTATCTGTAAATGAAATACTCTCACACAGACGGGTTTTAAAACTTTCTAACTTAAGGAATTTGATAGCACAGACTCAGGGTAGTAGTTTCAGTGCCTACAGTATACTTTCAGGGAGAGAGTAATGTAGGCTCTGAGTCACTTTCTGCCTAGAGATGACCTAATAGTGGTTCTGCCATTGTTTGTTTGTTTTTGAAAATACGTTCCTGGGCGTCATTCAGAAAATGCAGAGTTTGCCAATCTATATAAATTAAGGATGATCTTTTTGAATGTTTGTCTTTCACTACATCAAATTAACATAATTGGACAGAAATTCCACTAAATTAAGCATTGTTAGGAAACGTGTAAATTGGAGCTGCTCAAATTAGTTGCTCTTTGAACTATGTGCTCTTGGTTCAGGATTAGATAAGGAGTTTGAAGGAAAACCTAAACCATTGCTTCCTTTTTTGAGAGAGTCTTAGCATATTTTCTTAAAATTAGCTGAAATAAACAATGTGTTTAGTCGCAAAGTGATTTGCATTTTTGCACAAACTCCCTATCTCCTTGAGAATTATAACAAATATTTCATGAACCATCATTGATCTTTACTTTGTGACACTGCTGTAAAGTACATTCAGAGTTGCCAGTTAAAAGTGTTAGTGTTGAGATGAAATGTCATGCATTTTTCTTCACTTCCATGGAAATGAACACAGTAATTTATTAAGACACAATGAAGAAAAAAAAATTGACAATGAGTTCCAGATTTTAAAAATCACTTGCCATTCAATCCAAATTGTGAGTTTGATCGGTTACCGAACACTTTATAATGCACCCCCGGTAATTTTACAGAGATTATTTGTTTCTTACCAATTCGTGATTATTCTGTCTTGCAATGCAGAGAAAGCTAACTAATTTAAAATAAACTTCCGTTAATTTTGATTGTTATAAACTTAAAATTTATTAATTTCCATATACAGAGTTGAAAATGTTCACAATTTACATTAAATATATATTCTGTGTATACCTTGGAAAAATTATACTGAAAATTGAAATTAAAATGATGTTGTATATAGCTGCAAGAAGCCGCCTGTCCCATTTCATCTTACTATATAAGTTGTGTCAGGTAATTTATAAAATCCCTACTGCATAACAAGTCCATTTTTGTTGGAATGGGTAGTAGTGTTTCTTCTTATTTCTAAATAAGAGTTGGTCTATGAGTGTATCTGCAACTGTATTTTTCCTAAGTGGCTTCATGGTCTTGAACTGAGAAAGCTCAGAACATTAAACATCAAAATAATATATTTTGACATAATTAGACATCAAGGAAATGCAATTAAAATGACACTGAGATATCACTACACACTTACCAGAATGGCTAAAATAAAATATAATGACAAGACCAAAAGAAAACAATATACCATTTGATGATACACAATGGCAAGTTGTACCATCACTTAACCATCTCAGACTAGTGTAGTGTTAAATTTGTTTTTCTAAGCAATGTTTTGGGTCACTTACCACTTTTCAAGGATATAAAGTGCTACCATTTTACTTAAAACTGTGAAATTTGGTCAGATTTAAATTTCAATTTATGTTAAAACATTCTGTAGACTGTGTTAAACTTTGACATTTGTTCCCTCTGTTCAGTGAATAACACTATATCATATTCTGAAAAATACGCTAATTTTCATTTTGAAAAATATCCCTTTTTCCTCTTATGGTAATTATTAATATGAATTAATAGTAGAATTTGATATGGTTCCATATGCCCATAAATACTTTATTGTATATTATCAAATTTAATAATGAATATAATGTACTTCTTTGGACAATATTTAAAGACCAGTCTACTCTTAAAACAAAAAAATGGAGACGCACTTCTTTAGTTCACACAAATTTCATTTTATTATATAAAACCTCAGATAAATTTCAAAAAATCATATTTTATTAAAATTATGTCTACTTAAAAATCTCATAGAAGAGTAAAACCATCAAAAATAAAAATAAACACACACAACACACACACATCACCCATGCATTGGCAAATCACAATGGCTGTAACAATACATTAGGCATTCCACAGTTAAGGGCTATCAAAATTTCCATCAGTGGCAAAAAGATTTGTATCCAAATGGACTGATTTTCCAGAATCCAAGAAAAAGTCTCCTAGGGTTTATTTAAAGATAAATATTTGAACAAATACTTCTTAAATTTAGGAAATTCAGAACATAAGATTAAAGAATATTTGCAGTGTAGACTATATTCAATCCTTCCTTCAAAATGTGCCTTTGAGTACATAATTCTGTTTTCTCTATCTAAATTGAGCTGTCCTCCAAGGAAGTTTTCTAAATGTGTGTCTCTGTGTGATAAATGTTCTAAGACCTAACATGCTTCATTGTATTTTTACTGTGCTCTCAAATTTAATCAATAATTTGGCTTGATGTATAATATCTAGTTTCAAATATCTTTTCCATCTATACAAACACCCAGCTGTCTCCTTTATATGCTATTACTATTGAGAATTCTGCTGTCAGTATTATTCTTGTACATTTTAGGTGATCTGTTCTTCTCTTGGGCATCATTTATGCTCTTCTCTGTTTTTGATATTCTTAAAACTCACCATAATGTATATGAGTGGTTTTGTGTGTGTGTGGTTTTTGTTTTGTTTTGTTTCTGATTTCTCAAGTTTGGCATCATTTTAAGTCTGGTATCTTTTATCTTTCTTTAATTCTCCAAAATTTATCTCAGTACTTATTTAAATATTTTCTTTATTTTTTTTTTCTCTTCTGCTGCATTTGGGCAGAAGCCATTAATTTGTTTTTTGTTTGTTTGTTTTTCCCAACTCATTTATTCATTTTACAGCTATATTCATCTTAGTCTCCATTTATTGTATTCTTTATTTCAACAAATTTCACTTAATTTATATTCACAGTATAGTATCTTTTCTTTGTATATGTATATCATTATTTTATCATATACTTTTAAGCTATTTTTAAAAATATTTAATTTATTTATTTGACATTGAGAGATCACAGGTAGGCAGAGAGGCGGGCAGAGAGAGAGGAAGGGAAGCAGGCTACCTGCGGAGCAGAAAGCCCAATGTGGGGCTTGATCCCAGGACCCTGAGATCATGACCTGAGCTGAAGGCAGTGGCTTAATCCACTGCGCCACCTAGGTGCCTCTAAGCTATTTTTTAAATTCCTGTTCCAATAACACTTGGATTGCCATATAAAGTTAACCACATCATCTTTTTTAGGTAAGTAATTGTACTTTTTATGTGCATAGTTATTTTGGTCCATGAGTTCAGCTCCTCTTCGGACCATCAAATCTCTATAAACATCTGGGTATGCTAGGATTTTCTAAGCAACAATAAAATACATTGAAACCTGGTAGCTTAATTATAATAATGTTTTCTTTCTCAATCATTCACAATAGTATTACATTCTGAGTAGCTTCCTTCTATTTTGCAGCTATAGTGTTTGGAAAAACTTGAATTGTGATATCACTGTGATAATGTGAATTAGTCAGGGTTTTTCAGAGAATCGGGAAGAGAAAACAAGGAAGATATTCTCCAGGGCCAACTCTAGAAGTGACTATTAAAACATCTGTCCAAATTCAATTGAACAAAAAACTCAGAAATGCCATCTCCAGTGAAATACAAAGAAGATTATATATAGTTCTGGGCACACACATCTCATTTGACCCAATGATGTACATCAATGAAAGACTGAAGGCCAATCACCACTCCATGGGAGAATTTCAAAATAAATTTACTAATGAGGCCAAGAATTCAGAATCACAAATACTTCAGAACTAATAATAACTGCCTTCACTTGATGTTATTCTATAAGATAAATCCTACGATCAAGTTTCAATTTTAAATTCTTACAATTTTAAATTCTTAAATTGTTATGAAGAAGCATCATTTGGAGGGATCAGTTTTCATAATTTATCATCCATCAGCCTTTTTTTTAAGATTTTATTCATTTATTGGACACAGAGAGAGTGAAAGAGAGAGAGAGAGATCACAAGTAAGCAGAGAGGCAGGCAAGCAGGGAGGGAAGCAGGCTTCCTTTTGAGCAGAGCCCGATGTGTGGCTGGATCCCAGGACCCAGAGACCATGACTTGAGATGAAGGCAGAGGCTTATCCCGCCACCCACGTGATGAGAGAGCCACTCAGGTGCCCCTCATCCATCAGTCTTAATTGATTGGAGGAAAATGTGTGGAGGAATAATGCCTTAGGGAGCTAATCTCTCTATAGGATTTTCAAGTCTTTACCCCTTCAAGGCTTTTGTACAGTTCTGATAGCCTCTAAACATCCAGCTGATTTCTACAGTGACAGGCCTGTTAAAACCTGTCTTCAAACCAGGAATAGAGCTTGAAACATACCAGTCAAGAGCAACTTTGAGTCTTTTAAGGAATTTATCATTTCTTTGTTTTTGGTTAATATCTGAAATAGTTCCATATTACACTTGCATAATTTCTCCAGAGTTGACTTTGTAGGAGGCACTCAGTTCCAGCTAGTTCCATATTTTGGCAAGAACTATAATTATATATAAAAAAAACTATTTTAGGGCACCTGGGTGGCTCAGTGGGTTAAAATCTCTGCCTTCGGCTCAGGTCATGATTCCAGGTTCCTGGGATTGAGTCCCACAGTGGGCTCTCTTCTCAGCAGGGAGCCTGCTTCCATTCCTTTCTCTCTGGCTGCCTCTCAGCCTTCCTGTGATCTGTGTCAAGTAAATAAATAAAATTTTTTAAAAAAACATATTTTATACCAGTTATTCATGTTTATTAACTAAGATATCACAATACAAATAATACAAACAGTTGCTCTTAATACCTTCAACCAAGATAAAAAAAAATATGTCATATTTTCTCCAAAAATTTTATATCATCTGATAGGTCAGATATATATAAAATTACATTTAACGTTTTAAAAATATCAGCAAATATTTTCATTTAAATGCAAATTTGAAAAAAAATCTACTTTCCGAAACACGACTTTTTTTTTTTTTTAAGATTTTATTTATTTATTTGACAGAGAGAGATCACAAGCAGGCAGAGAGAGAGGAGAAAGCAGGCTCCCCGCTGAGCAGAGGGCCCGATGTGGGGCTCGATCCCAGGACTCTGAGATCATGACCTGAGCCGAAGGCAGCGGCTTAACCCACTGAGCCACCCAGGCGCCCCCGAAACACGACTTTTTATCCTATTTTTTTTGAATTTTGTCGACAACTGATAAAATGTTTAGCGAGACTATAAATGTTAGATCGCAAAAAATGATTAATACATGTAGGTTCAAATTATTATGTTCCATTAAAAATGATTTAGTCTTGATGAACATCTGTTTGGTAATATGTTGTATCCAGATATAGTAAATTAATGATATATATAAAATTATAGGGAAATGACACCTTCCGTTCCATTATGAGTAGAGCTTTTAAAATGCTATTTGTCACAACCTGTCATCTTGTCATTATGTAGCATTATGTAGCATTTAAAAAATGTATACTCTTCACTTCGAAGTCTTTTAGAAATCTAAAATATGACTTTCTATGGTTTGTGTTTCCATATTCCTTTCTTGCCAGTTTGAACAAATCCACATGCTTTGATTCAAAGGTAATAAATTCCTCTTATTTGGAAAAAAAATGATGTTTATTTTTGTTCTCTCACCCTTCGCAGGTGGTTTCATTTTAGCACACTTCAGAGTTATAATTTCATGCTTATTAAAAACATTTATTATGATCTACATAGATGAATGAAACTTTTATTTTATTAAATTATTTGCCAAAAAATCTGTTATTTTAAAAAATGTATTTCCTTTGAAGGGGTTTTTTAGAGCGTTCAGAGAGGATCTAGGAGTGTGGTATTATGCAGTATTTAAGTAGGTATGAAATGGTTATTTATATGATTGTTTCTTTAAGTCTTATGTATATTGTCCATTATATGCTATAAAATATTTTGAAAGTAAATTTAAAGTATGTTTTACGTAGTTTATTTTTTGGAAAAAATATTGAAATGACTTGTGAAATTCAGTATACTCTCAACATTAATTTATTCTGAAATTTACCAATTGTCTATTGAACCTATTATATGGCAGATATTACTTCAGACTACACTGGTAAATGAAATACTTGTCTTTGTAGAACTTTTATTTTCATGGGTGAGACAATTAACAGCTATAAACCTTAATAAAAATTGCATAGTCCATTCAAAAATGATGAGTACAATGGGGAAAAAAGAAAAACTCGATCAGGGTGAGAAAAATCAAGGTTGCTAGGCAGGGGATGGGGAACTAAAATTTTTAATAGGAAGATCAGGGTAGTTACAATGAAGCTGACAATTGAACAAAGGTATGGAAAGGTGATGAATTTGCCCAGAACTATCAGCAATAAGGTCACTCCAGACAAAGGAATTGGCTATCTTGAAGGCCATAAGGTTGGATCATGCCTGGCATATCTGAGGAATAGCAAGGAGGCCACTGTGAGTGACTGAAGAGTAGCAGGGAAAGAGGTCACAGAGGTTAAATGAGTGGCTAGATCATGTAAAAGCTTAGAAGTCATTGTAAAACTCTGGCTTTTATATTTGGAAACTTACTGTGTGATAGAATTTCTGCTAATAACGGAGAGTTCAAATGTCCATAAAATTTCAAGGACTCTTATTCTAGTAAGACAGAATAAAGAAAAAGAGTTCATATTTTCACATGGTGTAACAAATGCTCGGAGATCCGAGTGTAGGAAGCTATGGGAGCACAGAAGAAGGCACTAAAATCACACCAATATATTTGATGACTGTGACTATATATAAATTTGTATTTTCTAGATTTTTTATAGTCATGGAATCACACAGTATATACTATTCATTGCCTGGCTTTTCTTTTCTCAGCATCATTACTTTGAGAATCTCCAATTGTAAATAGTTCATTTTGATGTTGAATAGTAATCTCTTGAATGAATAGATCATAATTTGTCTTTGCTCTATTGATGGATATTGATGAACATTTCCACTGTTTTCAATTCTTAAAAATAAAGCTGCTATGAAATTCATATACAAGTCCTTGTATGAACATAGGGTTTGTTTCTCTTGGTTAAATGCCTAGAAGTAAAATGGCTATTTGTGTAACTGCAATATATTTTGCATTTAAAAAAATTTTCAAACTCTTTTCCAAAGTGGTGGTATCATGATATATGCCAACAACAGTTTAGATTTTTTGTTGCTTCCCAATCTAGCTCAGACCAAGTACAATTAGCCATTATAGTTTTAGCCATTCTAATAGATATGTAAGCATGTCTCATTATGATTTTAATTTGTATTTCTTTAATGTCTAAATGTTGAGAAATTTGTCATGTGCTTATATGCCATCCATATCCTTTTGTTGACATGTCTCTTCAATAATTTTCTTCACATGTAAAATTGGATACTCTGTTTGGTTATTAGTAACGTTTTTTAGTTTTATTCATATTTTAATAATCAGAGTTGATGTCCATTATCAGATATATAATTTGCAAATCCGTTCTCCATCTTTACGGTTTCTCAATGGAGCTTTGATAGCTGTGTCTTTCAAAAAATATGCTACTTCTTTCCTGGTACACGGAGGTATGACTAGAACATTATCAATGTTGACCTTTGCAAAGAAAATCATGGCTTAAGATATAGGTAGTCTGTGGTTGTTGGGAGTGTTCTGTAATATCAAGCATATCTAGTTAGTTAATAATTTTGTTCAAGTCTTACATATCTTACCAATTTGATGGCCATTTGTCTATATAATCTTAAAATAAGGGTGTTGAAATTTTTTTCCATTTCTCTTCTAAGGTAGAAGTTATGATTTTTGTTCTTAGTTTTTCCCTATATATCCCCAAATCTGTTATTAAGTATTAAGAGTCAAGAATTATTATACTCCCTGATGAATTCATCCTTTTACTCTTCTGTAATTTTGACTTTATCTTTATGTCTGATAATGAAATTTGCTTTAAAATCACTTTTCATTATCTTGATATAACCACCAAAGTTACAGTGTCATTAGTGTTATTATAGCATATTTTTTCTTTTACTTTTTAAAGCACTTCTTTATTTAATCCTGACAAAGAAACAAAACAGCTTTTTAACTCTGGAAGCATCTTTCCAAATTATCTTTTTTTTTTTTTTTTAAATAAAGCAGTAGCAATTTTTGTTTAGGGACCTAAAGTGAAAGTAGATTTATTTATTTATTTATTTATTTAGTAAAAGATTTTATTTTGTTTATTGACAGCAAGAGAGAGAGAGAGAAGAAGAAGAAGCACACAAGCAGGGGGAATCACGTGCAAAGGGAGAGGAAGAAGCAAGCTCCTTGGGGTGCAAGTAGTCCCATGCAGGACTGGACCGCTCTACACTGGAATCATGACCTCAGTCAAAGGCAAACATCTGCTTAAACAACTGAGTCATCCAGGCACCCCTAGAAAATTTAAAAAAAAAAGACCTTTTAAAAACATTTTGCTTCTTTCTTGTATTTTTTTTAATATTTTACTTATTTGACAGAGAGACAGGAAGAGGAACTATAAGCAGGGCAGAGGGAAAAAGAGAAGCAGGTTTCCCACTGAGCAGAGAGCCTGATGTGGGGCTCCATCCCAGGACCCTGGGATCATGATCTGAAAAGAAGGGACACTTATGGAGGAAGCCACCCAGACACCTCTTTTCTTTGTTTTTAATATATGGCAATGGATGCTTCCCAGCCACGAGGAGCATATTACCCATTGATTAAATCTTTGAAAACAACCTATTTAAAAAGGTGTGTAAATATATACTTACTCAGATTTATACACTTTGTGTTTTCTTCATAGTTTGGGGCTGGACCCCATGGTCACAACACTGCTTCCAGTCTTTGCCTTCCCATCTTTTGATACCAGGTATTTGGTCAGCAAAGCAAATTAGTATCAAAATTAATAAGCCCTTGGCACCATATCTCTGGAGCAGGGGTTGCTCTTAGCCAAGGCCCCAGAGCAGTTGACCTCCCCTCGCTAGTGCTATAGCCCCAAGGACTAGGTACTCCATGCCTCAGTCTTACATGTTATGCTAAGAAGACAAAACCAAAACAGGAAAGCTCTGACAGCTTTCACTGGCGTGCCTCATCTGCAACTCCCTCGATGTCCAGGCAGTTCCAGATGACAGGGAGGGGTCTTGGTCCAACATATGGGAGGGAAGGAAGTTGCCACGAGCAAGTATCTGCCTCTCTGTTCCTTTCTTTCATGAGCAGATTGTAAGTAGGAGGAAGAGGAAGGGGAAGAGAGGTGAACTTCAAGGGGTGAAGGCCTCAGGTAGGCAGCTGGCTCCTGCCAGTAGGAAAGGGACAAAGGAGAAGGCAGTGAGTCTTTCAGGGAGAGTGTGGGGGGTAAGGGTTACAGCTTATGACGGAATTTGGACAGGAGTAATAGGGATACTAGTCATTTGAGTCCACCATTGGCAAGCTGGGCTGGGTGTCAGGGCAGATAGGCCTCCCTGGGCAACGGCACATGAGAGAAGGTGGAATTCTTCTCTGAGGAGCAGGTGGAGCTTTGGGTGTTGGGAAAGCATAGACAGTATTGTTCCAGGGCCAAGGACAGGTCCGGGTACTCCTGGTTGGAGGTCAAGGCCACAGTGTGATCCAGGTCTTCTACCAGCAGCTTGAAGGTACCACATGCCAGCCACCCCTCATTATTGTGTATAACTCTCTGGTGCACTTATTGGCTTATCCAACAAATGACTCCTTCAGCAGCTTGTAAACCACCTCCACAGGCACTCCGGGATATGGGAGGCTTCCAGAGTGAACATTTTGCACAGGATCACGCCAAGAGACCAGAAGTCACTCTGGTGGATGTAGATCTGGTCAAACATGGCCTTAGGGGACCATCCACTTCACAGGCAGTCCACTGTTGTTTGTCTTTTTATAGTAACTGATGTGGTGATATCTCTGGCAAGGCTGAAGTCTGAGATATTCATCATCATGTTGTCCTTTGTCACCTCCACTTCTTGGAGGCAAGGTACTCCATGCCTCAGGCTACCTGGTAGGCACAGGATACGAGGTCCTTGGAGGAGAGTTGCTTTGCTGCATTGTGGCTGATATTGTAACAGTACTCCAGGTCAGGAGGCCTTTGGGCCTGCAGGTACTCCTGTATGTTGTCTTTGGAGGCATATTCCATGGGAGTGTACGAAGGACCGTCCTGTGTGCAGGACCCAGCAGGTTGATGGTGTCCTTGTGCTGTCCAATCATCTTCATCATCTCCATTTCTGAGATTAGGTTTGACAGCTCTTTCTCTGTTGCATCTGACTTCAACATCTTCACAAACACTTTAGTCAAATGGTTGGATTTGTCTTTGTCCAGCCCAATGGCCTCCTCCAACACCACCTGCCCAAAGTAGGCCTGTCTTAGGGGTCTGCCTAAACTGCCTACAACCAGCCTGCCTCAAGGCAGTTATGAACTCTAGATTATCCTCAAAAACATTAAACCACAAGCTAAAAAAATTCTCTTCACTAGGTCTCTGTCGCAGGTCTAATTTTCTTATCTTTCATCATTTATCTTTTTCCTAATTCTTATTTTCAGTATAGTTTATTTTGCTTCCAGGTGTTTCCCCTGGTTTCTGTATGCGGTTTCATAGGGAAGAATTATCCTGTCTTAAAATTATTTCTTGAGCATTCATTACATCTCTCAGTTAAAATGGGTTCTTTTATGGTATTGATTCATTTGAGTTTTCTCAAAATGAGAAGAATTTTTCAAAATGGTGTTTTCCTCAAGATTAGAGTAGGTCTTAGCCTCATGTTTACTCTTTTTGAAATTCACTTTTCAAATTCTTTGTCCCTCTTTTTATCTTTTTAAATTAAAATGTTTAATTTTTACTATTTTTTTTATTTGAGTATAGTTGATATTCAGTGTTACATTGGTTTCAGGTTTTTCAATATCTCCATACATTATTCTATGATCACTACAAATATAGCCATCATCTGTCACTATATAACACTATTATAATATCATTGACTATATTCTCTACACTGTCCCATATCTCTTTTTAAAATCTCTGATTTTTATGTTTTCTGTTATTCCAATTTTCGACCATCATTTTACTTGGTTACATTAATAAAATATGCCTGATTACACACTCTTTGCTGAACACCATAGCATTTGATTTATAGTAGTCTTCTTCTTCTTCTTCTTCTTTTAAATTAACATATAATGTATTATTTGCCCCAGGGCTACAGGTCTGTGAATCGCCAGGTTTACACACTTCACAGCACTCACCACAGCACATACCCTCCCCAATGTTCATAACCCCACCACCCTCTCCCTACCCTCCCCACCCCCCCCGGCGCAACTCTCAGTTTGTTTTTGTGAGATGAAGAGTCTCTTATGGTTTGTCTCCCTCCTGATCCCATCTTGTTTCATTTACTCTTTTCCTGTCCCCCAAACCCCCACATTGCACCTCCATTTCCTCATATCAGGGAGTTCATATGATAGTGTCTTTCTCTGGTTGACTTATTTTGCTAAGCATAATACCCTCTAGTTCCATCTATGTCAACGCAAATGGCAAGATTTCATTTCTTTTGATGGCTGCATAGTATTCCATCATATATATATATATATATATATATATATATCATTCATTTGTTGATGGACATCTAGGTTCTTTTCATAATTTGGCTATTGTGGATATTACTGCTATAAACATTTGGTGCACGTGCCCCTTTGGATCATAGAGCAGTCTTCTTTACCTCTATCAGAACCCCAGGAAGCTTTATTTATTTATTTACTCACATAAACAGATGATCCAACACAACGTTTTTTGATGTTCAAATGTATTATAATGTCTTACCGCTTAACACTATGCTTACTGCTCTCTTTCACTGTCTGACTAAATCCTCATCATCACTATGCCATTTAATGAGAAAGAACATTTGAACTCAGAGTTCTCTCCATATCAGGGAATGAAGGCTCCACCCTTCTGTTTGTGCAGGTAAAATAAATGTTGATATTGTCTGTCCTGCACATACCCCATCCTGTTCACCAGAATATTCACCATCAAAATATATACAAAATGAAAACGATACCTCACCACTTCTATTACCACCCAGCATGCAAAAAACACCATCATATGTTCCTGAATTATTGACTTGATTGATAACCCCACTTCCACACATACTGCACTCCTTTCTCCCTGCAAATTTATTTTGGTACAGCAATTTAACCTAAAAATCAAGTCAGATGATTTTATTCTGCTGTTGAAAGTCTTTTGGTATCTTCCCCTTTCATATTAAATAAAAACTGAAGGCGTTTCAATGTACTAGAAGGTCATACATCAATACGTTCTTCCTTTCTCCACCACTATGAACTCCTCATTGGCTTCCTTGCTTTTCCTCAAAAGTAACAGACAATCTGTTCACACAAAGTCTATATACTTACTTGCTCTGCCTAGAGCAATCTTTTCCTTTAATATTTGTATAACACTCTCCTTCACTTCCTGGGTCTTTGTGCAAATAACATCTCCTAAATGAGATATAACCACCCAACACAAAATAAAATTAACTTTCATCCCAGCATTCTGCAATGGCTTTTACCTTTCTTGTATCACCAACAACCGTCAATCATTATTCTATTACTGGTTTATTTTCTTATTTGAGACAGAGAGAGAGAGAATTGGGAGGGTGTGCAGAGGAAGAAGAAAACACCCCACTGCCTAGAAAGCCTGCTGGGGAGTTACATCCCAGGACCCTGAGATCATGACCCAAGCCAAAGCCAGTCACTCAATGCACTGAGCCACCAAGGTGCCCCTCTATTATTGGTTTATTTCAGTATTATATTTCAAAAGAATGTAAGCTCTTTGTGGTCAGGTATTTTATATGTTTTATTAATTGAAGTATTCTCAGAAAGGTAGCTGGCAGATTGTAAGGGCTCACTAAACTGTATTTTGTTGTTATTATTGGGCTCCTTTATGGGCTTTACCTCTTACGCTAGAAGTCTATCCTTCAGATGTAAGCAATAAGAATAGAGCCCTGCTGCCTGTTCAAATGTGTAAAAAGCCTGTATTAAGTGGATATTTTAAAAGCTAAATGAATGGCTTAATAGTTGTATATAGGGGGAAAGGGAACATATTTTCCACAGTTCAGAACTGGAGTTCTTTTATAGAGTTCTTGTACAAGCCTACACTATTGAACGATAATGGGCAGTTGTACATTACAATTATACAAACACTTTGGTAATTTATATCCTTTTTTTGTAATTCATGACTGGAACATTTAATTCCTTAGGAGCATTATAGCATTTCAACTTTTCATGTTCAATAAACTTATTGGGGTTCCTACCTTTTTTATTCAAATGGAGAAACAGTCATGATTTAATCTAAATAAAGTGTTACTGATTGTTTTGTTTTCTAGGAATGAGTCGCACATGCTAGTTTAAAAGTTTTGTTAAATTCCCAAGTCTGTCACTGATAAAAGCCTTTTGTAGATTAGTAACTTGATCAAAATGGAAAAGTTATGTAACACCAATTGTTATACTATCTTTGTTTCCATCTTGCATTGTAATAAACCCATCTTAACTCTATTTAAGACAAATCATTGCCAGATGGATTTCTGGCATTGATTGCATGATATGAAATCTAGTATAACTAAAAGTTTTTGGTTTTAGTAGCATATAAATCAATTTAGAAAAAATATATGTATTTGAATATAAGATAAAGTTTTAAATTATTTGGCAATAGTAAACTAAACTTTTTTTTTGTAAATTTTTATTTTCTAAAATTTCATTGAGCTCTTTTGCAATAAGAAACAAGTTACAAAAAATTAAGGTTTATTTACCCCAATTCAAAATTATTAGGAATATAATCATAGAGGTTGAAGTATTTAAAATATTGAGCCCAAAATATTTTATTAGGTAAATTCATGAATGCTGAGCATTCACTGTTAAAATATACTAATACTATTTATAGACTGGTAGAAGCCTAAAATCAAATATTTATTAAATATTTATATCCATATCTTTTCATGGCTTGGTTATTCATTTCTCTCGCATTAAATAATATTCCATTGTTTGCATGTACTACACTTTATTTGACCTTTCTCCTATGGAAGGATATCTTGGTTGCTTCAGCAAGCTTTTGTCAGTTATGAATAAAACTACTATAGACATCTTTGTGGGTATAGATTTCATCTTCTTTGGATGAATACCAAGAACTGCTACTGCTGAATCATCTGGCAAGAATATGTTTAGTTTTTTGTAAGAAACTGCCAAGTTGTTTTTGCATTCTTTATTCTCAATAGACATGGAAGAACATTCCTGTTGCTCCACATCCTCACCAACATTTCATGTTCTGTTGTCAGTGCTCTGGATTCTGGGTATGTACTGGTGTCTCTTTTTTTGTTTTAATTTGCATTTTCCTGATGACATATTATGTGAAACATCTTTTTATATGCTTATTTTGCATTCTGTAATGTTTTTCTTTTGTGAGGTATCTGCTAAGGTCTTTGGCTCATTTTTAATCAGGTTTTTCCCCCATTGTTGAGTTTTTTAAGGGGTCTTTGTGTATTTTTGATTATCAGTCCTTTGCCAGATGTGTATTTTGCAAATTTTTTCTCATAGTCTGTGCTTTGCCTTTTCATTCTCTTGGCATTGTGTTTCACAGAGTAGACATTTTTAAATTCATTGCTTGTGCTTTTGTAACTAAAGTTATTGCCAAAACCAAGGTCATTTAAATTTTCTTCTATATTAGCTTCTACATGTTTCATGTTTAGGTTTATAATCCAATCTGAGTTAATTTTTGTGAAGAGTGTATGATATCTGCCTGGATTTATTTTATTTTATTATTTTTTTATTTATATTTTATTTTTATATTTTTAAATTTAGCTTCACCATTACTCCAGAACGATTTGTTTAAAAGATTGTATTTTGCTCTCTTGTATTGCTTTTGCTTTTATATTAAATATAAAATATAATTGATAATATATATTCTGTTGCTTTAAATCTAGTCTTTCTGTGGTATTACAATATCTTGCTTACAATTATCGTTATGGTAAACTTTTTTTAAAGATTTTATTTTTTTATTTGACAGAAAGAGAGAGATCACAAATAGGCAGAGAGACAGACAGAGAGAGAGATGAGGAAAAGCAGGCTCCCTGCTGAGCAGAGAGCCCAATGCAGGACTCGATCCCAGGCCCCTGGGATCATGACCTGAGCCTAAGGCAGGGGCTTAACCCCCTGAGCCACACAGGCGCCCCATCGTTATGGTAAACTTTGAAGTCAGTCCTCAGTCTTTGTTCTCCTTCAACACTATGTTGACTATTGTGAGTCTTTGCCTCTCCATATAAACTTTACAATAAGTTTGTTAATATTAAAAAAAAAAGAACTTGCTGTAATGCATTAATTGTATAGATAAACTTGGAAACCAGTGACCTCTTGAGCTTAGCAGGAGATAGACCATGGACATCAGTTGTCACAGTGGTGCCTCTGGCAGAACCTATTGCAAATTCCTAGGCAAAATGAGACCTCAAGGATCTGAGAGAATGTCTAAGAAGTACTTGATACATCCCTTGGGTATGGTTTATTGAAGTGTCCACCTGTCTGAAAGGTGGGGAATCTAGATAAGGGAGGGAAAATTAGTTATGATAAAACATATCACAAACATCAATAAAATTTTGTAAAACTAATTGTCATGGACTCATATACAATATGACCAACAGAGGGACCATCAGAAGGAAAGCATCAGTTATGTTTATTGTGAAATTTTTTATTCAAAAATAAAGCAATGTGAGGGGAAGACACAATGAGAAAATTACCATTTTTTAAATGGTTAAACTTCTTACAAAATGGAATAGGTTTTATATTCTAAGTAGTATATTGAAAAGTAAAACATTGGGGCGCCTGGGTGGCTCAGTGGGTTGGGATGCTGCCTTCGGCTCGGGTCATGATCTCAGGGTCCTGGGATTGAGCCCCGCATCGGGCTCTCTGCTCCGCAGGGAACCTGCTTCCCTCTCTCTCTCTCTCTCTCTCTCTGCCCGCCTCTCTGCCTACTTGTGATCTCTGTCTGTCAAATAAATAAATAAAATCTTTAAAAAAGAAAAGAAAAGAAAAGTAAAACATTAAAAAATAAAATTTTAATTAAAAAATTATGTAATTTTAAAAAAGGTTAAAAATAGCAGAACCATTTTTCTCATAACTGGAAAATACATTGTATATATATCTATCAAAAATAACTTGTCATGGGGGCGCCTGGGTGGCTCAGTGGGTTAAAGCCTCTGCCTTTGGCTCACGTCATGATTCCAGGATCCTTGGATCAAGTCCCACATAGGGCTCTCAGCTCAGCAGGGAGCCTGCTTCCTCCTCTCTCTCTCTGCCTGACTCTGCCTACTTGTGATCTCTGTCAAATAAATAAATAAAATCTTTTATAAAAAAATTTTAAAAAATAACTTGTCATGTCTGGAATCAGGAGCTAATGGAAAAAAATAATATCTGAGGACAATACTTCTGCCATGTTTTGTGCCTTGTTAATATTTTTAAACCGTCAGGCAACTTTTAGCTTTATTGAAATACCTGCTAAGATACAAGCAGTGCCTATTGGAGCGCTATGACTATAAAAATTAATTGTAAATATTCAAAATGTTTACTATGGTGTCACTATTTAGGGCCACCACCAAGTATGTTTCAGAAGTAAGCATAACTGTTACTCTTCCATTAGGCAAAAGGGCATATATTCAGGAGTTCCATCGGCTGTACCAGGAGGTGAATCAAGTAATGATTTTTGTCTATAAATAATTCACTTTTCAATCTAACATTCCTCATTCCACATTATAATAATAAAATCTAGGAGGAGACTAAAAACAAACAACTACAACTACAACTACAACAACCAGCTTTTTCCTTCAGTGGAAAAGTAAATATAACTTTATGAGTAGCCTGAAATTTATTTTTAAATATTTTTAAGATAAATGTTTTTGTTAGAAAACCATATATTTTATATTACTAAGAAATAACAGGCAAAGTTTTTATTAACTTCTAAAAAGTCTGGTTACTTCTAATTATCTATTAACTCATCTCTTTATGAAGTAGAACATGATCACACCTATTGTATCTACCCAAGTTTGTATGTTTTGGTTATTTTATGTTTGCTATTTCCTTGCTAATTTTTTACAATATTTGATACATAATAGTATCTTTAAGTCCATCTATGGTTTCACAGAATTCGTTTGAACTTCATAAAAATGTACCATACTTTTTTGCACTGTCCTTGTTTTACTTCTCTATTAGCTTTCCAAGATTTATTCAATTTAGAGTGTGTATATCATTTTTTTATTCCTCCATAATGCTATGTTTACAAATTTGTATTTATCTGTACTTTTAAAAATATCTTAATTATATACCATTTCTCATCTCACGTAACACTCATGTTACTTCTACACTTATCAGATATTATGTAACTGAAAACCACAACTCAGCAACAATAGAACACCATTTTTTTCAAAATTAAATGGCTTACCAGAATTCTTTAATTCTATCCTTTATTTGTATTAGATGACCCTTTATTCTGGTATTTGGCATTGTTCATATGGAGGAAAGCTTATAAGTTGATATTCCATAAATAGAAGGATTTATTATGATTGAGTAATTATTTTCATTTAGAATGCATAGATATATGGTTGATTTAATATTTCTTTCTTACCCTCTGCCTGGAACATAGTGCTATCTATGTAATAGCCACTAAAATATTAAGTTAATTACCTAGACTTTAAACTGCATATTAATAGGAATAACATACAGAATTCTCTTCTCAGATTGGGACACCTGGGTGGCTCAGTCAGTTTAAACGCCTGAGCCTTTAGCTCAGGTCATGATCTTAGGGTCCTGGGACTCAGTTCTGCAACAGATTCCCTGCTTAGCCGGGAGTTAGCTTCTCCCTCACCCTGCTGCTCTCCCCCTGCTTGTGCTCTCTCTCACTCTCTCTCTTACAAATAAATAAAATTTAAAGAATAAATTCTTCTCAGATAGCTAATATAGAATATCGTCTTTGTATTCATCAAAGGGAAAGTGCCATATAATAATGAAATTCAGACTACTTCAAATTCATTTTTTAACCAGTAAGAAAGTACTGGAAACAAGCCAAAAATGTCTTCAATGAATTAAAGAAATAGATTGATTTTCAATATCTTAATGTTTCTAAAATAAATTGCAAGATTTTTTTATACTAGGTATCAGTGTAAATATTCATTATACAAGGATATTCTAAAAATAAACCCGAGAAAACTACTTGACATATATGATGACAAAAACGAGGTTTGACAAAAGTCAGTTTGGGTAAAACTTACAAACACCTACCACCTGAATGTCTTGTTCTATAATTTAATTATTTTAATTTACAAAAATACAAAAAAATAATATATCAGAGTAAGTATATTGATAGCTTTGAAGGTATGCTCTGGTTGTGCACTGTTTACTATTCAAAGGGGAATCAAATATGTGATGCTTATGGTGTGACTATATTAAAATTCAACAAGTTCAGAAGCATACGAGGAATAGAATAAAGACAAAAGATGACCCTTACTTATCCTAAAGATAGACAATGGTATATATGTGCTAGTTGGGGAGAGAATCCAGTCAGTAGATGGACGATGTGTAGTGGAAAAAAAAAAAAGACACAACGTTTTTGGTTGAAAGTTTAGCACTATATTTTAACAAAGTGAAATTGTGTGTTAATAGCCTTGAATAAAATCCAAAAAATATTTTCAATTCATTGAAGATTATTTTGGAAAAACTTGAAAAATACAACCTGATAAGGATTCCAATAAAAGATTCATAAGCAATACAAGTTTCAGAATTTTTAGTATATTTTCCCTAAAAAGCCATTTGATTTAAATTAAAAAGAATTCTATTTACCTGCCACTTAAATAAGAGGAAATTATTTGGTTTTGTAATAAGTCAATAAAATAAATTAACATATCTTTAGAAAACAGATATGCACACTAATTTAAAAAGAATAGTGCTTAATCTGTTCAGCAAACATTTGTAAAATTCCTTGCCATCAGCTAGCTCTGGAGTTCTGCTAGGTGAGTCAGGCCATGTATGTTACTGCTCAGAGTACTGACGCAAAGCAATTGTCCCCTTCACATCCATTTTTTGCTGTTGATATGTCATGCTATGTTGTTTAGAGATCCATAGATGGCCCTACATGAAGGCCTTTTTTTGTGTGTATATGGGTGACTGTGATTTACCTTTCAAATAAGATGGCTCCTGATTTACAATGATTCAACTTATGATATATTTGGCAATGATGTGAAAGTGAAAGTGTAGAACTGTACTTTGAATTTTGAATTTGGGTCTTTATAAAAAGGGCCAGTGACATGTGGTATGGTGCCATCTTGTGATGCTGGGCAGCGGCAGTGAGCCACAGCTCCCAGTCAGCTAGAAGATTACAAGGGTGAACACCTGATATTCTTACAAGCATTCTATATATAACAATTCTTCTTTTTTTAGTGTAATATTTAATAAATTGCATGTGATATTTGATACTTTGTTATAAAATAGGCTTTGCTTAAGATGATTTTGCCCAAATGCCGGTAAATGTAAGTGTTCTGATTACATTTAAATAAGCTTAAGGTAAGCTATGATATTTGATAGTTTAGGGGTATTAAATGCATTTTTAATTGTTTATGTGTTTCTCTGTACATAGCCCCCTTGTAAGCTGAGGAACATCTCTATATGTATATGTAGCCTTGGTATGGCTTACATATTATTGGCATGAAACATCTAGAACAGTACGCGTGCCATATAATTATCTACAACATCCAACAAGTTTCTTGAAAACTTGTGCCAAAGGGGTTATGTCTTTAAGGATTCTTATTTCAGAAGGGTTCTCTCAAACGTAAGATTTTTCAGAAGTTAAGTGAAAATCTGACCAAACTAAACACTTTTCCATTTTCCCTAGTGAGCAAAGATAGCTAAAATCTATCTGCCATTTTCAACACTGTACTCAACGATTGTAATTCTAATTTAAGAACAGATTATTTATATCAAAGCCACAGGTTGGCCTAATCTTATACAATATTCATAAATCTCACTCAGAGCCTTGGACACTTTTATTTGTTGAGTCTATATGGTACTACGGACATTCATCTTTCTTGACCTCATAGCTTCATGTATGTCTATACTTTTGAAAATACATGCATCAAAGTTCCATTGTAAAATGTCTGGGTCATAAAATGTGCTATGCTATCAAAATGGTAATAAGCACATACAAATGACCTGATGTAATGAACTGGACCAGATTGCCAGATATCACATTTCATACCAGAAAGATTCAGTGGTAAGTTTTAAAATGGCCAGCTATGCTTCAACTGAATTATAACTCATTTAACTTCTTTCTTTGTGTACAGTATTATACATTAGTCAGTATTATAGTAAATAAGTATTTGTACAGATGTAAATATGCTGTAATAAAAAATGTTTTTCTTCTTTCTTTTACTTGTAAGACTAGCCACAAATACCATGCCTCCCCCAAAATAATTTGCAATCCAAATTTATCTCTGAATGAATTTATTGCACAGAAAAAAATATATATATATATACACTTACAGTAGACATGTTCAAAAATAGTTACACAACAGCAGGGGCCTATATGTAAGCAGTATCATTGTTTTGTTTTGTTTCTTTCTTTAAAAAAAAAAAGGGGTTTTGTGAAATATTGGAATTTTATTTCCAGGCCTAGTATTTCAAGACAGTTAACTACACTTATGGTGTCAACAGGCTCTTGTTGGCAGTATGATTTTATTGGCTCCATGGAATAACAGCAAGGATTTACTATTGCTTCTTTCTTTTATGACACACACACAAAAAAAAAAATTGACACATTTGCTCAAGACCAACCAGAATCATTTTAACCTATCAAAATTGATAGGAGGCCTTCACTGCCAAAGTTACTGCTGGGTTTTCACAATTCATTGCAGACAATCTGCTACTCCCATTAGGATAAAGGAGAGAAGAGTCATAATCAGGGAAGAAAGCTGGATTAATACTTGTAATTATCATTGAATTATTTAGCCTGCTATAGGATTATTATTATTAGTGTCATTTGATAATTTTCTCTCATTTTATTAAACACAACTGTGAGTAATTACCCTACCTAATATTTCTCTGTATTGCCTGACTAGCTAGCAAACATTCATGAAAATATCCATTTAAATGCTGCATGATAATGCTGTTGAATCAGAACATACCACTACCTGATCCTGTAGCTCTTTGAGGATTTGCAAATCAATTAATTCTATGTTTATTGGATTCTTCCCATACAATTAGAAAATTTATAATAGAGTCCATGAACATTATTAGTTTTACCATTTTAAACCAGCAATCACACTTTGATTTTTACAACAAAAGCAGAAAGATAAACACACACATTTGGATCAGTTTTCTGTTAGTCTGTCTGGACTTCAAAATCCTATTCCTCAAGATAATGCACACCAATGTTCTGGATTAAACAAGAAATTAGATGGCACCTGAACACTTGGTTTAATATTCTCAAAAGGACTATGCAACTTATTTCTTACATTATGACATTGTTTTACAAAGATCCACACTTTTATAATGTTAGTATTTTTAATAATCAATAAAGTCAATTAATCATGACTAAAAATCAAACATAAAAATTTCTACTTTTTGCTTTTGCCCCCTCCATTTAGAACTTATTTATAGCCTGGTAATTCAAAGGTCCCTATGTTTATGAAAATCTGGACAGAAATAGCTCTAAGATCCCATTCAGAACTTGATATTAATCTAAGTCTTTTGGCTCCATTTATCCTGAGAGCAAAGAGTAGGACAAAGGATTTGAGTACTGTTAGTTTATCTGGGAGATTACCCAAGGTAGAAAAGAATGGGAAAGTGATACAGTGAAGAAGCAACTTTGTCAAAGAGGTACATTGTTGATATAATTGTTGTGGATAGAAAATGAAGGCTTGCTTTTTACTGAAAGGTCCTGAGAAACTTCTTTAAGTTGTCCTCATGAAGACCTGAAAACTGACAATTTTACCTTTGGTTCTTATTTCCACTTCACTGAGAGCTGTCCTCAGAGGACATTAACTCTCCTGCACATTTGGGTTGTGTTGGAGACATTCTAAAATGAGAGAGAGAACATGAGATGCTATCAGTGTTAAGTAACTGCAATTTCCCATGGAACTATCCAGCACAGGTTTGGCTATAATCAGGTGTTGGGCCTTGATATCAGAGGGATTTGAGGCAGTATCATTTTAGGTTAATCATTGTATCTGAAATTTCCAAAAACTTCAACTGATGAAACTTTTATTATAAATCTATAAATATAACAATAAATCTACAGTATTCAAATTATTTTCATAGAAATACACAAACAAAGCATCAATTTATTAATATTTAAATGTTACAAAAATACTGAACTGAAAGAATTTGGTCATAGAACAACGTGTAAGAAGTAGAGCTTAGGTTTAGGTTAGAACTCAGGATGCATTTGAGACTCTGTTAAGAAATTGAATGGAGGGACGCCTGGGTGGCTCAGTGGGTTAAGCCACTGTCTTTGGCTCAGGTCATGATCCCAGGGTCCTGGGACCGAGCCCCAAATCAGGCTCTCTGCTCAGCAGGGAGCATGCTTCCTCCCCTCTCTCTGCCTGCCTCTCTGCCTGCTTGTCATCTCTCTCTGTCAAATAAATAAATAAATAAAATCTTTAAAACAGAAATTGAATGGATGTCTGACTATCTTATAGGTTTGCTAAAAATCAGTGACTTTGTGTTCACGTGTGGCTATGCAGGAATTTTTAACTTTCTCTAAGAAGTTATTAGATTTGATTATATAAGGGCAGTAAAGGATGGGGAAAAGCAAAGTACAAACCCCATAAAGACAAAGACACTGAGTATGAGAAAAGAGTAATAGATAAGTAGAATCAATGCATTTGAGGAAAATGGGAATTGAAATACACAATGATTGTTGAGTTTTTTTTAGATGGAGAAAACAAAACTAGCTTGCAAGAAGGAAATAACAGAAGACATGTTGTGATGTGATACAGAATACTGGAAAAGGCAGTAACGTGGAATAAAGGAGTAGGGAGAGCATATCAGGGAATTTGGATAGGAAGGAGTTAGGAGATAATTGCTTGATAAATTTTATATGGCCCACTTAAATGCACAGATTTCTCTTCTTTAATTTATACGGAGAACAGGGTGTCCTTTCTCTTCCCTTTCAGAGCACCAGAGGTGTACTCTTTTCAGACTGAAAACCTGAAAAGCTCAGGACTCAGTTGCTTAAGCACAGCTGAGAGGACATATTTCAATTAAGATTTACATTTTGCTGTAGGTAGTAGACTGTCAAAAGTGGTTTAACCATATTTTTTCATTTAAAAAGAAGACTACAGAGAGTGTTTTCTGGTGTTGGTTCAGAGTCTTAAGAAAGTCAAGTTAAGTATCTTAGAGGTTTTCATGTATTTTATTCACAGTTGCAAAAATTGCTGTTGGAGTTCTCACTATTAAGCCCACATTTCTGGCAGAAAGATAGAGGTAAAAGAGAATGATATCTTGTACGACTGATACTTTGTCATATGGTTACAATGTAACTAGAAAAGAGACAATAAAAATATTTGATGTTGTTTTAAGTTTCCTTGTTGTCAATCCCTCAGTGCTTTCTGATATTAAAGGGAAAAGTAGATGGACATTGACCTGGCAACTATCAACACCTGTCAGTCTCTCTTGGATAACCAATATCTCTATAATCTCTTCTTCCCAGTAAAAATAATAAAATATATTCATAACCCACACTGTGCCATCTCAAGTTACTGCACCAAGATAAAATTACAATGATTTTCAGTTGTTCCAAATGGACAGAATACCCTTCCTTATGATATCATGTCTTATAAGATAGATAATTGGCTTGCTACCAATATACCCAGATGTGACTGTGGAAGAGACAGGAAAAAAAAATAATATATTTATTTATTCCTTGGGTCGAACCTGTTTACACAGATGCATTACTATTAGAAAAGGTTGGTTTGGGACATTGGAATGAATTTACTTAATGGGTCTGTATGTAATTGGGTTGGAGGAAATTTTTAATTTCTACAAAAATTATTAGAATTCTATCTTATTCTCTTTTGTTAATTTTCACATGTTAACAAAGCCAACATTTTTGTCTAGCAGACAAGATCTTAAATCCTAACAAAACTCCATTTTTTCCTTTTATTTTTAAGTTTGAGAGCCTCATGTTCTCTCATGCTGCTTTAAATACAATTAAAAAAAAAAAGAGCTAAATGGGGCAGTAAGACCAGACTTTTTATTTTATTTTATTTATCTTATTTTTAAATAAAAAAGTAAAGATTGTATTTATTTACTTGAGAGAGAGAGAGAGAGCATGAGTGGGGCAGGGGGATGTAGCGGCAGAGAGAGACTGAGAAGTATATTCCCTAATGAGCAGGGAATATGGGGCTTGATCCCAGTATCCTGACTGAGATCATGACCAGAGACAAAGGCAGATACATGTGCAAAATCCTTTTTTTTCTGGGAAACAATACTTTACAAGAGATGTTTGAAAAAGTACTGGGGAATCAACTTTAATCGGAGATACAAAAATTTAATTGACTTTTGTAAAGCTACAGGGATCCAAATGATGGGACTCCCAGCCCGTTTAGGTTGTGGACCACACAGTATTCTTCTCTGTAATATTTTATTTTCTTCCATGTCTACTAACTCCAGTCCAAGTTCACTGATCTCTTTTTAGATAGTGCAAAACATGGCAAAGCATACCAAACAAGTGCCCAATATTCTACATTTATTACATCATTTCTAACATATAGAAGTGTGTTATCAAGGCTGGTTCTGTGAACGAACCTAATTATGCTAAAGTGTGTTTTGTTCTCCAAGAAATTAAATGCATGATTATCACACAATTATAAAATACTTGTGTCAAGAATTTTTATTCAAAAATTAATAAGAGAAGCAGATATTAAAACTAGTTCACATGGTTATTTGGGATATAAGCAGAGTTGTGCAGCAGAAGTGCTCTGGGCCCATAATTTGGGTTATAGAATTTATGTTCTCTAATGAAAAATCACTAACTTGCATTATTGTTAACAAGAATCTTGTGCATTACCATCAGTTTTCTACATTACAACCTCTTGCTCTACAGTTTGTAAATAACTTTGTCAATAGCAAGCTAATAAACGGGGTGACTCCAATGGATTGAGATAATCTCCAGAGTTTCTGCTACATAATGCCCAGGACTCCATTGAAAGGACACCTAAGAATTTATTTTGCCCAAAAATTTAATCATTTTTTTCACTGTCCTTACCTATTTTCCAAACCTAGTCCTTTTGCTTCACCTTTCAGTCTACGGACAACACTGTATCTGACTGACTTGTTAATTCTGGAAATGTTTGGCAGATTAATTTGCTTGCCAGAGGTGGTTCCTCTAATTGATGTCTAAGAACCCTAATTAGTTAAGAAAACTTTTTTTAACATTTTCATTGCTACTTATTATTATTATTATTGCTAATATCTCTATTATAAATCATTCACAAGGACATCTTTCTGACAAAAGACAAAGAGCTGGCTACTAGTAGAAAAGGTACATTTGACTCTGTCAGTGAAAGTGGTAAAGGGATTTGAGAAAATAAGGCAAAGCACTGGAATTATGTGTTAAAACTTTAAATATTATAGACACATTTACTTAATCTCTAATACTGTTGTTGCTTACAATTACATAAGATGTTTTCCATGAACCACGCATTACAGCAAATATATTGTTTATACAGATTAAATTTTCATCAAAAGGGACGCCTGGGTGGCTCAGTTGGTTAAGCAGCTGCCTTTGGCTCAGGTCATGATCCCAGCATCCTGGGATCGAGTCCCGCCTCGGGCTCCTTGCTCGGCCAGGAGCCTGCTTCTCCCTCTGCCTCTGCCTGCCATTCTGTCTGCCTGTGCTTGCTCTCTCTCCCACTCTCTCTGATAATGAAATAAAATCTTAAAATAAATAAATAAATTTTCATCAAAAAATTGTAAGTGTATTTTATTGTAGGATCCTGATAAGCATTTTGCAGATGAGAAAAGTGAAATTTAGAAAAGTATGTCTCTTCAAATCCCTCATACAATATCTGGCCTAGATAGAAGGATATACTATCACAATTGAGGAAGATAATTGAGATTACTTAAATTGTAAAATATACTGTATAGGGTTTTATAAAAGTTTGCCACAGATTCAGATTCTTTTAAAATATATATCTAATTTGTGTAAAGAGAATGCACTGAGAAGTAAAAAGAAAGTGATATATCAGTGCTACCAACTAATGGCTATAATATCATCACCTTATTTATGAACAATGAAACAGTGTGCATATTTAAATAAATTTAAATAAATTCCTATTTATTTATTATTAAAGAAATTCCTCTAACAAACAGTATGTTTTTCAAGGTTGCTAGCAGGAAAGTGTTGTACTACATGGAAGTAATCAGAAAATGTAAACTAAAAGTCTGCTTTCAAGGGCACCTGGGTGGCTCAGTGGGTTAAAATTCTGCTTTCAAGAAGCTATAACAGTAAGTACTGAGCATTAGCTATTATATGCTATGGATGAATAAATGAAATCTACATTTGAAACTAATGGTACACTATATGTTAACTAATTGAATTTTTAAAAGTTAATTAAAATAACCACTATTTTATAAAACAATATTCCCAACAGGCTCTTTTGTTTTAAAATACTCACTTTGTAATGAGAGTCATTACTTTTGTCTAGCCAATTCTTACACCACTGTTAATCCCTTACCTGCTTTATCCCTTCCCAGTATCAATAAAGGCTCACTTGGGTTACCTAGAAGCCATGAGAAAGCTTGTAATAGATCTGGCTGGTTTTCACCAGCAATTTGACCACCATGTGCACAGGGAAGTCTATTGATAAAGGCTTTATTGCAATAAGTTGCAAATACATGGATGATTTTGAATTCTCTTTCTTGAGGTCTTGTTTCATGATAATAAATTTAGGGTGGCTTATTGGAATGGATGTTATTAACATATGTTCATAGTTATAAGTACATGGAATTGTAAAATAGATGAATGAATGTGGCATTACTGACAACTGTCCCCATTTTGAAATCAAATTACAGTGTACTAAGATGAGGAAGCAAAGCAGATTTGGGATTTTGAGTGAAATAATTTAAAAAAGTCTTAGGGGTATGATCAGACTATTGGGTAATTCAGTAGAAAAATGCCAACTGATTGAGATTCTGTGTTCCCTGATTTCAGAGAGAAGTTAAGATAAATAAGTAACACAAGGAGACTAGGAAGCCAAATATAAGTGATAATTTTGTGCCAGGGTGTGTATACATCTGTTTATCTTCTTGCTTTACCACTAAGGTTGCTCCTAGAGGAGAGTTTAAATATGTGTTGGAGCTAATCTCTGTGGATTACACAAGAAACCACATCCTACAGCTCTCCCTGAAACACCCCTTATGATTTCAATGTAATTTGGTTTTTGCATTTTTAGAAATAACAAAATACTTTGCAAACTCATCTACTTTATTACCACCACAAGTGAGTCAGCTGACTCCACATTTTAACACAGTGACAGTCACAGAGGAATGGAGGAATGAGTAGAGTTATCAATATATGTGCTTTTAAGAAGGATGACAGGGTAGCAGCTATTTCCAGGAACCAAAACATGGGTCAGCAGCTGTGCAGGAAAAGTGATGGAATAAATGACTCATTTCAGAGGAGTTCTATAACATATTAGTTCTATAATGTATCTTCAGCACCCAATTACCCGCTTTGATCTAAAGATAAGGATTTACAGTTAAGGTCCCATTTATGATTTGACTGGTAGGGTCTGAATCATTTTTACTATTGTTTTGAGTCCTACTTGAAACCTATAGTAGTACTTGGGATATGTGTTGTGTATTCTGTGAACATGTGCTATTTTTAGATTAGATAACTTCTGTCTGGAACCCCTGTTAATTTGTTTGTTTTGTTTATTTGATAGTGGTTTCAGTAAATGGATATATCTGAAAAATTGCAAAGCCACTATTAAAATAAGTTATTATGATATATAGCATGGAATTGCACATTCCTCCTTTGAATCCGACAGAGCTTCACCATATCCTTAACAACTTGGGAAAAACATGCTATTATTTTTCTTTATAAAATTTCTCCTGTTAGGCTGTGATGGTTGTCATCAGCAGTAACTCCTCTGAAGGCTTTGTCAAAAGAGTTGAAAAAATTGGAAAGGTGTGAATGAAGCTGTTTGCTGAATATAAAGAAGAGAGCATTGAAGTACAATTCACACTCTTACTTCTCCTTCTATGCTTTCAGATGTTTGACATTTGAAAATTTTGCTTCTAGAAGAGATGCCCTATATAATTCTTACTTTAAGGAGCCAGCTGCTTTTATACTTTTTTTATTATTCTACCATTCAAGTATTTCCATTTAAATTAAATTCAATACCATTTAAAAAAAAATCGCAAGTGCAGCCAGTATTCAATTACTGGGCTAAATAATTTTCGAAAGCTTTGTGTTATTGAAGCTACAGGGTTTTTCTGTAGTTTTAACTCTTTCTTTCTGTGATTTTTCCCATTAGTCACGTAAGTGACTGCAGTATAACAGACATTGAGGATAAAGAAGGACTGAATAGAACAATCCTTGGCCTCATGAAGTTGAGAATCTAGCAAGGGAGTCAAACAATTCAGTCATTCAGAGACAATTTATTGAGTGCCTGGCCTAAGATGAGCACAACAAAACCCCAGCACAGAGGAATCATTTTAGTGGGAGAGATAGATAATAGGTAAGCCAACTTAAAAAAAAAAATCGTACTGATTTTTCTTTAATAGTGATGCATATTTGAACTAAATAAGCACATTTTAAAAAGAGCAGTGATTGAGAAGAGGCTTTTTAACTGAGTGGTCCGAAAGGGCCTCCCTGAAAAAGTCTGTTTTGAACAGATTTCTGAATAATATCAGCTAGGAAGCTGCGTAATAATCTCAGGGATGGGTGATTTTTCCAGTCAAAAAACTGTAAAGGCTCCAAAGTCACAATAGAGCTATAAGTTTCTCTAATAAAGTAACTTCTGACAAAGAATGAGAAGAAATAATGAACCCATTTTTGAAAGAAAAGGGACAGACTTTCTATGGAATTCATATTTAATTAAAGCTCTAAAGGACAAAAATACAATAGAGGAAAATTCTGGTCACGCTGATATACCTAATGAAAATTCATAAACAAGGTGTGGGTAGCAAAGAGTGTGTGGGAATGTTGGTAAGAACAGTGGGGAAGAGTCATCCCTGAACATGTTCTTGAATGAAGCAATTCTTGTGTTGTTTTAAAGGGTAAATTGGAGTTTGCCTAAGTGATTAGAGAAGGATGCCTCAGCTTATGGAAGTTCAAAGCCATAAAGATGTGATAAACTACTGCCGACATTTTCATGTATATTTGTTGTTGCTTCTAGGAATGGTGATCTAAAAACTCCTACTTAAGACAACTAAAAATCCAGACAATATTTTTAAAATTAAAAATATCAGAATGATTATAAAAATTAAGTGTGGGATTACTGGGCCAAAATACGAAATACAATGAGAGCCTAGAGATATATGCCCTGAAGCCATTTTAGCTATGAGAGCATTTGAAACAAAACACACTGAACTGTGTTGTTAATAGACTCTTGATACTAGAGAAACAAAATTCAAAATCCAGCAGCAATCAAATTTGAGGACTTTGGTACAACCCAAATTTAAGTTGAGATCCCCAAAGCACAAGGAGAAGCAGAAATAAGACTATAGCCTACCTTGCCTTCTGTGTAAACTGAGAAAGTCAATCACTGAATTTGGAGTATGATTGTCTTGTAGAGTCTCAGATATAAGAGAAAATCCTGCCAAGGAGGACCATACCATTATTATAGCTCTTAATTATCCCTACTCAATAAGAGTTTCAAATATAATGTCTTGAACATAGCAAAATGGAACAAAGCACACAAAGAAAAACCATTAACAAGATTTGATAGACAAAATGGGATTAAGTATGATGTTAAAATGATCGATAAAGATTGTAAAATGGCTTGATTACTCTGCTCAAAGAAATGAGAGGGGAAGCAAATTGAACAAAAAACTGAAACTAAAAATGATATTGAGAAAGGTTTTATAAATGAACCAAATGGATACTCTAGAACTTTAAAGATATGACAGCTAATTTAAGATACCACAGGGGTGCCTGGGTGGCTCACTTAATTAAACCTCCAATTCTTTTTCCTTTTTTTTTTTTAACACCTTAATTTTATTTTATTTCTTTCATTTTGGCTCAGGTCATGATGTCAGGGTTGTGAAATAGAGCCCAGAGTTGGGCTCTGTGCTGAGCCTGGAGCCTGCTTAAGATTCTTTTCTCTTCTTTTTCTATCCCTCCCTGTGCTCTCACTTGCTCGCTCTCTCTTGCTTGCAAATAAATAGATAGATAGATAGATAGATAATAGATAAAGCAAAATAAAAGCAGATTATGAAAATAAGTATAAAGATTTTGAAATGAAAACAAGTTCAAAATAAAATAGAGAAGACCTACACAGCTAAAAGTTCATTCAGAAAATCTACTATTAAAGAAGTCAGTATGACACAATGTTAAGATATCAAAAGATTTGAGCATGTACTTTACAGAAAGGGTAATCCAAATGGCCACTCATATATAAAAACTGTTTATCTTTATTATGAATCTGGAATTAAATTAAATTAAAAATAAGTTAAAACCTAAAATGACATACTATTACACACTTACCATATTGGGCAACAGTAAAATTGTCTTGCAAGAATGTGAAAGAATGAAAGTGCCCATAATGAAAACATTTGAGGTAAGTTGGACAATATTTAGAAAACTTAAAAATAAAGATTTGGTCCATTCCTAGAAATACAACATGGAACTAAATGAATATTTTCACCAGGATATGCAAACAGATGATTATAGCTATTTCATTCATAACGGCAGATCAGTAGTGGTCTATTTGCACAATGTTACATTAAATAAGAGAGAATATTAACAAACTGGGAGGAGGGGCTAGGTTGTTATCATAAACAGATCTTCTATGGTGCTGATAATGTTCTATTTCTCAAAATCTTTAAGTTAAAAAAGTTTTCAAATTTATATCTAGATAGATAGATGATAGATAGACAGATATCCCAGAAGCTGCAATGCTAGGCTAAGACCAGGCTTTAAAGGGCTTTTCTACTAAATACTTGAAACCATTCATTATATCATAGCTCAGTGTTCAAATCTCCATTTGTTTCCTCAGTTTCCTAATATTTATCTTAAGGTGACCTGATACAGACTTTTGATCACCTTTGTCTAAATATTTCTATTTTAACAAAGTCCTTTTTAACTCTGAGAGACTAAAACTTAGAAAAATACTCTGATTGTTATCTCACTAGAGTGGAAAATATATAGTTACCCATTAACTAATGATATCCATGTCTACATTAGATCCATGACATTTTTAATTCTTGGGAGCTTTTGGTTAAATGAATTTTTTAAGCTTCCTTTAAATGAAGCTTTAAGTCATCACCACTTGAATAAAACTAAAGAACTCAATGAAAACAGGCCAAGTATTTACAGAGTAATAGAATGTGCAGTGGAAAGAGTACAATTCTGAAATCATAAAGCCTAAATTAGTGTGATGCATCTTTACTAGCCATGTAATCATAAACCAGTTATCTAAATGTGTTAGCCTCAGTTTTTTCACCCATGAAATGGTGATGATAATACTTATTATGCAGAGTTGTTGTGTGGATGTGATGAAGCATGGAGCATGAGAGTCTCATATTCCATGCTAAAATGATAGCTATTTTTATACTGATAAAAATTCTAATAATAGTAATTAAATTGTTCAAAATGGTAATATTCATTTATATTGAGGCATTGTATTGACTATTCACAGACACATTTACCAAAATAAATTTCATTTTACTTTACCCCCTCTGAGGTATATTCCCTAATTCAATATGAATCTCATTATGAATAATAATTATCATAATAAATATGCTGATTTTTCTTCTATTTATTTTTAGGGAAGTATCCTTTACTGTTGAACATAAAGAAACTTATTCAAAATTTGCATGCTGCTTTCTTATGAAACTAGATTATAGAGTTGTATGAAATAAATTCATGCAGTTAAGACATTTATGTTTGGAAAACTGGGTGGTCACTTTAGTATTTCAAAAGAAGATTTTAAATTTAAACCTTAAAACTGAGCTCTTTCAGCCTTATTTATAGACCATCCTTCATGCTTCATAAGAACTCCTTTATTGTAAACTAAGTAATAGATTTTGTCACAGTGTATATAACGAAAATGGATTTTATATTCTATTATTTCAGAGTTAGTTGCAGTTTCTACTTCCTTACTTCCTTTTTTGTTTTTTGTTTTTTGTAATTTTTTTTTATTTTTTTATAAACATATACTTTTATCCCCAGGGGTACAGGTCTGTGAATTACCAGGTTTACACACTTCACAGCACTCACCAAATCACATACCCTCCCCAATGTCCATAATCCCACCCCCTTCTCCCAAACCCCCTCCCCCCGGCAACCCTCAGTTTGTTTTGTGAGATTAAGAGTCACTTATGGTTTGTCTCCCTCCCAATCCCATCTTGTTTCATTTATTCTTCTTCTACCCACTTAAGCCTCCATGTTGCATCACCACTTCCTCATATCAGGGAGATCATATGATAGTTGTCTTTCTCTGCTTGACTTATTTCGCTAAGCATGATACGCTCTAGTTCCATCCATGTTGTTGCAAATGGCAAGATTTCATTTCTTTTGATGGCTGCATAGTATTCCATTGTGTATATATACCACATCTTCTTGATCCATTCATCTGTTGATGGACATCTAGGTTCTTTCCATAGTTTGGCTATTGTGGACATTGCTGCTATAAACATTCGGGTGCACGTGTCCCTTTGGATCACTACATTTGTATCTTTAGGGTAAATACCCAATAGTGCAATTGCTGGGTCATAGGGCAGTTCTATTTTCAACATTTTGAGGAACCTCCATGCTGTTTTCCAGAGTGGCTGCACCAGCTTGCATTCCCACCAACAGTGTAGGAGGGTTCCCCTTTCTCCGCATCCTCGCCAGCATCTGTCATTTCATGACTTGTTGATTTTAGCCATTCTGACTGGTGTGAGGTGATATCTCATTGTGGTTTTGATTTGTATTTCCCTGATGCCGAGTGATATGGAGCACTTTTTCATGTGTCTGTTCGCCATCTGGATGTCTTCTTTGCAGAAATGTCTGTTCATGTCTTCTGCCCATTTCTTGATTGGATTATTTGTTCTTTGGGTGTTGAGTTTGCTAAGTTCTTTATAGATTCTGGACACTAGTCCTTTATCTGATATGTCGTTTGCAAATATCTTCTCCCATTCTGTCAGTGGTCTTTTGATTTTGTTAACTGTTTCCTTTGCTGTGCAAAAGCTTTTGATCTTGATGAAATCCCAGTAGTTCATTTTTTCCCTTGCTTCCCTTGCCTTTTGCGTTGTTCCTAGGAAGATGTTGCTGCGGCAGAGGTCGAAGAGGTTGCTGCCCGTGTTCTCCTCAAGGATTTTGATGGATTCCTTTCGTACATTGAGGTCCTTCATCCATTTTGAGTCTATTTTTGTGTGTGGTGTAAGGAAATGGTCCAATTTCATTTTTCTGCATGTGGCTGTCCAATTTTCCCAGCACCATTTATTGAAGAGGCTGTCTTTTTTTCCATTGGACATTCTTTCCTGCTTTGTCGAAGATTAGTTGACCATAGATTTGAGGGTCTATTTCTGGGGCTCTCTATTCTGTTCCATTGATCTATGTGTCTGTTTTTTGTGCCAGTACCATGCTGTCTTGATGATGACAGCTTTGTAATAGAGCTTGAAGTCCGGAATTGTGATGCCACCAACGTTGGCTTTCTTTTTCAATATCCCTTTGGCTATTCGAGGTCTTTTCTGGTTCCATATAAATTTTAGAATTATTTGTTCCATTTCTTTGAAAAAGATGGTTGGTACTTTGATAGGAATTGCATTAAATGTGTAGATTGCTTTAGGTAGCATAGACATTTTCACAATATTTATTCTTCCAATCCAGGAGCATGGAACATTTTTCCATTTCTTTGTGTCTTCCTCAATTTCTTTCATGAGTACTTTATAGTTTTCTGAGTATAGATTCTGTGTCTCTTTGGTTAGGTTTATTCCTAGGTATCTTAAGGTTTTGGATGCAATTGTAAATGGGATCGACTCCTTAATATCTCATTCTTCTGTCTTGCTGTTGGTGTAGAGAAATGCAACTGATTTCTGTGCATTGATTTTATATCCTGACACTTTACTGAATTCCTGTATAAGTTCTAGCAGTTTTGGAGTGGAGTCTTTTGGGTTTTCCACATATAGTATCATATCATCTGCGAAGAGTGATAATTTGACTTCTTCTTTGCCGATTTGGATGCCTTTAATTTCCTTTTGTTGTCTGATTGCTGAGGCTAGGACCTCTAGTACTATGTTGAATAGCAGTGGTGATAATGGACATCCCTGCCGTGTTCCTGACCTTAGCGGAAAAGCTTTCAGTTTTTCTCCATTGAGAATGATATTTGCGGTGGGTTTTTCATAGATGGCTTTGATGATATTGAGGTATGTGCCCTCTATCCCTACACTTTGAAGAGTTTTGATCAGGAAGGGATGTTGTACTTTGTCACATGCTTTTTCAGCATCTATTGAGAGTATCATATGGTTCTTGTTCTTTCTTTTATTGATGTGTTGTATCACATTGACTGATTTGCGGATGTTGAACCAACCTTGCAGCCCTGGAATAAATCCCACTTGGTCGTGGTGAATAATCTTTTTAATGTACTGTTGAATCCTATTGGCTAGTATTTTGTTGAGTATTTTCGCATCTGTGTTCATCAAGGATATCGGTCTATAGCTCTCTTTTTTGGTGGGATCCTTGTCTGGTTTTGGGATCAAGGTGATGCTGGCCTCATAAAATGAGTTTGGAAGTTTTCCTTCCATTTCTATTTTTTGGAACAGTTTCAGGA
Source organism: Mustela putorius furo (assembly GCF_011764305.1). Lineage (NCBI taxonomy): Eukaryota > Metazoa > Chordata > Mammalia > Carnivora > Mustelidae > Mustela > Mustela putorius. The sequence continues at coordinate 347,567 of NW_025421321.1, forward strand.
GAATAGGAATTAGTTCTTCTTTAAATGTTTGGTAGAATTCCCCCGGGAAGCCGTCTGGCCCTGGGCTTTTGTTTGTTTGGAGATTTTTAATGACTGTTTCAATCTCCTTACTGGTTATGGGTCTGTTCAGGCTTTCTATTTCTTCCTGGCTCAGTTGTGGTAGTTTATATGTTTCTAGGAATGCATCCATTTCTTCCAGATTGTCAAATTTATTGCCGTAGAGTTGCTCATAGTATGTTCTTATAATAGTTTGTATTTCTTTGGTGTTAGTTGTGATCTCTCCTCTTTCATTCATGATTTTCTTTATTTGGGTCCTTTCTCTTTTCTTTTTGATAAGTTGGGCCAGGGGTTTATCAATTTTATTAATTCTTTCAAAGAACCAGCTCCTAGTTTCGTTGATTTGTTCTATTGTTTTTTTTGGTTTCTATTTCATTGATTTCTGCTCTGATCTTTATGATTTCTCTTCTCCTGCTGGGCTTAGGGTTTCTTTCTTGTTCTTTCTCCAGCTCCTTTAGGTGTAGGGTTAGGTAGTGTACCTGAGACCTTTCTTGTTTCTTGAGAAAGGCTTGTACCGCTATATATTTTCCTCTCAGGACTGCCTTTGTTGTGTCCCACAGATTTTGAACCGTTGTATTTTCATTATCATTTGTTTCCATGATTTTTTTCAATTCTTCTTTAATTTCTCGGTTGACCCATTCATTCTTTAGAAGGATACTGTTTAGTCTCCATGTATTTGGGTTCTTTCCAAACTTCCTTTTGTGGTTGAGTTCTAGCTTTAGAGCATTGTGGTCTGAAAATATGCAGGGAATGATCCCAATCTTTTGATACCGGTTGAGTCCTGATTTAGGACCGAGGATGTGATCTATTCTGGAGAATGTTCCATGTGCACTAGAGAAGAATGTGTATTCTGTTGCTTTGGGATGAAATATTCTGAATATATCTGTGATGTCCATCTGGTCCAGTGTGTCATTTAAGGCCTTTATTTCCTTGCTGATCTTTTGCTTGGATGACCTGTCCATTTCAGTGAGGGGAGTGTTAAAGTCCCCTACTATTATCGTATTATTGTTGATGTGTTTCTTTGATTTTGTTATTAATTGGTTTATATAGTTGGCTGCTCCCACATTGGGGGCATAGATATTTAAAATTGTTAAATCTTCTTGTTGGACAGACCCTTTGAGTATGATATAGTGTCCTTCCTCATCTCTTATTATAGTCTTTGGCTTAAAATCTAATTGATCTGATATAAGGATTGCCACTCCTGCTTTCTTCTGATGTCCATTAGCATGGTAAATTCTTTTCCACCCCCTCACTTTAAATCTGGAGGTGTCTTCGGGCTTAAAATGTGTTTCTTGGAGGCAACATATAGATGGGTTTTGTTTTTTTTATCCATTCTGATACCCTGTGTCTTTTGACAGGGGCATTTAGCCCATTCACATTCAGGGTAACTATTGAGAGATATGAATTTAGTGCCATTGTATTGCCTGTAAGGTGACTGTTACTGTATATGGTCTCTGTTCCTTTCTGATCTACCACTTGTAGGCTCTCTCTTTGCTTAGAGGACCCCTTTCAATATTTCCTGTAGAGCTGGTTTGGTATTTGCAAATTCTTTCAGTTGTTGTTTGTCCTGGAAGCTTTTAATCTCTCCTTCTATTTTCAATGATAGCCTAGCTGGATATAGTATTCTTGGCTGCATGTTTTTCTCGTTTAGTGCTCTGAAAATATCACGCCAGCTCTTTCTGGCCTGCCAGGTCTCTGTGGATAAGTCAGCTGCCAATCTAATATTTTACCATTGTATGTTACAGACTTCTTTTCCCGGGCTGCTTTCAGGATTTTCTCTTTGTCATTGAGACTTGTAAATTTTACTATTAGGTGATGGGGTGTGGGCCTATTCCTATTGATTTTGAGGGGCATTCTCTGAACCTCCTGAATTTTGATGCTCGTTCCCTTTGCCATATTGGGGAAATTCTCCCCAATAATTCTCTCCAGTATACCTTCTGCTCCCCTCTCACTTTCTTCTTCTTCTAGAATCCCAATTATTCTAATGTTGTTTCGTCTTATGGTGTCACTTATCTCTCGAATTCTCCCCTCGTGGTCCAGTAGCTGTTTGTCCCTCTTTTGCTCAGCTTCTTTATTCTCTGTCATTTGGTCTTCTATATCACTAATTCTTTCTTCTGCCTCATTTATCCTAGCAGTTAGAGCCTCCATTTTTGATTGCACCTCATTAATAGCTTTTTTGATTTCACCTTGGTTAGATTTTAGTTCTTTTATTTCTCCAGAAAGGGCTTTTATATCTCTCGAGAGGGTTTCTCTAATATCTTCCATGCCTTTTTCGAGCCCGGCTAGAACCTTGAGAATTGTCATTCTGAACTCTAGATCTGACATATTACCGATGTCTGTATTGATTAGGTCCCTAGCCTTCGGTACTGCCTCTTGTTCTTTTTTTTGTGTTGAATTTTTACGTCTTGTCATTTTGTCCAGATAAGAGTAAATGAAGGGGCAAGTAAAATACTAAAAGGGTGGCAACAACCCCAGGAAAATATGCTTTAACCAAATTAGAAGAGATCCAAAATCGTGAGTGGGGAGAAAGGGGATAAAAAGAGGTTCAAAAAGGAAGAAAGAAAAAAGAGGAAAAAAAAAAGAAAAGAAAAGAATATTTTTAAAAAAGAAAACACCTAAGAAAACTGTAAAAAAAAATATATATATATATATATTAGATAAACTAGTAAAAAATCGTTAAAAAAGAAATAGGTAACAGTTAAAAAAAAAAAAATTTTACCCAAAGGCGAGAAAAAAAAAAAATGAAAAAGAAAAAATTAAATTAACTGCAAGACTAAAAAAAAAATCACAGGAAAAAAGCCATGAGTTCCGTGCTTGGCTTTCTCCTCCTCTGGAATTCTGCTGCTCTCCTTGGTATTGAAACCGCACTCCTTGGTAGGTGAACTTGGTCTCGGCTGGATTTCTTGTTGATCTTCTGGGGGAGGGGCCTGTTGTAGTGATTCTCAAGTGTCTTTGCCCCAGGCGGAATTGCACCGCTCTTACCCGGGGCCGGGGTGAGTAATCCGCTCGGGTTTGCTTTCAGGAGCTTTTGTTCCCTGAGCGCTTTCCGTAGAGTTCCAGAGGACGGGAATACAAATGGCAGCCTCCTGGTCTCCGGCCCAGAGGAGCCGAGAGCCCGGGGCCCCACTCCTCAGTGCGCGCTCAGAGAACCGCGCCCAGTTACTCCCGTCTGCCTGACCTCCGGCCGCGCTCCGAGCTCACCGAGCCTGCGACCGGTTCAAGGTAACACTGAGCTGCGAGCTTACTGTCGGCTCTGTCTCTGTAGCCGGCTTTCCCGTTCCAATACCCGCAAGCTCTGTGACACTCAGACACCCCCGATCCTTCTGTGACCCTGCGGGACCTGAGGCCACGCTGACCCCGCGTGGGCTTCGCCCCGGTTTAGCCTCTGGAGCGATGTCCCTCAGCGGAACAGACTTTTAAAAGTCCTGATTTTGTGCGCGGTTGCTCCGCCGCTTGCCGGGAGCCGGCCCCTCCCCCCGGGGTCTATCTTCCCGTCGCTTTGGATTCACTTCTCCGCTGGTCCTACCTTTCAGAAAGTGGTTGTTTTTCTGTTTCCAGAATTGCTGTTCTTCTTCTCTTCGATCTGCCGATGGATTTTCAGGTGTTTGCAATCTCTAGATAAGCTATCTAGCTGATCTCCGGCTAGCTGAAGCAGTCTCAGCTTGCTACTTCTCTGCCATCTTGACTCCTCCCCTACCTCCTTACTTCCTTTTTTGAAAAATAGATTAATTCTACAAAATGTTTTTTCCAGCTTTATTGAAAAAAAAACGACATAAAATAATTTGTGAATTTAAGAAATGATTTCTTATAACATTGCAAACGTTTAACATTGTGTAAATTTTGTACAATTTGATAAATTGGTATACATCTTTATTGCAATATAATCTACACAAAAATGTTAATACATCTACTATCTCGTATAGTTGCCACTGTTTTTTTATGCATGTATCGTAAGGAATTTTAAGATCTACTCTCTTAGCAACTTTTATGAATATAGTATAGTAGAGATAAACTTCAGAGGTCTTGTGGGTTTTGTTCCAGACTGCCTCAATAAACTGATTATCTCAATAAACTAAGTCAAATTATTATTTTTTTTGGTTTCCCAGTGCATATAAAAAATTATGTTTCCCAGTGCATATAAAAAATAAACACTATACTGTACTGTTCAAAAGCACTATGTTTTTAAAGAAAAACAATGTATATACCTTAAGTAAACTAGTTCTGAGTTTTCAGTGGGTCATAATTACTGATCACAGATCACCATAACAAATACAATAATAATGAAAAAACTTGAAATATTGCAAGAATTACCAACATGTGACAGAGAGACACAAAATGAACAAATGTTGTTAGAAAAATGGTGGCAGCAGACCTCTTTTATACAAGATTGCTATAAACTTTCAACTTGTAAGAATGTGATATGTGCAAAGTTTAATAAAGGGAAGCACAATAAAAAAAGTATGTATATTTTATTAACTATAATCATCATGCTGTACATTAGATCCCGAGAACTTTTTCATATTATAGTTGCAAGTTTGCACCCTTTGACCACCTTACTCCACCCCAGGTTCACCCCTTGTCAACTCAACTCTAAGTTTCCATTAGTTTGCCTTTTCCTCAGATTCTGTATGTAAGGGATATCATAATACATAAATTAAAAAAATATATAAAATCTTTGAAATATTTCACTTAGTATAACACCTTCAAGATCCATCCATGCTGTTGTAAATGGCAGTATTTCTTAATTTTTCATGGTTAAGTAGTATTCCATAGTATATATTTACCATACTTATTTTATTCATTCATCCATTAATGGATACTGAAGTTATTTCCATCTCTTGCTTAGAGTTAATAATTTTATAATAAACATAAGAGTGCAGATATGTCTTTGAACAGTGACTTCGTTTCCTTTAGATTTATACCTAGAAGTGGGATTACTGAATCATATGGTAATTTTATTTTTAATAATATGAATAATCTCCATACTGTTTTCCATACAAATTTATATCCCTATCACAGTGCATAAGTTCCCCATTTTCCCCAATATTTACCAAAATTTGTTAGTTTCAATTTTTGGTAATATATATTCTAACAGGTAGTAATATCTTGCTGTGTTTTTCAGAGGTAAACAACAACAACATAATGACTTTGCCCGGAGTTTTTTACGTTGAGCACTTTTTAATGCTCCTGTTGGTCATTTATATAAATTTTTTGAAAAAAAAAAAGTCTATTGAGATCCTTTTGCTATTTTTTTAATTATATATATTTTTTCTCTTTTTATCTGTTGGTTATTAACCTCTTTTCAGATATAAGATTTGTAAGTATTTTCTTAAATTCTGTGGATTGTGTTTTCATTCTCTCTCTCTTTTTTTTGGTAATGCAGAAACTTTAGTTTGATGTAGTACCATTTATTTATTTTTGCTTTTTTTGCTTGTGTTTTTGGTCTGGTATCCAGAAAACTATTGGCAAGACCAATGTCAAGGAGAATTTTTCCTATGTTTTCCTTTAGGAAATGTAGTTTCATGCATCACCTTTAAGTCTTTAAGCTATTTCAAGTTAAGACTTATGAGTGATATAAGGTTCCAGTTTCATACTGTTTATGTGACTATTCAGTTTTAAATATCATTTATTGAACAGACTATCTTTACCCATTACATATGTTGGCCCCTGTCAAATATTAGGTGACTGTATGAAAGGATTTATTTCTGGACTCTCAATTCTGTTCTACTTGTTTATTGGTCTGTTTTTTTGCCAGTATACTTTATTGTTTTGAGCATGAGCGCTTTGTAGTATAGTTTCAAATCAAGAAGTGTAATTTCACTTCTTCATTCTTTCTCAGAACTGCTTTGATTATTTGTTGTCTTTTATGGTCTCATATAAATTATAGGATTCTTTACTTACTTCTGTAAAAAAATAATATTGGATGTTTTTTAAGTTTTTTAATTTATTTATTTGACAGAGAGAGATAACAAGCAGGCAGAGAGGCAGGCAGAGAGAGAAGAGGAAGCAGGCTTCCTGCTGAGCAGAGAGCCTGATGCGGGGCTCGATCCCAGGACCCTGGGGTCATGACCTGAGCCAAAGACAGTGGCTTAACCCACTGAGCCACCCAGGCGCCCCTAACATTGGATTTTTGATAGGAATTGGATTTACAGATGGTTTTCGGTAGTATGGACATTTTAACAATGTTAATTCTTACCATTCATAAAGGTGAAGCAAAAGGACTAGGTTTGGAAAATAGGTAAGGACAGTGAAAAAAATGATCAAATTTTTGGGCAAAATAAATTCTTAGGTGTCCTTTCAATGGAGTCCTGGGCATTATGTAGCAGAAACTCTGGAGATTAACTCAATCCATTGGAGTCACCCCGTTTATTAGCTTGCTATTGACAAAGTTATTTACAAACTGTAGAGCAAGAGGTTGTAATGTAGAAAACTGATGGTAATGCACAAGATTCTTGTTAACAATAATGCAAGTTAGTGATTTTTCATTAGAGAACATAAATTCTATAACCCAAATTATGGGCCCAGAGCACTTCTGCTGCACAACTCTGCTTATATCCCAAATAACCATGTGAACTAGTTTTAATATCTGCTTCTCTTATTAATTTTTGAATAAAAATTCTTGACACAAGTATTTTATAATTGTGTGATAATCATGCATTTAATTTCTTGGAGAACAAAACACACTTTAGCATAACTAGGTTCGTTCACAGAACCAGCCTTGTTAACACACTTCTATATGTTAGAAATGATGTAATAAATGTAGAATATTGGGCACTTGTTTGGTATTCTTTGCCCTGTTTTGCACTATCTAAAAAGAGATCAGTGAACTTGGACTGGAGTTAGTAGACATGGAAGAAAATAAAAAGTTACAGAGAAGAATACTCTGTGGTCCACAACCTAAACGGGCTGGGATTCCCATCATTTGGATCCCTGTAGCTTTACAAAAGTCAATTAAATTTCTGTATCTCTGATTAAAGTTGATTCCCCAGTACTTTTTCAAACATCTCTTGTAAAGTATTGTTTCGCAGAAATAAAGGGATTTAGCACATGTATCTGCCTTTGTCTCTGGTCATGATCTCAGTCAGGATCCTGGGATCGAGCCCCATATCGGGCTTCCTGCTCATTAGGGAATATACCTCTCAGTCTCTCTCTGCCGCTACATCCCCCTGCCCTACTCATGCTCTCTCTCTCTCTCTCTCAAATAAATAAATACAATCTTTACTATTTTAATTAAAAATTAGATAAATAAAATAAAATAAAAAGTCTGGTCTTACTGCCCCATTTAGCTCCTTTCTTTTTTTTTTTTTTGAGTTGTATTTAAAGCTACATGAGAGAACATGAGGCTCTCAAACTTAAAAAAAAAAGGAAAAAATGGAGTTTTGTTAGGATTTAAGATCTTGTCTGCTAGACAAAAATGTTGGCTTTGTTAACATGTGAAAATTAACAAAAGAGAATAAGATAGAATTCTAATAATTTTTGTAGAAGTTAAAAATTTCCTCCTACCCAATTACATACAGACCCATTAAATAAATTCATTCCAATGTCCCAAACCAAACTTTTCTAATAGTAATGCATCTGTGTAAACAGGGTCAACCCAAGGAATAAATAAATATTATTATTTTTTTTCTGTCTCTTCCACAGTCACATCTGGGTATATTGGTAGCAAGCCAATTATCTATCTTATAAGTCATGATATCATAAGGAAGGGTATTCTGTCCATTTGGAACAACTGAAAGTCATTGTAATTTTATCTTGGTGCAGTAACTTGAGATGGCACAGTGTGGGTTATGAATATATTTTATTTTTTTTACTGGGAAGAAGAGATTATAGAGATATTGGTTATCCAAGAGAGACTGACAGGTGTTGATAGTTGCCAGATCAATATCCATCTACTTTTTCCTTTAATATCAGAAAGCACTGAGGGATTGACAACAAGGAAACTTAAAACAACATCAAATATTTTATTGTCTCTTTTCTAGTTACATTGTAACCATATGACAAAGTATCAGTCGTACAAGATATCATTCTCTTTTACCTCTATCTTTCTGCCAGAAATGTGGGCTTAATAGTGAGAACTCCAACAGCAATTTTTGCAACTGTGAATAAAAAGCCATGAAAACCTCTGAGATAGTTCACTTGACTTTCTTAAGACTCTGAACCAACACCAGAAAACACTCTCCATAGTCTTCTTGTTAAATGAAAAAATATGGTTAAACCACTTTTGACAGTCTACTACCTACAGCAAAATGTAAATCTTAATTGAAATATGTCCTCTCAGCTGTGCTTAAGCAACTGAGTCCTGAGCTTTTCAGGTTTTCAGTCTGAAAGAGTACACCTCTGGTGCTCTGAAAGGGAAGAGAAAGGACACCCTGTTCTCCATATAAATTAAAGAAGAGAAATCTGTGCATGTAAGTGGGCCATATAAAATATACCAAGCAATTATCTCCTAACTCCTTCCTATCCAAATTCCCTGATATGCTCTCCCTACTCCTTTATTCCACGTTACTGCCTTTTCCAGGATTCTGTATCACATCACAACATGTCTTCTGTTATTTCCTTCTTGCAAGCTAGTTTTGTTTTCTCCATCTAAAAAAGTCAACAATCATTGTGCATTTCAATTCCCACTTTCCTCAAATGCATTGATTCTTCTTATCTATTCCTCTTTCTCATACTCAGTGTCTTTGTCTTTATGGGGTTTGTACTTTGCTTTTCCCCATCCTTTACTGCCCTTATATAATCAAATCTAATAACTTCATAGAGAAAGTTAAAAATTCCTGCATTGCCACACGTGAACACAAAGTCACTGATTTTTAGCAAACCTATAAGATAGTCAGACATCCATTCAATTTCTTTTTTTTAAGATTTTATTTATTTATTTATTTGACAGAGAGAGATGACAAGCAGGCAGAGAGGCAGGCAGAGAGAGAGGAGGAAGCAGGCTCCCTGCTGAGCAGAGAGCCTGATTTGGGGCTCGGTCCCAGGACCCTGGGATCATGAACTGAGCCAAAGACAGTGGCTTAACCCACTGAGCCACCCAGGCGTCCCTCCATTCAATTTCTTAACTAAGTCTCAAATGCATCCTGAGTTCTAACCTAAACCTAAGTTCTACTTCTTACACGTTGTTCTATGACCAAATTCTTTCAGTTCAGTATTTTGTAACATTTAAATATTAATCAATTGATGCTTTGTTTGTGTATTTCTATGAAAATAATTTGAATACTGTAGATTTATTGTTATATTTATAGATTTATAATAAAAGTTTCATCAGTTGAAATTTTTGGAAATTTCGGATATAATGATTAACCTAAAATGATACTGCCTCAAATCCCTCTGATATCAAGGCCCAACACCTGATTATAGCCAAACCTGTGCTGGATAGTTCCATGGGAAATTGCAGTTACTTAACACTGATAGCATCTCATGTTCTCTCTCTCATTTTACAATGTCTCCAACACAACCCAAAAGTGTAGGAGAGTTAATGTCCTCTGAGGACAGCTCTCAGTGAAGTGGAAATAAGAACCAAAGGTAAAATTGTCAGTTTTCAGGTCTTCATGAGGACAACTTAAAGAAGTTTCTCAGGACCTTTCAGTAAAAGCAAGCCTTCATTTTCTATCCACAACAATTATATCAACAATGTACCTCTTTGACAAAGTTGCTTCTTCACTGTATCACTTTCCCATTCTTTTCTACCTTGGGTAATCTCCCAGATAAACTAACAGTACTCAAATCCTTTGTCCTACTCTTTGCTCTCAGGATAAATGGAGCCAAAAGACTTAGATTAATATCAAGTTCTGAATGGAAGCTTAGAGCTATTTCTGTCCAGATTTTCATAAACATAGGGACCTTTGAATTATCAGGCTATAAATAAGTTCTAAATGGAGGGGGCAAAAGCAAAAAGTAGAAATTTTTATGTTTGATTTTTAGTCATGATTAATTGACTTTATTGATTATTAAAAATACTAACATTATAAAAGTGTGGATCTTTGTAAAACAATGTCATAATGTAAGAAATAAGTTGCATAGTCCTTTTGAGAATATTAAACCAAGTGTTCAGGTGCCATCTAATTTCTTGTTTAATCCAGAACTTTGGTGTGCATTATCTTGAGGAATAGGATTTTGAAGTCCAGACAGACTAACAGAAAACTGATCCAAATGTGTGTGTTTATCTTTCTGCTTTTGTTGTAAAAATCAAAGTGTGATTGCTGGTTTAAAATGGTAAAACTAAAAATGTTCATGGACTCTATTATAAATTTTCTAATTGTATGGGAAGAATCCAATAGACATAGAATTAATTGATTTGCAAATCCTCAAAGAGCTACAGGATCAGGTAGTGGTATGTTCTGATTCAACAGCATCATCATGCAGCATTTTAGATGTGTGGCTAATGGATATTTTCATGAATGTTTGCTAGCTAGTCAGCCAATACAGAGAAATATTAGGTAGGGTAATTACTCACAGTTGTGTTTAATAAAATGCGAGAAAATTATCAAATGACACTAATAATAATAATCCTATAGCAGGCTAAATAATTCAATGATAATTACAAGTATCAATCCAGCTTTCTACCCTGATTATGACTCTTCTCTCCTTTATCCTAATGGGAGTAGCAGATTGTCTGCAATGAATTGTGAAAACCCAGCAGTGACTTTGGCAGTGAAGGCCTTCCATCAATTTTGATAGGTTAAAGTTATTCTGGTTGGTCTTGCGCAAATGTGTCAATTTTTTTTTTCTGTCTGTGTCATAAAAGAAAGAAGCAGTAGTAAATTCTTGCTGTTATTCCATGGAGCCAATAAAATCATACTGCCAACAAGAGGCTGTTGACACCATAAGTGTAGTTAACTGTCTTGAAATAGTATTTCCTAGTAGGACTGGAAATAAAATTCCAATATTTCACATAACCTCTTTTTTTTTAAAGAAAGATACAAAACAAAACAAAACAACGATACTCCATACATATAGGGCCCTGCTGTTGTGTAACTATTTTTGAACATGTCTACTGTAAGTGTATATATATATATATTTTTTTCTGTGCAATAAATTCATTTAGAGATAAATTTGGATTGCAAATTATTTTGGGGGAGGCATGGTATTTGTGGCTAGTCTTACAAGTAAAAAGGACTAAAAGAAGAAAGAAAAAACATTTTTTATAACAGCATATTTACATCTGTCCAAAGTACTTATTTACTATAATACTGACTAATGTATAATACTGTACACAAAGAAAGAAGTTAAATGAGTTATAATTCAGTCGAAGTATAGCTGGCCATTTAAAAACTTACCACTGAATCTTTCTGGTATGAAATGTGATATCTGGCAATCTGGTCCAGTTCATTACATCAGGTCATTTGTATGTTCTTATTACCATTTTGATAGCGTAGCACATTTTATAACCCAGACATTTTACAATGGAACTATGATGCATGTATTTTCAAAAGTATAGACATACATGAAGCTATGAGGTCAAAAAAGATGAATGTCCGTAGTACCATATAGACTCAACAAATAAGTGTCCAAGGCTCTGAGTGAGATTTATGAATATTGTATAAGATTAGACCAACATGTGGTTTTGATATAAATAATCTGTTCTTACATTAGAATTACAATCGTTGAGTACAGTGTTGAAAATGGCAGATAGATTTTAGCTATCTTTGCTCACTAGGGAAAATGGAAAAATGTTTAGTTTGGTCAGATTTTCACTTAAATTCTGAAAAATCTTACGTTTGAGAGAACCCTTCTGAAATAAGAATCCTTAAAGACATAACCCCTTTGGCACAAGTTTTCAAGAAACTTGTTGGATGTTGTAGACAATTATATGGCATGCGTACTGTTCTAGATGTTTCATGCCAATAATATGTAAGCCATACCAAGGCTACATATACATATAGAGATGTTCCTCAGCTTACAAGGGGGCTATGTACAGAGAAACACATAAAAAATTGAAAATGCATTTAATACCCCTAAACTATCAAATATCATAGCTTACCTTAAGCTTATTTAAACATACTCAGAACACTTACATTTGCCTGCATTTGGGCAAAATCATCTTAAGCAAAGCCTATTTTATAACAAAGTATCAAATATCACATGCAATTTATTAAATATTACACTAAAAAAAGAAGAATGGTTATATATAGAATGCTTGTAAGAATATCAGGTGTTCACCCCTGTAATCTTCTAGCTGACTGGGAGCTGTGGCTCACTGCCACTGCACAGCATCACAAGATGGCACCATACAACATGTCACTGGCCCTTTTTATAAAGACCCAAATTCAAAATTCAAAGTACAGTTTCTACCGAATCACTTTCACTTTCACATCATTGCCAAATATATCATAAGTTGAATCATTGTAAATCAGGAGCCATCTTATTTGAAAGGTAAATCACAGTCACCCATATACACACAAAAAAAGGCCTTCATGTAGGGCCATCTATGGATCTCTAAACAACATAGCATGACATATCAACAGCAAAAAATGGATGTGAAGGGGACAATTGCTTTGCGTCAGTACTCTGAGCAGTAACATACATGGCCTGACTCACCTAGCAGAACTCCAGAGCTAGCTGATGGCAAGGAATTTTACAAATGTTTGCTGAACAGATTAAGCACTATTCTTTTTAAATTAGTGTGCATATCTGTTTTCTAAAGATATGTTAATTTATTTTATTGACTTATTACAAAACCAAATAATTTCCTCTTATTTAAGTGGCAGGTAAATAGAATTCTTTTCAATTTAAATCAAATGGCTTTTTAGGGAAAATATACTAAAAATTCTGAAACTTGTATTGTTTATGAATCTTTTATTGGAATCCTTATCAAGTTGTATTTTTCAAGTTTTTCCAAAATAATCTTCAATGAATTGAAAATATTTTTTGGATTTTATTCAAGGCTATTAACACACAATTTCACTTTGTTAAATATAGTGCTAAACTTTCAACCAAAACGTTGTGTCTTTTTTTTTCCACTACCACATCGTCCATCTACTGACTGGATTCTCTCCCCAACTAGCACAAATATACCATTGTCTATCTTTAGGATAAGTAAGGGTCATCTTTTGTCTTTATTCTATTCCTTGTATGCTTCTGAACTTGTTGAATTTTAATATAGTCACACCATAAGCATCACATATTTGATTCCCCTTTAAATAGTAAACAGTGCACAACCAGAGCATACCTTCAAAGCTATCAATATACTTACTCTGACATATTATTTTTGTATTTTTGTAAATTAAAATAATTAAATTATAGAACAAGAGTTTAAGGTGGTAGGTGTTGTAAGTTTTACCCAAACTGATTTTGTCAAACTCGTTTTTTTCATCATATATGTCAAGTAGTTTTCTCGGGTTTATTTTTAGAATATCCTTGTATAATGAATATTTACACTGATATCTAGTATAAAAACCTTGCAATTTATTTTAGAAACATTAAGATATTGAAAATCAATCTATTTCTTTAATTCATTGAAGACATTTTTGGCTTGTTTCCAGTACTTTCTTACTGGTTAAAAAATGAATTTGAAGTAGTCTGAATTTCATTATTATATGGCACTTTCCCTTTGATGAATACAAAGACGATATTCTATATTAGCTATCGGAGAAGAATTTATTTTTTTAATTTTATTTATTTGTAAGAGAGAGAGTGAGAGAGAGCACAAGCAGGGGGAGCAGCAGGGTGAGGGAGAAGCAAACTCCCGGCTAAGCAGGGAATCTGTTGCAGAACTGAGTCCCAGGACCCTAAGATCATGACCTGAGCTAAAGGCTCAGGCGTTTAACTGACTGAGCCACCCAGGTGTCCCAATCTGAGAAGAATTCTGTATGTTATTCCTATTAATATGCAGTTTAAAGTCTAGGTAATTAACTTAATATTTTAGTGTCTATTACATAGATAGCACTATGTTCCAGGCAGAGGGTAAGAAAGAAATATTAAATCAACCATATTCTATGCATTCTAAATGAAAATAATTAATCAATCATAATACATCCTTCTATTTATGGAATATCAACTTATAAGCTTTCCTCCATATGAACAAAGCCAAATACCAGAATAAAGGGTCATCTTATACAAATAAAGGATAGAATTAAAGAATTCTGGTAAGCCATTTAAATTTGAAAAATGGTGTTCTATTGTTGCTGAGTTGTGGTTTTCAGTTACATAATATCTGATAAGTGTAGAAGTAACACGAGTGTTACGTGAGATGAGAAATGGTATATAATTAAGATATTTTTAAAAGTACAGATAAATACGGATTTGTAAACATAGCATTATGTTGGAATAAAAATAAATGATAGCTACACACTCTAAAGTGAATAAATCTTGGAAAGCTAATAGAGAAGTAAAACAAGGACAGTGCAAAAGTATGGTACATTTTTATGAAGTTCAAACAAATTCTGTGAAACCATAGATGGACTTAAAGATACTATTATGTATCAAATATTGTAAAATTTAAGCAAGGAAATAGCAAACATAAAATAACCAAAGCATACAAACTTGTGTAGATACAATAGGTGTGATCATGTTCTACTTCATAAAGAGATGAGTTAATAGATAAATAGAAGTAACTAGACTTTTTAGAAGTTAATAAAACTTTGCCTGTTATTTCTTAGTAATATAAAATATATGGTTTTCTAACAAAAACATTTATCTTAAAAATATTCAAAAATAAATTTAAGGCTACTCATAAGGTTATATTTACTTTTCCACTGAAGGAAAAGCTGGTTGTTGTAGTTGTAGTTGTTTGTTTGTTTTAGTCTCCTCCTAGTTTTTATTATTATAATGTGGAATGAGGAATGTTAGATTGAAAAGTGAATTATTTTATAGACAAAAATCATTACTTGATTCACCTTCTGGTACAGCAGATGGAACTCCTGAATATATGCCCTTTTGCCTTATGGAAGAGTAACAGTTATGCTTACTTCTGAAACATACTTGGTGGTGGCCCTAAATAGTGTCACCACAGTAAACATTTTGAATATTTGCAATTAATTTTTATAGTCATAGTGCTCCAATAGGCACTGCTTGTATCTTAGCAGGTAATTCAATAAAGCTAAAAGTTGCCTGACTGTTTAAAAATACTAACAAGGCACAAAACATGTTAGAAGTATTGTCCTCAGATATTATTTTTTTCCATATGCTCCTGATTCCAGACATGACAAGTTATTTTTTAAAATTTTTTTATAAAAGATTTTATTTATTTCACAGAGATCACAAGTAGGCAGAGTCAGGCAGAGAGAGAGAGGAGGAAGCAGGCTCCCTGCTGAGCTGAGAGCCCAATGTGGTACTCAATCCAAGGATCCTGGGATCATGACCTGAGCCGAAGGCAGAGGCTTTAACCCACTGAGGCACCCCGGCGCCCCCATGACAAGTTATTTTTGATAGATATATTTACAATGTATTTTCCAGTTATATGAAAATGGTTCTGCTCTTTTTAACCTTTTTTTAAAATTACATAATTTTGTAATTAAAATTTTATTTTTTAATGTTTTACTTTTCTTTTCTTTTTTAAAGATTTTATTTATTTATTTGACAGACAGAGATCACAAGTAGGCAGAGAGGCAGGCAGAGAGAGAGAGAGAGAGAGAGAGGGAAGAAGGTTCCCTGCGGAGCAGAGAGCCCGATGCGGGGCTCAATTCCAGGACCCTGAGATCATGACCCGAGCCGAAGGCAGCAGCCCAACCCACTGAGCCACCCAGGTGCCCCAATGTTTTACTTTTCAATATACTACTTAGAATATTAAACCTATTCCATTTTGTAAGAAGTTTAACCATTTAAAAAATGGTAATTTTCTCATTGTGTCTTCCCCTCACATTGCTTTATTTTGAATAAAAAATTTCACAATAAACATAACTGATGCTTTCCTTCTGATGGTCCCTCTGTTGGTCATATTGTATATGAGCCATGACAATTAGTTTTACAAAATTTATTGATGTTTGTTGATATGTTTGATCATAACTAATTTTCCCTCCCTTATCTAGATTCCCTAGCTTTCAGACAGGTGGACACTTCAATAAACCATACCCAAGGGATGTATCAAGTACTTCTTAGACATTCTCTCAGATCCTTGAGGTCTCATTTTGCCTAGGGATTTGCAATAGGTTCTGCCAGAGGCACCACTGTGACAACTGATGTCCATTGTCTATCTCCTGCTAAGCTCAAGAGGTCACTGGTTTCCAAGTTTATCTATACAATTAATGCATTCCAGCAAGTTCTTTTTTTTTTAATATTAACAAACTTATTTTAAAGTTTATATGGAGAGGCAAAGACTCACAATAGTCAACATTGTGTTGAAGGAGAACAAAGACTGAGGACTGACTTCAAAGTTTACCATAATGATGGGGCGCCTGGGTAGCTCAGTGGGTTAAGCCTCTCCCTTAGGCTCAGGTCATGATCCCAGAGCCTGGGATCGAGTCCCGCATTGGGCTCTCTGCTCAACAGGAAGCCTGCTTCTCCTCATCTCTCTCTCTGCCTATTTGTGATCTCTCTCTCTGTCAAATAAATAAATAAAATCTTTAAAAAAAGTTTACCATAATGATAATTGTAAGTAAGATATTGTAATACCACAGAAAGACTAGATTAAAGCAACAGATTATATATTATCAATTATATTTTATATTTAATATAAAAGCAAAAGCAATACAAGAGAGCAAAATACAATCTTTTAAACAAATGGTTCTGGAGTAATGGTGAAGCTAAATGTAAAAATATAAAATAAAATAAAATAAAATAAAATAAAATAAAATAAAATAATAAAATAAAATAAATCCAGGCAGATATCATACTCTCTTCACAAAAATTAACTCAGATTGGATTATAAACCTAAACATGAAACATGTAGAAGCTAATATAGAAGAAAATTTAAATGACCTTGGTTTTGGCAATAACTTCAGCTACAAAAGCACAAGCACTGAATTTAAAAATGTCTACTCTGTGAAACACAATGCCAAGAGAATGAAAAGGCAAAGCACAGACTATGAGAAAAAAATTTGCAAAATACACATCTGGCAAAGGACTGTTAATCAAATACACAAAGACCCCTTAAAACTCAACAATGGGGGAAAAACCTGATTAAAAATGAGCCAAAGACCTTAGCAGATACCTCACAAAAGAAAATATTACAGATGGCAAATAAGCATATAAAAAGATGCTTCACATCATATGTCATCAGGAAAATGCAAATTAAAACAAAAAAGAGACACCAGTACATACCCAGAATCCAGAGCACTGACAACAGAACACGAAATGTTGGTGAGGATGTGGAGCAACAGGAATGTTCTTCCATGTCTATTGAGAATAAAGAATGCAAAACAACATGGCAGTTTCTTACAAAACTAAACATATTCTTGCCAGATGATTCAGCAGTAGCAGTTCTTGGTATTCATCCAAAGAAGATGAAATCTATACCCACAAAATGTCTATAGTAGTTTTATTCATAACTGACAAAAGTTTGGAAGCAACCAAGATATCCTTCCATAGGTGAAAGGAAAAATAAAGTGTAGTACAGGCAAACAATGGAATATTATTTAATGCTAGAGAAATGAATTACCAAGCCATGAAAAGATATGGATATAAATATTTAATAAATATTTGATTTTAGGCTTCTACCAGTCTATCAATAGTATTAGTATATTTTAACAGTGAATGTTCAGCATTCATGAATTTACCTAATAAAATACTTTGGGTTCAATATTTTAAATACTTCAACCTCTATGATTATATTCCTAATAATTTTGAATTGGGGTAAATAAACCTTAATTTTTTGTAACTTGTTTCTTATTGCAAAAGAGCTCAATGAAATTTTAGAAAATTAAAATTTACAAAAAAAAGTTTAGTTTACTATTGCCAAATAATTTAAAACTTTACTTATATTCAAATACATATATCTTTCTAAATTGATTTATATGCTACTAAAACCAAAAACTTTTAGTTATACTAGATTTCATATCATGCAATCAATGCCAGAAATCCATCTGGCAATGATTTGTCTTAAATAGAGTTAAGATGGGTGTTATTTCAATGCAAGATGGAAACAAAGATAGTATAACAATTGGTGTTACATAACTTTTCCGTTTTGATCAAGTTACTAATCTACAAAAGGCTTTTATCAGTAACAGACTTGGGAATTTAACAAAAATTTTAAACTAGCATGTGCGACTCATTCCTAGAAAACAACACAATCAGTAACACTTTATTTAGATTAAATCATGACTATTTCTCCATTTGAATAAAAAAGGTAGCAACCCCAATAAGTTTATTGAACATGAAAAGTTGAAATGCTATAATGCTCCTAAGGAATTAAATGATCCAGTCATGAATTACAAAAAAAGGATATAAATTACCAAAGTGTTTGTATAATTGTAATGTACAACTGCCCATTATCGTTCAATAGTGTAGGCTTGTACAAGAACTCTATAAAAGAACTCCAGTTCTGAACTGTGGAAAATATGTTCCCTTTCCCCCTATATACAACTATTAAGCCATTCATTTAGCTTTTAAAATATCCACTTAATACAGGCTTTTTACACATTTGAACAGGCAGCAGGGCTCTATTCTAATTGCTTACATCTGAAGGATAGACTTCTAGCGTAAGAGGTAAAGCCCATAAAGGAGCCCAATAATAACAACAAAATACAGTTTAGTGAGCCCTTACAATCTGCCAGCTACCTTTCTGAGAATACTTCAATTAATAAAACATATAAAATACCTGACCAAAAAGAGCTTACATTCTTTTGAAATATAATAGTGAAGTAAACCAATAATAGAGGGGCACCTCGTTGGCTCAGTCCATTGAGTGACTGCCTTTGGCTTGGGTCATGATCTCAGGGTCCTGGGATGTAACTCCCCAGCAGGCTTTCTAGGCAGTGGGGTGTTTTCTTCTTCCTCTGCGCACCCTCCCAATTCTCTCTCTCTCTGTCTCAAATAAGAAAATAAACCAGTAATGGAATAATGATTGATGGTTGATGGTGATAAGTGTTACAAAGAAATACAAGAAAGGTAAAAGCCATTGCAGAATGCTGGGATGAAAGTTAATTTTATTTTGTGTTGGGTGGTTATATCTCATTTAGGAGATGTTATTTGCACAAAGACCCAGGAAGTGAAGGAGAGTGTTATACAAATATTAAAGGAAAAGATTGCTCTAGGCAGAGCAAGCAAGTATATAGACTTTGTGTGAACAGCTTGTCTGTTACTTTTGAGGAAAAGCAAGGAGGCCAATGAGGAGTTCATAGTGGTGGAGAGAGGAAGAACGTATTGATGTATGACCTTCTACTACATTGAAACGCCTTCAGTTTTTATTTAATATGAAAGGGGAAGATACCAAAAGACTTTCAACAGCAGAATAAAATCATCTGACTTGATTTTTAGGTTAAATTGCTGTACCAAAATAAATTTGCAGGGAGAAAGGAGTGCAGTATGTGTGGAAGTGGGGTTATCAATCAAGTCAATAATTCAGGAACATATGATGGTGTTTTTAGCATGCTGGGTGGTAATAGAAGTGGTGAGGTATGGTTTTCATTTTGTATATATTTTGATGGTGAATATTCTGGGTATGTGCAGGACAGACAATATCAACATTTATTTTACCTGCACAAACAGAGGGGTAGAGCCTTCATTCCCTGATATGGAGAGAACTCTGAGTTCAAATGTTCTTTCTCATTAAATGGCATAGTGATGATGAGGATTTATTCAGACAGTGAAAGAGAGCAGTAAGCATAGTGTTAAGCGGTAAGACATTATAATACATTTGAACATCAAAAAACGTTGTGTTGGATCATCTGTTTATGTGAGTAAATAAATAAATAAAGCTTCCTGGGGTTCTGATAGAGGTAAAGAAGACTGCTCTATGATCCAAAGGGGCACGTGCACCAAATGTTTATATACCATATATATATATACCATTTATATATATATATATATACGATGGAATACTATGCAGCCATCAAAAGAAATGAAATCTTGCCATTTGCATTGACTTGGATGGAACTCGAGGGTATAATGCTTAGCAAAATAAGTCAATCAGAGAAAGACACTATTATATGATCTCCCTGATATGAGGAAATGGAGGTGCAATGTGGGGGGTTTGGGGGACAGGAAAAGAGTAAATGAAACAAGATGGGATCGGGAGAGAGACAAACCATAAGAGACTCTTCATCTCACAAAACAAACTGAGAGTTGCCGGGGGGGGGTGGGGAGGGTAGGGAGAGGGTGGTGGGGTTATGAACATTGGGGAGGGTATGTGCTGTGGTGAGTGCTGTGAAGTGTGTAAACCTGGCGATTCACAGATCTGTACCCCTGGGGCAAATAATACATTATAAGTTAATTTAAAAAAAGAAGAAGAAGAAGAAGACTACTATAAATCAAATGCTATGGTTTCAGCAAAGAGTGTGTAATCAGGCATATTTTATTAATGTAACCAAGTACAATGATGGTCGAAAATTGGAATAACATAAAACATAAAAATCAGAGATTTTAAAAAGAGATATGGGACAGTGTAGAGATATTATAATAGTGTTATACGGTGACAGATGGTGGCTATATTTGTAGTGATCATAGAATAATGTATAGCGATATTGAAAACCTGAAACCAATGTAACACTGAATATCAACTATACTTAAATAAAAAAATAGTAAAAATTAAACATTTTAATTTAAAAAGATAAAAAGAGGGACAAGAATTTGAAAAGTGAATTTCAAAAAGAGTAAAGATGAGGCTAAGACATACTCTGAACCTTGAGAAAAACACCATTTTGAAAATTCTTCCCATTTTGAGAAAACTCTAATGAATCAATACCATAAAAGAACCCATTTTAACTGGGAGATGTAATGAATGCTCAAGAAATAATTTTATGACAGGATAATTCTTCCCTATGAAACAGCATACAGAAACCAGGGGAAACACCTGGAAGCAAAATAAACTATACTGAAAATAAGAATTAGGAAAAAGATAAATGATGAAAGATAAGAAAATTAGACCTGCGACAGAGACCTAGTGAAGAGAATTTTTAGCTTGTGGTTTAATGTTTTTGAGGATAATCTAGAGTTCATAACTGCCTTGAGGCAGGCTGGTTGTAGGCAGCTTAGGCAGACCCCTAAGACAGGCCTACTTTGGGCAGGTGGTGTTGGAGGAGGCCATTGGGCTGGACAAAGACAAATCCAACCATTTGACTAAAGTATCTGTGAAGATGTTGAAGTCAGATGCAACAGAGAAAGACCTGTCAAACCTAATCCCAGAAATGGAGATGATGAAGATGATTGGACAGCACAAGGACACCATCAACCTGCTGGGTCCTGCTCACAGGACAGTCCTGCATACACTCTCATGGAATATGCCTCCAAAGACAACATACAGGAGTACCAGCAGGCCCAGAGGCCTCCTGACCTGGAGTACTGTTACAATATCAGCCACAATGCAGCAGAGCAACTCTCCTCCAAGGTCCTGTTATCCTGTGCCTACCAGGTAGCCTGAGGCATGGAGTACCTTGCCTCCAAGAAGTGCATACACCAAGACCTGGCCACCAGGGAAGTGCTGGTGACAAAGGACAACATGATGAAGATCTCAGACTTCAGCCTTGCCAGAGATATCACCACATCAGTTACTATAAAAAGACAACCAACCAACAGTGGACTGCCTGTGAAGTGGATGGTCCCTAAGGCCATGTTTGACCAGATCTACATCCACCAGAGTGACTTCTGGTCTTTTGGGGTGATCCTGTGCAAAATTTTCACTCTGGAAGGCTCCCATATCCTGGAGTGCCTGTGGAGGTGGTTTTCAAGCTGCTGAAGGAGTCATTTGATGGATAAGCCAATAATTGCACCAGAGAGTTATACACAATAATGAGGGGTGGCTGGCATGTGGTACCTTCAAGCTGCTGGTAGAAGACCTGGATCATACTGTGGCCTTGACCTCCAACCAGGAGTACCCAGACCTGTCCTTGGCCCTGGAACAATACTGTCTATGCTTTCCCAACACCCAAAGCTCCACCTGCTCCTCAGAGAAGAATTCCACCTTCTCTCATGTGCCGTTGCCCAGGGAGGCCTATCTGCCCTGACACCCAGCCCAGCTTGCCAATGGTGGACTCAAATGACTAGTATCCCTATTACTCCTGTCCAGATTCCGTCATAGGGTGTAACCCTTACCCCCCACCCTCCCTGAAAGACTCAAGGCCTTCTCCTTTGTCCCTTTCCTACTGGCAGGAGCCAGCTGCCTACCTGAGGCCTTCACCCCTTGAAGTTCACCTCTCTTCCCCTTCCTCTTCCTCCTCCTTACAACCTGGTCATGAAAGAAAGGAACAGAGAGGCAGGTACTTGCTCGTGGCTACTTCCTTCCCTCCCATATGTTGGACCAAGACCCCTCCCTGTCATCTGGTACTGCCTGGACATCGAGGGAGTTGGAGATGAGGCATGCCAGTGAAAGCTGTCGGAGCTTTCCTGTTTTGGTTTTGTCTGCTTAGCATAACATGTAAGACTGAGTTCTGGTGGCAGGGACCTAGTCCTTGGGGCTATAGCACTAGCGAGGGGAGGTCAACTGCTCTGGGCCTTGGCTAAGAGCAACCCCTGCTCCAGAGATATGGTGCCAAGGGCTTATTAATTTTGATACTAATTTGCTTTGCTGACCAAATACCTGGTATCAATGGAAAAAAGACAGCCTTTTCAATAAATGGTGCTGGGAAAATTGGACAGCCACATGCAGAAAAATGAAATTGGACCATTTCCTTACACCACACACAAAAATAGACTCAAAATGGATGAAGGACCTCAATGTGCGAAAGGAATCCATCAAAATTCTTGAGGAGAACACAGGCAGCAACCTCTTCGACATCTGCCGCAGCAACATCTTTCTAGGAACAACGCAAAAGGCAAGGGAAGCAAGGGAAAAAATGAACTACTGGGATTTCATCAAGATCAAAAGCTTTTGCACAGCAAAGGAAACAGTTAACAAAATCAAAAGACCACTGACAGAATGGGAGAAGATATTTGCAAACGACATATCAGATAAAGGACTAGTGTCCAGAATCTATAAAGAACTTAGCAAACTCAACACCCAAAGAACAAATAATCCAATCAAGAAATGGGCAGAAGACATGAACAGACATTTCTGCAAAGAAGACATCCAGATGGCGAACAGACACATGAAAAAGTGCTCCATATCACTCGGCATCAGGGAAATACAAATCAAAACCACAATGAGATATCACCTCACACCAGTCAGAATGGCTAAAATCAACAAGTCAGGAAATGACAGATGCTGGCGAGGATGCGGAGAAAGGGGAACCCTCCTACACTGTTGGTGGGAATGCAAGCTGGTGCAGCCACTCTGGAAAACAGCATGGAGGTTCCTCAAAATGTTGAAAATAGAACTGCCCTATGACCCAGCAATTGCACTATTGGGTATTTACCCTAAAGATACAAATGTAGTGATCCAAAGGGACACGTGCACCCGAATGTTTATAGCAGCAATGTCCACAATAGCCAAACTATGGAAAGAACCTAGATGTCCATCAACAGATGAATGGATCAAGAAGATGTGGTATATATACACAATGGAATACTATGCAGCCATCAAAAGAAATGAAATCTTGCCATTTGCAACAACATGGATGGAACTAGAGCGTATCATGCTTAGCGA
Source organism: Mustela putorius furo (assembly GCF_011764305.1). Lineage (NCBI taxonomy): Eukaryota > Metazoa > Chordata > Mammalia > Carnivora > Mustelidae > Mustela > Mustela putorius. The sequence goes on from NW_025421321.1 coordinate 371,238, forward strand.
AATAAGTCAAGCAGAGAAAGACAACTATCATATGATCTCCCTGATATGAGGAAGTGGTGATGCAACATGGAGGCTTAAGTGGGTAGAAGAAGAATAAATGAAACAAGATGGGATTGGGAGGGAGACAAACCATAAGTGACTCTTAATCTCACAAAACAAACTGAGGGTTGCCGGGGGGAGGGGGTTTGGGAGAAGGGGGTGGGATTATGTACCAAATACCTGGTATCAAAAGATGGGAAGGCAAAGACTGGAAGCAGTGTTGTGACCATGGGGTCCAGCCCCAAACTATGAAGGAAACACAAAGTGTATAAATCTGAGTAAGTATATATTTACACACCTTTTTAAATAGGTTGTTTTCAAAGATTTAATCAATGGGTAATATGCTCCTCGTGGCTGGGAAGCATCAGTTGCCATATATTAAAAACAAAGAAAAGAGGTGTCTGGGTGGCTTCCTCCATAAGTGTCCCTTCTTTTCAGGTCATGATCCCAGGGTCCTGGGATGGAGCCCCACATCAGGCTCTCTGCTCAGTGGGAAACCTGCTTCTCTTTTCCCTCTTTCCCCCTGCTTATAGTTCCTCTTCCTGTCTCTCTGTCTGTCAAATAAATAAAATATTAAAAAAATACAAGAATGAAACAAAATGTTTTTTTAAGTTTTTTTTTTTTTTTTTTTTTTTCTAGGGGTACCTGACTGACTCAGTTGTTTTTAAACAGATGTTTGCCTTTGGCTGAGGTCATGATTCCAGTGTACAGGGATTCAGCCTGCATGGGACTACTTGCACCCCAAGAGCTTGCTTCTTTCTCTCCCTTTGCACGTGATTCCCCCTGCTTGTGTGCTTCTTCTTCTCTATCTCTCTCTCTCTATCTCTTGTTGTCAATAAACAAAATAAAATCTTTTACTTAATAAATAAATAAATAAATACATTTCTAAACCTTCTTTCAGTTTAGGTCCCTTAACAAAAATTGCTACTGCTTTATTTTAAAAAAAAAACGATAATTTAGGAAGATGCTTCCAGAGTTATAAAGCTGTTTTGTTTCTTTGTCAGGATTAAATATAGAAGTGCTTTAAAAAGTAAAAGAAAAAATATCCTATATTAACACTAATCACACTATAACTTTGGTGGTTATATCAAGATAATGAAAAGTGATTTTAAAGAAATTTTATTATCAGACATAAAGATCAAGTCAAAATTACAGAAGAGTAAAAGGATGAATTCATCAGGGAGTATAATAATTCTTGCCATTTAATACTTAATAACAGATTTGGGGATATATAGGGAAAAACTAAGAACAAAAATCATAACTTCTACCTTAGAAGAGAAATGGAAAAAAATTTCAACACCCCTATTTTAAGATTATATAGACAAATGGTCATCAAATTGGTAAGATATGTAAGACTTGAACAAAATTATCAACTAACTAGAGATGCTTGATATTACAGAACACTCCCAACAACCGCAGACTACCTATATCTTAAGCCATGATTTTCTTTGCAAAGGTCAACATTGATAATGTTCTAGTCATACCTCCGTGTACCAGGAAAGAAGTAGCATATTTCTTGAAAGACACAGCTATCAAAGCTCCATTGAGAAACCGTAAAGATGGAGAAGGGATTTGCAAATTATATATCTGATAATGGACATCTACTCTGATTATTAAAAAATGAGTAAAAATAAAAAACCTTACTAATAACCAAACAGAGTATCCAATTTTACATGTGAAGAAAATTATTGAAGAGACATGTCACCAAAAGGATAAGGATGGCTTATAAGCACATGACAAATTTCTCAACATTTAGACATTAAAGAAATACAAATTAAAATCATAATGAGACATGCTTACATATCTATTAGAATGGCTAAAATTATAAAGGCTAATTGTACTTGGTCTGAGCTAGATTGGGAAGCAACAAAAAATCTAAACTGTTGTTGGCATATATCATGATACCACCACTTTGGAAAAGAGTTTGAAAATTTTTTTAAATGCAAAATATGTTGCAGTTACACAAATAGCCATTTTACTTCTAGGCATTTAACCAAGAGAAACAAACCCTATGTTCATACAAGGACTTGTATATGAATTTCATAGCAGCTTTATTTTTAAGAATTGAAAACAGTGGAAATGTTCATCAATGTCCATCAATAGAGCAAAGACAAATTATGATCTATTCATTCAAGAGATTACTATTCAACATCAAAATGAACTATTTACAATTGGAGATTCTCAAAGTAATGATGCTGAGAAAAGAAAAGCCAGGCAATTAATAGTATATACTGTGTGATTCCATGACTATAAAAAATCTAGAAAATACAAATTTATATATAGTCACAGTCATCAAATATATTGGTGTGATGTTAGTGCGTTCTTCTGTGCTCCCATAGCTTCCTACACTTGGATCTCTGAGCATTTGTTATACCATGTGAAAATATGAACTCTTTTTCTTTATTCTGTCTTACTAGAATAAGAATCCTTGAAATTTTATGGACATTTGAACTCTCCGTTATTAGCAGAAATTCTATCACACAGTAAGTTTCCAAATATAAAAGCCAGAGTTTTACAATGACTTCTAAGCTTTTACGTGATCTAGCCACTCATTTAACCTCTGTGACCTCTTTCCCTGCTACTCTTCAGTCACTCACAGTGGCCTCCTTGCTATTCCTCAGATATGCCAGGCATGATCCAACCTTATGGCCTTCAAGATAGCCAATTCCTTTGTCTGGAGTGACCTTATTGCTGATAGTTCTGGGCAAATTCATCACCTTTCCATACCTTTGTTCAATTGTCAGCTTCATTGTAACTACTCTGATCTTCCTATTAAAAATTTTAACTCCCCATCCCCTGCCTAGCAACCTTGATTTTTCTCACCCTGATCGAATTTTTCTTTTTCCCCATTGTACTCATCATTTTTGAATGGACTATGCAATTTTTATTAAGGTTTATAGCTTTTAATTGTCTCACCCATGAAAATAAAAGTTCTACAAAGCCAAGTATTTCATTTACCAGTGTAGTCTGAAGTAATATCTGCCATATAATAGGCTCAGTAGACAACTGGTAAATTTCAAAATAAATTAATGTTGAGAGTATACTGAATTTCATAAGTCATTTCAATATTTTTTTCCAAAAATAAACTACGTAAAAAACATACTTTAAATTTGCTTTCAAAATATTTTATAGCATATAATGGACAATATACATAAGCCTTAAAGAAACAATCATATAAATAACCATTTCATACCTACTTAAAAACTGCATAATACCACACTCCTAGATCCTCTCTGAACGCTCTAAAATAACCCTTCAAAGGAAATACATTTTTTAAAAATAACAGATTTTTTGGCAAATAATTTAATAAAATAAAAGTTTCATTCATCTATGTAGATCATAATAAATGTTTTTAATAATAAGCATGAAATTATAACTCTGAAGTGTGCTAAAATGAAACCACCTGCGAAGGGTGAGAGAACAAAAATAAACATTTTTTTCCAAATAAGAGGAATTTATTACCTTTGAATCAAAGCATGTGGATTTGTTCAAACTGGCAATAAAGGAATATGGAAACACAAACCATAGAAAGTCATATTTTAGATTTCTAAAAGACTTCGAAGTGAAGAGTATACATTTTTTAAATGCTACATAATGCTACAAAATGACAAGATGACAGGTTGTGACAAATAGCATTTTAAAAGCTCTACTCATAATGGAACAGAAGGTGTCATTTCCCTATAATTTTATATATATCATTAATTTACTATATCTGGATACAACATATTACCAAACAGATGTTCATCAAAGACTAAATCATTTTTAATGGAACATAATAATTTGAACCTACATGTATTAATCATTTTTTTTTGATCTAACATTTTATAGTCTCGCTAAACATTTTATCAGTTGTCGACAAAATTCAAAAAAAATAGGATAAATAGTCGTGTTTGGAAAAGTAGATTTTTTTTTCAAATTTGCATTTAAATGAAAATATTTGCTGATATTTTTAAAACTTTAAATGTAATTTTATATATATCTGACCTATCAGATGATATAAAATTTTTGGAGAAAATATGACATATTTTTTGATCTTGGTTGAAGGTATTAATAAAGAGCAACTGTTTGTATTATTTGTATTTTTATATCTTAGTTAATAAACATGAATAACTGGTATAAAATATGTTTTTTAAAAAATTTTATTTATTTACTTGACAGAGATCACAAAAGGCAGAGAGGCAGCCAGAGAGAGAGAAATGGAAGCAGGCTCCCTGCTGAGAAGAGAGCCCACTGTGGGACTCAATCCCAGGAACCTGGAATCATGACCTGAGCCGAAGGCAGAGATTTTAACCCACTGAGCCACCCAGGCGCCCTAAAATATGTTTTTTTTAATATAGAATTATAGTTCTTGCCAAAATATGGAACTAGCTGGAACTGAATGCCTCCTTCAAAGTCAGCTCTGGAGAAATTATGCAAGTGTAATATGGAACTATTTCAGATATTAACCAAAAACAAAGAAATGATGATAAATTCCTTAAAAGACTCAAAGTTGCTCTTGACTGGTATGTTTCAAGCTCTATTCCTGGTTTGAAGACAGGTTTTAACAGGCCTGTCACTGTAGAAGTCAGCTGGATGTTTAGAGGCTATCAGAACTGTACAAAAACCTTGAAGGGGTAAAGACTTGAAAATCCTTTAGAGAGATTAGCTCCCTAAGGCATTATTCCTCCACACATTTTCCTCCAATCAATTAAGACTGATGGATGAGGGGCACCTGAGTGGCTCTCTCATCACGTGGGTGGTGAGTTAAGCCTCTGCCTTCATCTCAAGTCATGGTCTCTGGGTCCTGGGATCCAGCCCCACATCGGGCTCTGCTCAAAAGGAAGCCTGCTTCCCTCCCTGCTTGCCTGCCTCTCTGCTTACTTGTGATCTCTCTCTCTCTCTTTCACTCTCTCTGTGTCCAATAAATGAATAAAATCTTAAAAAAAAGGCTGATGGATGATAAATTATGAAAACTGATCCCTCCAAATGATGCTTCTTCATAACGATTTAAGAATTTAAAATTGTAAGAATTTAAAATTGAAACTTGATCGTAGGATTTATCTTATAGAATAACATCAAGTGAAGGCAGTTATTATTAGTTCTGAAGTATTTGTGATTCTGAATTCTTGGCCTCATTAGTAAATTTATTTTTAAATTCTCCCATGGAGTGGTGATTGGCCTTCAGTCTTTCATTGATGTACATCATTGGGTCAAATGAGATGTGTGTGCCCAGAACTATATATAATCTTCTTTGTATTTCACTGGAGATGGCATTTCTGAGTTTTGTTCAATTGAATTTGGACAGATGTTTTAATAGTCACTTCTAGAGTTGGCCCTGGAGAATATCTTCCTTTTTTTTCTCTTCCCGATTCTCTGAAAAAAACCCTGACTAATTCACATTATCACAGTGATATCACAATTCAAGTTTTTCCAAACACTATAGCTGCAAAATAGAAGGAAGCTACTCAGAATGTAATACTATTGTGAATGATTGAGAAAGAAAACATTATTATAATTAAGCTACCAGGTTTCAATGTATTTTATTGTTGCTTAGAAAATCCTAGCATACCCAGATGTTTATAGAGATTTGATGGTCCGAAGAGGAGCTGAACTCATGGACCAAAATAACTATGCACATAAAAAGTACAATTACTTACCTAAAAAAGATGATGTGGTTAACTTTATATGGCAATCCAAGTGTTATTGGAACAGGAATTTAAAAAATAGCTTAGGGGCGCCTAGGTGGCGCAGTGGATTAAGCCACTGCCTTCAGCTCAGGTCATGATCTCAGGGTTCTGGGATCAAGTCCTGCATCAGGCTCTCTGCTCAGCAGGGAGTCAGCTTCTCTCTCTCTCTCTCTCTCTCTCTCTCTGCCTGCCCTCTGTCTACTTGTGATCTCTCTCTGTCAAATAAATAAAGAAAGAAAATCTTAAAAAAAAAAAAAAAGAATGACTGTACTTTTAAAAAAATAGCTTAAAAGGGGCGCCTGGGTGGCTCAGTGGGTTAAGCCACTGCCTTTCGTTCAGGTCATGATCTCAGGGTCCTGGGATCAAGCCCCACATCGGGCTTTCTGCTCAGCAGGTAGCCTGCTTCCCTTCCCTCCTCTCTCTCTGCCCGCCTCTCTGCCTACTTGTGATCTCTCAATGTCAAATAAATAAATTAAATATTTTTAAAAATAGCTTAAAAGTATATGATAAAATAATGATATACATATACAAAGAAAAAAAAAGATACTATACTGTGAATATAAATTAAGTGAAAATTTGTTGAAATAAAGAATACAATAAATGGAGACTAAGATGAATATAGCTGTAAAATGAATAAATGAGTTGGAAAAAAAAACAAACAAACAAACAAACAAATTAATGACTTCTGCCCAAATGCAGCAGAAAGAAAAAAAAAAATAAAGAAAATATTTAAATAAGTACTGAGATAAATTTTGGAGAATTAAAGAAAGATAAAAGATACCAGACTTAAAATGATGCCAAACATGAGAAATCACAAAAAACAAAAAAAAAAAAAAACAAAAACCACACACACACAAAACCACTCATATACATTATGGTGAGTTTTAAGAATATCAAAAATAGAGAAGAGCATAAATGATGCCCAAGAGAAGAACAGATCACCTAAAATGTACAAGAATAATACTGACAGCAGAATTCTCAATAGTAATAGCATATAAAGGAGACAGCTGGGTGTTTGTATAGATGGAAAAGATATTTGAAACTAGGTATTATACATCAAGCCAAATTATTGATTAAATTTGAGCGCACAGTAAAAATACAATGAAGCATGTTAGGTCTTAGAACATTTATCACACAGAGACACACATTTTAGAAAACTTCCTTGGAGGACAGCTCAATTTAGATAGAGAAAACAGAATTATGTACTCAAAGGCACATTTGAAGGAAGGATTGAATATAGTCTGCACTGCAAATATTCTTTAATCGTATGTTCTGAATTTCCTAAATTTAAGAAGTATTTGTTTAAATATTTATCTTTAAATAAACCCTAGGAGACTTTTTCTTGGATTCTGGAAAATCAGTCCATTTGGATACAAATCTTTTTGCCACTGATGGAAATTTTGATAGCCCTTAACTGTGGAATGCCTAATGTATTGTTACAGCCATTGTGATTTGCCAATGCATGGGTGATGTGTGTGTGTTGTGTGTGTTTATTTTTATTTTTGATGGTTTTACTCTTCTATGAGATTTTTAAGTAGACACAATTTTAATAAATTATGATTTGTTGAAATTTATCTGAGGTTATATATAATAAAATGAAATTTGTGTGAACTAAAGAAGTGCGTCTCCATTTTTTTGTTTTAAGAGTAGACTGGTCTTTAAAAATTGTCCAAAGAAGTACATTATATTCATTATTAAATTTGATAATATACAATAAAGTATTTATGGGCATATGGAACCATATCAAATTCTACTATTAATTCATATTAATAATTACCATAAGAGGAAAAAGGGATATTTTTCAAAATGAAAATTAGCGTATTTTTCAGAATATGATATAGTGTTATTCACTGAACAGAGGGAACGAATGTCAAAGTTTAACACAGTTTACAGAATGTTTTAACATAAATTGAAATTTAAATCTGACCAAATTTCACAGTTTTAAGTAAAATGGTAGCACTTTATATCCTTGAAAAGTGGTAAGTGACCCAAAACATTGCTTAGAAAAACAAATTTAACACTACACTAGTCTGAGATGGTTAAGTGATGGTACAACTTGCCATTGTGTATCATCAAATGGTATATTGTTTTCTTTTGGTCTTGTCATTATGTTTTATTTTAGCCATTCTGGTAAGTGTGTAGTGATATCTCAGTGTCATTTTAATTGCATTTCATTGATGTCTAATTATGTCAAAATATATTATTTTGATGTTTAATGTTCTGAGCTTTCTCAGTTCAAGACCATGAAGCCACTTAGGAAAAATACAGTTGCAGATGCACTCATAGACCAACTCTTATTTAGAAATAAGAAGAAACATTACTACCCATTCCAACAAAAAATAGACGTGTTATGCAGTAGGGATTTTATAAATTACCTGACACAACTTATATAGTAAGATGAAATGGGACAGACAGCTTCTAGCAGCTATATACAACATCATTTTAATTTCAATTTTCAGTATAATTTTTCCAAGGTATACACAGAATATATATTTAATGTAAATTGTGAACATTTTCAACTCTGTATATGGAAATTAATCAATTTTAAGTTTATAACAATCAAAATTAACGGAAGTTTATTTTAAATTAGTTAGCTTTCTCTGCATTGCAAGACAGAAAAATCAAGAATTGGTAAGAAAAAAATAATCTCTGTAAAATTACCGGGGGTGCATTATAAAGTGTTCGGTAACCGATCAAACTCACAATTTGGATTGAATGTCAAGTGAATTTTAAAATCTGGAACTCGTTGTCAATTTTTTTTTTCTTCATTGTGTCTTAATAAATTACTGTGTTCATTTGCATAGAAGTGAAGAAAAATGCATGACATTTCATCTCAACACTAACACTTTTAACTGGCAACTCTGAATGTACTTTACAGCAGTGTCACAAAGTAAAGATCAATGATGTTTCATGAAATATTTGTTATAATTCTCAAGGAGATAGGGAGTTTGTGCAAAAATGCAAATCACTTTGTGACTAAACACATTGTTTATTTCAGCTAATTTTAAGAAAATATGCTAAGACTCTCTCAAAAAAGGAAGCAATGATTTAGGTTTTCCTTCAAACTCCTTATCTAATCCTGAACCAAGAGCACATAGTTCAAAGAGCAACTAATTTGAGCAGCTCCAATTTACACGTTTCCTAACAATGCTTAATTTAGTGGAATTTCTGTCCAATTATGTTAATTTGATGTAGTGAAAGACAAACATTCAAAAAGATCATCCTTAATTTATATAGATTGCCAAACTCTGCATTTTCTGAATGACGCCCAGGAACGTATTTTCAAAAACAAACAATGGCAGAACCACTATTAGGTCATCTCTAGGCAGAAAGTGACTCAGAGCCTACATTACTCTCTCCCTGAAAGTATACTGTAGGCACTGAAACTACTACCCTGAGTCTGTGCTATCAAATTCCTTAAGTTAGAAAGTTTTAAAACCCGTCTGTGTGAGAGTATTTCATTTACAGATAGAGATTTGGTTGTTTTTATACATTTTCATACTTGATTTTTAGGGTGTAATAACTATGTTTTAAAATTCATGGTGGTTTTGAATACTGTTGGATAATTGTGCTAAAATGGTATATCCATTCCTCCTAGGAAACAGAAATTATAGAAAGGTAGTGCTTTTCAGATCTGACATCTTTGAGTCATTGCAGTTTCAGTATAAATGCAATAGGAAAAGTGACATTCATGTTTATGATATTTTCTATAAATAAATTAGAATGTACTGGAGGCCTGATATAAGGTGGGATGCCTAAACTTCAGTAAGATCTTGTTTTCAATTCAAAATAAATTTTTTATTTTTATTTTTTTTTATAATGTCCCTCAATTTCAGATAAGCACCCCCCTAAGGTCCACTCCATTTTTTTAAAGATTTTTTTATTTATTTTATTTGACAGATAGAGATCACAAGTAGGCAGAGGGGCAGGCAGAGAGAGAGGGAAGAGGAAGCAGGCTCCCTGCTAGGCAGAGAGCCCGATGCGGGGCTCGATCCCAGGACCCTGGGATCATGACCTGAGCCAAAGGCAGAGGCTTTAACCCACTGAGCCACCCAGGCGCCCCCAAAATAAATTTTAAATTGAATTATGCACCTCTACGTTCAGAGACAATAAACATCAACCAACACAATTAATAAGTTCTATTTCTTGAAATTTCGGGAACATTGATAGTCTCATCTCTAAAGAACAACAGCTAAAATTTTTGGTCATGGATTCTTGCTAAATATCACTTTCCCAAATAAAATTAATGTTACGAATTTTCATTGATTGTTATTGATCATGAAGAATATAACAACCACGATAAAAAAAAGTAGGAAAACCATGATATCTCATCTGTAAGGGCATATGGAAATTAGGAAATGCTAATAAAAATAACTACCATTATTTCCTAAGTTAACATAACAGACACAAATATTTCATAACAATATTTCTGATAACTCTTTTCTACATTCAATATTAAAGGTTGAGGCATGTGATATAAAAAAACATCCCAAGGAATTTGTTAAAAAAACAAACTCTTAATAAAGGACAAATCCAAAGGAATTTTTTCTAATTTAATTAACAAATTATGAATTGACTTACCTATTTCATCACAGTGTATCAGGCACCAATAATATTTTTTAATCGTCATACCTGATGCAATAGTTACCATCTTTCAGACATACTGATCACGAACAAGCAAATAAACAAGAGCATCGTAGCTTAAGATCTTCCTGCATAAATATAGGACTACTTCAGACAATCTCTTCACCACAACATAGCAATGAATAGAAATCATACATGCTCTGTAATGGACACACAGATGAGATAGAAGGGGACGGGTGTTAATATATGCAGAATCTTAATTAATTACATTGTAAAACATAATATGGAAAAACAGAATACAATTTTAGAAATACCCAGGTCACCATCATTGTTTTATTTTTATAAGTGTAGTTAAGGAGTTTAATAAACAATCCATGACTATTCAACTTCTTATATTTTGAAAATTTTAGCAAAAGTAACAAACCTAGCAACTAGAAAATTGTATCTATCTGCAAAATACAGCTTTGCCAGTATGGTAGAGGAAAAGCAAAAGAAAATAAGTAAGAAAAGTTTAACATTTTTACAAGAGTTTTACTTTTATTTTTTATTCATTATTTTTTATTTTTCATTTATTATTTACTTCCAATTTCTACTTTATTTTAATGAAAATGTCATGAGCATAACATAAGAGCAGAATTAAACCAACATGAGAAATTATTTTTTCAGAAGTTATAATAAACTAGCTTGGTGATTAATTCAAAAATTATATTACAAACTTCATTGTTCTTGCAGTAAGTATCACTGCATAAACAAATGAGTCAGGAGTCATAAACTAATGATGATTGTAAATGTTATTTAGAGAGACATTCTGTTCTTAATATATTTCAAATATTCTACACAAGGCAAAGTAGATCCAAGTAATCTGTAGGCAAAATAAGATTTTAGAGAAGTATATATTTCCAACAGTATTTATAAAATATTACCTTTATGTAAGGCATCATCCTGGACTTTGTGGAAAACACAAAGGAGTAAGAAGTGGCCCTTCAAGAAACATATACAATATCAAGGTTTAACATGAAGCAGCATGTCTTCTCTAAGTTAAAAAACATTGTACCAACTGACTTTACTGAAACTTTATATTTATTGCTCTCGTTTTAGGTCATAGTGTCCTTCTGCATGCAGGCTGCTATAACGGACATGATATATACTGAATAGCTTATAAAGAACAGGAATTTATTTCTCACAGTTCTAGAACTGAGAAGTTCAAGATTAAGGAATGGGAAGATCCAGGGAGAGCCCACTTCCTCATAGATGGCTATCTTCTCACTGTAAACGTACATGATGAATGAATCAAGAGAACTCTCTGGGGTCTCCTTTAAAAGGACTGTAATCCCACTTATGACCTAATCACCTCCCAAAGGCCCCTATGTTTTAATACTATCACTTGCAGAGTTAGATTTCATAATATGATTTTGGGAGACATAAACATTTATGCCATAGTATATATAAACAAAAAAAAAGACACACAAAAACAACAAACAACAAAAATTATTTTAACTACCTATTATATTCAACTACATAAAATTTTAATTTGTTTCTATATGATATTAAATAACTCATTTGAGTGATTCACTTATATACAATGCATCTGAGTGCAATTAAATTTGCTTACCCAACATATCCAGCAGCATATTTCTTCAGACTATCCCATTCCCCACCTTACAGGATTTACCACAATTAGAAGACAGGGGATAGAGGATAGATAGATAGATGTATACATAACACACTTGTACATACACATATGCATATTTTTTCCTGTTAATGATACTCATGCAAATAAAATTTAAGCTCAAGGAAACCTGTCTTGTGTGTTACTTAATATCCAGTTTTTAGTCAACATCCAAAAACAAATAATCCAATAAAAACATGGATAGAAGACATGAACAAGTGTTTCCCCAAAGAACACATTCAAAAGTTCAGTAGATACATGAAAAATGTCCATCATCATGTATCATCAGGATATTGCAAAGCCAAACTAGAAAGCGATACCACCTCACACCTGTCAAAATGGCTAAAATCAACACTACAAGAAACAAAAGGTGTTGGAGAGGATGTGACAAAGAAACACTTGTGGGGGCTGCCTGGGTGGCTCAGTGGGTTAAGCCTCTGCCTTCAGCTCAGGTCATGATCTCAGGGTCCTGGGATCAAGTCCCACATCGGGCTCTCTGCCAGGCATGGAGCCTGCTCCCTCCTCTCTCTCTCTACTTGTGATCTCTCTCTGTCAAATGAATAAAATATTAAAAAAAAGGGAAAAGTAACAATTGTGAACTGTTGGTGGTGATGCAAACTGATACAGCCATATTTGAAAACAGTATGGAATTTCCATTAAATTTAAAAATAGAAGTCCTTTGTGATCCAACAATCCTGTTGGTGTGTATTTACCCAATGAATATAAGAAAACTTATTCAAAAGGATGCTAGCACCCCTATGTTTATAGCAGCATTATTTGTAAAGCTAAGATATGGAAAGAGCCCAAGTATCCATCAATTGATGAATAAATAAAGAATAAGTGGTATGTATATACAATGGAATATTATTCTGCCATAAAAAAGACTGAAATCTTGCCATTTGCAATAACATGGATGGAACTAGACAGTATAATGCTAAAAGTGAAATAAGTCAGTCAGAGAAAGACAAATACCTTTACTCATATATGGAATAAAAGAAACAAAACAAACAAGCAAAGGGGAAAATAATAAGACATAGAAAGAGAAACAAAGCAAGAAACAGACATTTCATTACGGAGAGCAAACTGATGGTTACTTGAGGGGATCTGAAAGGAGTGATGGATTAAATAAGTGATGGGGGTTAATTAGAGCACTTGTCATGATGAGCACTGAGTGCTATATGTTATATTGTACACATGAAACTAATACAACCATATATGTTAACTAACTGGATTTCAAATGAAAACTTTTTTAAAATCCCAGTTTTTAGCTCACATTCTGGCTTACAAAAGGGATTTAGTCAGGAATTTGGAGATTAGTTAATGAACAAATAAGGGGTGAACAGGCAGTTGTTAGAAAAAATTACTATCCTTTCTGGAATGATCTTATACCTTTTATCTAGAATTATTTTTAGCACTTTAGACTCTTCCTATTTTATTTTGAGTCATTAAACAAAAATTTCCTCAAAGGACCTTAGACTCCATCCAATTTGAGCAACAGTGTGAGAGAGGAAATGGTGTCCAGGAGGAAAAAAAAAAAAAAAGATGAAACTACTTTTGTTTACTAGTGAATGCATAGCTCTTCCACAGAAGAAGCTCTAAATGGTCATGGCTCCAGCTTTATATGTGTTCAGTCATATGTTCAGAAGTAGGTAACACTATCAAAAAATATAAAGCATCTGAGATTATTTTCCCTTATTTGAAAGCTGGTGTATGAGTCTGCCGTGGTTTCTTGGGTGTTGTTAGAAGACGCAGACTCATGGTTCAGAAATAATATAGTTTATTATTCACAGCAATAGAGGTAGCCAGAATATTAACAGTATTTGTTTGTTTGTGTGTGTGTGTGTGTGTGTGTGTAGGGGTGGGAGTTATATATCAGTTCTGAGCCTCAGTTCCCACAAGAAGAATCAAAACAGAGGCAGATAATATTTGCAAACACAACAGGTAAAGTTAAAAAAAAAGATACTATTTCTGTCTTCCAAGTCTATTCAATACAACCATCTTCAAAGGATGGTCTAGAACAAATAATAAATGCAGAAATGTAAGCAACCAATTGAAAAGTGTCTCCCAAGAAACACACTTTGAGAGTCTTCATTTGACAAAAATACTATAGGATATTACATGGATCAGGTGCATTGAATACTGGAAGGTTAAAATTACAAGATACCAAATATTTGTAAGCAGTTCTGGCATCCAGTAAAGTTCAAATAGGTTTTATAAGATTGAGGAAAGAAGCCATCAAAACCTGGGCCCAGGGGCGCCTGGGTAGCTCAGTGAGTTAAGCCTCTGCCTTCGGCTCAGGCCATGATCTCAGGGTCCTGGGATCGAGTTCTGCATCAGGCTCTCTGTTCAGCAGGGAGCCTACTTCCCCCCCCCTCTCTGCCTCTCTGCCTACTTGTGGTCTCTGACTGTCAAATATATAAATAAAATCTTAAAACAAGACAAAAAAAAACCCAAAAAACCTGGGCCCAATTTTCCCAAAAGTATGATTCTGATTCTAGTCTCTATGATGTTATCCCTTGAAGACAATGCCTCTAATTGAGTTGAATTAGTTTACTAAATAGCATACCCCCATTTGTTGTAGGAGATGAACAATATGCAAGAGACAAATTGCTACATGGAAGCCACGTGGTCTTCAGTGCAATATAGAATCAGTTCCTTTGAGATGAATTTGTTCCACATTTGACTTCCCACTTAAGGGAAAATAAGAGTGCCTTCTAATAGATTTTAAATAGGAAATGACAACGGAATCTTATACAAGATTATAAAATGGCAAATTTCCTTTAGATAAGCAATAATTTCAAAGTCATCTTCTTAATATTACAGACTCTTCACATAATCATAATTTTATTTTGGTATTATATGGTAATTTCAAATATAGTAAATATAAAGAATTTACCTCTGTAATTATAGCGAGTCTGGTTGTAGTTTAATGGCAACAAACCTTCAAGTTAGAAGTATGGTTTACCAATTATTAATACATTTGGAAATGGGGTGTGTCATCTTCACTCCACTTGTCTCACTAAAACAGTGAGCCAAAAAAAGTAGGTCCAAGCTGTTTACTATGGTCAAAATGGGTTGCTTTTGCACTTGGTAAAGAAGCAGTCATATTTTGGAAGAAGAAACTGAGGCTATTAATATTTTCAACTTATTTTCAGAAAAGGAAAGAAAGGATAATCTAAGCTAAAGCCAAAATCTTACACAAGGTGGCAGGAGAATGATCTTTTCCCAGATAAAGGGTTTTTCAACTTAGCCATGTTAGGAGGAAGAAGAGATGAGACATTGTGGACTTGACTAACGTTTGTACACTGTTCAAAAAGTTTTCAAAATAATGTGTATTATTTTTCTTCTTTTAGTTGAGACAAACAAACAAACAAACAAAAAACCACTAATGAGCTTACTCTTAAAAGGAGGTAAACAAGAAACTAGCAAAGATTGAGTGTTAGGTATTGTCCCCCTCCTTTTTTTTTTTTAAAAATTATGTTATGTTAGTTACCATACAATACATCATTATTAGTTTTTTGAAGTAGTGTTCCATGATTCATTGTTTGTGTAAAAAAAAAACACCCAGTGCCCCATGCAATATGTGCCCTCCTTAATACCCATCACCAGGCTCACCCATCCCCACATCCTTCTCATCTTTAAAACCCTCAGTTTTTTTTCTTGGAGTCCATAGTTTTTCATGTTTCATTTCCCCCTCCAATCCCCCCACTTCATTTTTCCTTTCCTTCTCCTAATGTCCTCCATGCTATTCCTTAGGTTCCACAAATAAGTGAAACCATATGATGATTGACTTTCTCTGCTTGACTTATTTCACTTAACATAACATCTCCTCCAGTCCCATCCATGTTGATGCAAAAGTTGGGTATTCATCCTTTCTGATGGCTGAGTGATATTCCATTGTATCCATAGATCACATCTTCTTTATCCGTTTGTCTGTTGAAGGGGATCTTGGCTCTTTCAACAGAATGGCTATTGTGGACATTGCTGCTATGAACACTGGGGTGCATATGGCCCTTCTTTCCAGGAAAATAGAGCTAGCCTATGACCCAGCGATTGCACTACTGAGTATTGACCTCAAAGATACAGATGTAGTGAAAAGAATTAGGTATTGTTAAAGCACAAATGCAGGGGATAGAAGTTATGGTAAGAAGAGGGAAGGGCAACCATATGGGCAGAGTAGAATAAAGTAGCTCAGGAAGAAATTAGTCATATCCAGATATTGTAAGGCATGTGGGGTTGGCAGGGAGAGCATGAGAAATCATGAGAGAAGAGAGAGAAAATGGACCAGGCAGGAGAGGTTTATAACATTTTAACATCTAAGGTAAGCATATGCAAAGCAAAGCAGAATAGGGAAAGAAATAAAAGTTTTTATAAGACTCAATACATAAGGAATAACGTGGAGGACACTGGGAGATGGAGAGAAGTGTGCTGGGGGAAATCGGAGGGAGAGACAAACCATGAGAGACTGTGGACTCTGAGAAACAAACTGAGGGTTTTGAAGAGGAGGGTGGCAGGTGGTTGGGTGAGCCCAGTGGTGGGTATTAAGGAGGGAATTTATTACATGAAGCACTGGGTGTGGTGCATAAACAATGAATTTTGGATCACTGAAATAAATTAAAAAAAAAAAAAAAAGACTGAGTACAGACATGGACCTCCGTGTAACACAGATATGGAACTCACTGGAATACCAGCCACTTCCCACCGACACACACAGACTATGATAATAATAAATAATAATGCAATTAAGAAAATTACCTGCCAAAAATAATTTTTCCTCTTTTTTTTTTTTTTGATGATTATTATTTTTTATTTTATTTTTAAAGTTTTTATTTAAATTCCAGTTAGTTAAAATAAGGTGAATATTAGTTTCAGGTGTACAATATAGTGATCAACACTGCCATACAATGGCTTAAATAAAAAAAAAAAAAAAAAATTTTTTAAAGATTTTATTTTTTTAAAAACCTCTACACCCAAGGTGGATTTCAAAATACAACCCCAAGATCAAGAGTTACATATTTTACTGACTGATCCAGCCAGGCACCCCACAAAATAAAATTTTATAAAATTGTTGAGTTTTGTGGCACGCCTGGGTGGCTCAGTGGGTTAAGCCGCTGCCTTCGGCTCAGGTCATGATCTCAGGGTCCTGGGATCGTCCCGCATGGGGCTCTCTGCTTGGCAGGGAGCCTGCTTCCTCTCTCTCTCTCTCTCTCTGCCTGCCTCTCCATCTACTTGTGATTTCTCTCTGTCTGTCAATAAATAAATTAAATCTTTAAAAAAAGTTGTTGAGTTTGTGGGAGTCTCATTTGCTCAGTCAGTTAAGTGTCTGCCTTTGGCTCAGATCATGATCTCAAGAGTCCTGGGATCGAGCCCCATATTGCTCATGCTCTCTCTCTCTCTCTCTCTCTCTCTCTGACTTTTGCTCTTAAATAAATAAATAAAATATTTTTTTTAAAAATTGTTGAGTTTTTTTAACTAGTTTTAAACTAGTAGACAGAGATGAAGATAAAGTATGATGTCATGGCAGGGAAAAATACAACTTACACGTTTTAAAAATAAAATGCGCAATGCAAGTTACATCACTTCTTTTATCACCACACTGGGACTTTCCCTACTGAGTTGTTGTAATGTAAGGACCTATTTTATATTTTTATATTTTAGCAAGAGGCTTTCATTGAGGTTAACCCTTAAACTGTCCTTGCTCCCCTTCCCCCAGGGGATTCACTTAAAAACAAGTCCTGGAAATCAGCTCCAGGTAACAAAGCCCATATACAAGGGTGGATCAGGCCTGGTGGAGACATCAATCAGCGGGAGGGGAGTGCAGTGTTTGCATATTGTCTCCCTAGATACTAAGGAGTATGCCCCACTCCTCCACCCTTTGGGAACCGTTTTGGCACCAATCCTAATCAAGGTGTAATAGGCTGGGTCAAATGTCTATACTAGGGTAAATTGAACCTCAATTGGTCACCTAGCCTCACTGTGGAGTTTCCTGTGTGTGTTAAAATCTCATTGGTCACCTGTGCGTGGCCAGGCCTGACTGCATGGCCTTTGCCCTTAAAAGCTAGACTGTGAAACAGCGAAGGGTTGCCTTCTCTCATAAGAGGTGTGGCCCCGAATGTTCGGTTAGATTCTTGATGCTTGGCATGAAATAAAGCTTTGCTTGACCTTTGCTTTACATCAGTCTCACTCCTTTAATCATAGACCCATTATTGGGGAATAACAGTATTAATCTTATAGTTATAAGTCTACAATGCATCCATCATCCATTCTACCCCTTCACATTCCCCTTTGGACAGACCCATGATCTAGAACAAGCCTTATTTCATAGTGCCTTATAGGAGATTTTTGCTGCTGCCTAAATTGCCTACTTTCCTCTCACCATTACCACGGAAATTGGGTCCACTGAAACAAAGGGGTAGTGTAAGAAATTAACAACTTCCATAAATCTCTTTAAATAATAAAGTATAAGATAGTGATACCTTTTTTTCTGCCACATAACCAATTCTTGCAAGAATAAGGTCATATAAGAGAATTTACAACACATGCTAGCATTATCCTACTGGACCCAGATCATTTGTATGTTTCTCTGTCTCTGAGAAATGTAGTTATTTACATGACTGAAACCTACAAATTGTTTGATATGACTACTAATATCACCTACATTATTTTAAAGCCTGTTTAAGGCTTCTGAAATACATAGGTTTTGTAAACACTTATGAAGCATCTTGTATATATCAAACACTTTAAAAATCTCTGCTAAAAAAAAAAAAAAAAAAAAAAAAACTCTACCTCAATGGAACTTTGAGTCTGAAAAAGATACAGGCAATATACAAGGCAACAGATAGAATAATTACATATTTGATTATATACTCCGAGGATGTCACATTAAATTGATATGAAAATGATGAGAAGGATCTGGATTTCTTGTCAAAATTTTTTGCCTTAAAAAGAAATTGATATTTAGGGAAAGTTGTTACTGAAAGAGGTCCTGTGTCAACCAAAAATGTTAAACCATGATCTGACTAAATTTTCCAGTTGTGATCATTGCTTTGTTTAGCTGTCTTATATTAAGACTGAATTTAGTAATTCAGTCTCAGATTTCAGTAAGTCTTTTTTTTAATGATTTTTTTATTTATTTATTAGAGAGAGAGAGGGAGGGGGGCAGAAGGGAGAGGAAGAACCAGACTCCTTGCTGAGCAGGCAGCTGATGCAGGACTGGATCCTAGTACCCTGGCATCATGGCCTAAGCTGAAGGAAGACACTTAACCAACTGAGCCACCCAGGCACTCTAGACTGTAAACTTCTTAAAGGTAAAAACGTTTATTCTTCTAGTAGTTCCACAGACATTTCTAACATCCATAAGAAAGCATGTACTGATGTAAAATGCCAGCAAATCAAATTATTAAGAAAGAAAGAAAGAAAAGATATATCTGGATAAAGAGAAAAACAGAAAATCTAATAATACATTGAATTATTAGAGCAAAGAGTGGAGGAAGAGAAAATAAATATGAAATAGAGATTTCCACTAAAAGAAAAAAATTGAATAAGGCAGGAGATTTAGAAAATTATTATGACAGACTTGAGAAAAAAATAAAATAGGAATTTTTAGAAAATAGCAATGAATGAAAAGGTAAATTGTTCCTACCTCTATAATATTAGCTGTTTGTTGTTGTTGTTGTTGCTAATTTACCTATTTAAGCTAATAAACAAAGAAAGGTTTCATTTAGGGATAAGGTTTCTATATATATATATATTTTTTCCATTTTTCCATATAAGTATATATTTTCTATATATAAGTATATATATATATATATATTAATTTTCATTGTTAGAAAATGTGTCACAGAAAGTGTTTAAACTTTAAGATACAGATGCAACATGTAACGAACTACATTGTTTGAACGTCTAATTTGTAAATGCTGTTAGAGGAAACTTGGTGGAAATGTCCTTATGTGGTTGTGTTTCTGGAACTAAGTATATTTATTAATAAGGAATAGTTTTAAAATTATGAAATGACCAGGAGTGGACAATTTTCCTAATCCTATCAGCTCTTTGCAGCTCTTTTTTTATTAGCCCCCTTCAGGAATATCAGCTTTATTTATCTAATTAAATTTTATATTAATGTGCTTTTGACTTTTGGCCTTTCTCTTCCTTCTGTTCTTTTTTTTCCCCTAAATTACATGTTTCTGTTAACAGCTACTATCAATTCTTTGATATGAATTCTCAGCATCAATTTACTAACTCCAGAGATGAAGCAGCATAAATATTTAGAAGCGAAGAATACAAAGCCTTGGGCATCTGGATGGCTCAGTCAGTTAAGCATCTGCCTTCGACTCAGGTGGTGATCCAGGGTCGTGGGATGGAACCCCAGGTTGAACTTTCTGCTCAGCTGGGAGCCTACTTCTCCCTCTCCCTCTGCCTGCAGCTCCCTTTGCTTGCGTTCTCCCTCTCTTTGTCAACTAAATAAAATAAAATAAAATAATGTAAATAATACATTTATTTATTTATTAAAAGGCAATTATTACACAATACATAATGTATTGCATAATTATAATAATGATTAAATAATTTATTAAATATTTATATTAAATATATCGATTTAATTAAATAAATATTTTTTAGAATTTAAAATATTCAAATTTAGATTGTTAAGTATTAAATCATTAATTTAATAAATATCTAAACATAATTACATAAAATAATTTATTTATTAAAATGAATAAAATAATGTCATTATCTGAGCATGTATTTTTAAATAGTCTAAAAAAACCATCTAATACAGTCTAAATACATTGAGTTCAGATATTTATACAAGTTAACCCAGACACTCAACCCACAGACAGTTTCAAAACATTTGTTTTTATCTACTACTCAAAATACGATTGTAATGTATTTATTTATAACTTTGACATAGCAAGGAAACTTGGAGGAAAAGGAGACATTTGCTTTTAATATTTGAAAATTATTTTGTTGATTTAAAAAAAATAAAACCCTAACACATGAGCATTTCTTCTTAAATAACACTGTGAAGTTTCTGAGTCGCATTCTATTAAAAGTGCTGATAAAATGGCCTCAGTTACTCATTTAAATTATCAGCTGAATGGGTAAGAAATGAAATAGAGAGCTTTTTAATTATTTATGAATGTATTGCTTGTGGATGGAGTGCCACATAGAGTTACCTCTCTTTTTGGCTTTGTTTTGTGAGCAGCAGTGGAATCTATGAATGAGATTAAACATAAGGACATTCACAGAAATTCTTAATGAACTTCTGGGGAAGGGCAATAAGTGCAAGGAAAAACTGCAGCAAGACTAATTACAAATTGCAAGTGGTCATCGCTTAATTATAGAAGCTTTTAAGTTCAAGTAATATATCTTTTTTATGAGCCTATCATATTGTATTAATTACCACATACTGCACTCTTGAACACTTATCTTCTCACATATTTCTTATTCTTAGTACTTAAAATTACCCTTATGATTGATCAGTAAATGGATTTTACTGACAATGCATTTATTTACATAAATAAATAATGCTGTTTATATATATAAAAACAATTGAATCTGTGTATGTGTTCAATGAAATTTTTTTTTCAAATTAACATCTTAATTCTACCACATTGGTTACAAATAGATATACACTTTATAGATTCATCAAGTATTTTATTCTCAAATTTATGTCTCCTTTGTGAAGTAAATGAAACTGTATATATTAAATATAATCCTATCAAATGTAACAGTTACGAGTGCATCCCAGGACATACATAGGTCAGGTCCTACTCAAGGCATCACGGATAACTGGATTTAACTTTCTATCCTAGGAGTCTTCTGTATATTTCTGTGGCTTTTATACTACATTCAGGAGGAAGAATTCTTTTGCTAAAAGCTTCCAAATCACTATGTGAGTAGATTATTTGTAGACTAGTGATATAATATTATAGTTTAATATGTAAAGCATGATAAAATAAAATGCTATTGCCATATTTAATTTGTTCAGTAAAGCATTCATTTAGTTATCAAGCATTCATTTGCTTTTTTTAAAGATTTTATTTATTTATTTGACAGACAGAGATCACAGGTAGACAGAGAGGCAGGCAGAGAGAAAGCAGAGAGCCTGATGTGGGGCTCTATCCCAGGACTCTGGGATCATGACCTGAGCAGAAGGCAGAGGCTTTAACGCACTGAGCCACCCAAGAGCCCCAAGCATTCATTTTCTTTATATAGAAGAGATAGAACAATATTATATAGTAGAAAATACAGTAAATAATCTAGAAACCTTGATCATTTTGTTTTGGCAATTTTAGAACATAAAATTAGCTAAAGCTCAAGTGCAAGTTATATTTGTATCATAGGAGGAAAAGTTAATTAAAAGTTTGTTTATTACCATAGTTTAACACTTCAACAAAATGATAACGAGTCAAAAATTAATGAATATATGAAGTATACAATAAAAACTATAATCTTGAGTGTATGTGACTCACTGTAGGTATTGATAGGCTAGAAATCAAAGGGAAAGTATCTATAGGGTTTGTTCAGTTCCATGCTCATCAGATTAATAGGCTTTCTCATATTGCTTCCTTCACCACATTAATTTGTCTAATGAAGTTTTCAAGAGTTAAAGACAGTGATAGGTTCATGGCTGGAGAGAAGGTACAGAATCTAAGATAGTTCAGCAGTGCTTATTATTTAAGAGAAAGACAGCATGGCAGGTGAGGGGTGGAAGGAAAGGGATAAGAAGATAGAATCTTAAGCAACCTCCTTGCCCAGCACAGAGCCTATCGGGGCTTCATCTCATCGCCCTGAGATAACAACCTGAGCTGAAATCAAGAGTCAGATGCTTATCTAATTGAGTCACCCAAGTGCACCATTTTTTTCCCTGTATCTTTATTTTCATCTCTTTCTGTAACTGAGTTTCCCTTCAAAATCAGGACTTGCATACACAACCTAAATAATTATTTTGGGATTTGATCACGTGGAAGAGGAGAGAATGAGAAGAGCTAAGTGGTCCAGGAGAAACATATATGAGTTCAGACTGAGTGGATTATGACTGTGGACAACTGAGCATCAATCCTAATGCACAGAATACATCTCAGAATTATTTTCCTGAAACAAGAATCTGTTTTACCCACTGGCTTCTGCATCCTATCCACAGTGGTTAAAATTCATCCCAGAAGTAATTAATGTCCCTGACTTTTCTATTACTGGGCATGAGAGAGGAGCTGAGTGGGCTTGGTCAGTGTCCCACCTAATGAAAGGCAGAGCAGATTCAGGCAAAAAAAAATTATTAGTTCTTTCCAAATTAGATTTAATAGGATTCTGTTTTTCATTCATGAATTCATTTTACATTTTATATTTTATCGATTTTCTAAGCTTTGGCCAATATTCACTGCATTTTTGAATAGCTTTTATCTATTATTGTAAATCATTTTTCTGCTACATTTGTTTAGTCATGGTTATCCATTTCTTCTTCCAAGTTTTTCAGATATGTGATATCAATTTCCAAATAAATTATTTAAAATGTTTATTTTTTATACTAAACTTCTATGAAAATCATTGATATATGTATTATGGCATATTGTTCCCCTTTCATCTTATTTTTTAAAATGTGAATGTGCCTTGGCAAATATATATTGTTTCTTTTTATGTTTATGTAGATTCTTCATAATTTTCCCAAGTTCATTGGCTTATGGTTTATATTTTTTTAATAATTTTGCTACTGCCAATTAATAGATTTTTTTCCATTACCTTGTCTAAGTTGCTATTGCCATTATAAGTAAAAAGCATCTGGAAATCTATATCCCTGTCCAGTTTCCTCAAATCACTCATTATTTTCAGGATCTAGGTGGATTTTCTTACAGGTTCCAGGTGGACAAGCTTTTGAACTGGTGCTAATTATTATTTCTGTTTCTGGCTTCCTGTATTTACCAGCTTAGGGATCATTTTTAACAATTATGATGAAATGAGGCATCATACTCTTATTCTCAACTTCATTAATAATGATATTAGTGTAACATGTCCTACAAGATAATAATAGATACATGTAAAATAATTTCATTGACCAAAAAAGTGGTGGAAAATGTAAATAAAACACAGTGGCAACCAACGAGTCATTTCAAGTTGAGCTATTTTTTCCCCCTTTATCTCCCTGTCTCTTTAATTTCCTGTAGCACATTCCTACAAAGTATTTTAAGGTGTTTTATATGCACATACATAGAGATCATCATGGAGTCTAAATCTAATAATTCCTTGTCAGTTTTAAATATTTTAAGTATGGCTCATTCCTATGTCAGTTGTCTATTAACTTTTTCTCCACACTGCACTTAATTGCAAGGAAATATTTAATTTTAATATAAATTAATTAATCACTTTAATAAATATTTTTACCTTATGGATTAATCTTTGATGCTTATTTCTTAATTTTTTTTAACTTTTAAAATTTTATTTATTGAGAGAGAGAGAGAGAGACCACGCGCAAGCAGGGGAAGCTGCAGAGGGAGAGGGAAAAGAAGAAGCAGGTTCCCCGCCAAGCAGGGAGTCAAGCTCAATCTCAGAGCCTTGGGATCATGATCTGAGGTAAGGCAGAGGCTTAGCTGACTGAGCCACTGAGTCTAATTGTTATCTTTGATATTTAAGGAAATACTTTATCATCTCTAATTGATCCCCTATGTCACAAATACAGTTTTCTCTATGGTGCTATTAATTTTATTGTCTTCAAATTAGACTCTTTTTCTGGAAGCACTTTTAATCAGTCTCTTAGGTCTATAATTTAGGTTTTATACATTTTATTTAGCATTTTATTTTATCTTCATCATCTCTGAGTATTCCGAACCGGTACTCATTGTTCAAATCTTTCTTATTAATCTATTCCAAAAATTTGTTTGGTTCTATAATATTTTGTTATTACTGCTGTCGTTCTTAGGTTTTGCCTTTATATTCTTTTTGTTTTGTTTTGTTGTTTTATGCTTTGGTGTTTTTGTTGTATTGTTTTGTTTTTCTTTTGAATTAATACAATTAAACCTTTAGATTTCCTTCATACTTTTAATTATTGTCACTTATTTTCACAAATGATATTACGATAGTACAGTAAATCTAAATATTTCTGAATTAGCTGTATTATTTCTTTTTAGGTATAAAGTTAACTTCCAGTTACATGGACTTAATATTTTGGTCATTCTATTCTAGTTTTATTGCCTTATCATTGGAAAATATAGCCTGATACTTAACTCTAGGGAATGATGTGGGAGAGCTAGGTTCTTGTCTCTTGGAGTCAACGAAGGAATCTCGTGGGCAATGGAGAGTGAGTAAGTGACAGAAGTTTATCAAGTGAATATATAGAAAAAGCTCTCACAACTAAGAGGGGTCCCCACACAGTTAACAATGAGTGCCTTCAGGGTTTATTTTTTATAAAAAGGTAACCAGGCAACTTTAATCCTTTTAACATCTCTATCAATAACTGCTGCAATGGCTTACCTCCTTTTTAGGGTCTGATTATTCTTTTTTGGTTACAGGTGTTTATCATAGAGACACCCACCCCACATGACCCACCCCATACACCTAGGGCAGGGTGGTCCTCCATCCCACATGCCTAGATCAGGGTGCTCTTCCCTGGGGTAGGGTGGTCCAATTTATCTCTTTACTCTGGTTTTCCCACACCACATTTTGGGGATTTCTGAGAGCCTGTTCACAAAGTTCCCTATGGATCTCTTCCTCCCTAGCCCCACCTGTCCGTTACTCATTTTGAGAGTTGATATTACCAAAGTACTGTAATTCCAAAAATTTCTGAATTAGCTGTATTATTTCTTTTTAGGTATGAAGTTAACGTCCAATTATATGAATTTAATATTTTGGTCATTGTTTTCTAATTTTATTGCCTTATTCTTGGAAAATATAGCCTGATATTTAACTCTAGGAATTTATTGGCATATACTTCTGGCCTAAATAATGGCCTGTTTGTGTAAATGTTCAACTTATGCTTATATACTTACTGAAGACTATTGTTTTGCGGTCAGGATGGCTACATTTATTAATAGATCAGGACTATTAGATTCTCTAAATTTTGATGTCTCTTAATTTAATCTAATTAAATTATCAGTTAATGAAAGAAGTTAAATTTTTTATGTACTACTGCATCTAAACTTATCAAAGTCTTTTGCTATAATTAGACAAGTATGTCATCCTGTTTTTATACCAAGTCTTACATTTTAAAAAATCATACTATCTGATATATTATTTATTATTATTATTATTATTTTTAAAGATTGTTTTCGTTGGGGTATCTGAGTGGCTCAGTCAGTTAAGTGTGTACCTATAGCTCAGGTCATAATACCCGGGTCCTGTGATAGAGCCCCGTAGAGGGTTCCCTGCTCAGTGGGGTGCTTCTCCCTCTTCCTCTGTTATTCCCCATGCTGTGTGCATATTTTTCTTTTCTCACTCTCTCTCAAATAAATAAGTAAAATTTAAAGATTATCTCTCTCAAATAAATAAGTCACATTTTTTTTTCTCAATGGGAGGGAGAAGCAGACTCTCCACTGAGCAGGGAGCCTGATGCAGGACTCAATACCAGGACCCTGGGATCATCACCTGAGCTGAAGGCAGACACTTGAACTGACTAAGTCACCCAGGCACTCCAGTTGTTTATTTATTCATTTATTTTTATTATGCATATGTTTTATCTCTCTTTTCTTCAAGTCTTTTTTTTCGATCTTTTTACTTTTTTCATAAAACTGAATTATTTCAAGATGACTTGGTCATCCTCTTTTCCCCCACCCCATAGGTCATAGGGTACATTTTAACTGTTAAAGTAATATTAGTATTTAAGTGCTGCCTACACAAATTAAGGCAAATTATCTGTGGTCTGTATTCCTGAAAATATTTTCTTTATTATGCCTTCCTATTCCAATGACATTTTATAAGGATCTAAATGTTTACATTTGTGATTATTTTTTTCAAGATAATAAAGCTATTACTTCATTCTTTTTTATATCTGATGTTATTTAAAAAATTTCTGTCAGTCTGATTCTTGTTTCTTTATTAATGAATTATTTCTTTTCTCTCTAACACTTATGATTTTTTTTTGTCTTTGGTATGTATGCCATAGTTTGGGATTCATAGAGTCAATTATAGTTATGAATATTTTCTTTCTTTTCTTGTATGTAAGTTTTAATCCAGTGTCTTGACTATTTTATGCTTGAGAAATAGATGTACATTAATATTCAAATATTTCTTTCCTTTTTCTTCTTTCATTTAAAAAAAGTCATTTATTTTATTTTATTTTAAAAATATTTATTTATTTATTTGGAGTAGAGAGAATGGGTCATGAAGAGTGGCTGATTATATACTTTCAATTTGGGAGGAGGTTAGGGATAGCACAAGCCTCCAAGGTATTTTATAAACAAGGTTTCCAGGACCTTGAGGGGGCTAGCTATTGTTAGGGAAAGGTCATTTATTACTATTTAGTAAAAACTCAGGGAAGAGACTCTTCTGATGTGTATCAGTGGGTATATGCTTGGGAGATGATTGCCAATGTATATCTTGAGGGCAGGGGTGGGGAGAAGAGATAAAGAAGTTTCCAAAGTAATTTTTACATGTGAAAGTAGGTTTTCAGTATCCTGGGGGGGTGGACTAAGAATGCTTTTTGCCCTGAGTGGATGTGTCCACATGGAAGCAGCTGAGTCCCCAGAGGAACTTCAAGGACTTGTCAACAGGCTATGAGTAGTAAGGAAATCTAATTTTTTCTCTAGCTTTTGTTCCACACACATCACCTACATCTTACACCTCTTTTATATTGATAATTTTAATGCTTTGCTGGTATCCAGATGACTATATCCTTAAGTGACTTCTTATCTCTATTGAATCCATTATGTATTCTATCCATTGTATTCTTCATTCAACTAGATTACATATATTTAATCTATTAGTACCACTAGGTTCTTAGTCTTGTGTTTATTTCAAAATCTTTCCTTATTTCCTTACACTATTTATTGGGTATATTTTAAATCCCTGATATACTCACTTATTATATATAAGCTGTCAACCTTATTCTTATTTTGAGGTAGCTATATCTTTTTGGGTTTTAGGACATCATACCAACAATGCCAAATAATTTTCAGACAACAGCAGGATCTCCAAGAATTCAACTAAATTCTGACACTATCTACCTGAACATAGCATAAGATTTCATCAGTTAAGGGATCAGTCCTCCAAGACTATCTCCAACCCCATCTCAGATGCCAGTCTCTCTGTAGGCCCCAGGTTATTACCTGTGCTTGTGACTGAGCAACTACAGGTTGGACGTCGCAGTGGCCTACTTCTTACGTTCTTTTAATTTAGTACAGGGACTCACAAAACTCAGAACAATACTTACTTTATGTTTGCCAGCTTATTAAAAGATATAATAGAAGATTTAAATCAATAGATTAAGTAGTGCACAGGGCAAGGTATGGAGAATGGGCACAGAGCTTCTATTACCTTCTGTGAGACTGCCACTCTTCCTGCCTTTTCATACATTTAACAAACTAAAAGCTTTCTGAACCCAGTCCTTTCAGGTTTTCTGTGGAGGCTTCATGACATAGTCATGACTGACTAAATCATTGTCATTTGCTGATCTAATCTCCAGCTCCTCTTCCCTCCCCAGATAATCCTGAATTGGGAGGAAGGGGAGGCATGTTGGGCAAAAAGTTATGAAAGCTTTCACCAAGTGGTTGGTCCTTCAGGGAGTGATGTATTGCCAAATTTCTGTCGTTTCAGTCCAGGAAGTCAAAGAGAAACAACAGGAGAGCCCCTTAGGGCAGGAAGTTCAAAGTAACAATGTTGACTACTACTCCCTTCTCTTGATTTTTTTTTTTAAACAAGCAAAGTATCTCTTCAGAGTTGCAGTTTAAAGCCAAAAACATGCGGAATTGGGAGAAAAAAATAGTTAAATTTGGAGACTTGCAGAGGTAGAATCAGAGTAGTGAAAGCCATTATAGTAACGGAACTAACTTAGGTCAGTCTTTGGTGAATCACAGAAATAGGTGGAGTTGTCAAACAAAGGAATCTTTGCTTACAACATACAAGGAGATCACAGGGAATAAGTTCCAAAGCCTTGACTGTTTGAACAGGAGAGTGATTTTTATTTAGTATTTAAGATGTATACTCAGAAGGGAGAGTTTTATTATCCCGTGTATGGTTGGTCATAAGGTTGTGAATGCATGCATATCCACGTATGTATTTGTGCAATATGTATTGCATGTTCACCTGAATGAAGCTTGTATTCCACCGAGGGCAGAAACTTCAACGTTAGAATAAAGCATAGGTAACTGTTGGACAAGGGAAAGGGACTCTGCGGGCTTCAAGAGCAGATATAAACTAGATGGGGTCTTGGGCTCATTTTCTGGGACAAGGAATGCAAAACCTTGATTACTTTTGAAATAGCACTAGGAGTTTTACCACTGATTTATTGTCTCAATAGCTTAGGCTATTTCCAGGTCTGGTGGTGACTGTTAGTTTTCCCATGGCCTTGTTCCCTCAAAATCCTTAACTAGTGAGGTTTTTGCATTTCTTTGTAAGAACCTCCCAGGGAGTTTTGGAAGAAGTTTGCTTGGGCAAGTATACAGGTGGGGTATAGATCATTGAAAATAGCTGGGGACAAAAAATGACTTTACTTATGTCAGGAAAACTATGTCTCATCTTTAATTTTCTGGGAACCTCTAACTCTTTCTGCTGATGTTACCAGCAGGCATCTGACATATTACTGATTGTTCTCTTGAACCTAAGGAAAAGGAAATGTAGAAAGCAAAAGACAAAACTTTAAAATCTATCCTGCAACTCATCAATTCACTGCAGCCACCTCTCTGTCTTTCCCTTTCTCTTTTTCTCTCTCTTTCTCTCTTCTCTCTCACTTTCTCTCTCACATACGCGCAACACACGCAAATCAACTTAAAACTATTTTTAATTTTCCCTTTTCCATTTTAATATACTTGAGGCATGATCATTTTCTTAGTAAATACAAGAAAAAAAATCTCAGATTCCATCATTCTGTGTGATTAAAGTATTGAGGAATTTACTTCCAATAGCACTTATAAAAGCATATTTTATTTAAATAATATTATATAATCATGTGCCTGCATTTTTCTTATTCTCCAACTAGTGTTATTTGGCAATTAATATTTTGTCAATCAATATTCCCCTATATCTGAATGTGTGGGCAGTGACAGATGAGTTAGAGGCAAGGATGGTGAACACTCCCAACAACTGCAGACTACATATATCTTAAGGCATGATTTTCTTTGCAAAGGTCAACATTGATAATGTTCTAGTCATACCTCCGTGTACCAGGAATGAAGTAGCATATTCCTTGAAAGACACAGCAATCAAAGCTCCATTGAGAAACCATAAAGATGGAGAAGGGATTTGCAAATTATATATCTGATAATGGACATCTACTCTGATTATTAAAAAATGAATAAAAATAAAAAAACCTTACTAATAACCAAACAGAGTATCCAATTTTACATGTGAAGAAAATAATGGAAGAGTCATGTCACCAAAAGTATATGGATGGCTTATAAGCAAGCACACGACAAATTTCTCAACATTTAGACATTAAAGAAATACAAATTAAAATCATATTGAGACATGCTTACATATCTATTAGAATGGCTAAAATTATAAAGGCTAATTGTACTTGGTCTGAGCTAGATTGGGAAGCAACAAAAAATCTAAACTTTTGTTGGCATATATCACAATACAACCAATTTGGAAAAGAGTTTGAAAATTTTTTTAAATGCAAAATATGTTGCAGTTACACAAATAGCCATTTTACTACTAGGCATTTAACCAAGAGAAACAAACCCTATGTTCATACAAGGACTTGTATATGAATTTCATAGCAGCTTTATTTTTAAGAATTGAAAACAGTGGAAATGTTCATCAATGTCCATCCATAGAGCAAAGACAAATTATGATCTATTCATTCAAGAGATTACTATTCAACATCAAAATGAACTATTTACAATTGGAGATTCTCAAAGTAATGATGCTGAGAAAAGAAAAGCCAGGCAATGAATAGTATATACTGTGTGATTCCATGACTATAAAAAATCTAGAAAATACAAATTTATATATAGTCACAGTCATCAAATATATTGGTGTGATTTTAGTGCCTTCTTCTGTGCTCCCATAGCTTCCTACACTTGGATCTCGGAGCATTTGTTATACCATGTGAAAATATGAACTCTTTTTCTTTATTCTGTCTTACTAGAATAAGAATCCTTGAAATTTTATGGACATTTGAACTCTCCGTTATTAGCAGAAATTCTATCACACAGTAAGTTTCCAAATATAAAAGCCAGAGTTTTACAATGACTTCTAAGCTTTTACATGATCTAGCCACTCATTTAACCTCTGTGACCTCTTTCCCTGCTACTCTTCAGTCACTCACAGTGGCCTCCTTGCTATTCCTCAGATATGCCAGGCATTATCCAACCTTATGGCCTTCAAGATAGCCAATTCCTTTGTCTGGAGTGACCTTATTGCTGATAGTTCTGGGCAAATTCATCACCTTTCCATACCTTTGTTCAATTGTCAACTTCATTGTAACTACCCTGATCTTCCTATTATAAATTTTAACTCCCCATCCCCTGCCTAGCAACCTTGATTTTTCTCACCCTGATCGAATTTTTCTTTTTCCCCATTGTACTCATCATTTTTGAATGCACTATGCAATTTTTATTAAGGTTTATAGCTTTTAATTGTCTCACCCATGAAAATAAAAGTTCTACAAAGACAAGTATTTCATTTACCAGTGCAGTCTGAAGTAATATCTGCCATATAATAGGTTCAATAGACAATTGGTACATTTCAGAATAAATTAATGTTGAGAGTATACTGAATTTCATAAGTCATTTCAATAATTATTTCCAAAAAATAAACTATGTAAAACATACCTTAAATTTACTTTCAAAATATTTTATAGCATATAATGGACAATATACATAAGCCTTAAAGAAACAATCATATAAATAACCATTTCATACCTACTTAAAAACTGCATAATACCAAACTCCTAGATCCTCTCTGAACGCTCTAAAATAACCCTTCAAAGGAAATACATTTTTAAAAATAACAGATTTTTTCGCAAATAATTAAATAAAACAAAAGTTTCATTCATCTATGTAGATCATAATAAATGTTTTTAAAAAGCATGAAATTATAACGCTGAAGTGTGCTAAAATGAAACCACCTGCGAAGGGTGAGAGAACAAAAATAAACATCATTTTTCCAAATAAAAGGAATTTATTACCTTTGAATCAAAGCATGTGGATTTGTTCAAACTGGCAATAAAGGAATATGGAGACAAAAACCATAGAAAGTCATATTTTAGATTTCTAAAAGACTTCAAAGTGAAGAGTATACATTTGTTAAATGCTACATAATGACAAGATGACAGGTTGTGACAAATAGCATTTTAGTAAAATAGCAAGTTTAGTAAGCCACCCAAATTCACAGTGACAGGCCCGTGAGTCAAATCCA
Source organism: Mustela putorius furo (assembly GCF_011764305.1). Taxonomy (NCBI): domain Eukaryota; kingdom Metazoa; phylum Chordata; class Mammalia; order Carnivora; family Mustelidae; genus Mustela; species Mustela putorius. The sequence goes on from NW_025421321.1 coordinate 403,701, forward strand.
GCATGCTTGACTCCATGATTGTCAAGTCCACTAGCCCCATATATCATGAGTCTGAGATTCATGAGTGTGTAGGTACTATCAGGAAATGTCAAAAATGCCCATTTCAGGGACACATAGATGGCTCAGTTGGTTGATTGTATACCTCCAGCTCAGGTCATAATCCAAGCATCCTGGGATCAAGTCCCCCATCGGGTTTCTTGCTTACCAGGAGCTTGCTCCCGACTCTGACTGCATCACCCTCTGCTTGTGCTATCTCTCTGACAAATCAATAAATAAAATCTTTTGTAAAAATCTTGTTAAAAGGCCCATTTTAAAGAATGTTTTAACACATTGTATGGACGGCAATAGAAGCAAAAGCAGAATGACATAATGTAACGACATGTAGTTTATACGGGAGCCCTTTGGGTACTCTGGTGGATGAATGTTTTTAAATTAGTTTTCCATGGACATGGGGAGTTAGAGAAGAGAAGGGAGGTGGGGGAAATTGGAAGGGGAGCTGAACCATGAGAGACTATGGACTCTGTAAAACAATCTGAGGGTTTTGAAGGGGCGGGGGGTTGGGAGGTTGGGTACCAGGTGGTGGGTATTATAGAAGGCACTGCTTGCATGGAGCACTGGGTGTGGTGCAAAAAGAATGAATACTGTTACGCTGAAAATAAATAAAAAATAAATTTAAAAATATTAGTTTTTCATAAACTAAAAAAAAAAAAAAAAGAAAAGCGCTCCCATTTATAGCGTTCACTTTATGGTTCACAAAGCACGTGCCAACAATAAAAATAATAATGGGTTACCGTTACAATTCATAGAAAAGGAGGTACAGGGAAATTGAATGAAAGGGAATAACAAAGTAGGTTCATAAGTCAATCTTCCTTGTAAAAAAATTAACCTGAAAGTGCGTTTCTGCCACCTCTCTCCTGTGTGATATGATAAAGAACGACCACGATACATGAATTATAGTTCGGGATTTTGAAAAGCATAATAGCTTTATACCAACACTTGTGCTTTTATTTATTTATTTATTTATTGCTAACAAGATAGCTCGATTTGATATGCTGTTCCTGACAAACAACCTCAGAAATAATTCCATCTTCATGAGAAGTCAGAAAGAACCACAAACCAAACCTCAAAATAGATTCAGAGAGAAAAATACTCTTAAAAAATTTCCCTTCCTGGGGCACTGGAGTGGCTCAGTGAGTTAAAGCCTCTGCATTTGGCTCAGGTCATGATCCTAAGATCCTGGGATTGAGCCCCATGTCTGGCTCTCTGCTCAGTGGGGAGCCTGCTTCCACTCTCTCTCTCTCTCTCTCTCTCTCTTCCTGCTCTCTGCCTACTTCTGATCTCTGTCTGTAAAATAAATAAATAAATAAATAAATAAATAAAATCTTTAAAAACAATTTCCCTTCCTATCAGAAGCAGACCAAACCACTAACAAATTCCCCAGAAAGCTTCATCTAAAAGGTTGTACTTTCTTCAGACACCCAGAAGGACCTTGTTCTCTGGGCCTGGTATTTCTTCAATGGCCTATTCCAGAGAATAAGACACTAAACTACTGAGCGCCATGGGCCTCAGAACCACGAAAGAGATGATGAGGGACACAAAGCATGTCTCTGGTCACCAAGAGGGTATGGAAACGTTTGCTGCTTTTCTGCCTTTTTCAAAGCTGAGTTTTTAGCTAGAGGCCGCTCCTTTATGATAAATTGCTGATACCGTATAGTAAAAGCTATTATAGGATCTTTTACAAACCACTTCCTATCTTTGCATTCTCATGTGCCAAGACACACATGGATTATTTAAAACCCTGAAGAGAGTACTATTGCATTTAAATTGCCTGTAACCTTTGTGTAATAAATTTATGATTGATGATAGATTTAGTTAAAATATAACTATTTAAAATATTTTCTCTCAGTAAACGATTTCAACCTATGCTCATTTAAGTAACTTGGTGCATAATCCCTTTTCTATTAAACCATAGTGCAAGGACCAATGCCGTGTTTCCGAGAGAACCCCAAGCTATTTTTCTAGAATGGCCTTATGCCTATATATCAGGCGTCCTGTTTTCACTCCCTTTGTGGAGCACCTACCCTGGAGGTCATGTAATAACCAATGACCAAAAAACAATCAAAAAACCCAAACATCCAGGTCGAAGTGCCATCCCTGCCTGGAGATGAGTAGACTGCTCAACAGATCCTGGGCAGGCATCTCAGCCCAGGCCTGTGCTGGGGAAGCTGGTTGCTGGCTTTGGGCGCAATCAGGAAGCCAGCAAACTGACCTGAGAGAGCAGCCAGGGTTAACAGGACTGATGACCTTTTCGCAGCCAGGCTGTGGGCGGTACCCGCTCAGGGAGCCAGGCTCAGAGGCTGCCCAGCACCGGCGCTGGCCACGCTTGCAGCCCCCCAGGGCTTCGCCCCCCGCCCCAGCCCATGCCGGGCCTTAGGAGAGAGGGGGGCGGGGGCGGCGGAGAGAAGGGGCTTTGCTAATTGCCAAAGCGGGTAGTGAGCTCGCGGAACACTCAGGAGGGATGGCGGCGAGGGCGGGTCGAGGGCGGCAGGGAGAAGGGACTTTGCTAATTCCCTAAGCGGGAAGTAGGCTCATGGAGGTTGTGGCAGAGAGTCTGGGAGGAGGTGGAGCGGCTGGTGGAGGAGGGGCGTGCAGCACCGCGGTGCTGTGCTGCTGCACAGTTGGGACTGCAGGACCCACCGGACTCGCAGTCCGTGTGCTCCTGCGTGAGGCCTTGCAGTCCCGCTCCTGCTGCCTGCTGCCCCTTCCTGCCCCAAGGCTTCTCTGGACCACCCTCTGCGCACAGGTAAAGTGACACCGCCCTGCGCCCTTACCTGGAGCAGAAAGCGGGGGAGTCGACCTGGGGGGGGGGAGGGGGGTTGTCGAGGCCCAGCCTCCCAGGAAGCCCAGGGCACCGGGACCACCCCGGACACTGGGCTGAACCCGGGTCCTCATGGGGTGGGGCTGGGGACAACGCCTTGCGAGGTGCCCCCCACAAGTGGGCGTAATAGCCCCCATCGTTGGGCACCCCCATGTGTGCCTGCTGAGGACACCCTTACCTCCCCGCCGTGGCCCCGCTGCTTTTGTTCTGGACTTGGGATCCCAGGTGGAAACTAGTTCCTCAGACCTCCCTGGCAGCAAGGAGGGCAGGGAGGGATTCTTGGTTTTCTACCCTGGCTCTTCCTCTCTCCCCATTCACAAGCCTTCTGGCTTCCCTTAACTCTCCTCATTGTCAGTTTTATTAAATGGTTTTCTTCTGCATGTTGACCTGAAGAGCTATTTCATGAATGAATATACAGGAAACTGAGTTGGAGCCCACCTGTGAGAGCCCACCTGTAGAGGCCTTTCATTAGAATGGTCTCTGGTTCTAGCCTCAGTTCAGAATACTGCATGTACCTGAGGACCTAGTCCAGATGTTTCTTTCAATCTCTGACTTGAATTTGAAATCCTCCTCAGACTTCAGCTTCCAGGATTTCTCCAGTCCTTGCTCTCCCAGGGTCTTGGTGGGGATCCACCATGAGTGTTGAACCCAGGAATGAATGAATGATATATACCCCAGATTGCTGGGGCTTTGTCTTGCTTTGCTGAGGTTGGAAAGGCTTGGGAGAGACCCCCTGTATGCAGATACAGAGCTCCATGCAATTGCTTAGATAAACGTGTTCCCCCACTTAATTGCTTGGGCATTGAACATTTCGCCCTTAACCTGTGGCTTGAGCGGTTAGGAGGAGACAATCTGGAGGTGAATCAGAAGATGGCTGGTCTGGGTTTGGGAGATTTTCCTGGAGATTCAAACGAAAGATCTAAATTCTTCCAGTGGGGAGTGGTAAACATTTTATGGATGGGAGATGGAAAATAAATGGTCTGGTTAACCTTTCCCTCCCCCTCGAAACCCATTATTTGAAAAACAAAAAGGGAAGTGAAGGGAGAAATCCACCCACTCCCATCCCCACACACCTCCATAGCCACCTCCTCTTCCAAGAACCTAACAGACAAGGTGCCAAGAAGTGTTAGGTACCAGCAGTGGTCTCAGATCTCATTCAAGGATCATGGTGAAAGGCATTCAAAGAGATTGTGGGGGCACAGGGATCCAATTAAGGGGGACAAGTTTAAGGTTTGCCTGGTCCCCTAAAAATTAATGGCACTAGAGAAGATGAGCTTTGGGAACTATAGCTTAATGGATACAATGTGTAAAAAGCTTCAGTGAGTCATGGTGGGAAGAGGCCATGAGGGCAGCAAATACAGTCTTAGATGATGTTATTAATAGCACTACAGGCTCTAGATTTCCTGTGGTGGCAAGACCATCCCGGCCCAAGTGGATACTCACAACCTGGAACAGAGGGTCTTGGAGATCCCAGCACGTGAGGTATGATGAGAGGGTAAAATGATAGGAGGTGTCCTTTGGAAGGACTGTCTCCTTGACTTTAAAAGGGAGAACCCAAATCTGTAGGTGAAATCTTTTTGGCTACAAAGAGGGCCGAGGCCTCCTAAGGTCAAGGTCTCCTCGTCACTTGCAAAGATGTCAAAGAACATATTCAGACATTTCAAAGATGTCCTCATGTCCATCGGTTCCCACTCTGGAATTCTATCAATAAGGTGAGAGTTCCTCTAGTTGAAAAAAAGATCTAAAAAGACATCCCTTTCTCACGTAATTTCTGTAACCTCCAGGACCCACCCACCTCCCCCTTCCAGCTCTGTAATGAAGCCACAGCTGGTGCCAATTTGTGGAACTCCTTAAAGGCTCTTCTCCCTTATATACCCCCAGACCAAGTTCCCATGCTCCCTCACCTGATTTCCTGCACTCACCTCCCACCTGGTGTGTTCACACCTGCAAGTGCCTTTTACCAACCCCTTTGCCAAAAGGCAGCCAGAGTGACCTTTCAAAGACCTATCAGTTCCTGGCATTTGTCTCCATAGAAATCTACACTGATCTTCTAACAAATTCTCAGTCCTCCAAAGGCACCCATAATCCTCCCATCAGTCTCTTCATACCCCTCCAACTGACTTATGCCTGTTCTGCCCCATCTCTCTGCCCTTCAACCACACTGCCTCCCTCTTCCTGTGGAGACCCCTCATGGCGCCTGCATCCAAACACAGGTGATTCCCATTGATGGGAAGACCCTCTTCCTCTCCCCCATCTCCCCACTCCAGTTACTCCCACTTATTCATGAGCTCACAAGCCCCATGGTACACACTCTCCATGCAGCCTGCTCTCTCTTTTCTAGCACTGGCCTCTGTTTCTAGCTGTGGTTGTGTCATGGATGTCCCTCCCCAGCCAACCTCCAAGCTCTCCTTCCCTTTAGCTCCAACACCTGACACAGTGCCTGGCACGTAGTAAGCCCTGGCTAGCTTCTAAGAGCCTCACTGAGGGACTGAAAGCATTTTAAAAACGTCACCACGTAGGCTCCAAACTGTAGGCAGAAAAATCTTTGCCTGGATTGACATTTTAGAGACGTATTCATCAAGTTTGATGTGTTCACTGTCTTTACCTTGTAAAATTAAAAAAAAAAAAAGGACCTCTGTATCGCTTCGATAAAAATGATCTTTCTCCAAACTGACAGGAAGTTCTTGTTTTAGCAATGTAAATCATTCTGATCTTTATCACTAATGTGATCTAATACTGTCTAGTAAAGAAACTTGAGAGTTCTATATCTCTGTAAACATTTAAGAAAAACAATGGACTCAACTCTAATTACTTTTTAACTTAACTTTATTGTCAAAGGAAGGAGTAAGTAAATATCAGAAATCTTACCACTAAGCACAAGTTGCAAGTTATACCTGCCAAAATGTGGTTCAAAATATAAGTAACCAGTCTTCTTAGAAGCCTTTACCTCTTATATCTGTTATGTTGGGTAAATGAGTAGTTACTAGAACACAGCTGGCTCAGTGATCACAATTCAGCTTACCCTCAGAAATATAAATAGATTACATGTTTAGCCCGGTAACTGGACACTGATATAGAATTATTCACTGGCTGATTCCTAGATCAGAAACCACAAAAATTTTTCTTTTTTATGGAAGTATGGCTGTTACAATAGTCTCACCTGTACCACATACAGATTGACTTAACTACTCTATACGTTACAGCTCTAGATGTAACATTTTAATAAAACAACAATATCTTTGATGGTATCATGGAAATGGAAGTGCCTTGTGCACTATTCTTAATGTGTATAATTACCTAAACATCATAGTAAGTAAATCAAGGCCATTGTCAAGCTTCCGTCAAGGAGAGTCCTTAACTAGAGGGAATTCCCATTGCTCTCAGGATGATAACCTCTGAGTTACAGGTTCCATTAGTTGGCCACACACATTTGGAGCCTTGTGGACTTTCTGACAGCTGAGCAGCATATCTCTGTTTCAAGTATTGTGATCCCTGTTCTTACTGCAAGAGTGACAGTTGTCACTTTTCCTGTGACCCCTGTCTTTAGGAAAGTGTCTGACTCAGAAAGTCGAGTCAGTTCCCCCAAAGGTATTTTTCAGGAGAACCACCTCAAAGATGATCACCTGAGATACTGTCAAGAAAAAAAAAAAAACAAATTCTAAGCAACATCCATAATAAGTCTTTTCATGTTGATAAGGAAAGATTTTCCCCTAAATACCAGATAGGCTCCATGAAAGTGAGATCTTTACCTATTTTGTTCACCGTGTCACCAGTCCCTAGAAGAGCGCCTAAGACATCACTCAAGATTAGGTTGCTTTGAATGAATCAAATGAATGAATGAACTGTAGCCTTTGATAGTGAGGTAGTTTATGGTCCTTAGGCAAGAGATGGGATTTGTGTTGGGGTTTAAAGAATGGGAGGTGCCGAAGAGAAAATTGAGAAGCTAAATGTGAAAATATGCAATTTACTGACTGGAGTAGTTCTGAATACATTTCAAACATAATTAAACTATGGCTGTGGGTGTATATGCGTTTTCATAATTTTCCCTTGAAAATGTGAGGCATACAGATGTCATCTCCAGTGAATTCTCCTTGTCCGTATACAGACAGAATCAACAAAAACAACAACAACAAAAAAAAAAGGCATTCTGATAGTCCTCAGCCCATCCACTCAAGGATTGTGACTCTTTCTACCCCATGTTCTTTCTGACATCATGGACTTTCAGGTTGACCTCTCCCATCTTGGGTCCCACTCTCATTAGCTGTAGAAGTCAAGCGATGTTTGTGATGTGAGGTTGGCAATACTCTCTGACCTTTGGTTACAATATGTCTTTGAAAGCCAGTGTTTATTCTGCTTTTACAACATTTCTCCATTTGATCTGGCCACCTTTTAAGTGGTCATTAGCCACAAGTGGCTACTAGCCATGGGACTTGGACAGCAGAGGTGTGGAAAATCCGCACATTCTTCCACTCAAAGGATATTGTGAGTTATGCTACATCTTTTCTTTAAGTGTCTTTTTTAGATATTTAAATTCAATTAGCCATTAGATGGTACATCATTGGTTTCAGAGAATTTAGTAACTCATCAGTTGTGGATAACCCTTGGTGCTCATCACATCACGTGTCCTCCTTAATGCCTATCACCCAGTTACTCCATGTCTCCCACTCCCCTCCCCCCCCAGCAACTCTCAGTTTGTTTCCTATAGTTAAAGGTGCCTCATGGTTTGTCTCCCTTTCTGATGACTCCCATTCAGATTTCCCTCCCTTCCCTCTGATCCTCTGTACTACATCTTAATCTCAACAGTCAAGCAGTGGTAGTAATTCAGTCATGGAGTCATGCATATTCTAAATCTGATGAGGTGGATTCCTATACTGCCTTTGTCTCTGCTAGAGCGCTTACATTTGTTATATTATTGCTGCTGTGTTCATGTTTCTCATTCACTGAATGTCTGTTAAAAGAATTAGTAAAATGTGTGACTACAGAAAATACAATGGTCATGGATGATGAAGATTTTCTCCTTGACCAGACTGGAGTCAAGTTCCTCTGTTTCCTCTTTCTGTCCAGCCTTGACCTCAGGCTCCACCCACTTAGCCCAGTTTTAGCAAGAAATCTGCTTAGTCAATTTTTCAGCAATCTCCTATCCTACTCTTGATATCTGATCAAATTCCTTATCTCTTACCCCTGGTATCTTACCACACTTTTTTTTTTAAGATTTATTTATTTTGACATAGAGAGAGCCTGAGCAGGGGGAATAGCAGAGGGAGAGAGAGAACCAGACTCCCCACTGAGCAGCAAGCCCAATGCCAGGCTTGATCCTGGGATCAGATCATGACCTAAGCCAAAGCCAGAGATTTAACCAACTAAGCCACCCAGGTGCTTCAGTATCTATAACGCTTAATATCTGATCAAATCCCTTATTCCCAGGGCACCTGGTTGGTGCAGCTGGTTGAACGTTTGACTCTTGGTTTCTGCTCTGGTCATGATCTCACGGTCCTGAGATTAAGCCTCACCTCAGGCTCTATGCTCAGTGAAGAGTCTGATTAAAAATTCTCTTTCCCTCTCCCTCTACCCCTACCCCTGCTCCCTCTCTTTAAAATGTATTAATAAGTCTTTTAAAAAATTCCTTATCCCCTGATCTCAATAGTTTATGACCCTAGCCTTCCTTCAACAATATTACTGTCTAGATGGTTTAGCCAGAATCCCTTCATCCTTACCCTTGATGTTCCATCTTAATTTTACATTCAGTGACCCCCACCATGCTCTTTAGCTGTAAATCTCCATTTGTCTGAGCTGAGCCAGATTTCTCTCCCATACTATAAAATAAAATCCCATCGTAGTAGCATCCCTTGAATAAAATCTTCCTTACTGTCTTTAATGGGTGTCACAATTTTTTTTTTCTTTAACAGTCAGGAGGATGCTAATGGAGTACCACGACAAAAGGCCTAACTTCCTATAATGGAAATTTCCTTGGTTTACCTGACAAATACTCTTTCTCTCTTCTAAGAAAAATTTCCAGTTCTCAGTATAACTGCCAACTGGACCAGGGGTGGACAAGTGAGTCAGATGAGACCAAAATGAAAATTCTGTTGAGACACTGGACCTTGAGGATTCAAGCCAAGAACAAAAAAGTGTTGGTACTCCATTATTCTGATGGTCCATTAACTCTTGCTTTTTTGATTCCTGTGTTTATCACTGCCTCTGCCTTTTTGAAGATAATGACCATTCATCTGAGTACACGGTTCACAGAATCCCTTTGCAGTGGCCCATGCGGGCCAAGGTAGTAGAGCATAATAGATCTCTGTAAGTTTTTAAAAAATGTCTTTGTCCCTGTTGCCCATGACCATTAAAGACAAAAGGTCGGGGGTAGGGGGATACTGGAAAAGGTGAAGTTCTAGTTACTCACTGATTGTTTGATTGGTAGAGAGAAAGCAACACCTACATACAGGGCCAGTGGGTGAGTGGAGGAAACATCTTTGGCTCTAGGAGGAATGGGGGAAGGAGAAATATTAATATTCTTTGTCTTTGGACTGCCCCTGAAGACTTCCCCACACAGGAAAATGACCTAGCGTGACTCTCCTAAACTTCGGCAAGCCCCTTAAATTTAACTGACATCTAGATCTGATACTCCCTGCTGGATAACTCTGATCATTATTTGATTGTTATTTATTTTATTTTAAAATTATTTTTAAAGAAAATTGTAATCTAAATGCAATTAATTAACATATAATACTAGTTTCAGACATACAGGTTAGTGATTCATCAGTCTTTTATAACACCCAGTGCTCACTGTATCACATGCCTTCCTTAATGTCCATCACCCAGTTACCCCATCCACCCATCCCCCTCCCCTCCAAGAAGCCTCAGTTTGTTTACTGTGATTAAGAGTCTCTTCTGAGGGGTACCTGGCTGGCTCAGTGGGTTAAAGCCTCTGCCTTCAACTCAGGTTATGATCTCAGGGTCCTGGGATCGAGCCCCACATCAGGCTCTCTGCTCCCTGGGGAGTCTGCATCCTCCTCTCTCTCTCTTCCTGCCTCTCTGCCTACTTGTGATCTCTGTTTGTCAAATAAGTTAATAAAAATCTTTTTTTTTTTTTAAGTCTCTTCTGGTTTGTCTCCCTCTTTGACTTCATCTTGTTTTATTTTTTTCCTTTACTCCCCTATGATTCTGTTTTGTTTCTTAAACTTCACATATTAGTGAGATCATATGATAATTGTCTTTCTCTGACTGACTTATTTCGCTTGGCATAATACCCTCTACTTTCATCCCGCCGTTGCAAATAATTGCCATTTGTTTTAACTCGACAGAGAAGGCCACTAGAAACAGCAGGTGATGGCCCCAGCTCCTGTCCCTCCATGCAGAACATCTGTCAACACCTGTGGACATCTTTTCCTCCCCCCATTCCTATGAATGTTGCTCAGTTGTTACATGGCATGGACAAATTCTGTAGGCTGGTGGCATGGACACACTGGACAAGCTTGGCCTTCGGTAAAACAAAGACTGGATTCAATTACTCAAACTGAAACAGGAATGCTTGGATGAACAAGCCTGCCAGGAAGTCCCACTGGAGGTACTCAACCTGTGCCCCTTCCCTCTTTGGACCAAGAACCTGAACTTGAGAGATGAATGGCTTATCCAAGGTTATGGCAAGGTTACACAGAGCTGAAACTAGACACAGGTGTACATGCCTATTGATCAAGGCTGGCTGTGAAATCGAACTGCCTCAAATCTTGATTCTTTTTGCCACTTATGATTCTCTGGCCCTGTTTTTCATAGTTTAGGATGTAGGAATAATAAAAATATCAGCTAATGGGGTATCCTGACATTTTGATGTTTTAGTTCTTGTCAGACATTTACCATAATGCTTAGCACATGGATATGTGTGTGCACACACATGCACATGCTTGACACTCAAAAAATTGTTCCCTGATATTAACTTTATCAGTGCACTTTGCATCCACCACCAATTGGCTGTTTTGTCACAAACTGATTAAAGCAGAACTGTCAAGTGAGGACCTTCAAAGCCAAAGCATTAAGTGCTTTGAAAAACCAGCACCTGGGAGGATTTGTCTCAGCATCTGTGATTAGAAGGCAGCAAAAAGAGACCTGGGGGACACAGTTCACCCCTTCATGAAGCAGCCATTCAGAACTTTCTCCGAAGGGCTAATGCCTAATCTTGCAAAGACCAGCAAGAACAAGCTTATGGTCTGTTAAAATCATATTTTTAAAAGATTTTTATTTATTTATTTGAGAGAGAGAGGGTGAGAGAGAGAGAGCATGAGAGGGGAGAAGGTCAGAGGGAGAAGCGGACTCCCCATGAAGCTGGGAGTCTGATGCAGTCCTTGATCCTGGGACCCCAGAATCAAAATCAGATTGATTGACTCAATACAGTCAGGGAGGACATTCCTCAGGAGTCACAGAATGCTGGTTGCCATGAGGGAGGAGTCTTTTACAAAGTCTTGGCTCTCACAGAAGGAGTCTGAAGCACGTGTATGGAAAGCGGAGGTCAGTTCTGGATTAGAAGCTCTTTCTGAGGGGAAATGAGTAGAAGCAGGGATTAACCAGGACTTGGGCTCTGCCTTATTCAGTTCAAGTTGCTGCAACAAATGATGACAGACTGGGTGGCTGAAACAGCAAAACATGTACTATTCCTTGAAGTTCTAGAGACTGAGAAGTCCAAAAGCAAGATCCTGGGAGATCTGATATCTAGCAAGAGACTGCTTCATTATCTATAGATGCCCATATTTCTGTTGTAGCCTTGCATGGATGACAGCTGGCAGAACAATGTCTCAGGTCTTTTCTCAGAAGTGCTTTTATCTCATGCACAAGTGTTCCAATCTCATGACCTCATCACCTCTCAAAGCCCATACCTCCTGATGGCACTCCTTGAGGGTCAGGGCTTCAACATCTGAATTGGGACAAGACACACACATTCAGTCCATTAGCAAGTGTTGTCATGAGGACAGCGTAGCTTATCAACTGGGTATCCCCAGGAATCCATGGGACTAGCAAAGCAGAATCTGGGGGCGTCACTGGTAGGAAAGCAGGAGTTCCCCAAGAGACAGTCCTCATAGCATTTTACAGAGACAGCATGACCCTTGAGAAACAATAGTTTCCGTGACCCATACACCAGCCTTTATGTATGCCTGTCCTCCCTGCTGGATTCACAGCAAGCCTACTTTTCTTTTCCAGTACAAATGGATTTCCACTCTCTGAATCCTGATGAATTTTTGCTCTTTTGCAGTTAGTAGGTTGTCCCTCAGGATTCTGCATGTCTGGATTTGCAATCGTGGAAACTGCCAAAGGTCAAGGGACCTGCGTGGCAGAACCCGGCCTCTACCACTATTGCCCAAGGTAGGGACTCTGGTCCCTTGAGCGTCCTGTGCTGCTGTCAAAGGTCTGTGTGCATTGGCTTATTGTTATTTTTTTTTAATGTAATTGCTTATACGTGTGTTTGATCATGCTCAAGTGGCCTTTCTGTGGAAATAGTGGCCAAGCTACACCTAGAAGTCACTGAAGAAAGTTCTAAGAACTCCCGGTTGGTATGAGGCTAGAGAGAGAGAGAGAGAAAGAGAGAAAAGAAATCTGCCTCTCCGCATTTTGCAAGTCCCAGGGCAAAATCTGTTGGCTGTGCACTCGTCACATGGAGATACCAGGCAGGGAGGACCTCCTGAGCCTCATCTCCCTGAGTTCCTCCTCCAGGAGCAATCCCTAGTTTGAGACCAGGGTTAGGGAAGGAAGAGCAGCAAAGCAGGGTCCAGAAGGAAGGACTGCCACAGACCATGGAGCACCAGAGGGCCAGGGTGGTACCTTCTCCCTGTTGGGGTACAAATGGGCTCAGCTCAGCAGGTACAGGGGTGCCCTTGGCCCCTCCTGGTGGGCTTTGCAGTGCCCCAAACTCAGGAAGAAAAAAGGCTGGCTCAGGTGACCTATTTTTGACTGGGAAGGAGCTGACAGCAATGGAAATAAACAAGTAGGGAATGATGTTGGAAAGTTGGAGGGTTTGTCCTTTATATCTCAGCTTTCTATCCTATCTTCCCTTGCTCTGTAGTGTGTTCTCAAAGAAGATTTTGGCATGATATTCCTGTTCACTGATTTACTCCTGAGCTGTGTCTTTTCTGCTGTTCAGCTCATCTGGTGAATTCTTTTACTGTAAAAAGTATCTTGCCCTTGCAAGGGCAAGGGCAAGACCTGAGAAATCCCAGAGATTTCAGCTTGCCACCGGCTATTTGAAATGCTGGAAAGGATTCAGAGTAGGGGAAATCGTCTTGGACATCTGAGACCACCCCCACATTCAGCGGTCCCCTGGACACAAACCCAGACCTTGATACTGACCCTGAACCATGCTCTCAACTCAGACCCCTGTCATCCTCGCCACAGTGCTTTGACATCAGTGCAGCCATGCCCATAGTCACAAACTCTTAAGCCTAGATTCTGTCCTGAGAGGTCTGTCCCCGACGGCCTGGCTCCAAAGCCTCAGAGATTGGGGACAGTGAGGAACACCATAGGACTCACCCTGCCACCCTGAAAGGAACCATGCCATTTGGAACTCCAGAAAGGATTCAAAGGAACTGAAATCTGCATTCCTACCTCTGGACACCCCCATATTCAGCAGGCCCCTGGATGCAAACCTGGAGCTTGACACTCACCCTGAACAAATCCCTCGACTGCCCCCTCCCCCAGAAAGATGGACAGAGTGCTGGCAGATCGGGCCTGCCATGTGGCGGGCCCTAACCATAACCTTTGGTTTGGTTCTCAGGATTCTGACCCCAAAGGCCTTGCAGTAGGTGCCCTACAATTTGGGGACACCTGGGCAATCGCAGACGACTCAGCCTGCCGCCCAGAAGGAAACTGTGCCATTTGGAACTCCGGAAAGGATTGAGAGGAGCAGAAATCTGCATGCCCAGCTGAGGACACACCCACACAGAGCTGACTCCTGGACACAAAGCCAGAGCCAGACACTCACCCTCACCTACACTGTCAACTCAGCCACCCAGACAGCTCTCCATGGGGTCTTCAGGTCAGTCCTGCCATGTCCCTGGTCCCTAACACTAACCCTTGGATGGGTTCTGTAATGATCTCCTCATTTCAGGTTATGTGTTGGTTCTGCAGGACATTGTCCTGATTTGGGATCAAACACACTGAAGCATCCCGTGTGAAGTGGCAAACGTGGTAAAGAAATGACGGCTGGGGAATCTGAGTGTGGAGACAGCACGTATTTGTGCTGCTATAACAAGCTGACTTCACTTTGAAATCACCGCAGAGGAAATGACTCTTCCAAACATCCATGTTAGCACGATGACACGGAAGCAGGGAGAACATCAGACTTTGGGATGGAGGCCAAGCCCTCCCACATCCAGGTCACCCAACATGGAGAGGACACATGTTAGCAAGAGACTCATGGGAGGATTAAATCATGGGCCCCTGTATCTCAGGTGCAATAGAAGCAGTTGATCTGGAATTTCAGTTTTCCACAACGTTCCACCACAAGCTGGTTAGAACTGTGCAAAAGCAGGAAGGGAAGCCCCAGTAAAGTGGACTGGGGATGCCAGAAGGGGAGGCTGGAAGGGGGCGCCTGGTTCTCAGTGCCCATTACAGACCTCACATTGCAATCCCCCACAGGAGAGACTCACCAATTCCAGGCCCCACAGGGGAAGCCGGAGGTTCATCTCCTGACTATTTGTAGGAGCTTTGCAGCTCAGCTGGTGAGAATTCTCCATCACCCTGCCTTTCTCCAGGGGACTTTCCTTCAAGCACCCTACCCAACTTCTTCCTCCTCCATGAAATAATGTTCCTCTCCTTTGTTTCTCGCACTTGCCTGTGATGGGACCGTAGCTTGCTCAGCCCAGACTGCCATTCTCTGCTCTTCCCAAATAAACCCATGCTGCTGGTCAAATAACTGGCAGATGGAGTTTAAGGCAAATCGAACTAATAAATTCAAGAACTTGCAAGGAACAAAATCAATATGCACAAATTAGTGGCACTCCTACGTGCTCGAAAGGAACCATCAGAAAGAGACTACGGAGAACGATCTCATTTACACCTGCATCCAAGACAGCAAGATACCCGGGAGGCCCCTGAACCAAGAAGGTGAAAGACCTGTCCTCTGACAGCCCTGCAACAATGACGACAGACAGGGAGGGGGACACACGGAGATGGGGAGGCACTGTGCTCAGGGAAGAACCCACACTGGGAAAATACCTACTCTCCCCAAAACCGTCTACAGAGTCCTCACTCTGGCTCCTGAATTTCGGGACTCGGCACAAGCCTGGAGTGGGTGTGGACACGGGATGGACCCCGCAGGGCTGAGGTGGGGGGAGCACAAGCACCGAAGCAGGAGGATGCTCCCTGCCTGCCAGACCATCTGAGGAGCCCCAGGAACCGAATCCGCGAGCATACAAACACAGACGAGGACCGAGGTGCACCCGAGCCCAGAAAGGGGGGACCCCACAGCCCCGCGCACAGCACAGCAGGAGGCCACGTCTCCTCACACAAAACGACAGAAGCCCCAGTGTCTACACAGGGCGCCCTTCCTCTGTGGGGTCCTGAGACCACGAACCCCTTGACAGTCCACTCAGGCGGCTTCTCCTCACCTCCTCCAGGGTCTGGTCCTTAGGAGGTTGGACTGCTGCCAGTGTGGGCGCGTCCTCCACAACGGGTCCGGTCAGTGTGGCTGCAGAGCCACACCCTCCTCAGCTTGTCCTGTCAGGGTGGGAGGCGCCCCACATTGTCCAGAAGTCTCCACAGAGGGTCCTGAAGAGGTGGGGCTCAGGTCCCAGCTGTGGCTGCACAGCATGGGCTCAGGGCGGGAGCTGCGGTCAGGCGCCCTCTGCAGGCGGTGGAAGGCAGTGCAGGACTGTGGGAGCTCACCCTTCAGTGGAAGGTCCTGCTCCCTCCCGGGGTCCAGCTGAAGCCATTTCATTCTGGAAATTCAAGCTGCATGGAGCCCAATACCCCCCAACTTCCCCCCAAATAGCTAAGGAACAATGATTTGGAAACAATGTGGAATTACAACAGTCCTTGACCCAAACAGTGGCACTGAACATGGCCCTGATGCAGACCCACACTCTGACCTCAACTTGGTCCCAAGCCTGGACCCTACCCCAATCCAAGAGCCTAACCCTAGCCCCCAACCCAAACAATGTTCACAAGAATCAAAAGATAGAAACTGCAAATATCCATCAATGGCAAGTGCATAAGCAAAGTGTGGTGAAGGGTTTGAATTTGGGTTCAGGTTCAGGTTTTAGTCAGAATTCTAGATCAGGCTTTGGGTTTAGTGTTAGGGTGAGGATTTAGAGTGAAGGACAAGGGAACAGAGTTATAGTTTAGGGCTTTAAGTTTATGATTTAGGCTTTAAGACTCAGGGCTTATGGGATCAAGTTCAAGGTCAAATTTGGGGTTTGGCTTCATGCTGAGATTTGGGTTCAGTGTTAATGACTTGGAGGTCTGGTTTAGGGTTTGGGTTCGTGGTTCAGGGCTTGGATCCAGGGCTCAGGTACAGACTTTGGGTTCCATTTCAGGTTTGGGATTCAGGGTTCTAGTTTGGGCTTTAAGGTCAGCTTAGGTTTCAGCGTTGTTAGGGGTTAAGGGTAGGTTTAGGGATGACACATTTTCTTCGGTTGTCATCATGGACAAAAAAATTCTATCTGAACTTTCTAAGTCAGAAATGTATTTCATCTGGGGGCGCCTGGGTGGTTCCGCGTGTTAAGCCTCTGCCTTGGGCTCAGGTCATGATCTCAGGGTCCTGGGATCCAGCCCTTCATCAGGCTCTCTGCTTGGCGGGGAGCCTGCTTCCCCATCTTTCTCTCTGCCTGCCTCTCTGCCTACTTGTGATCTCTGTCTGTCAAATAAATAGAATTAGTAAAAGCTATTATATGATCTTTTACAAACCATTTCCTATCTTTGCATTCTCATGTGCCAAGACAGACACGGATTATTTAAAACCCTGAAGAGAGTGCTCTTGCATTTAAATTGCCTGTAACCTTCGTGTAATAGATTTATGATTGATGATAGATTTAGTTAAAATATAACTATTTAAAATATTTACTCTCAGTAAACGATTTCAACCTATGCTCATTTAAGTAACTTGGTGCATAATCCCTTTTCTATTAAACCATAGTGCAAGGACCAATGCCGCGTTTCCGAGAGAACCCCAAGCTATTTTTCTAGAATGGCCGTATGCCTATATATCAGGCGTCCTGTTTTCACTCCCTTTGTGGAGCACCTACCATGGAGGTCATGTAATAACCAATGACCAAAATAACAAAAAACCCAAACATCCAGGTCGAAGTGCCATCCCTGCCTGGAGAAGAGGAGACTGCTCAGACAGATCCCTGGCAGGCATCTCAGCCCAGACCTGTGCTGGCGAAGCTAGTTCCTGGCTTTGGGCGCAATCTGGAAGCCAGCAAAGTGACCGAAGAGTGCAGCTGGCTTTTAGGACTGATGATCTTTTTGCAGCCAGGCGTGCGCGGACACCCGCTCAGGGAGCTAGGGTAGGAGGCTGCCCAGCGCCGGCTCTGGCAAGGCTCGCAGCCCGTCTGGGCTTCGCCCCGCACCCCAGCCCTGGCCGGGGCCTCTGGAGGGAGTGGGACGGGGGCGGCCAGAGTAGGGGCTTTGCTAATTTCCAAAGCGGTTAGTAAGCTCCTGGAGGACTCAGGAGGGAGGGTGGGGGGGCGGGGCGGGAGCGGCCCAGAGAAGGGGCTTTGCTAATTCCCGAGGCGGGAAGTGAGCTCGCCAAGGACGCAGTGGAGAGTCTGGGAGGAGGTGGAGGGGCTGGCGGAGGAGGGGCGCGCAGCGCCAGGGTGCTGTGCTGTGGCCCAGTCGGGACTGCAGGACCCACCGGACTCGCCGCCGGTGCGCTCCCGCGCTCCAGCCTAGGCCCGAGGCCGGGCTGTCCCTTCCCGCTGCCTGCTGCCCCTCCCCGCCCCCTGGCTTCTGTGGAGGACCCTCTGCTCACAGGTAAAGTGACACCGCACCGCGCCCTCACCTGGAGCAGAAAACCCGGGCCACGAGGGGGGCGGGGGGTGGGTGTCAGGGCCCAGCCTCCCGCGAACCCCAGGGCACCGGGAACACCCCGGAGGCCGCGCTACACCCCGTCCGCCAGGGGTCAGGCCGAGGACAGCGCTCCACGAGGTAACCCCCACACCCCGCCAGCCGCCGGGCTAGCCCCCATCGTTTGGCACGCGCGTGTCAGAGCCTCCTGCCATTCCCAGGGCACCCAGAACCCAGAGAGTGAGGCCTTGGATGCTTTCCAGTGACAGATTCAAGGCAATTCTTTGACTTTGGGACTTCAGCATTAACATAGTTTTCATTTGTGATTATTATTTTTGTGTGGGGGCCATAGCTTTTCTTTGGACCTATGGTTGTTTTCACTCCCGGTTCTGAAAAAGCCCCTAAATTCTAACCCTGTTGAGGACTCCGAAAGCTCTCAGAGCAGCAGTGCTGGGGGACAGTGTGGACACATGGTTTGGTTTCTCCTCTGGCCTGATTCTGTGGCAGCCCCGCTCTGTCCTCCTCACACTTCAGAGCAATATCTGAACAAGTGGAGAAGGGACCAGGGGATCAGGAAGGTGGCCACCGAAGAAAGACTTCTCTGGAGGTTGACTGAGCTAGCAAGTGAGCATGTTAGTCCAGCTCTGTATGCAGTCAGGATAGAGCTGAACAGGGGCCAGGGAAGGGGAGGAGGAGCAGAGAGCTGGTACCAAGGGACCAGAGAGGTGTGTTTTGTTATGTTAATGAAGTGACCTTCAGACCTCACTCAAGGCAAGGGCTGTTTGCCTGAAGGACCAACCACTTGGTGAAAGCCTTCATAACTTTTTGCCCAACATGCCTCCCCTTCCTCCCAATTCAGGATTATCTGGGGAGGGAAGAGGAACTAGAGATTAGATCAGCAAATGACAATGATTTAGTCAGTCATGACTATGTCATGAAGCCTCCACAGAAAACCTGAAAGGACTGGGTTCAGAAAGCTTTTAGTTTGTTAAATGTATGAAAAGGCAGGAAGAGTGGCAGTCTTACAGAAGGTAATAGAAGCTCTGTGCCCATTCTCCTTACCTTGCCCTGTGCACTTCTTTATCTATCTATTGATTTAAATCTTCTATTATATCTTTTAATAAGCTGGCAAACATAAAGTAAGTATTGTTCTGAGATTTGTGAGTCCCTGTAGCAAATTAAAAGAACGTAAGAAGTAGGCCACTGGGACCTCCAACCTGTAGTTGCTCAGTCACAAGCACAGGTAATAACCTGGGGCCTACAGTGAGACTGGCATCTGAGATGGGGTTGGAGATAGTCTTGAAGGACTGATCCCTTAACTGATGAAATCTTATGCTATGTTCAGGTAGATAGTGTCAGAATTTAGTTGAATTCTTGGAGATCCTGCTGTTGTCTGAAAATTATTTGGCATTGTTGGTATGATGTCCTAAAACCCAAAAAGATATAGCTACCTCAAAATAAGAATAAGGTTGACAGCTTATGTATAATAAGTGAGTATATCAGGGATTTAAAATATACCCAATAAATAGTGTAAGGAAATAAGGAAAGATTTTGAAATAAACACAAGACTAAGAACCTAGTGGTACTAATAGATTAAATATATGTAATCTAGTTGAATGAAGAATACAATGGATAGAATACGTAATGGATTCAATAGAGATAAGAAGTCACTTAAGGATATAGTCATCTGGATACCAGCAAAGCATTAAAATTATCAATATAAAAGAGGTGTAAGATGTAGGTGATGTGTGTGGAACAAAAGCTAGAGAAAAAATTAGATTTCCTTACTACTCATAGCCTGTTGACAAGTCCTTGAAGTTCCTCTGGGGACTCAGCTGCTTCCATGTGGACACATCCACTCAGGGCAAAAAGCATTCTTAGTCCACCCCCCCAGGATACTGAAAACCTACTTTCACATGTAAAAATTACTTTGGAAACTTCTTTATCTCTACTCCCCACCCCTGCCCTCAAGATATACATTGGCAATCATCTCCCAAGCATATACCCACTGATACACATCAGAAGAGTCTCTTCCCTGAGTTTTTACTAAATAGTAATAAATGACCTTTCCCTAACAATAGCTAGCCCCCTCAAGGTCCTGGAAACCTTGTTTATAAAATACCTTGGAGGCTTGTGCTATCCCTAACCTCCTCCCAAATTGAAAGTATATAATCAGCCACTCTTCATGACCCTCTTTCTCTACTCCAAATAAATAAATAAATATTTTTAAAATAAAATAAAATAAATGACTTTTTTTAAATGAAAGAAGAAAAAGGAAAGAAATATTTGAATATTAATGTACATCTATTTCTCAAGCATAAAATAGTCAAGACACTGGATTAAAACTTACATACAAGAAAAGAAAGAAAATATTCATAACTATAATTGACTCTATGAATCCCAAACTATGGCATACATACCAAAGACAAAAAAAAATCATAAGTGTTAGAGAGAAAAGAAATAAAGAAACAAGAAATTCATTAATAAAGAAACTCAAGAATCAGACTGACAGAAATTTTTTAAATAACATCAGATATAAAAAAGAATGAAGTAATAGCTTTATTATCTTGAAAAAAATAATCACAAATGTAAACATTTAGATCCTTATAAAATGTCATTGGAATAGGAAGGCATAATAAAGAAAATATTTTCAGGAATACAGACCACAGATAATTTGCCTTAATTTGTGTAGGCAGCACTTAAATACTAATATTACTTTAACAGTTAAAATGTACCCTATGACCTATGGGGTGGGGGAAAAGAGGATGACCAAGCCATCTTGAAATAATTCAGTTTTATGAAAAAAGTAAAAAGATAAAAAAAAAGACTTGAAGAAAAGAGAGATAAAACATATGCATAATAAAAATAAATGAATAAATAAACAACTGGAGTGCCTGGGTGACTTAGTCGGTTCAAGTGTCTGCCTTCAGCTCAGGTGATGATCCCAGGGGCCTGGTATTGAGCCCTGCATCAGGCTCCCTGCTCAGTGGAGAGTCTGCTTCTCCCTCCCATTGAGAAAGAAAATTTGACTTATTTATTTGAGAGAGATAATCTTTAAATTTTACTTATTTATTTGAGAGAGAGTTAGAAAAGAAAAACATGCACACAGCAGGGGGAATAACAGAGGGAGAGGGAGAAGCACCCCACTGAGCAGGGAACCCCCTACGGGGCTCTATCCCAGGACCCGGGTATTATGACCTGAGCTATAGGTACACACTTAACTGACTGAGCCACTCAGGTACCCCAATGAATACAATCTTTGAAAATAATAATAATAATAATAATAAATAATATTTCAGATAGTATGATTTTTTTTTAATGTAAGACTTGGTATAAAAACAGGATGTTAAAAGGATTAAAGTCTAATTATAGCAAAACACTTTGATAAGTTTAGATGCAGTAGTACATAAAAATTTAACTTGTTTCATTAACTGATAATTTAATTAGAATAAATTAAGAGACATTAAAATTTAGAGAATCTAATAGTCCTGATCTATTAATAAATGTAGCCATCCTGACCCTAAAACAATAGTCTTCAGTAAGTATATAAGCATAAGTTGAACATTTACACAAACAGGCCATTATTTAGGCCAGAAGTATAAGCCAATAAATTCCTAGAGTTAAATATCAGGCTATATTTTCGAAGAATAAGGCAATAAAATTAGAAAACAATTACCAAAATATTAAATTCATATAATTGGAAGTTAACTTCATACCTAAAAAGAAATAATACAGCTAATTCAGAGATTTTTTAGAATTACAGTACTTGGTAATATCAACGCTCAAAATGAGTAACAGACAGGTGGGGCTAGGGAGGAAGAGATCCATAGGGAACTTTGTGAACAGGCTCTCAGAAATCCCCAAAATGTGGTGTGGGAAAACCAGAGTAAAGAGATAAAATGGACCACCCTACCCCAGGGAAGAGCACCCTGATCTAGGCATGTGGGATGGAGGACCACCCTGCCCTAGGTGTATGGAGTGGGTCATGTGGGGTGGGTGTCTCTATGATAAACACCTGTAACCAAAAAAGAATAATCAGACCCTAAAAAGGAGGTAAGCCATTGCAGCAGTTATTGATAGAGATGTTAAAAGGATTAAAGTTGCCTGGTTGCCTTTTTATAAAAAATAAACCCTGAAGGCACTCATTGTTAACTGTGTGGGGACCCCTCTTAGTTGTGAGAGCTTTTTCTATATATTCACTTGATAAACTTCTGTCACTTACTCACTCTCCGTTGCCCACGAGATTCCTTCTTTGACTCCAAGAGACAAGAACCTAGCTGTCCCACATCATTCCCTAGAGTTAAGTATCAGGCTATATTTTCCAATGATAAGGCAATAAAACTAGAATAGAATGACCAAAATATTAAGTCCATGTAACTGGAAGTTAACTTTATACCTAAAAAGAAATAATACAGCTAATTCAGAAATATTTAGAATTACTCTACTATGGTAATATCATTTGTGAAAATAAGTGACAATAATTAAAGGTATGAAGGAAATCTAAAGGTTTAATTGTATTAATTCAAAAGAAAAACAAAACAATACAACAAAAACACCAAAGCATAAAACAACAAAACAAAACAAAAAGAATATAAAGGCAAAACCTAAGAACGACAGCAGTAATAACAAAATCTTATAGAACCAAACAAATTTTTGGAATAGATTAATAAGAAAGATTTGACCAATGAGTACTGGTCAGGAATACTCAGAGATGATGAAGATAAAATAAAATACTAAATGAAATGTATAAAACCTAAATTATAGACCTAAGAGACTGATTAAAAGTGCTTCCAGAAAAAGAGTCTAATTTGAAGACAATAAAATTAATAGCACCACAGAGAAAACTGTATTTGTGACATAGGGGATCAATTAGAGATGATAAAGTATTTCCTTAAATATCAAAGATAACAATTAGACTCAGTGGCTCAGTCAGCTAAGCCTCTACCTTCACCTCAGATCATGATCCCAAGGCCCTGAGACTGAGCTTGACTCCCTGCTTGGTGGGGAACCTGCTTCTTCTTTTCCCTCTCCCTCTGCAGCTTCCCCTGCTTGCGCTTGGTCTCTCTCTCTCTCTCAGTAAATAAAATTTTAAAAGATAAAAAAAATTAAGAAATAAGCATCAAAGATTAATCCATAAGGTAAAAATATTTATTAAAGTGATTAATTAATTCATATTAAAATTAAATATTTCCTTGCAATTAAGTGCAGTGTGGAGAAAAAGTTAATAGACAACTGACATAGGAATGAACTATACTTAAAATATTTAAAACTGACAAGGAATTATTAGATTTAGACTCCATGATGATCTCCATGTATGTGCATATAAAACACCTTAAAATACTTTGTAGGAATGTGCTACAGGAAATTAAAGAGACAGGGAGATAAATGGGGAAAAATAGCTCAACTTGAAATGACTCGTTGGTTGCCACTGTATTTTATTTACATTTTCCACCACTTTTTTGGTCAATGAAATTATTTTACATGTATCTATTATTATCTTGTAAGACATGTTACACTAATATCATAAATGAAGTTGAGAATAAGAATATGATGCCTCATTTCATCATAATTGTTAAAAATGATCCCTAAGCTGGTAAATGCAGGAAGCCAGAAACAGAAATAATAATTAGCACCAGTTCAAAAGCTTGTCCACCTGGAACCTGTAAGAAAATCCACCTAGATCCTGAAAATAATGAGTGATTTGAGGAAACTGGACAGGGATATAGATTTCCAGATGCTTTTTACTTATAATGGCAATAGCAACTTAGACAATGTATTGGGAAAAAATCTATTAATTGGCAGTAGGAAAATTATTAAAAAAATATAAACCATGAGCCAATGAATTTGGGAAAATTATGAAGAATCTACATAAACATAAAAAGAAACAATATATATTTGCCAAGGCACATTCACATTTTAAAAAATAAGATGAAAGGGGAACAATATGCCATAATACATATATCAATGTTTTTCATAGAAGTTTATTATAAAAAATAAGCATTTAAAATAATTTATTTGAAATTGATATCACATATCTGAAAAACTTGGAAGAAGAAATGGATAACCATGACTAAACAAATGTAGCAGAAAAATGATTTACAATAATAGATAAAAGCTATTCAAAAATGCAGTGAATATTGGCCAAAGCTTAGAAAATCGATAAAATATAAAATGTAAAATGAATTCATGAATGAAAAATAGGATCCCATTAAATCTAATTTGGAAAGAACTAATAATTTTTTTTTTTGCCTGAATCTGCTCTGCCTTTCATTAGGTGGGACACTGACCAAGCCCACTTAGCTCCTCTCTCATGCCCAGTAATAGAAAAGTCAGGGACATTAATTACTTCTGGGATGAATTTTAACCACTGTGGATAGGATGCAGAAGCCAGTGGGTTAAACAGATTCTTTCTTGTTTCAGGAAAATAATTCTGAGATGTATTCTGTGCATTAGGATTGATGCTCAGTTGTCCACAGTCATAATCCACTCAGTCTGAACTCATATATGTTTCTCCTGGACCACTTAGCTCTTCTCATTCTCTCCTCTTCCATGTGATCAAATCCCAAAATAATTATTTAGGTTGTGTATGCAAGTCCTGATTTTGAAGGGAAACTCAGTTACAGAAAGAGATGAAAATAAAGATACAGGGAAAAAAATGGTGCACTTGGGTGACTCAATTAGATAAGCATCTGACTCTTGATTTCAGCTCAGGTTGTTATCTCAGGGCGATGAGATGAAGCCCCGATAGGCTCTGTGCTGGGCAAGGAGGTTGCTTAAGATTCTATCTTCTTATCCCTTTCCTTCCACCCCTCACCTGCCATGCTGTCTTTCTCTTAAATAATAAGCACTGCTGAACTATCTTAGATTCTGTACCTTCTCTCCAGCCATGAACCTATCACTGTCTTTAACTCTTGAAAACTTCATTAGACAAATTAATGTGGTGAAGGAAGCAATATGAGAAAGCCTATTAATCTGATGAGCATGGAACTGAACAAACCCTATAGATACTTTCCCTTTGATTTCTAGCCTATCAATACCTACAGTGAGTCACATACACTCAAGATTATAGTTTTTATTGTATACTTCATATATTCATTAATTTTTGACTCGTTATCATTTTGTTGAAGTGTTAAACTATGGTAATAAACAAACTTTTAATTAACTTTTCCTCCTATGATACAAATATAACTTGCACTTGAGCTTTAGCTAATTTTATGTTCTAAAATTGCCAAAACAAAATGATCAAGGTTTCTAGATTATTTACTGTATTTTCTACTATATAATATTGTTCTATCTCTTCTGTATAAAGAAAATGAATGCTTGGGGCTCTTGGGTGGCTCAGTGCGTTAAAGCCTCTGCCTTCTGCTCAGGTCATGATCCCAGAGTCCTGGGATAGAGCCCCACATCAGGCTCTCTGCTCAGCAGGGACCGTGCTTCCCTTCCTTTCTCTCTACCTGCCTCTCTGTCTACTTGTGCTCTCTGTCTGTCAAATAAATAAATAAAATCTTTAAAAAAAGCAAATGAATGCTTGATAACTAAATGAATGCTTTACTGAACAAATTAAATATGGCAATAGCATTTTATTTTATCATGCTTTACATATTAAACTATAATATTATATCACTAGTCTACAAATAATCTACTCACATAGTGATTTGGAAGCTTTTAGCAAAAGAATTCTTCCTCCTGATTGTAGTATAAAAGCCACAGAAATATACAGAAGACTCCTAGGATAGAAAGTTAAATCCAGTTATCCGTGATGCCTTGAGTAGGACCTGACCTATGTATGTCCTAGGATGCTCTAGTACCTGTTACATGTGATAGGATTATATTTAATATATACAGTTTCATTTACTTCACAAAGGAGACATAAATTTGAGAATAAAATACTTGATGAATCTATAAAGTCTATATCTATTTGTAACCAATGTGGTAGAATTAAGATGTTAATTTGAAAAAAAATTTCATTGAACACATACACAGATTCAATTGTTTTTATATATATAAACAGCATTATTTATTTATGTAAATAAATGCATTGTCAGTAAAATCCATTTACTGATCAATCATAAGGGTAATTTTAAGTACTAAGAATAAGAAATATGTGAAAAGATAAGTGTTCAAGAGTGCAGTTTGTGGTAATTAATACAATATGATAGGCTCATAAAAAAGATATATTACTTGAACTTAAAAGCTTCTATAATTAAGCGATGACCACTTGCAATTTGTAATTAGTCTTGCTGCAGTTTTTCCTTGCACTTATTGCCCTTCCCCAGAAGTTCATTAAGAATTTCTGTGAATGTCCTTATGTTTAATCTCATTCATAGATTCCACTGCTGCTCACAAAACAAAGCCAAAAAGAGAGGTAACTCTATGTGGCACTCCATCCACAAGCAATACATTCATAAATAATTAAAAAGCTCTCTATTTCATTTCTTACCCATTCAGCTGATAATTTAAATGAGTAACTGAGGCCATTTTATCAGCACTTTTAATAGAATGCGACTCAGAAACTTCACAGTGTTATTTAAGAAGAAATGCTCATGTGTTAGGGTTTTTATTTTTTTTTAATCAACAAAATAATTTTCAAATTTTAAAAGCAAATGTCTCCTTTTCTTCCAAGTTTCCTTGCTATGTCAAAGTTATAAATAAATACATTACAATCATATTTTGAGTAGTAGATAAAAACGAATGTTTTGAAACTGTCTGTGGGTTGAGTGTCTGGGTTAACTTGTATAAATATCTGAACTCAATGTATTTAGACTTTATTAGATGGTTTTTTTAGACTATTTAAAAATACATGCTCAGATAATGACAACATTATTTTATTCATTTTAATAAATAATTTTATTTAATTATGTTTATATATTTATTTATTAAATTAATGATTTAATATTTAACAATCTAAATTTGAAATATTTTAAATTCTAAAAAATATTTATTTAATTAAATCGATATATTTAATATAAATATTTAATAAATTATTTAATCATTATTATAATTATGCAATACATTATGTATTGTGTAATAATTGCATTTTAATAAATAAATAAATGTATCATTTACATTATTTTATTTTACTTTATTTTATTTAGTTGACAAAGAGAGGGAGAACGCAAGCAAAGGGAGCTGCAGGCAGAGGGAGAGGGAGAAGTAGGCTCCCAGCTGAGCAGAAAGTTGAACTTGAGGTTCCATCCCACGACCCTGCGATCACCACCTGTGTCGAAGGCAGATGCTTAACTGACTGAGCCATCCAGATGCCCAAGGCTTTGTATTCTTCGCTTCTAAATATTGATGCTGCTTCATCTCTGGAGTTAGTAAATTGATGCTGAATATTCATATCAAAGAATTGATAGTAGCTGTTAAAGAGAAACATGTAATTTAGGGGAAAAAAAAGAACAGAAGGAAGAGAAAGGCCAAAAGTCAAAAGCACATTAATATAAAATTTAATTAGATAAATAAAGCTGATATTCCTGAAGGGGGCTAATAAAAGAGCTGCAAAGAGCTGATAGGATTAGGAAAATTGTCCACTCCTGGTCATTTCATAATTTTAAACTATTCCTTATTAATAAATATACTTAGTTCCAGAAACACAACCACATAAGGACATTTCCACCAAGTTTCCTCTAACAGCATTTACAAATTAGACGTTCAATGTAGTTCGTTACATGTTGCATCTGTATCTTAAAGTTTAAACACTTTCTGTGACACATTTTCTAACAATGAAAATTAATATATATATATTTATACCTTATCCCTAAATGGAAAAAAATATATATATATAGAAACCTTATCCCTAAATGAAACCTTTCTTTGTTTATTAGCTTAAATAGGTAAATTAGCAACAACAACAACAACAAACAGCTAATATTATAGAGGTAGGAACAATTTACCTTTTCATTCATTGCTTTCTTCTAAAAATTCCTATTTTATTTTTTTCTCAAGTCTGTCATAATAATTTTCTAAATCTCCTGCCTTATTCAATTTTTTTCTTTTAGTGGAAATCTCTATTTCATATTTATTTTCTCTTCCTCCACTCTTTGCTCTAATAATTCAATGTATTATTAGATTTTCTGTTTTTCTCTTTATCCAGATATATCTTTTCTTTCTTTCTTTCTTTTCTAAATAATTTGATTTGCTGGCATTTTACATCAGTACATGCTTTCTTATGGATGTTAGAAATGTCTGTGGAACTACTAGAAGAATAAACGTTTTTACCTTTAAGAAGTTTACAGTCTAGAGTGCCTGGGTCGCTCAGTTGGTTAAGTGTCTTCCTTCAGCTTAGGCCATGATGCCAGGGTACTAGGATCCAGTCCTGCATCAGCTGCCTGCTCAGCAAGGAGTCTGGTTCTTCCTTTCCTTCTGCCCCTCCCTCTCTCTCTATCTAATAAATAAATAAAATCATTAAAAAAAGACTTACTGAAATCTGAGACTGAATTACTAAATTCAGTCTTAATATAAGACAGATAAACAAAGCAATGATCACAACTGGAAAATTTAGTCAGATCATGGTTTAACATTTTTGGTTGACACAGGACCTCTTTCAGTAACAACTTTCCCTAAATATCAATTTCTTTTTAAGGCAAAAAATTTTGACAAGAAATCCAGATCCTTCTCATCATTTTCATATCAATTTAATGTGACATCCTCGGAGTATATAATCAAATATGTAATTATTCTATGTGTTGCCTTGTATATGGCCTGTATCTTTTTCAGACTCAAAGTTCCATTGAGGTAGAGTTTTTTTGTTTTGTTTTTAAAGCAGAGATTTTTAAACTGTTTGATATATACAAGATGCTTCATAAGTGTTTACAAAACCTATGTATTTCAGAAGCCTTAAACAGGCTTTAAAATAATGTAGGTGATATTAGCAGTCATATCAAACAATTTGTAGGTTTCATTCATGTAAATAACTACATTTCTCAGAGACAAATGATCTGGGTCCAGTAGGATAATGCTAGCATGTGTTGTAAATTCTCTTATATGACCTTATTCTTGCAAGAATTGGTTATGTGGCAGAAAAAAAGGTATCACTATCTTATACTTTATTATTTAAAGAGATTTATGGAAGTTGTTAATTTCTTACACTACCCCTTTGTTTCAGTGGACCCAATTTCCGTGGTAATGGTGAGAGGAAAGTAGGCAATTTAGGCAGCAGCAAAAATCTCCTACAAGGCACTATAAAATAAGGCTTGTTCTAGATCATGGGTCTGTCCAAAGGGGAATGTGAAGGGGACTTCACATTCAAATTTCCAGGACTTTTTTTTAAGTGAATCCCCTGGGGGAAGGGGAGCAAGGACAGTTTAAGGGTTAACCTCAATGAAAGCCTCTGGATTAGTCAGTAACTCTTGATCTTGGGGTTGTACGTTTGAAATCCACCTTGGGTGTAGAGGTTTTTAAAAATAAAATCTTTAAAAAAATTTTTTTTCATTTTTTTATTTAAGCCATTGTATGGCAGTGTTGATCACTATATTGTACACCTGAAACTAATATTCACCTTATTTTAACTAACTGGAATTTAAATAAAAACTTTAAAAATAAAATAAAAATAATAATCATAAAAATAAAAAAGAGGAAAAATTATTTGGCAGGTAATTTTCTTAATTGCATTATTATTTATTATTATCATAGTCTGTGTGTGTCGGTGGGAAGTGGCTGGTATTCCAGTGAGTTCCATATCTGTGTTACACGGAGGTCCATGTCTGTACTCAGTCTTTTTTTTTTCTTTTAATTTATTTTCAGTGACCCAAAATTCATTGTTTATGCACCACACCCAGTGCTTCAGGTAATAAATTCCCTCCTTAATACCCACCACTGGGCTCACCCAACCACCCGCCACCCTCCTCTTCAAAACCCTCAGTTTGTTTCTCAGAGTCCACAGTCTCTCATGGTTTGTCTCTCCCTCCGATTTCCCCCAGCACACTTCTCTCCATCTCCCAGTGTCCTCCACATTATTCCTTATGTATTGAGTCTTATAAAAACTTTTATTTCTTTCCCTATTCTGCTTTGCATATGCTTACCTTAGATGTTAAAATGTTATAAACGTCTCCTGCCTGGTCCATTTTCTCTCTCTTCTCTCATGATTTCTCATGCTCTCCCTGCCAACCCCACATGCCTTACAATATCTGGATATGACTAATTTCTTCCTGAGCTACTTTATTCTACTCTGCCATATGGTTGCCCTTCCCTCTTCTGTACCATAACTTCTATCCCCTGCATTTGTGCTTTAACAATACCTAATTCTTTTCACTACATCTGTATCTTTGAGGTCAATACTCAGTAGTGCAATCGCTGGGTCATAGGCTAGCTCTATTTTCCTGGAAAGAAGGGCCATATGCACCCCAGTGTTCATAGCAACAATGTCCACAATAGCCATTCTGTTGAAAGAGCCAAGATCCCCTTCAACAGACAAACGGATAAAGAAGATGTGATCTATGGATACAATGGAATATCACTCAGCCATCAGAAAGGATGAATACCCAACTTTTGCATCAACATGGATGGGACTGGAGGAGATGTTATGTTAAGTGAAATAAGTCAAGCAGAGAAAGTCAATCATCATATGGTTTCACTTATTTGTGGAACCTAAGGAATAGCATGGAGGACATTAGGAGAAGGAAAGGAAAAATGAAGTGGGGGGATTGGAGGGGGAAATGAAACATGAAAAACTATGGACTCCAAGAAACAAACTGAGGGTTTTAAAGATGAGAAGATGTGGGGATGGGTGAGCCTGGTGATGGGTATTAAGGAGGGCACATATTACAAGGGGCACTGGGTCTTTTACACAAACAATGAATCATGGAACACTACTTCAAAAACTAATGATGTATTGTATGGTAACTAACACAACATAATTTTAAAAAAAAGGAGGGGGACAATACCTAACACTCAATCTTTGCTAGTTTCTTGTTTACCTCCTTTTAAGAGTAAGCTCATTAGTGGTTTTTTGTTTGTTTGTTTGTTTGTCTCAACTAAAAGAAGAAAAATAATACACATTATTTTGAAAACTTTTTGAACAGTGTACAAACGTTAGTCAAGTCCACAATGTCTCATCTCTTCTTCCTCCTAACATGGCTAAGTTGAAAAACCCTTTATCTGGGAAAAGATCATTCTCCTGCCACCTTGTGTAAGATTTTGGCTTTAGCTTAGATTATCCTTTCTTTCCTTTTCTGAAAATAAGTTGAAAATATTAATAGCCTCAGTTTCTTCTTCCAAAAGAGGACTGCTCCTTTACCAAGTACAAAAGCAACCCATTTTGACCATAGTAAACATCTTGGACCTACTTTTTTTGGCTCACTGTTTTAGTGAGACAAGTGGAGTGAAGATGACACACCATGTCCAAATGTATTAATAATTGGTAAACCATACTTCTAAATTGAAGTTTTGTTGCCATTAAACTACGACCAGACTCGCTATAATTACAGAGGTAAATTCTTTATATTTACTATACTTGAAATTACCATATAATACCAAAATAAAATTATGATTATGTGAAGAGTCTGTAATATTAAGAAGATGACTTTGAAATTATTGCTCATCTAAATGAAATTTCCCATTTTATAATCTTGTATACGCTTCCGTTGTCATTTCCTATTTAAAATCTATTAGAAGGCACTCTTATTTTCCCTTAAGTGGGAATTCATATGTGGAACAAATTCTTCCCAAAGGAACTGATTCTATATTCCACTTAAGACCACGTGGCTTCCATGTGGCATTTTGCCTCTTGCATATTGTTCATCTCCTACAACAAATGGGGGTATGCTCTTTAGTAAACTAATTCAACTCAATTAGAGGCATTGTCTTCAAGGGATAACATCATAGAGACTAGAATCAGAATCATACTTTTGGGAAAATTCGGCCCAGGTTTTTTTTTTTTTTTTGTTTGTTTTGTTTTGTTTTAAGATTTTATTTATTTATTTGACAGACAGAGACCACAAGTAGGCAGACAGGCAGGGGGGGGGGAAGCAGGCTCCCTGCTGAACAGAGAGCCTGATGCAGAGCTCGATCCCAGGACCCTGAGATCATGGCCTGAGCTGAAGGCAGAGGCTTAACCCACTGAGCTACCCAGGCGCCCCAGAGCCCAGGTTTAGATGGCTTCTTTCCTCAATCTTATAAAACCTATTTGAACTCTACTGGATGCCAGAACTGCTTACAAATATTTGGTCCCTTGTAATTTTAACCTTCCAGTATTCAATGCACCTGATCTATGTAATATCCTATAGTATTTTTGTCAAATGAAGACTCTCAAAGTGTGTTTCTTGGGAGACACTTTTCAATTGGTTGCTTACATTTCTGCATTTATTATTTGTTCTAGACCATCCATTGAAGATGGTTGTATTGAATAGACTTGGAAGACAGAAATAGTATCTTTTTTTTTAACTTAACCTGCTGTGCTTGCAAATATTATCTGCCTGTGTTTTGATTCTTCTTGTGGGAACTGAGGCTCAGAACTGATATATAACTCCCACCCCTACACACACACACACACACACACACAAATACTGTTAATATTCTGGCTACCTCTATTGCTGTGAATAATAAACTATATTATTTCTGAACCATGAGTCTGCGTCTTCTATCAACACCCAAGAAACCACGGCAGACTCATACACCAGCTTTCAATTAAGGGAAAATAATCTCAGATGCTTTATATTTTTTGATAGTGTTTCCTACTTCTGAACATATGACTGAACGCATATAAAGCTGGAGCCATGACCATTTAGAGCTTCTTCTGTGGACGAACTATGCATTCACTAGTAAACAAAAGTAGTTTCATCTCTTTTTTTTTTTTTCCTCCTGGACACCATTTCCTCTCTCACACTGTTGCTCAAATTGGATGGAGTTAAGGTCCTTTGAGGAAATTTTTGTTTAAGGACTCAAAATAAAATAGGAAGAGTCTAAAGTGCTAAAAATAATTCTAGATAAAAGGTATAAGATCATGCCAGAAAGGATAGTAATTTTATCTAACAACTGCCTGTTCACCCCTTATTTGTTCATTAACTAATCCCCAAATTCCTGACTAAATCCCTTTTGTAAGCCAGAATGTGAGCTAAAAACTGGGATTTCAAAAAAGTTTTCATTTGAAATCCAGTTAGTTAACATATATGGTTGTATTTGTTTCATGTGTACAATATAACATATAGCACTCAGTGCTCATCATGACAAGTGCTCTAATTAACCCCCATCACTTATTTAATCCATCACTCCTTTCAGATCCCCTCAAGTAACCATCAGTTTGCTCTCCGTAATGAAATGTCTGTTTCTTGCTTTGTTTCTCTCTCTATGTCTTATTATTTTCCCCTTTGCTTGTTTGTTTTGTTTCTTTTATTCCATATAGGAGTAAAGGTATTTGTCTTTCTCTGACTGACTTATTTTGCTTTTAGCATTATACTGTCTAGTTCCATCCATGTTATTGCAAATGGCAAGATTTCAGTCTTTTTATGGCAGAATAATATTCCATTGTATATACATACCACTTATTCTTTATTTATTCATCAATTGATGGATACTTGGACTCTTTCTATATCTTAGCTTTACAAATAATGCTGCTATAAAAATAGGGGTGCTAGCATCCCTTTGAATAAGTTTTCTTATATTCATTGGGTAAATACACACCAACAGGATTGTTGGATCACAAAGGACTTCTATTTTTAAATTTAATGGAAATTCCATACTGTTTTCAAATATGGCTGTATCAGTTTGCATCACCACCAACAGTTCACAATTGTTACTTTTTCTTTTTTTTAATATTTTATTCATTTGACAGAGAGAGATCACAAGTAGAGAGAGAGAGGAGGGAGCAGGCTCCATGCCTGGCAGAGAGCCCAATGTGGGACTTGATCCCAGGACCCTGAGATCATGACCTGAGCTGAAAGCAGAGGCTTAACCCACTGAGCCACCCAGGCAGCCCCCACAATGGTTACTTTGTCACATCCTCTCCAACACCTTTTGTTTCTTGAGTGTTGATTTTAGCCATTTTGACAGGTGTGAAGTGGTATCGCTTTCTAGTTTGGCTTTGCAATTTCCTGATGATACATGATGATGGACATCTTTTCACGTATCTACTGAACATTTGAATGTGTTCTTTGGGGAAACACTTGTTCATGTCTTCTATCCATGTTTTTATTGGATTATTTGTTTTTGGATGTTGACTAAAAACTGGATATTAAGTAACACACAAGACAGGTTTCCTTGAGCTTCAATTTTATTTGCATGAGTATCATTAACAGGAAAAAATATGCATATGTGTATGTACAAGTGTGTTTATGTATACATCTATCTATCTATCCTCTATCCCCTGTCTTCTAATTGTGGTAAATCCTGTAAGGTGGGGAATGGGATAGTCTGAAGAAATGTGCTGCTGGATATGTTGGGTAAGCAAATTTAATTGCACTCAGATGCATTGGATATAAGTGAATCAATCACTCAAATGAGTTATTTAATATCATATAGAAACAAATTAAAATTTTATGTAGTTGAAATAATAGGTAGTTAAAATAATTTTTGTTGTTTGTTGTTTTTGTGTCTTTTTTTGTTTATATATACTATGGTGTGAAAGTTTATGTCTCCCAAAATCATATTATGAAATCTAACTCTGGAAGTGATAGTATTAAAACATAGGGGCCTTTGGGAGGTGATTAGGTCATAAGTGGGATTACAGTCCTTTTAAAGGAGACCCCAGAGAGTTCTCTTGATTCATTCATCATGTACGTTTACAGTGAGAAGATAGCCATCTATGAGGAAGTGGGCTCTCCCTGGATCTGCCCATTCCTTAATCTTGAACTTCTCAGTTCTAGAACTGTGAGAAATAAACTCCTGTTCTTTATAAGCTATTCAGTCTATATCATGTCCGTTATAGCAGCCTGCATGCAGAAGGACACTATAACCTAAAACGAGAGCAATAAATATAAAGTTTCAGTAAAGTCAGTTGGTACAATGTTTTTTACTTAGAGAAGACATGCTGCTTCATGTTAAACCTTGATATTGTACATGTTTCTTGAAGGGCCACTTCTTACTCCTTTGTGTGTTCTCCACAAAGTCCAGGATGATGCCTTACATAAAGGTAATACTTTATAAATACTGTTGGAAATATATACTTCTCTAAAATCTTATTTTGCCTACAGATTACTTGGATCCACTTTGCCTTGTGTAGAATATTTGAAATATATTAAGAACAGGATGTCTCTCTAAATAACATTTAGAATCATCATTAGTTTATGACTCCTGACTCATTTGTTTATGCAGTGATACTTACTGCAAGAACACTGAGGTTTGTAATATAATTTTTGAATTAATCACCAAGCTAGTTTATTATAACTTCTGAAAAAATAATTTCTCATGTTGGTTTAATTCTGCTCTTATGTTATGGTCATGACATTTTCATTAAAATAAAGTAGAAATTGGAAGTAAATAATAAATGAAAAATAAAAAATAATAAATAACAAATAAAAGTAAAACTCTTGTGAAATGTTAAACTTTTCTTACTTATTTTGTTTTGCTTTTCCTCTACCATACTGGCAAATCTGTATTTTGCAGATAGATACAATTTTCTAGTTGCTAGGTTTGTTACTTTTGCTAAAATTTTCAAAATATAAGAAGTTGAAAAGTCATGGATTGTTTATTAAACTCCTTATCTACACATATAAAAATAAAACATTGATGGTGACCTGGGTATTTCTAAAGTTGTATTCTGTTTTTCCATATTATGTTTTACAATGTAATTAATAAATATTCTGCATATATTAACACCCATCCACTTCTATCTCATCTGTATGTCCATTACAGAGCATGTATGATTTCTATTCATTGCTATGTTGTGGTGAAGAGATTGTCTGAAGTAGTCCTATATTTATACAGGAAGATCTTAAGCTATGGTGCTCTTGTTTATTTGCTTGTTCGTGATCAGTGTGTCTGAAAGATGGTAACTATTGCATCAGGTATGACGATTAAAAAATATTATTGGTGCCTGATACACTGTGATGAAATAGGTAAGTCGATTCATAATTTGTTAATTAAATTAGAAAAAAATTCCTTTGGATTTGTCCTTTATTATGAGTTTGTTTTTTTTAACAAATTCCTTGGGATGTTTTTTGTGTAATATATATCACATGCCTCAACCTTTAAAATTGAATGTAGAAAAGAGTTATCAGAATGAGCCTAGAAAATATTGTGATGAAATATTTGTGTTCTGTTATATTATGTTAACTTAGGAAATAATGGTAGTTATTTTTATTAGCATTTCCTACTTTCCACATGCCCTTACAGATGAGATGTCATGGTTTTCCTACTTTTTTTTTATCGTGGTTGTTATATTCTTCATGATCAATAACAATCAATGAAAATTCATAACATTAAATTTTTTTGGGAAAGTGATATTTTAGAAAGAATCCATGACCAAAAATTTTAGCTGTTGTTCTTCCAGAAATGAGACTATCAATGTTCCCGAAATTTCAAGAAATAGAACTTATTAATTGTGTTGGTTGATGTTTATTGTCTCTGAACTTAGAGGTGCATAATTCAATTTAAAATTTATTTTGGGGGCGCCTGGGTGGCTCAGTGGGTTAAAGCCTCTGCCTTTGGCTCAGGTCATGATCCCAGGGTCCTGGGATCGAGCCCCGCATCGGCCTCTCTGCCTAGCAGGGAGCCTGCTTCCTCTTCCCTCTCTCTCTGCCTGCCTCTCTGCCTATTTGTGATCTCTATATGTGAAATAAAATAAATAAAGTCTTAAAAAAATGGAGTGGACATTAGTGGGGTGCTTATCTGAAATTGAGGGACATTATAAAGAAAATAAAAAATAAAATTTATTTTGAATTGAAAACAAGATCTTACTGAATTTTAGGCATCCCACTTTATATCAGGCCTCCAGTATATTCTAATTTATTTATAGAAAATATCATAAACATGAATGTCACTTTTCCTATTGCATTTATACTGAAACTGCAATGACTCAAAGATGTCAGATATGAAAAACACTACCTTTCTATAATTTCTGTTTCCTAGGAGGAATGGATATACCATTTTAGCACAATTATCCAACAGTATTCAAAACCACCATGAATTTTAAAACATAGTTATTACACCCTAAAAATCAAGTATGAAAATGTATAATTAACCAACTCTCTATCTGTAAATGAAATACTCTCACAAGACGGGTTTTAAAACTTTCTAACTTAAGGAATTTGATATCACAGACTCAGGGTAGTAGTTTCAGTGCCTACAGTATACTTTCAGGGAGAGAGTAATGTAGGCTCTGAGTCACTTTCTGCCTAGAGATGACCTAATAGTGGTTCTGCCATTGTTTGTTTGTTTTTGAAAATACGTTCCTGGGCATCATTCAGAAAATGCAGAGTTTGGCAATCTATATAAATTAAGGATGATCTTTTTGAATGTTTGTCTTTCACTACATCAAATTAACATAATTAGACAGAAATTCCACTAAATTAAGCATTGTTAGGAAACGTGTAAATTAGAGCTGCTCAAATTAGTTGCTCTTTGAACTATGTGCTCTTGGTTCAGGATTAGATAAGGAGTTTGAAGGAAAACCTAAATCATTGCTTCCTTTTTTGAGAGAGTCTTAGCATATTTTCTTAAAATTAGCTGAAATAAACAATGTGTTTAGTCACAAAGTAATTTGCATTTTTGCACAAACTCCCTATCTCCTTGAGAATTATAACAAATATTTCATGAAACATCATTGATCTTTACTTTGTGACACTGCTGTAAAGTACATTCAGAGTTGCCAGTTAAAAGTGTTAGTGTTGAGATGAAATGTCATGCATTTTTCTTCACTTCTATGCAAATGAACACAGTAATTTATTAAGACACAATGAAGAAAAAAAAATTGACAACGAGTTCCAGATTTTAAAAATCACTTGCCATTCAATCCAAATTGTGAGTTTGATCGGTTACAGAACACTTTATAATGCACCCCCGGTAATTTTACAGAGATTATTTTTTTCTTACCAATTCTTGATTATTCTGTCTTGCAATGCAGAGAAAGCTAACTAATTTAAAATAAACTTCCGTTAATTTTGATTGTTATAAACTTAAAATTGATTAATTTCCATATACAGAGTTGAAAATGTTCACAATTTACATTAAATATATATTCTGTGTATACCTTGGAAAAATTATACTGAAAATTGAAATTAAAATGATGTTGTATATAGCTGCTAGAAGCTGTCTGTCCCATTTCATCTTACTATATAAGTTGTGTCAGGTAATTTATAAAATCCCTACTGCATAACAAGTCTATTTTTTGTTGGAATGGGTAGTAATGTTTCTTCTTATTTCTAAATAAGAGTTGGTCTATGAGTGAATCTGCAACTGTATTTTTCCTAAGTGGCTTCATGGTCTTGAACTGAGAAAGCTCAGAACATTAAACATCAAAATAATATATTTTGACATAATTAGACATCAAGGAAATGCAATTAAAATGACACTGAGATATCACTACACACTTACCAGAATGGCTAAAATAAAACATAATGACAAGACCAAAAGAAAACAATATACCATTTGATGATACACAACGGCAAGTTGTACCATCACTTAACCATCTCAGACTAGTGTAGTGTTAAATTTGTTTTTCTAAGCAATGTTTTGGGTCACTTACCACTTTTCAAGGATATAAAGTGCTACCATTTTACTTAAAACTGTGAAATTTGGTCAGATTTAAATTTCAATTTATGTTAAAACATTCTGTAAACTGTGTTAAACTTTGACATTCGTTCCCTCTGTTCAGTGAATAACACTATATCATATTCTGAAAAATACGCTAATTTCATTTTGAAAAAAAATATCCCTTTTTCCTCTTATGGTAATTATTAATATGAATTAATAGTAGAATTTGATATGGTTCCATATGCCCATAAATACTTTATTGTATATTATCAAATTTAATAATGAATATAATGTACTTCTTTGGACAATTTTTAAAGACCAGTCTACTCTTAAAACAAAAAAATGGAGACGCACTTCTTTAGTTCACACAAATTTCATTTTATTATATATAACCTCAGATAAATTTCAACAAATCATAATTTATTAAAATTGTGTCTACTTAAAAATCTCATAGAAGAGTAAAACCATCAAAAATAAAATAAACACACACAACACACACACATCACCCATGCATTGGCAAATCACAATGGCTGTAACAATACATTAGGCATTCCACAGTTAAGGGCTATCAAAATTTCCATCAGTGGCAAAAAGATTTGTATCCAAATGGACTGATTTTCCAGAATCCAAGAAAAAGTCTCCTAGGGTTTATTTAAAGATAAATATTTAAACAAATACTTCTTAAATTTAGGAAATTCAGAACATACGATTAAAGAATATTTGCAGTGCAGACTATATTCAATCCTTCCTTCAAATGTGCCTTTGAGTACATAATTCTGTTTTCTCTATCTAAATTGAGCTGTCCTCCAAGGAAGTTTTCTAAAATGTGTGTCTCTGTGTGATAAATGTTCTAAGACCTAACATGCTTCATTGTATTTTTACTGTGCGCTCAAATTTAATCAATAATTTGGCTTGATGTATAATACCTAGTTTCAAATATCTTTTCCATCTATACAAACACCCAGCTGTCTCCTTTATATGCTATTACTATTGAGAATTCTGCTGTCAGTATTATTCTTGTACATTTTAGGTGATCTGTTCTTCTCTTGGGCATCATTTATGCTCTTCTCTATTTTTGATATTCTTAAAACTCACCATAATGTATATGAGTGGTTTTGTGTGTGTGTGGTTTTTGTTTTGTTTTGTTTCTGATTTCTCATGTTTGGCATCATTTTAACTCTGGTATCTTTTATCTTTCTTTAATTCTCCAAAATTTATCTCAGTACTTACTTAAATATTTTCTTTATTTTTTTTTTCTCTTCTGCTGCATTTGGGGAGAAGTCATTAATTTGTTTGTTTGTTTGTTTGTTTTTCCCAACTCATTTATTCATTTTACAGCTATATTCATCTTAGTCTCCATTTATTGTATTCTTTATTTCAACAAATTTCACTTAATTTATATTCACAGTATAGTATCTTTTCTTTGTATATGTATATCATTATTTTATCATATACTTTTAAGCTATTTTTAAAAATATTTAATTTATTTATTTGACATTGAGAGATCACAAGTAGGCAGAGAGGCGGGCAGAGAGAGAGGAAGGGAAGCAGGCTACCTGCTGAGCAGAAAGCCCGATGTGGGGCTTGATCCCAGGACCCTGAGATCATGACCTGAACGAAAGGCAGTGGCTTCACCCACTGAGCCACCCAGGCGCCCCTTTTAAGCTATTTTTTTAAAGTACAGTCATTCTTTTTTTTTTAAAGATTTTCTTTCTTTATTTATTTGACAGAGAGAGATCACAAGTAGACAGAGGGCAGGCAGAGAGAGAGAGAGAGAGTGAGGGAAGCTGACTCCCTGCTGAGCAGAGAGCCTGATGCAGGACTTGATCCCAGAACCCTGAGATCATGACCTGAGCTGAAGGCAGTGGCTTAATCCACTGCGCCACCTAGGTGCCTCTAAGCTATTTTTTAAATTCCTGTTCCAATAACACTTGGATTGCCATATAAAGTTAACCACATCATCTTTTTTAGGTAAGTAATTGTACTTTTTATGTGCATAGTTATTTTGGTCCATGAGTTCAGCTCCTCTTCGGACCATCAAATCTCTATAAACATCTGGGTATGCTAGGATTTTCTAAGCAACAATAAAATACATTGAAACCTGGTAGCTTAATTTTAATAATGTTTTCTTTCTCAATCATTCACAATAGTATTACATTCTGAGTAGCTTCCTTCTATTTTGCAGCTATAGTGTTTGGAAAAACTTGAATTGTGATATCACTGTGATAATGTGAATTAGTCAGGGTTTTTCAGAGAATCGGGAAGAGAAAACAAGGAAGATATTCTCCAGGGCCAACTCTAGAAGTGACTATTAAAACATCTGTCCAAATTCAATTGAACAAAACTCAGAAATGCCATCTCCAGTGAAATACAAAGAAGATTATATATAGTTCTGGGCACACACATCTCATTTGACCCAATGATGTACATCAATGAAAGACTGAAGGCCAATCACCACTCCATGGGAGAATTTCAAAATAAATTTACTAATGAGGCCAAGAATTCAGAATCACAAATACTTCAGAACTAATAATAACTGCCTTCACTTGATGTTATTCTATAAGATAAATCCTATGATCAAGTTTCAATTTTAAATTCTTACAATTTAAATTCTTAAATCCTTATGAAGAAGCATCATTTGGAGGGAGCAGTTTTCATAATTTATCATCCATCAGCCTTTTTTTTAAGATTTTATTTATTATTGGACACAGAGAGAGAGAAAGAGAGAGAGAGAGAGAGATCACAAGTAAGCAGAGAGGCAGGCAAGCAGGGAGGGAAGCAGGCTTCCTTTTGAGCAGAGCCCGATGTGTGGCTGGATCCCAGGACCCAGAGACCATGACTTGAGATGAAGGCAGAGGCTTATCCCACCACCCACGTGATGAGAGAGCCACTCAGGTGCCCCTCATCCATCAGTCTTAATTGATTGGAGGAAAATGTGTGGAGGAATAATGCCTTAGGGAGCTAATCTCTCTATAGGATTTTCAAGTCTTTACCCCTTCAAGGCTTTTGTACAGTTCTGATAGCCTCTAAACATCCAGCTGATTTCTACAGTGACAGGCCTGTTAAAACCTGTCTTCAAACCAGGAATAGAGCTTGAAACATACCAGTCAAGAGCAACTTTGAGTCTTTTAAGGAATTTATCATCATTTCTTTGTTTTTGGATTTTGTTTTTGGATATTACACTTGCATAATTTCTCCAGAGCTGACTTTGAAGGAGGCATTCAGTTCCAGCTAGTTCCATATTTTGGCAAGAACTATAATTCTATATAAAAAAAAACTATTTTAGGGCACCTGGGTGGCTCAGTGGGTTAAAATCTCTGCCTTCGGCTCAGGTCATGATTCCAGGTTCCTGGGATTGAGTCCCACAGTGGGCTCTCTTCTCAGCAGGGAGCCTGCTTCCATTCCTTTCTCTCTGGCTGCCTCTCAGCCTTCCTGTGATCTGTGTCAAGTAAATAAATAAAATTTTTTAAAAAAACATATTTTATACCAGTTATTCATGTTTATTAACTAAGATATCACAATACAAATAATACAAACAGTTGCTCTTAATACCTTCAACCAAGATAAAAAAAATATGTCATATTTTCTCCAAAAATTTTATATCATCTGATAGGTCAGATATATATAAAATTACATTTAACGTTTTAAAAATATCAGCAAATATTTTCATTTAAATGCAAATTGGAAAAAAAATCTACTTTCCGAAACACGACTTTTTATCCTATTTTTTTTTGAATTTTGTCGACAACTGATAAAATGTTTAGCGAGACTATAAATGTTAGATCACAAAAAATGATTAATACATGTAGGTTCAAATTATTATGTTCCATTAAAAATGATTTAGTCTTGATGAACATCTGTTTGGTAATATGTTGTATCCAGATATAGTAAATTAATGATATATATATAAATTATAGGGAAATGACACCTTCCGTTCCATTATGAGTAGAGCTTTTAAAATGCTATTTGTCACAACCTGTCATCTTGTCATTATGTAGCATTATGTAGCATTTAAAAAATGTATACTCTTCACTTCGAAGTCTTTTAGAAATCTAAAATATGACTTTCTATGGTTTGTGTTTCCATATTCCTTTCTTGCCAGTTTGAACAAATCCACATGCTTTGATTCAAAGGTAATAAATTCCTCTTATTTGGAAAAATGATGTTTATTTTTGTTCTCTCACCCTTCGCAGGTGGTTTCATTTTAGCACACTTCAGAGTTATAATTTCATGCTTATTAAAAACATTT
The DNA here is from genome assembly GCF_011764305.1 of Mustela putorius furo. Lineage (NCBI taxonomy): Eukaryota > Metazoa > Chordata > Mammalia > Carnivora > Mustelidae > Mustela > Mustela putorius. The sequence continues at coordinate 446,438 of NW_025421321.1, forward strand.
ATTATGATCTACATAGATGAATGAACTTTTTTATTTTATTAAATTATTTGCCAAAAAATCTGTTATTTTAAAAAATGTATTTCCTTTGAAGGGTTATTTTAGAGCGTTCAGAGAGGATCTAGGAGTGTGGTATTATGCAGTATTTAAGTAGGTATGAAATGGTTATTTATATGATTGTTTCTTTAAGTCTTATGTATATTGTCCATTATATGCTATAAAATATTTTGAAAGTAAATTTAAAGTATGTTTTACATAGTTTATTTTTTGGAAAAAATATTGAAATGACTTATGAAATTCAGTATACTCTCAACATTAATTTATTCTGAAATTTACCAATTGTCTATTGAACCTATTATATGGCAGATATTACTTCAGACTACACTGGTAAATGAAATACTTGGCTTTGTAGAACTTTTATTTTCATGGGTGAGACAATTAACAGCTATAAACCTTAATAAAAATTGCATAGTCCATTCAAAAATGATGAGTACAATGGGGAAAAAGAAAAATTCGATCAGGGTGAGAAAAATCAAGGTTGCTAGGCAGGGGATGGGGAACTAAAATTTTTAATAGGAAGATCAAGGTAGTTACAATGAAGTTGACAATTGAACAAAGGTATGGAAAGGTGATGAATTTGCCCAGAACTATCAGCAATAAGGTCACTCCAGACAAAGGAATTGGCTATCTTGAAGGCCATAAGGTTGGATCATGCCTGGCATATCTGAGGAATAGCAAGGAGGCCACTGTGAGTGACTGAAGAGTAGCAGTGAAAGAGGTCACAGAGGTTAAATGAGTGGCTAGATCATGTAAAAGCTTAGAAGTCATTGTAAAACTCTGGCTTTTATATTTGGAAACTTACTGTGTGATAGAATTTTTGCTAATTACGGAGAGTTCAAATGTCCATAAAATTTCAAGGATTCTTATTCTAGTAAGACAGAATAAAGAAAAAGAGTTCATATTTTCACATGGTGTAACAAATGCTCAGAGATCCAAGTGTAGGAAGCTATGGGAGCACAGAAGAAGGCACTAACATCACACCAATATATTTGATGACTGTGACTATATATAAATTTGTATTTTCTAGATTTTTTATAGTCATGGAATCACACAGTATATACTATTCATTGCCTGGCTTTTTTTTTCTCAGCATCATTACTTTGAGAATCTCCAATTGTAAATAGTTCATTTTGATGTTGAATAGTAATCTCTTGAATGAATAGATCATAATTTGTCTTTGCTCTATTGATGGACATTGATGAACATTTCCACTGTTTTCAATTCTTAAAAATAAAGCTGCTATGAAATTCATATACAAGTCCTTGTATGAACATAGGGTTTGTTTCTCTTGGTTAAATGCCTAGAAGTAAAATGGCTATTTGTGTAACTGCAACATATTTTGCATTTAAAAAAATTTTCAAACTCTTTTCCAAAGTGGTGGTATCATGATATATGCCAACAACAGTTTAGATTTTTTGTTGCTTCCCAATCTAGCTCAGACCAAGTACAATTAGCCATTATAGTTTTAGCCATTCTAAAAGATATGTAAGCATGTCTCATTATGATTTTAATTTGTATTTCTTTAATGTCTAAATGTTGAGAAATTTGTCATGTGCTTATATGCCATCCATATCCTTTTGGTGACATGTCTCTTCAATAATTTTCTTCACATGTAAAATTGGATACTCTGTTTGGTTATTAGTAAGGTTTTTTATTTTTATTCATTTTTTAATAATCAGAGTAGATGTCCATTATCAGATATATAATTTGCAAATCCCTTCTCCATCTTTACGGTTTCTCAATGGAGCTTTGATAGCTGTGTCTTTCAAAAAATATGCTACTTCTTTCCTGGTACACGGAGGTATGACTAGAACATTATCAATGTTGACCTTTGCAAAGAAAATCATGGCTTAAGATATAGGTAGTCTGCGGTTGTTGGGAGTGTTCTGTATTATCAAGCATATCTAGTTAGTTGATAATTTTGTTCAAGTCTTACATATCTTACCAATTTGATGGCCATTTGTCTATATAATCTTAAAATAAGGGTGTTGAAATTTTTTTCCATTTCTCTTCTAAGGTAGAAGTTATGATTTTTGTTCTTAGTTTTTCCCTATATATCCCCAAATCTGTTATTAAGTATTAAAAGTCAAGAATTATTATACTCCCTGATGAATTCATCCTTTTACTCTTCTGTAATTTTGACTTGATCTTTATGTCTGATAATGAAATTTGCTTTAAAATCACTTTTCATTATCTTGATATAACCACCAAAGTTATAGTGTGATTAGTGTTAATATAGCATATTCTTTCTTTCACTTTTTAAAGCACTTCTATATTTAATCCTGACAAAGAAACAAAACAGCTTTTTAACTCTGAAAGCATCTTTCTAAATTATCTTTTTTTTTTTTAAATAAAGCAGTAGCAATTTTTGTTAGGGACCTAAAGTGAAAGTAGATTTATTTATTTATTTATTTGTTTGTTTGTTTGCTTATTTAGTAAAAGATTTTATTTTGTTTATTGACAGCAAGAGAGAGAGAGAGATAGTGAAGAAGAAGCACACAAGCAGGGGGAATCACGTGCAAAGGGAGAGGAAGAAGCAAGCTCCTTGGGGTGCAAGTAGTCCCATGCAGGGCTGGATCCCTGTACACTGGAATCATGACCTCAGCCAAAGGCAAACATCTGCTTAAACAACTGAGTCATCCAGGCACCCCTAGAAAATTAAAAAAAAAAGACCTTTTAAAAACATTTTGTTTCTTTCTTGTATTTTTTTAATATTTTATTTATTTGACAGACAGAGAGACAGGAAGAGGAACTATAAGCAGGGCAGAGGGAAAAGGAGAAGCAGGTTTCCCACTGAGCAGAGAGCCTGATGTGGGGCTCCATCCCAGGACCCTGGGATCATGACCTGAAAAGAAGGGACACTTATGGAGGAAGCCACCCAGACACCTCTTTTCTTTGTTTTTAATATATGGCAACTGATGCTTCCCAGCCACGAGGAGCATATTACCCATTGATTAAATCTTTGAAAACAACCTATTTAAAAAGGTGTGTAAATATATACTTACTCAGATTTATACACTTTGTGTTTCCTTCATAGTTTGGGGCTGGACCCCATGGTCACAACACTGCTTCCAGTCTTTGCCTTCCCATCTTTTGATACCAGGTATTTGGTACATAATCCCACCCCCTTCTCCCAACCCCCCCCCCCACCCGGCAACCCTCAGTTTGTTTTGTGAGATTAAGAGTCACTTATGGTTTGTCTCCCTCCCAATCCCATCTTGTTTCATTTATTCTTCTTCTACCCACTTAAGCCTCCATGTTGCATCACCACTTCCTCATATCAGGGAGATCATATGATAGTTGTCTTTCTCTGCTTGACTTATTTCGCTAAGCATGATACGCTCTAGTTCCATCCATGTTGTTGCAAATGGCAAGATTTCATTTCTTTTGATGGCTGCATAGTATTCCATTGTGTATATATACCACATCTTCTTGATCCATTCATCTGTTGATGGACATCTAGGTTCTTTCCATAGTTTGGCTATTGTGGACATTGCTGCTATAAACATTCGGGTGCACGTGTCCCTTTGGATCACTACATTTGTATCTTTAGGGGTAAATACCCAATAGTGCAATTGCTGGGTCATAGGGCAGTTCTATTTTCAACATTTTGAGGAACCTCCATGCTGTTTTCCAGAGTGGCTGCACCAGCTTGCATTCCCACCAACAGTGTAGGAGGGTTCCCCTTTCTCCGCATCCTCGCCAGCATCTGTCATTTCCTGACTTGTTGATTTTAGCCATTCTGACTGGTGTGAGGTGATATCTCATTGTGGTTTTGATTTGTATTTCCCTGATGCCGAGTGATATGGAGCACTTTTTCATGTGTCTGTTCGCCATCTGGATGTCTTCTTTGCAGAAATGTCTGTTCATGTCTTCTGCCCATTTCTTGATTGGATTATTTGTTCTTTGGGTGTTGAGTTTGCTAAGTTCTTTATAGATTCTGGACACTAGTCCTTTATCTGATATGTCGTTTGCAAATATCTTCTCCCATTCTGTCAGTGGTCTTTTGATTTTGTTAACTGTTTCCTTTGCTGTGCAAAAGCTTTTGATCTTGATGAAATCCCAGTAGTTCATTTTTTCCCTTGCTTCCCTTGCCTTTTGCGTTGTTCCTAGAAAGATGTTGCTGCGGCAGATGTCGAAGAGGTTGCTGCCTGTGTTCTCCTCAAGAATTTTGATGGATTCCTTTCGCACATTGAGGTCCTTCATCCATTTTGAGTCTATTTTTGTGTGTGGTGTAAGGAAATGGTCCAATTTCATTTTTCTGCATGTGGCTGTCCAATTTTCCCAGCACCATTTATTGAAAAGGCTGTCTTTTTTCCATTGATACCAGGTATTTGGTCAGCAAAGCAAATTAGTATCAAAATTAATAAGCCCTTGGCACCATATCTCTGGAGCAGGGGTTGCTCTTAGCCAAGGCCCAGAGCAGTTGACCTCCCCTCGCTAGTGCTATAGCCCCAAGGACTAGGTCCCTGCCACCAGAACTCAGTCTTACATGTTATGCTAAGCAGACAAAACCAAAAAACAGGAAAGCTCCGACAGCTTTCACTGGCATGCCTCATCTGCAACTCCCTCGATGTCCAGGCAGTACCAGATGACAGGGAGGGGTCTTGGTCCAACATATGGGAGGGAAGGAAGTAGCCACGAGCAAGTACCTGCCCTGCTCTCTGTTCTTTTCTTTCATGACCAGGTTGTAAGGAGGAGGAAGAGGAAGGGGAAGAGAGGTGAACTTCAAGGGGTGAAGGCCTCAGGTAGGCAGCTGGCTCCTGCCAGTAGGAAAGGGACAAAGGAGAAGGCCTTGAGTCTTTCAGGGAGGGTGGGGGGTAAGGGTTACAGCTTATGACGGAATCTGGACAGGAGTAATAGGGATACTAGTCCTTTAGTCCACCATTGGCAAGCTGGGCTGGGTGTCAGGGTAGATAGGCCTCCCTGGGCAACGGCACATGAGAGAAGGTGGAATTCTTCTCTGAGGAGCAGGTGGAGCTTTGGGTGTTGGGAAAGCATAGACAGTATTGTTCCTGGTTGGAAGTCAAGGCCACAGTATGATCCAGGTCTTCTACCAGCAGCTTGAAGGTACCACATGCCAGCCACCCCTCATTATTGTGTATAACTCTCTTTGGTGCACTTATTGGCTTATCCATCAAATGACTCCTTCAGCAGCTTGAAAACCACCTCCACAGGCACTCCAGGATATGGGAGCCTTCCAGAGTGAAAAATTTTGCTCAGGATCACGCCAAAAGACCAGAAGTCACTCTGGTGATGTGATGTAGATCTGGTCAAACATGGCCTTAGGGACCATCCACTTCACAGGCAGTCCACTGTTGGTTGTCTTTTTTATAGTAACTGATGTGGTGATATCTCTGGCAAGGCTGAAGTCTGAGATCTTCATCATGTTGTCCTTTGTCACCAGCACTTCCCTGGTGGCCAGGTCTTGGTGTATGCACTTCTTGGAGGCAAGGTTCTCCATGCCTCAAGCTACCTGGTAGGCACAGGTACCAGGTCCTTGGAGGAGAGTTGCTCTGCTGCATTGTGGCTGATATTGTAACAGTACTCCAGGTCAGGAGGCCTCTGGGCCTGCAGGTACTCCTGTATGTTGTCTTTGGAGGCATATTCCATGAGAGTGAACGAAGGACTGTCCTGTGTGCAGGACCCAGTAGGTTGATGGTGTCCTTGTGCTGTCCAATCATCTTCATCATCTCCATGTCTGAGATTAGGTTTGACAGGTCTTTCTCTGTTGCATCTGACTTCAACATCTTCACAGACACGTTAGTCAAATGGTTGGATTTGTCTTTGTCCAGGCCAATGGCCTCCTTCAACACTACCTGCCCAAAGTAGGCCTGTCTTAGGGGTCTACCTAAATTGCCTACAACCAGCCTGCCTCAAGGCAGTTATGAACTCTAGATTATCCTCAAAAACATTAAACCACAAGCTAAAAATTCTCTTCACTAGGTCTCTGTTGCAGGTCTAATTTTTTTTACCTTTCACCATTTATCTTTTTCCTAATTCTTATTTTTCAGTATAGTTTATTTTGCTTCCAGGTGTTTCCCTGGTTTCTGTATGCTCTTTCATAGGGAAGAATTATCCTGTCATAAAATTATTTCTTGAGCATTCATTACATCTCTCAGTTAAAATGGGTTCTTTTATGGTATTGATTCATTTGAGTTTTCTCAAAATGGGAAGAATTTTCAAATTGGTGTTTTCCTCAAGGTTCAGAGTATGTCTTAGCCTCATCTTTACTCTTTTTGAAATTCACTTTTCAAATTCTTGTCCCTCTTTTTATCTTTTTAAATTAAAATGTTTAATTTTTACTATTTTTTATTTGAGTATAGTTGAAATTCAGTGTTACATTGGTTTCAGGTTTTCTATATCTCCATACATTATTCTATAATCACTACAAATATAGCCACCATCTGTCACCATATAACACTATTATAATATCTCTACACTGTCCCATATCTCTTTTTAAAATCTCTGATTTTTATGTTTTCTGTTATTCCCATTTTCGACCATCATTTTACTTGGTTACATTAATAAAATATGCCTGATTACACACTCTTTGCTGAACACCATAGCATTTGATTTATAGTAGTCTTCTTCTTCTTCTTCTTCTTTTAAATTAACATATAATGTATTATTTGCCCCAGGGCTACAGGTCTGTGAATCTCCAGGTTTACACACTTCACAGCACTCACCACAGCACATACCCTCCCCAATGTTCATAACCCCACCACCACCCTCTCCCTACCCTCCCCCCCCCCCCGGCAACTCTCAGTTTGTTTTGTGAGATGAAGAGTCTCTTATGGTTTGTCTCCCTCCCGATCCCATCTTGTTTCATTTACTCTTTTCCTGTCCCCCAAACCCCCCACATTGCACCTCCATTTCCTCATATCAGGGAGATCATATGATAGTGTCTTTCTCTGGTTGACTTATTTTGCTAAGCATAATACCCTCTAGTTCCATCCATGTCAACGCAAATGGCAAGATTTCATTTCTTTTGATGGCTGCATAGTATTCCATCATATATATATATGATATATATATATATATATATATTTGTTGATGGACATCTAGGTTCTTTCCGTAGTTTGGCTATTGTGATTATTACTGCTATAAACATTTGGTGCACGTGCCCCTTTGGATCATAGAGCAGTCTTCTTTACCTCTATCAGAACCCCAGGAAGCTTTATTTATTTATTTACTCACATAAACAGATGATCCAACACAACGTTTTTTGATGTTCAAATGTATTATAATGTATTACCGCTTAACACTATGCTTACTGCTCTCTTTCACTGTCTGAATAAATCCTCATCATCACTATGCCATTTAATGAGAAAGAACATTTGAACTCAGAGTTCTCTCCATATCAGGGAATGAAGACTCCACCCTTCTGTTTGTGCAGGTAAAATAAATGTTGATATTGTCTGTCCTGCACATACCCCATCCTGTTCACCAGAATATTCACCATCAAAATATATACAAAATGAAAACCATACCTCACCACTTCTATTACCACCCAGCATGCTAAAAACACCATCATATGTTCCTGAATTATTGACTTGATTGATACCCCACTTCCACACATACTGCACTCCTTTCTCCCTGCAAATTTATTTTGGTACAGCAATTTAACCTAAAAATCAAGTCAGATGATTTTATTCTGCTGTTGAAAGTCTTTTGGTATCTTCCCCTTTCATATTAAATAAAAACTGAAGGCGTTTCAATGTACTAGAAGGTCATACATCAATACGTTCTTCCTCTCTCCACCACTATGAACTCCTCATTGGCCTCCTTGCTTTTCCTCAAAAGTAACAGACAAGCTGTTCACACAAAGTCTATATACTTGCTTGCTCTGCCTAGAGCAATCTTTTCCTTTAATATTTGTATAACACTCTCCTTCACTTCCTGGGTCTTTGTGCAAATAACTTCTCCTAAATGAGATATAACCACCCAACACAAAATAAAATTAACTTTCATCCCAGCATTCTGCAATGGCTTTTACCTTTCTTGTATTTCTTTGTAACACTTATCACCATCAACCATCAATCATTATTCTATTACTGGTTTATTTTCTTATTTGAGACAGAGAGAGAGAGAGAATTGGGAGGGTGCGCAGAGGAAGAAGAAAACACCCCACTGCCTAGAAAGCCTGCTGGGGAGTTACATCCCAGGACCCTGAGATCATGACCCAAGCCAAAGGCAGTCACTCAATGGACTGAGCCACCGAGGTGCCCCTCTATTATTGGTTTACTTCACTATTATAATTCAAAAGAATGTAAGCTCTTTGTGGTCAGGTATTTTATATGTTTTATTAATTGAAGTATTCTCAGAAAGGTAGCTGGCAGATTGTAAGGGCTCACTAAACTGTATTTTGTTGTTATTATTGGGCTCCTTTATGGGCTTTACCTCTTACGCTAGAAGTCTATCCTTCAGATGTAAGCAATAAGAATAGAGCCCTGCTGCCTGTTCAAATGTGTATAAAGCCTGTATTAAGTGGATGTTTTAAAAGCTAAATGAATGGCTTAATAGTTGTATATAGGGGGAAAGGGAACATATTTTCCACAGTTCAGAACTGGAGTTCTTTTATAGAGTTCTTGTACAAGCCTACACTATTGAACGATAATGGGCAGTTGTACATTACAATTATACAAACACTTTGGTAATTTATATCCTTTTTTTGTAATTCATGACTGGATCATTTAATTCCTTAGGAGCATTATAGCATTTCAACTTTTCATGTTCAATAAACTTATTGGGGTTCCTACCTTTTTTATTCAAATGGAGAAATAGTCATGATTTAATCTAAATAAGGTGTTACTGATTGTGTTGTTTTCTAGGAATGAGTCGCACATGCTAGTTTAAAAGTTTTGTTAAATTCCCAAGTCTGTCACTGATAAAAGCCTTTTGTAGATTAGTAACTTGATCAAAACGGAAAAGTTATGTAACACCAATTGTTATACTATCTTTGTTTCCATCCTGCATTGAAATAACACCCATCTTAACTCTATTTCAGACAAATCATTACCATATGGATTTCTGGCATTGATTGCATGATACGAAATCTAGTATAACTAAAAGTTTTTGGTTTTAGTAGCATATAAATCAATTTAGAAAGATATATGTATTTGAATATAATATAAAGTTTTAAATTATTTGGCAATAGTAAACTAAACTTTTTTTTTTTAAATTTTTATTTTCTAAAATTTCATTGAGCTCTTTTGCAATAAGAAACAAGTTACAAAAAATTAAGGTTTATTTACCCCAATTCAAAACTATTAGGAATATAATCATAGAGGTTGAAGTATTAAAAATATTGATCCCAAAATGTTTTATTAGGTAAATTCATGAATGCTGAGCATTCACTGTTAAAATATACTAATACTATTTAGAGACTGGTAGAAGCCTAAAATCAAATATTTATTAAATATTTATATCCATATCTTTTTTGGCTTGGTAATTCATTTCTCTAGCATTAAATAATATTCCATTGTTTGCATGTACTACACTTTATTTGACCTTTCACCTATGGAAGGATATCTTGGTTGCTTCCAAGCTTTTGTCAGTTATGAATAAAACTACTATAGACATCTTTGTCGGTATAGATTTCATCTTCTTTGGATGAATACCAAGAACTGCTACTGCTGAATCATCTGGCAAGAATATGTTTAGTTTTGTAAGAAACTGCCAAGTTGTTTTGCATTCTTTATTCTCAATAGACATGGAAGAACATTCCTGTTGCTCCACATCCTCACCAACATTTCGTGTTCTGTTGTCAGTGCTCTGGATTCTGGGTATGTACTGGTGTCTCTTTTTTGTTTTAATTTGCATTTTCCTGATGACATATGATGTGAAGCATCTTTTTATATGCTTATTTGCCATCTGTAATATTTTCTTTTGTGAGGTATCTGCTAAGGTCTTTGGCTCATTTTTAATCAGGTTTTTCCCCCATTGTTGAGTTTTAAGGGGTCTTTGTGTATTTTTGATTAACAGTCCTTTGCCAGATGTGTATTTTGCAAATTTTTTTCTCATAGTCTGTGCTTTGCCTTTTCATTCTCTTGGCATTGTGTTTCACAGAGTAGACATTTTTAAATTCAGTGCTTGTGCTTTTGTAGCTGAAGTTATTGCCAAAACCAAGGTCATTTAAATTGTCTTCTATATTAGCTTCTACATGTTTCATGTTTAGGTTTATAATCCAATCTGAGTTAATTTTTGTGAAGAGAGTATGATATCTGCCTGGATTTATTTTATTTTATTATTTTATTTTATTTTATTTATTTTTTTTATATTTTTACATTTAGCTTCACCATTACTCCAGAACGATTTGTTTAAAAGTTTGTATTTTGCCCTCTTTTATTGCTTTTGCTTTTATATTAAATATAAAATATAATTGATAATATATATTCTGTTGCTTTAATCTAGTCTTTCTGTGGTATTACAATATCTTTCTTACAATTATCGTTATGGTAAACTTTTTTTTAAAGATTTTATTTATTTATTTGACAGAGACAGAGATCACAAATAGGCAAAGAGACAGACAGAGAGAGAGATGAGGAGAAGCAGGCTCCCTGCTGAGCAGAGAGCCCAGTGCGGGACTCAATCCTAGGCCCCTGGGATCATGACCTGAGCCTAAGGCAGAGGCTTAACCCCCTGAGCCACCCAGGCACCCCATCGTTATGGTAAACTTTGAAGTCAGTCCTCAGTCTTTGTTCTCCTTCAACACTATGTTGACTATTGTGAGTCTTGCCTCTCCATATAAACTTTACAATAAGTTTGTTAATATTTAAAAAAAAGAACTTGCTGGAATGCATTAATTGTATAGATAAACTTGGAAACCAGTGACCTCTTGATCTTAGCAGGAGATAGACCATGGACATCAGTTGTCACAGTGGTGCCTCTGGCAGAACCTATTGCAAATCCCAGGGCAAAATGAGACCTCAAGGATCTGAGAGAATGTCTAAGAAGTACTTGATACATCCCTTGGGTATGGTTTATTGAAGTGTCCACCTATCTGAAAGCTGCGGAATCTAGATAAGGGAGGGAAAATTAGTTATGATAAAACATATCAACAAACATCAATAAATTTTGTAAAACTAATTGTCATGGCTCATATACACTATGCCCAACAGAGGGACCATCAGAAGGAAAGCATCAGTTATGTTTATTGTGAAGTTCTTTATTCAAAATGAAGCAATGGGGGGGGAGACACAATGAGAAAATTACCATTTTTTAAATGGCTAAACTTCTTACAAAATGGAATAGGTTTTATATTCTAAGTAGTATATTGAAAAGTAAAACATTGGGGCGCCTGGGTGGCTCAGTGGGTTGGGCTGCTGCCTTCGGCTCGGGTCATGATCTCAGGGTCATGGGATTGAGCCCCGCATCAGGATCTCTGCTCCGCAGGGAGCCTGCTTCCCTCTCTCTCTCTCTCTCTCTCTGCCTGCCTCTCTGCCTACTTGTGATCTCTGTCTGTCAAATAAATAAATAAAATCTTTAAAAAAGAAAAGAAAAGAAAAGTAAAACATTAAAAAATAAAATTTTAATTACAAAATTATGTAATTTAAAAAAAAAGGTTAAAAATAGCAGAACCATTTTTCTTATAACTGGAAAATACTTTGTATATATATCTATCAAAAATAACTTGTCATGGGGCGCCTGGGTGGCTCAGTGGGATAAAGCCTCTGCCTTCGGCTCAGGTCATGATCCCAGGATCCTTGGATCCAGTCCCACATCGGGCTCTCAGCTCAGCAGGGAGCCTGCTTCCTCCTTTCTCTCTCTGCCTGACTCTGCCTACTTGTGATCTCTGTCAAATAAATAAATAAAATCTTCTATAAAAAAATTTTTAAAAAATAACTTGTCATGTCTGGAATCAGGAGCATATGGAAAAAAATAATATCTGAGGACAATACTTCTGCCATGTTTTGTGCCTTGTTAATATTTTTAAACCGTCAGGCAACTTTTAGCTTTATTGAAATACCTGCTAAGATACCAGCAGTGCCTTTTGGAGCCCTATGACTATAAAAATTAATTGAAAATATTCAAAATGTTTACTATGGTGTCACTATTTAGGGCCACCACCAAGTATGTTTCAGAAGTAAGCATAACTGTTACTCTTCCATAAGGCAAAAGGGCATATATTCAGGAGTTCCATCAGCTGTACCAGGAGGTGAATCAAGTAATGATTTTTGTCTATAAAATAATTCACTTTTCAATCTAACATTCCTCATTCCACATTATAATAATAAAATCTAGGAGGAGACTAAAACAAACAACTACAACTACAACTACAACAACCAGCTTTTCCTTCTGTGTAAAAGTAAATATAACTTTATGAGTTGCCTGAAATTTATTTTTAAATATTTTTAAGATAAATGTTTTTGTTAGAAAACCATATATTTTATATTACTAAGAAATAACAGGCAAAGTTTTATTAACTTCTAAAAAGTCTAGTTACTTCTATTTATCTATTAACTCATCTCTTTATGAAGTAGAACATGATCACACCTATTGTATCTACCCAAGTTTGTATGCCTGGTTATTTTATGTTTGCTATTTCCTTGCTTAATTTTTACAATATATGATACATAATAGTATCTTTAAGTCCATCTATGGTTTCACAGAATTTGTTTGAACTTCATAAAAATGTACCATACTTTTGCACTGTCCTTGTTTTACTTCTCTATTAGTTTTTCCAAGATTTATTCACTTTAGAGTGTGTAGCTATCATTTATTTTTATTCCAACATAATGCTATGTTTACAAATTTGTATTTATCTGTACTTTTAAAAATATCTTAATTATATACCATTTCTCATCTCACGTAACACTCATGTTACTTCTACACTTATCAGATATTATGTAACTGAAAACCACAACTCAGCAACAATAGAACACCATTTTTCAAAATTAAATGGCTTACCAGAATTCTTTAATTCTATCCTTTATTTGTATTAGATGACCCTTTATTCTGGTATTTGGCATAGTTCATATGGAGGAAAGCTTATAAGTTGATATTCCATAGTTAGAAGGATTTATTATGATTGAGTAATTATTTTCATTTAGAATGCATAGAATATGGTTGATTTAATATTTCTTTCTTACCCTCTGCCTGGAACATAGTGCTATCTATGTAATAGCCACTAAAATATTAAGTTAATAACCTAGACTTTAAACTGCATATTAATAGGAATAACATACAGAATTCTTCTCAGATTGGGACACCTGGGTGGCTCAGTCAGTTAAACGCCTGAGCCTTTAGCTCAGCCTTTCATGATCTTAGGGTCCTGGGACTCAGTTCTGCAACAGATTCCCTGCTTAGCCGGGAGTTTGCTTCTCCCTCACCCTGCTGCTCCCCCTGCTTGTGCTCTCTCTCACTCTCTCTCTTACAAATAAATAAAATTAAAAAAATAAATTCTTCTCCGATAGCTAATATAGAATATCGTCTTTGTATTCATCAAAGGGAAAGTGCCATATAATAATGAAATTCAGACTACTTCAAATTCATTTTTTAACCAGTAAGAAAGTACTGGAAACAAGCCAAAAATGTCTTCAATGAATTAAAGAAATAGATTGATTTTCAATATCTTAATGTTTCTAAAATAAATTGCAAGGTTTTTATACTAGATATCAGTGTAAATATTCATTATACAAGGATATTCTAAAAATAAACCCGAGAAAACTACTTGACATATATGATGAAAAAAACGAGTTTGACAAAATCAGTTTGGGTAAAACTTACAACACCTACCACCTTAAACTCTTGTTCTATAATTTAATTATTTTAATTTACAAAAATACAAAAATAATATGTCAGAGTAAGTATATTGATAGCTTTGAAGGTATGCTCTGGTTGTGCACTGTTTACTATTTAAAGGGGAATCAAATATGTGATGCTTATGGTGTGACTATATTAAAATTCAACAAGTTCAGAAGCATACGAGGAATAGAATAAAGACAAAAGATGACCCTTACTTATCCTAAAGATAGACAATGGTATATATGTGCTAGTTGGGGAGAGAATCCAGTCAGTAGATGGACGATGTGGTAGTGGAAAAAAAAAAGACACAACGTTTTGGTTGAAAGTTTAGCACTATATTTAACAAAGTGAAATTGTGTGTTAATAGCCTTGAATAAAATCCAAAATATATTTTCAATTCATTGGCGATTATTTAGGAAAAACTTGAAAAATACAACTTGATAAGGATTCCAATAAAAGATTCATAAGCAATACAAGTTTCAGAATTTTTAGGATATTTTCCCTAAAAAGCCATTTGATTTAAATTAAAAAGAATTCTAATTACCTGCCGCTTAAATAAGAGGAAATTATTTGGTTTTGTAATAAGTCAATAAAATAAATTAACATATCTTTAGAAAACAGATATGCACACTAATTTAAAAAGAATAGTGCTTAATCTGTTCAGCAAACATTTGTAAAATTCCTTGCCATCAGCTAGCTCTGGAGTTCTGCTAGGTGAGTAAGGCCATGTATGTTACTGCTCAGAGTACTGACGCAAAGCAATTGTCCCCTTCACGTCCATTTTTTGCTGTTGATATGTCATGCTATGTTGTTTAGAGATCCATAGATGGCCCTACATGAAGGCCTTTTTTTGTGTATATATGGGTGACTGTGATTTACCTTTCAAATAAGATGGCTCCTGATTTACAATGATTCAACTTATGATATATTTGGCAATGATGTGAAAGTGAAAGTGATTCAGTAGAAACTGTACTTTGAATTTTGAATTTGGGTCTTTATAAAAAGGGCCAGTGACATGTGGTATGGTGCCATCTTGTGATGCTGGGCAGCGGCAGTGAGCCACAGCTCCCAGTCAGCTAGAAGATTACAGGGGTGAACACCTGATATTCTTACAAGCATTCTATATATAAACATTCTTCTTTTTTTTAGTGTAATATTTAATAAATTGCATGTGATATTTGATACTTTGTTATAAAATAGGCTTTGCTTAAGATGACTTTGCCCAAATGCAGGCAAATGTAAGTGTTCTGAGTATGTTTAAATAAACTTAAGGTAAGCTATGGTATTTGATAGTTTAGGGGTATTAAATGCATTTTCAATTTTTTATGTGTTTTTCTCTGTACATAGCCCCCTTGTAAGCTGAGGAACATCTCTATATGTATATGTAGCCTTGGTATGGCTTACATATTATTGGCATGAAACATCTAGAACAGTACGTGTGCCATATAATTGTCTACAACATCCAACAAGTTTCTTGAAAACTTGTGCCAAAGCGGTTATGTCTTTAAGGATTCTTATTTCAGAAGGGTTCTCTCAAACGTAAGATTTTTCAGAAGTTAAGTGAAAATCTGACCAAACTAAACATTTTTCCATTTTCCCTAGTGAGCAAAGATAGCTAAAATCTATCTGCCATTTTCAACACTGTACTCAACGATTGTAATTCTAATTTAAGAACAGATTATTTATATCAAAGCCACAGGTTGGCCTAATCTTATACAATATTCATAAATCTCACTCAGAGCCTTGGACACTTTTATTTGTTGAGTCTATATGGTACTACGGACATTCATCTTTTTTGACCTCATAGCTTCATGTATGTCTATACTTTTGAAAATACATGCATCATAGTCCATTGTAAAATGTCTGGGTTATAAAATGTGCTATGCTATCAAAATGGTAATAAGAACATACAAATAACGTGATGTAATGAACTGGACCAGATTTCCAGATATCACATTTCATACCAGAAAGATTCAGTGGTAAGTTTTTAAATGGCCATCTATACTTCGACTGAATTATAACTCATTTAACTTCTTTCTTTGTGTACAGTATTATACATTAGTCAGTATTATAGTAAATAAGTACTTTGGACAGATGTAAATATGCTGTAATAAAAAATGTTTTTCTTCTTTCTTTTAGTCCTTTTTACTTGTAAGACTAGCCACAAATACCATGCCTCCCCCAAAATAATTTGCAATCCAAATTTATCTCTAAATGAATTTATTGCACAGAAAAAATAATATATATATATACACTTACAGTAGACATGTTCAAAAATAGTTACACAACAGCAGGGCCCTATATGTAAGCAGTATCGTTGTTTTGTTTTGTTTTGTTTCTTTCTTTAAAAAAAAAAAAGAGGTTATGTGAAATATTGGAATTTTATTTCCAGGCCTAGTATTTCAAGACAGTTAACTACACTTATGGTGTCAACAGCCTCGTGTTGGCATTATGATTTTATTGGCTCCATGGAATAACAGCAAGAATTTACTACTGCTTCTTTCTTTTATGACACACACAGAAAAAAAAAAATTGACACATTTGCTCAAGACCAACCAGAACCATTTTAACCTATCAAAATTGATGGGAGGCCTTCACTGCCAAAGTCACTGCTGGGTTTTCACAATTCATTGCAGACAATCTGCTACTCCCATTAGGATAAAGGAGAGAAGAGTCATAATCAGGGAAGAAAGCTGGATTAATACTTGTAATTATCATTGAATTATTTAGCCTGCTATAGGATTATTATTATTAGTGTCATTTGATAATTTTCTCTCATTTTATTAAACACAACTGTGAGTAATTACCCTACGTAATATTTCTCTGTATTGGCTGACTAGCTAGCAAACATTCATGAAAATATCCATTAGCCACACATCTAAAATGCTGCATGATGATGCTGTTGAATCAGAACATACCACTACCTGATCCTGTAGCTCTTTGAGGATTTGCAAATCAATTAATTCTATGTCTATTGGATTCTTCCCATACAATTAGAAAATTTATAATAGAGTCCATGAACATTTTTAGTTTTACCATTTTAAACCAGCAATCACACTTTGATTTTTACAACAAAAGCAGAAAGATAAACACACACATTTGGATCAGTTTTCTGTTAGTCTGTCTGGACTTCAAAATCCTATTCCTCAAGATAATGCACACCAAAGTTATGGATTAAACAAGAAATTAGATGGCACCTGAACACTTGGTTTAATATTCTCAAAAGGACTATGCAACTTATTTCTTACATTATGACATTGTTTTACAAAGATCCACACTTTTATAATGTTAGTATTTTTAATAATCAATAAAGTCAATTAATCATGACTAAAAATCAAACATAAAAATTTCTACTTTTTGCTTTTGCCCCCTCCATTTAGAACTTATTTATAGCCTGATAATTCAAAGGTCCCTATGTTTATGAAAATCTGGACAGAAATAGCTCTAAGCTTCCATTCAGAACTTGATATTAATCTAAGTCTTTTGGCTCCATTTATCCTGAGAGCAAAGAGTAGGACAAAGGATTTGAGTACTGTTAGTTTATCTGGGAGATTACCCAAGGTAGAAAAGAATGGGAAAGTGATACAGTGAAGAAGCAACTTTGTCAAAGAGGTACATTGTTGATATAATTGTTGTGGATAGAAAATGAAGGCTTGCTTTTACTGAAAGGTCCTGAGAAACTTCTTTAAGTTGCCCTCATGAAGACCTGAAAACTGACAATTTTACCTTTGGTTCTTATTTCCACTTCACTGAGAGCTGTCCTCAGAGGACATTAACTCTCCTACACTTTTGGGTTGTGTTGGAGACATTCTAAAATGAGAGAGAGAACATGAGATGCTATCAGTGTTAAGTAACTGCAATTTCCCATGGAACTATCCACCACAGGTTTGGCTATAATCAGGTGTTGGGCCTTGATATCAGAGGGATTTGAGGCAGTATCATTTTAGGTTAATCATTGTATCTGAAATTTCCAAAAACTTCAACTGATGAAACTTTGATTATAAATCTATAAATATAACAATAAATCTACAGTATTCAGATGATTTTCATAGAAATACACAAACAAAGTATCAATTGATTAATATTTAAATGTTACAAAATACTGAACTGAAAGAATTTGGTCATAGAACAACGTGTAAGAAGTAGAACTTAGGTTTAGGTGAGAACTCAGGATGCATTTGAGACTCAGTTAAGAAATTGAATGGAGGGATGCCTGGGTGGCTCAGTGGGTTAAGCCACTGTCTTTGGCTCAGTTCATGATCCCAGGGTCCTGGGACCGAGCCCCAAATCAGGCTCTCTGCTCAGCAGGGAGCCTGCTTCCTCTCTCTCTCTCTGCCTGCCTCTCTGCCTGCTTGTCATCTCTCTCTGTCAAATAAATAAATAAATAAAATCTTAAAAAAAAGAAATTGAATGGATGTCTGACTATCTTATAGGTTTGCTAAAAATCAGTGACTTTGTGTTCACGTGTGGCAATGCAGGAATTTTTAACTTTCTCTAAGAAGTTATTAGATTTGATTATATAAGGGCAGTAAAGGATGGGGAAAAGCAAAGTACAAACCCCATAAAGACAAAGACACTGAGTATGAGAAAGAGGAATAGATAAGAAGAATCAATGCATTTGAGGAAAGTGGGAATTGAAATGCACAATGATTGTTGACTTTTTTAGATGGAGAAAACAAAACTAGCTTGCAAGAAGGAAATAAGAGAAGACATGTTGTGATGTGATACAGAATCCTGGAAAAGGCAGTAACGTGGAATAAAGGAGTAGGGAGAGCATATCAGGGAATTTGGATAGGAAGGAGTTAGGAGATAATTGCTTGGTATATTTTATATGGCCCACTTAAATGCACAGATTTCTCTTCTTTTAATTTATATGGAGAACAGGGTGTCCTTTCTCTTCCCTTTCAGAGCACCAGAGGTGTACTCTTTCAGACTGAAAACCTGAAAAGCTCAGGACTCAGTTGCTTAAGCACAGCTGAGAGGACATATTTCAATTAAGATTTACATTTTGCTGTAGGTAGTAGACTTTCAAAAGTGGTTTAACCATATTTTTTCATTTAACAAGAAGACTACGGAAAGTGTTTTCTGGTGTTGGTTCAGAGTCTTAAGAAAGTCAAGTGAACTATCTCAGAGGTTTTCATGGCTTTTTATTCACAGTTGCAAAAATTGCTGTTGGAGTTCTCACTATTAAGCCCACATTTCTGGCAGAAAGATAGAGGTAAAAGAGAATGATATCTTGTACGACTGATACTTTGTCATATGGTTACAATGTAAGTAGAAAAGAGACAATAAAATATTTGATGTTGTTTTAAGTTTCCTTGCTGTCAATCCCTCAGTGCTTTCTGATATTAAAGGAAAAAGTAGATAGATATTGACCTGGCAACTATCAACACCTGTCAGTCTCTCTTGGATAACCAATATCTCTATAATCTCTTCTTCCCAGTAAAAAATATAAAATATATTCATAACCCACACTGTGCCATCTCAAGTTACTGCACCAAGATAAAATTCCAATGATTTTCAGTTGTTCCAAATGGACAGAATACCCTTCCTTATGATATCATGTCTTATAAGATAGATAATTGGCTTGCTACCAATATACCCAGATGTGACTGTGGAAGAGACAGGAAAAAAATAATAATATTTATTTATTCCTTGGGTTGACCCTGTTTACACAGATGCATTACTATTAGAAAAGGTTGGTTTGGGACATTGGAATGAATTTACTTAATGGGTCTGTATGTAATTGGGTTGGAGGAAATTTTTAATTTCTACAAAAATTATTAGAATTCTATCTTATTCTCTTTTGTTAATTTTCACATGTTAACAAAGCCAACATTTTTGTCTAGCAGACAAGATCTTAAATCCTAACAAAACTCAATTTTTTCCTTTTATTTTTAAGTTTGAGAGCCTCATGTTCTCTCATGCTGCTTTAAATACAATTCAAAAAAAAAAAAAAAGAGCTAAATGGGGCAGTAAGACCAGACTTTTTATCTTATTTTATTTATCTTATTTTTAATTAAAAAAGTAAAGATTGTATTTATTTATTTGAGAGAGAGAGAGAGCATGAGTGGGGCAGGGGGATGTAGCGGCAGAGAGAGACTGAGAAGTATATTCCCTAATGAACAGGAAGCCCGATATGGGGCTCGATCCCAGGATCCTGACTGAGATCATGACCAGAGACAAAGGCAGATACATGTGCAAAATCCCTTTTTTTCTGCGAAACAATACTTTACAAGAGATGTTTGAAAAAGTACCGGGGAATCAACTTTAATTGGAGATACAAAAATTTAATTGACTTTTGTAAAGCTACAGGGATCCAAATGATGGGAATCCCAGCCCGTTTAGGTTGTGGACCTCAGAGTATTCTTCTCTGTAACTTTTTATTTTCTTCCATGTCTACTAACTCCAGTCCAAGTTCACTAACCTCTTTTTAGATAGTGCAAAACATGGCAAAGAATACCAAACAAGTGCCCAATATTCTACATTTATTACATCATTTCTAACATATAGAAGTGTGTTATCAAGGCTGGTTCTGTGAACGAACCTAGTTATGCTAAAGTGTGTTTTGTTCTCCAAGAAATTAAATGCATGATTATCACACAATTATAAAATACTTGTGTCAAGAATTTTTATTCAAAAATTAATAAGAGAAGCAGATATTAAAACTAGTTCACATGGTTATTTGGGATATAAGCAGAGTTGTGCAGCAGAAGTGCTCTGGGCCCATAATTTGGGTTATAGAATTTATGTTCTCTAATGAAAAATCACTAACTTGCATTATTGTCAACAAGAATCTTGTGCATTACCATCAGTTTTCTACATTACAACCTCTTGCTCTACATTTGTAAATAACTTTGTCAATAGCAAGCTAATAAACAGGGTGAGTCCAATGGATTGAGATAATCTCCAGAGTTTATGCTACATAATGCCCAGGACTCCATTGAAAGGACACCTAAGAATTTATTTTGCCCAAAAATTTGATCATTTTTTTCACTGCCCTTACCTATTTTCCAAACCTAGTCCTTTTGCTTCACCTTTCAGTCTACGGACAACTCTGTATCTGACTGACTTGTTAATTCTGGGAATGTTTTGCAGATTAATTTGCTTGCCAGAGGTGGTTCCTCTAATTGATGTCTAAGAACCCTAATTAGTTAAGAAAACTTTTTTTTTAACATTTTCATTGCTACTTATTATTACTATTATTATTAATATTGCTAATATCTCTATTATAAATAATTCACAAGGGCATCTTTCTGACAAAAGACAAAGAGCTGGCTACTAGTAGAAAAAGTACATTTGACTCTGTCACTGAAAGTGGTAAAGGGATTTGAGAAAATAAGGCAAAGCACTGGAATCATGTGTTAAAACTTTAAATATTATAGACACATTTACTTAATCTCTAATACTGTTGTTGCTTACAATTAAATAAGATGTTTTCCATGAACCATGCATTACAGCAAATATATTGTTTATACAGATTAAATTTTCATCAAAAGGGACACCTGGGTGGCTCAGTTTGGTTAAGCAGCTGCCTCTGGCTCAGGTCACGATCCTAGCATCCTGGGATCGAGTCCCGCCTCAGGCTCCTTGCTCGGCCGGGAGCCTGCTTCTCCCTCTGCCTCTGCCTGCCATTCTGTCTGCCTGTGCTTGCTCTCTCGCCCACTCTCTCTGATAAAGAAATAAAATCTTAAAATAAATAAATAAATTTTCATCAAAAAATTGTAAGTGTACTTTATTGTAGGATCCTGATAAGCATTTTGCAGATGAGAAAAGTGAAATTTCGAAAAGTATGTCTCTTCAAATCCCTCATAAAATATCTGGCCTAGATAGAAGGATATGCTATCACAATTGAGGAAGATAATTGAGATTACTTAAAATGATAAACTTTACTGTATTGGGTTTTTTAAAAGTTTGCCACAGATTCAGATTCTTTTAAAATATATATCTAATTTGTGTAAAGAGAATGCACTGAGAAGTAAAAAGAAAGTGATATATCAGTGCTACCAACGAATGGCTATAATATCATCACCTTATTTATGAACATTGAAACAGTGTGCAATATTTAAATAAATTTAAATAAATTCCTATTTATTTATTATTAAAGAAATTCCTCTAACAAACAGTATGTTTTGAAGGTTGCTAGCAGGAATGTGTTGTACTACATGGAAGTAATCAGAAAATGTGATCTAAAAGTCTGCTTTCAAGGGCGCCTGTGTGGCTCAGTGGGTTAAAATTCTGCTTTCAAGAAGCTATAACAGTAAGTACTGAGCATTAGCTATTATATGCTATGGATGAATAACTGAAATCTACATTTGAAACTAATGGTACACTATATGTTAACTAATTGAATTTTAAAAAGTTAATTTAAAAAAACCACTATTTTATAAAACAATATTCCCAACAGGCCCTTTTGCTTTAAAATACTCACTTTGTAAGGAGAGTCATTACTTTTGTCTAGCCAATTCTTACACCACTGTTTATTCCTTCCCTGCTTTATCCCTTCCCAGTATCAATAAAGGCTCACTTGGGTTACCTAGAAGCCATGAGAAAGCTTGTAATAGATCTGGCTGGTTTTCACCAGCAATTTGACCACCATGTGCACAGGGAAGTCTATTGATAAAGGCTTTATTGCAATAAGTTGCAAATACATGGATGATTTTGAATTCTCTTTCTTGAGGTCTTGTTTCATGATAATAAATTTAGGGTGGCTTATTGGAATGGATGTTATAACATATGTTCATAGTTATAAGTACATGGAATTGTAAAATAGATGAATGAATGTGGCATTACTGACAACTGTCCTCATTTTGAAATCAAATTACAGTGTACTAAGATGAGCAGGCAAAGCAGATTTGGGATTTTGAGTGAAATAATTTAAAAAAGTCTTAGGGGTATGATCAGACTATTGGGTAATTCAGTAGAAAAATGTCAACTGATTGAGATTCTGTGTTCCCTGATTTCAGAGAGAAGTTAAGATAAATAAGTAACACGAGGAGACTAGGAAGCCAAACATAAGTGATAATTTTGTGCCAGGGTGCGTATACATCTGTTTATATTCTTGCTTTACCACTAAGGTTGCTCCTAGAGGAGAGTTTAAATATGTGTTGGAGCTAATCTCTGTGGATTACACAAGAAACCACATCCTACAGCTCTCCCTGAAACACCCCTTATGATTTCAATGTAATTTGGTTTTTGCATTTTTAGAAATAACAAAATACTTTGCAAACTCCTCTACTTTATTACCACCACAAGTGAGTCAGCTGACTCCACATTTTAACACAGTGACAGTCACAGAGGAATGAAGGAATGAGTAGAGTTATCAATATATATATGCTTTTAAGAAGTATGACAGGGTAGCAGCTATTTCCAGGAACCAAAACATGGGTCAGCAGCTGTGCAGGAAAAGTGATGGAATAAATGACTCATTTCAGAGGAGTTCTATAACATATTAGTTCTATAATGTATCTTCAGCACCCAATTACCCGCTTTGATCTAAAGATAAGGATTTACAGTTAAGGTCCCATTTATGATTTGACTGGTAGGGTCTGAATCATTTTTACTATTGTTTTGAGTCCTACTTGAAACCTATAGTAGTACTTGGGATATGTGTTGTGTATTCTGTGAACATGTGCTATTTTTAGATTAGATAACTTCTGTCTGGAACCCCTGTTAATTTGTTTGTTTTTGTTTATTTGATAGTGGTTTCAGTAAATGGATATATCTGAAAAATTGAAAAGCCACTATTAAAATAAGTTATTATGATATATAGCATGGAACTGCACATTCCTCCTTTGAATCCGACAGAGCTTCACCATATCCTTAACAACTTTGGAAAAACATGCTATTATTTTTCTTTATAAAATTTCTCCTGTTTGGCTGTGATGGTTGTCATCAGCAGGAACTCCTCTGAAGGCTTTGTCAAAAGAGTTGAAAAAATTGGAAAGGTGTGAATGAAGCTGTTTGCTGAATATAAAGAAGAGAGCATTGAAGTACAATTCACACTCTTACTTCTCCTTCTATGCTTTCAGATGTTTGACATTTGAAAATTTTGATTCTAGAAGAGATGCCATATATAATTCTTACTTTAAGGAGCCAGTTGCTTTTATAATTTTTTTATTATTCTAACATTCAAGTATTTCCATTTAAATTAAATTCAATACCATTTAAAAAAAATCAAAAGTGCAGCCAGTATTCAATTCCTGGGCTAAATAATTTTTGAAAGCTTTGTGTTATTGAAGCTACAGGGTTTTTCTGTAGTTTCAACTCTTTCTTTCTGTGATTTTTCCCATTAGTCACGTAAGTGACTGCAATATAACAGACATTGAGGATAAAGAAGGACTGAATAGAACAATCCTTGGCCTCATGAAGTTGAGAATCTAGCAAGGGAGTCAAACAATTCAATCATTCAGAGACAATTTATTGAGTGCCTGGCCTAAGATGAGCACAACAAAACCCCAGCACAGAGGAATCATTTTAGTGGGAGAGATAGATAATAGGTAAGCCAACTTTAAAAAAAAAATCGTACTGGTTTTTCTTTAATAGTGGTGCATATTTGAACTAAATAAGCACATTTTAAAAAGAGCAGTGATTGAGAAGAGGCTTTTTAACTGAGTGGTCCGAAAGGGCCTCCCTGAAAAAGTCTGTTTTGAACAGATTTCTGAATAATATCAGCTAGGAAGCTGCGTAATAATCTCAGGGATGGGTGATTTTTCCAGTCAAAACTCTGTAAAGGCTCCAAAGTCACAATGGAGCTATAAGTTTCTCTAATAAAGTAACTTCTGACAAAGAATGAGAAGAAATAACTAACCCAGGTTTGAAAGAAAAGGGACAGACTTTCTATGGAATTCATATTTAATTAAAGCTCTAAAGGACAAAAATACAATAGAGCAAAATTCTGGTCACGCTGATATACCTAATGAAAGTTCATAAACAAGGTGTGGGTAGCAAAGAGTGTGTGGGAATGTTGGTAAGAACAGTGGGGAAGAGTCATCCCTGAACATGTTCTTAAATGAAGCAATACCTGTGTTGTTTTAAAGGGTAAATTGGAGTTTGCCTAAGTGATTAGAGAAGGATGCCTCAGCTTATGGAAGTTCAAAGCCATAAAGATGTGATAAACTACTGCCGACATTTTCATGTATATTTGTTGTTGCTTCTAGGAATGGTGATCTAAAAACACCTACTTAAGACAACTAAAAATCCAGACAAAATAGTTTTTAAAATTAAAAATATCAGAATGATTATAAAAATTAAGTGTGGGATTACTGGGCCAAAATACGAAATACAATGAGAGCCTAGAGATATATGCCCTGAAGCCATTTTAGCTATGAGAGCATTTGAAACTGCTAAAACACACTGAGCTGTGTTGTTAATAGACTCTTGATACTAGAGAAACAAAATTCAAAATCCAGCAGCAATCAAATTTGAGGACTTTGGTACAACCCAAATTTAAGTTGAGATCCCCAAAGCATAAGGAGAAACAGAAATAAGACTATAGCCTACCTTGCCTTCTGTGTAAACTGAGAAAGTCAATCACTGAATTTGGAGTATGATTGTCTTGTAGAGTCTCAGATATAAGAGAAAAACCTGCCAAGGAGGACCATACCATTATTATAGCTCTTAATTATCCGTACTATTGTTTTGACTATTACTTCTATTATTACTATTTTAACAAAGTCCTTTTTAACACTGAGAGACTAAAACTTAGAAAAATACTCTGATTGTTATCTCACTAGAGTGGAAAATATATAGTTACCCATTAACTAATGATATCCATTTCTACATTAGATCCATGACATTTTTAATTCTTGGGAGCTTTTGGTTAAATGAATTTTTTAAGCTTCCTTTAAATGAAGCTTTAAGCCATCACCACATGAATAAAATTAAAGAACTCAATGAAAACAGGCCAAGTATTTACAGAGTAATAGAATGTGCAATGGAAAGAGTACAATTCTGAAATCATAAAGCCTAAATTAGTGTGATGCATCTTTACTAGCCATGTAATCATAAACCAGTTATCTAAATGTGTTAGCCTCAGTTTTTTCACCCATGAAATGGTGATGATAATACTTATTATGCAGAGTTGTTGTGTGGATGTGATGAAGCATGGAGCATGAGTCTCATATTCCATGCTAAAATGATAGCTATTTTTATACTTATAATAATTCTAATAATAGTAATTAAATTGTTCAAAATGGTAATATTCATTTATATTGAGGCATTGTATTGACTATTCACAGACACATTTACCAAAATAAATTTCATTTTACTTTACCCCCTCTGAGGATATATATTCCCTAATTCAATATGAATCTCATTATGAATAATAATTATGATAATAAATATGCTGATTTTTCTTCTATTTTATTTTTAGGGAAGTATCCTTTACTGTTGAACATAAAGAAACTTAAGCAAGTCTGTCTTATTCAAAATTTGCATGCTGCTTTCTTATGAAACTAGATTATAGAGTTGTATGAAATAAATTCATGCAGTTAAGACATTTATGTTTGGAAAACTGGGTGGTCAGTTTAGTATTTCAAAAGAAGATTTTAAATTTAAACCTTAAAACTGAGCTCTTTCAGCCTTATTTATAGACCATCCTTCATGCTTCATAAGTATTCCTTCATTGCAAACTAAGTAATAGTTTTTGTCACAGTGTATATAACGAAAATGGATTTTATATTCTATTATTTCAGAGTTAGTTGCAGTTTCTACTTCCTTACTTCCTTTTTTGAAAAATAGATTAATTCTACAAAAAGTTTTTTCCAGCTTTATTGAAAAAAAATCGACATATTATAATTTGTAAATTTAAGAAATGATTTCTTATAACATTGCAAACTTTTAACATTGTGTAAATTTTGTACAATTTGATAAATTGGTATACATCTTTATTGCAATATAATCTACATAAAAATGTTAATACATCTACTATCTCGTATAGTTGCCACTGTTTTTTATGCATGTATCGTAAGGAATTTTAAGATCTATTCTCTTAGCAACTTTTATGTATATAGTATAGTAGAGATAAACTTCAGAGGTCTTGTGGATTTTGTTCCAGATTGCCTCAATAAAGTGATTATCTCAATAAACTAGGTCAAATTATTATTATTTTTTTTTGGTTTCCCAGTGCATATAAAAAATTATGTTTCCCAGTGCATATAAAAAATAAACACTATACTGTACTGTTCAAAAGCATTATGTTTTTAAAGAAAAACAATGTATATACCTTAAGTAAACTAGTTCTGAGTTTTCAGTGGGTCATAATTACTGATCACAGATCACCATAACAAATACAATAATAATGAAAAAACTTGAAATATTGCAAGAATTACCAAAATGTGACAGAGAGACACAAAATGAACAAATGTTGTTAGAAAAATGGTGGCAGCAGACCTCTTTTATACAAGATTGCTATAAACTTTCAACTTGTAAGAATGTGATATATGCAAAGTTTAATAAACGGAAGCACAATAAGAAAAGTATGTATATTTTATTAACTATGATCATCGTGTTGTACATGAGATCCCCAGAACTTTTTCATATTATAGTTGCAAGTTTGCACCCTTTGACCACCTTACTCCACCCCAGGTTCACCCCTTGTCAACTCAACTCTAAGTTTCCATTAGTTTGCCTTTTCCTCAGATTCTGTATGTAAGGGATATCATAATACATAAATTAAAAAATATATAAAATCTTTGAAATATTTCACTTAGTATAACACCTTCAAGATCCATCCATGCTGTTGTAAATGGCAGTGTTTCTTAATTTTTCATGTTTAAGTAGTATTCCATAGTATATATTTACCATACTTATTTTATTCATTCATCCATTAATGGATACTGAAGTTATTTCCATCTCTTGCTTAGAGTTAATAATTTTATAATAAACATAAGAGTGCAGATATGTCTTTGAACAGTGACTTCGTTTCTTTTAGATATACCTAGAAGTGGGATTACTGAATCATATGGTAATTTTACTTTTAATAATATGAATCATGTCCATACTGTTTTCCATACAAATTTATATTCCTATCACAGTGCATAAGTTCTCCATCTTCCCCAATATTTACCAAAATTTGTTAGTTTCAAATTTTGGTAGTATATATTCTAATAGGTAGTAATATCTTGCTGTGTTTTTTAGAGGTAAACAACAACAACAACAACATAATGACTTTGCCCTGAGTTTTTTACGTTGAGCACTTTTTAATGCTCCTGTTGGTCATTTCTATAACTTTTTTGAAAAAAAAAGTCTATTGAGATCCTTTTGCTATTTTTTTAATTATATATATTTTTTCTATTTGTATCTGTTGGTTATTGACCTCTTTTCAGATATAAGATTTGTAAGTATTTTCTTACATTCTGTGGATTGTGTTTTCATTCTCTCTCACTTTTTTTTTGGCAATGCAGAAACTTTAGTTTGATGTAATACCATTTATTTATTTTTGCTTTTTTTGCTTGTGTTTTTGGTCTGATATCCAAAAAACTATTGGCAAGACCAATGTCAAGGAGAATTTTTCCTTTGTTTTCCTTTAGGAAATGTAGTTTCATGCATCACGTTTAAGTCTTTAATCTATTTCAAGTTAAGACTTATGAGTGATATAAGGTTCCAGTTTCATACTGTTTATGTGACTATTCAGTTTTAAATATCATTTATTGAACAGACTATCTTTACCCATTACATATGTTGGCCCCTGTCAAATATTAGGTGACTGTATGAAAGGATTTATTTCTGGACTCTCAATTCTGTTATACTTGTATATTGGTCTGTTTTTATGCCAGTATACGTTATTGTTTTGAGCATGAGGGCTTTGTAGTATAGTTTCAAATCAAGAAGTGTAATTTCTCTTCTTCATTCTTTCTCAGAACTGCTTTGATTATTTGTTGTCTTTTATGGTCTCATATAAATTTTAGGATTCTTTACTTACTTCTGTAAAAAAATAATATTGGATTTTTTTAAAGATTTTTAATTTATTTATTTGACAGAGATGACAAGCAGGCAGAGAGGCAGGCAGAGAGAGAAGAGGAAGCAGGCTTCCTGCTGAGCAGAGAGCCTGATGCGGGGCTCGATCCCAGGACCCTGGGATCATGACCTGAGCCGAAGGCAGCGGCTTAACCCACTGAGCCACCCAGGCGCCCCTAACATTGGATTTTTGATAGGAATTGGATTTACAGATGGTTTTCGGTAGTATGGACATTTTAACAATGTTAATTCTTACCATTCATAAATATGAGCTATCTTTCCATTTGTGTCTCCTTCAATTTCTTTATCAATGTCATAGTTTATGGAGTACAGATCTTTCATCTTCTTAGTTAAATCTATTCCTAAGTATTTTATTATTTTTGATGCTATTGTGAATTAGATTGTTTTCTTCATTTTTTCAGATAGGTCATCATTACAGTGTTAAAATGCTCCTGTCTTGTGCTTACTTTGGCAGCACATATACTAAAATTGGAATGATGCAGAGATTAGCGTGATCACTGAACAAGGTTGACATGAAAAACTGGGAAGCATTCCATATTAAAAAAAAATGAAACAAAACAAAATTCTTGTCTTTTATATATTGATCTTGTATTTGGCAGCTTTACTAAATTTGTTTATTCAAATTTTTTTGTGAAGTTTTTAGGATTTTTTAACATGTGAGTTCATGTTATCCAAAAAAAAGAAAATTTTACTTCTTCCTTTTTATTTTCTGGAGTCTCTTATTTCTTTGTGTTCCTTGTTTCTCTGGCTAGGACATCCAGTACTATGTCAAATGAGAGTAGTGAAAGTGGACACACTTGTCTTTTTTCTGATCTTTAAGGGGAAAACTTTCAAACTTTTTTGATTGAATATGAGATTAGCTCTGGGCTTGCAATATGTGTTTTTTCTTTAATGGATTTTTTAAAGTATTTTTAAAAATTTTTTATAAACATGTAATGTGTTTTTATCCCTAGGGGTACAGGTCTGTGAATCACCAGGTTCACACATTTTACAGCACTCACCATCACTCACCATAGCACCTGTCCTCCCCAATGTCCATACCCCCACCATCCTCTCCCAACACACCTCCCCCCAGCAACCCTCAGTCTGTTTTGTGAGATTCAGTCTTTTATGGTTTGTCTCCCTCCCAATCTCATCTTCTTTTATTTTTCTTTTCGTATGCCCGAAACCGCCTATGTTGCATCTCTACTTCATCATATCAGGGAGATCATAGGATAGTTGTCTTTCTCAGATTGATTTATTTCTCCAAGCATAATACCCTCTAGTTCCATCCACGTCATCACAAATAGTAGGATTTCATTTCTTTTGATGGCTGCATAGTATTCCATTGTACATATATACCACATCTTATTTATTGATTCATCTCTTGAAGGACATTTAGGTTCTTTCCATAGTTTACCTATTGTGGACATTGCTGCTATAAACATTTGGGTGCATGTGCCCCTTCAGAATGCCACGTTTGTATCTGTAGGGTATATACCCAGTACTACAATCACTAGGTCATAGGGTAGTTCTATTTTCAGCTTTTTGAGGCACCTCCACGCTGTTTTCCAGAGTGGGTGCACCAGGTTGCATTCCCACGTACAGTGTAGGATGGTTGCATTTCTCCACATCCTCGCCAGCATCTGTCATTGACTGACTTGGTCATTTTAGCCATTCTGAAAGTTGTGAGGTGGTATCTCATTCTGGTTTTGATTTGTATTTCCCTGATGCCGAGTGATGTGGAGCATTTTTTCATGTGTCTGTTGGCCTTTTGGATGTATTCTTTGCACAAATGTCTGTTCATGTCCTCTGCCCATTTTTTCATTTGATTATTTGTTCTTAGGGTGTTGAGTTTGATAAGCTCTTTATAGATTTTTTGATACTGGCCCTTTATCTGGTATGTCATTTGCAAATATTTTCACCCAGATAACTTCTGACAGTCATCTTTTGGCTCTGTTAACTGTTTCCTTTGCTGGGCAAAAGCTTTTTGATCTGATGAAATCTCAATAGTTCATTCTTGCCCCTGCTTCCCTTGCCTTTGGCGATGTTCCTAAAAAGAAGTTGCTGCTGCTGAGGTCAAAGGTTGCTACCTGCTCTCTCCTCAAGGATTTTGATGGATTCCTATCTCACATTATGCTTCTTCATCCATTTTCAGTCTATTTTCATGTATGGTGTAAGAAAATGGTCCAATTTCATTTTTCTGCATGTGGCTGTTCAATTTTCCCAACACCTTTTGTTGAAGAGGCTGTCTTTTTTCCATTGGACATTCCTTCCTGCTTTGGTGACGATTAGTTGACCATAGAGTTGAGGGTGTATTTCTGGGCTCTCTATTCTGTTTCATTGATCTATGTCTGTTTGGGGGACAGTTCCCTACTGTCTTGATGATGACAACTTTGTAATAGAGCTTGAGGTCTGGAATTGTGATGCCAACAACTTTGGCTTTCTTTTTCAATATTGCTCTGGCTATTCGAGGTATTTTCTGGTTGCATATATATTTTAGGATTATTTGTCCCATTTCTTTGAAAAAAATGGATGGGATTTTGATAGGGATTGCATTAAATGTGTAGATTGCTTTAGGTAGCATAGACATTTTCACAATATTTGTTCTTCCAATACAGGAGCATGGAACATTTTTCCATTTTTGTGTCTTCTTCAATTTCTTTCATGAGTACTTTAGAGTTTTCTGAGTATAGATTGTCTCTTTGGTTAGTGTTATTCCTAGGTATCTTAGGGTTTGGGGTGCATTTGTAAATGGGATTCACTCCTTAATTTCTATTTCTTCGGTCTTGTTGGTTTAAAAAAATGCAACCAATTTCTGTGCATTGATTTTATATACTGACACTTTACAGAATTCCTATACAAGTTATAGCAGATTTGGAGTAGAGTCCTTTAATTTTTCCACATACAGTATCATATCATCTGAAAACAGGGATAGTTTGACTTCTCTTTTGCCAATTTTGCAAAATTTGGATGCCTTTAATTTCTTTTTGTTGTCTGATTGTTGAGGCTAGGACTTCTAGTACGATGTTGAATAGCAGTGGTGATAACAGACATCCCTGCCGTGTTCCTGACCTCAGCGGAAAAGTATTCAGTTTTTCTCCATTGAGGATGATATTTGCAGTGGGTTTTTCATAGATGGCTTTGATAATATTGATAATATGTGCCCTCTATCCCTACACTTTGAAGAGTTTTAATCAGGAAGGGATACTGCACTTTGTCAAATGCTTTTTCAGCATCTATGGAGAGTATCATATGGTTCTTGTTCTTTCTTTTATTGATGTCTTGAATCACACTGATTGATTTGCAGATGTTGAACCAACCTTGTAGCCCTGGAATAAATCCCACTTGGTCGTGGTGAATAATCCTTTTAATGTACTGTTGAATCCTATTGGCTAGTATTTTGGTGAGAATTTTCGCATCTGTGTTCATCAAGGATATTGGTCTATAGCTCTCTTTTTTGATGGGATCCTTGTCTGGTTTTGGGATCAAGGTGATGCTGGCTTCAGTAAAAATGAGTTTGGAAGTTTTCCTTCCATTTCTATTTTTTTTTGGAACAATATCATGAGAATAGGAATTAATTCTTCTTTAAATGTTTGGTAGAATTCCCCTGGCCCGGGGCTTTTGTTTGTTTGGAGATTTTTCATGAATGTTTCAATCTCCGTACTGGTTATGGGTCTGCTCAGGTTTTCTATTTCTTCCTGGTTCAGTTGTGGTAGTTTATATGTCTCTAGGAATGTATCCATTTCTACCAGATTGTTGAATTTGTTGGCGTAGAGTTGCTCATAGTATGCTCTTATAATTGTTTGTATTTCTTTGGTGTTGGTTGTGATCTCTCCTCTTTCATTCATGATTTTATTTATTTGGGTTCTTTCTCTTTTCTTTTTGATAAGTCTGGAAAGGGGTTTATCAATCTTATTAATTCTTTCAAAGAACCAGCTCCTAGTTTCGTTGATTTGTTCTATTGTTCTATTGTGTTTGTTGTTGTTGTTGGTTTTTTGAGGTTTTGTTTCTTTGTTTATTTCTTTCTATTTCATTGATTTCTGCTCTGATCTTTATTATTCCTCTTCTCCTTCTGGGTTTAGGCGTTCCTTGATGTTCTTTCTGCAACTCCTTTAGGTGTATGATTATGTTGTGTATTTGAGATCTGAGAGAGAAGCGTGGTTGCACACGTCTGTCGCTGCGCTCCCCAGGAGCAAGTCTGGGGAAGGCGCAGCACGCCGCCCCCAGAGAAGAGAAGGAGCCGTTGGCCTTGTGTTCGGGAAAGGTTGGGAAGCAGGAGAGCCTGCCCTGGCAGGAACAGCAGGCTGGTGGCAAGAGAAATGTCACCCGCTCCCTGTGCAGAGAGAGAAAGCCTGGCTGCTAAGGAGACATGAAGGGACCACTAGGACAGGGGTGCGTGCTCCACTCTGAGGAAGGAGTCTGGGCAGAAGGCAGGCCTGTCTTGTGCCTCTGGTCCCAAGGGGACAGCATCTCCTTGAACAACTGTCCGTAGGGCAGACTTGGGCTAGCTACCTGGCGCCATACCCAGAATTCGCAGAAACAGCTCCCTCAAAAAATGCGCAGTCAATGCCATCTTCCTCCAAGATGTGACAGTGTCGTCGGTGGCAGGCTCCCCATTCCAGTAAAAGGCAGTGTTCAGGGATCCTGACACATCTCCTCCCTGTGAGGAGGCACTGACCAATACCGCGAGTCTGCCTGAGGGCCAAGGCCAAGGCCAATATGCATTGAGTGCCAACCTAGGCCACGCACGCTGCTGCAGGGTTGTGGCTGTGTCTGTTTAGTTCAGCTTGGCAGGGTGAACCCAGGGCGCCAACATGGAGCCCAGAAAAGCAAGGCCCAAGAGGCACCAGCTCTCCCGCGGCTCTTCTTCCCGGCTGCGACAGAGAGAACGAACAAAGCCTTGCTGAAGAAGCAGGAGCGAAGTGCGCTTTGCGCCAAGCTGAAAACCTCTGTGAACGCATAGCAGTCATTGGCTAATCAGAGTCGGTTCTGTGGGCTGCTTTTGTTGCTTGCCTTAGCCTAGTATTCGCAGCACAATAGGAGAAACCCGCATAGAGCGAAAGCCTCTTTGCCTAAGAAACACCTCTGGGAAAGCACAGCTTTCTTTGGGAAATCAGAGTCGGGTCTGTGGGATGCTGACTGCTGCTTGCCGGAGCTAGTCTCCACAGCACGGTGTAATAAACCCACATGGAGGGAAAATGTCTTGGCCTGGGCATCCCCTCTTCCTGAGAGAGAAGCGCTGTGGCACCTGTGGAAAGAGCCTGAAGGAAAGGGACACATCTGTCACTGCAGAGCGACGGAAGCCTGGCTGCTAAGGAGACACGAGGGAAAGATTAAGAGAGGGGAAAGGTCTCCACTGTAAGGAAGGAGTCTGGGCAGAAAGCATGCCTGTCCGGAGCCTTTGGGCCCAAGGAGACAGCAGCTCCTTGGCCACCTGTCCGTGGCAGAGACATGGGCTTGCCACCAGGCGCCTACCCTAAACTCGAGAAACAACTCCCAGAAAGAACTGGCCATAAGATGCCATCTTCCTCCAGGATGTGGAAACTTGGAGGAGGCACGGCATTTAAGGGGAAGGAGAGGGATCAGGCCCCAAAGCTCCGAATTTAGTGCACGGGACGGTATGCAGGGACCTTCTCACCTCCTCTCCTCAGTGATGAAGGCACTGGCCTAAACCCCGAGTCCGCCTGAGAGCCAGAGTAAAAGGCCAAGCGATGCCTACACCGGGAGATGCTAGTGTGCATAGAGTGCCATCCTAGGCTACGCACGCTACTGCATGGTTGTGGCTGTGTCTGCTTAGTTCAGCCTGGCAGGGTGAAACCAGGACTCGAACATGGAGCCCGGGAAGCAACGCCAAAGAGGCACCAGCAATCCCGCAGCTCTTCTTCCCTGACGCGAGAGAAGCCTCGCTGAGGAAGCAGAGGCGAAGTGCTATTGGCTCCAAGCCAAAGCCTCTGTGAAAGCACAGCATTCGCTGGGAAATGTTCTGCGGGCTGATGCTGCTTGCCTGAGCCCAGTCTCGCGGTGGGAGAAACCCACATACAGCGAAAGCCTCTTGCCTGGGCATCTGCCCTTGGAAAGCACAGCATTCATTGGGAAATCAGAGTTGGGTTTGGGGATGCTGCTACTGCTTGCCTGAGCTAGTCTCATAAGCACTGTGTAAGATACCCGCATGGAGCGAAATACTCTCTGCCCTAGCATCCCTTCTACCTGATTGAGAAGCGTGGTCGCACACGTCTGTCACCGCGCTCCCCAGGAGCAAGTGTGGGGAAGGTGCAGAACGCCGCCCCCGGGGAAGACAAGGAGCCTTTGGCTTTGGGGTCGGGAAACGCTCGGGAAGCAGGATAGCTTGCTGTGCACGAACAGCAGGCCAGTGGCAAGACAAGTGTCACCGCTCCGTGTGCGGAGAGATGGAAGCCTGGCTGCTAAGAAGACAAGAGGGGAGGACTCCGTAGAGGCCCGTGATCCACTCTGAGGAAGGTGTCTGGGCAGAAGGCAGGCCTGTCCTGTGCCTCTGGTCCCAAGGGGACAGCATCTCCTTGGCCACCTGTCCCAAGGGCAGACGGGCTTGCCCCCAGGTGCCATACCCGGAACTCGCAGAAACAACCCCATGGAGAAACGGGCAGTCAGATGCCGTCTTCCACCAAGATGTGGCAGCGTAGTGGGGGGCAGGGGGTGTGTCGGGGAAGGAGTGGAGACAGTTCCCAATCCCAGTGCACAGGCCATGTGCAGGGATCCTGTCGCCTCCTCTCTGCTGTGGTGAAGGCACTGGCCTAGACCCCGAGTCTGCCTGAGCGCCTGAGCAAAAGGCAAAGCCTTACCTACACCAGACGACGGTTATAGGCATAGAGTGCCATGCTAGGCCATGCACGCTGCTGCAGGGTTGTGTCTGTGTCTGCTTAGTTTGGCTGAGCAAGGTGAACCCCGGGCGCGAATTTGGAGCCCGGGAAATCAAGGCCCAAGAGCCACCAGCTCTAACGCAGCTCTTCTTCCCTGGCGCGACAGAGCGAACGACCAAAGCCTTTGAGGAAGCAGCAGTGAAGTGCGGTTTGCGCCAAGCTGAAATGCTCTGAGAAAGCAAGCAGTCGCTGGGAAATCAGAGTCGGTTCTGTGGACTGCTTTTGTTGCTTGCCTTAGCCTAGTATTCTCAGCACAATAGGACAAACCCGCCTAGAGCGAAAGCGTCTCTGCCCGGGCATCCCCTCTGGGAAAGCAAAGCATTCTTTGGGCAATCAGAGTCGGTGTGTGGGATGCTGCCTGCTGCTTGCCGGAGCTAGTCTCCACAGCACGGTGTAATAAACCCGCACGGAGCGAAATCCTCTTGGCCTGGGCATCCCCTCTGCATGAGAGAGAAGCGCTCTTGCGCCTGTTAAAAGAGCCGTAAGGAAAGGGACACGTCTGTCACTGCAGAGCGACGGAAGCCTGGCTGCTAAGGAGACACGAGCGGAAGATTAGGGTAGGGGAAAGGTCTCCACTCTGAGGAAGGAGTCTGGGCAGAAAACATGGGCCCAAGGAGACAGCAGCTCCTTGGCCACCTGTCCGAGTTGGAGACATGGGCTTGCCACCAGGCGCCTACCGTGAACTCGAGAAACAGCACCCAGAAAGAACTGCCCATCAGATGCCGTCTTTCCCCAGGATGTGGAAGATTGGGGGAGGCAAGCGGTTAAGGGGAAGGAGTGGGGACAGTCCCGCAAATCTCCCTATTCACTGCACGAGGCGGTGTGCAGGGATCCTGTCACTTCTCCTTTCCTGTGGGGAAAGCACTGGCCTAGTCCGCGAGTCCGCCTGCGCGCCAGAGTAAAAGGCCAAGCGATGCCTACACCGGGAGATGCTAGTGTGCATAGAGTGCCATCCTAGGCTACGCACGCTACTGCACGGTTGTGGCTGTGTCTGCTTTGTTCAGCCTGGCAGGGTGAAACCAGGACTCGAACATGGAGCCCAGGAACCAACGCCAAAGAGGCACCAGCAATCCTGCAGCTCTTCTTCCCTGACGCGAGAGAAGCCTCGCTGAGGAAGCAGGGGCGAAGTGCTATTGGCTACAAGCCAAAGCCTCTGTGAAAGCACAGCATTCGCTGGGAAATGTTCTGCGGGCTGCTGCTGCTTGCCTGAGCCCAATCTCGCGGTGGGAGAAACCCGCATACAGCGAAAGCCTCTTGCCTGGGCATCTGCCCTTGGAAAGCACAGCATTCATTGGGAAATCAGAGTTGGGTTTGGGGATGCTGCTACTGCTTGCCTGAGCTAGTCTCATAAGCACGGTGGAAGATACCTGCATGGAGCGAAATACTCTTTGCCCTAGCATCCCTTCTGCCTGAGAGAGAAGCGTGGTCGCACACGTCTGTCACCGCGCTCCCCAGGAGCAAGTGTGGGGAAGGTGCAGCAAACCGCCCCCGGGGAAGACAAGGAGCCTTTGGCTTTGGGGTCGGGAAACGCTCCGGAAGCAGGATAGCTTGCTGTGCACGAACAGCAGGCCAGTGGCAAGAAAAGTGTCACCGCTCCGTGTGCGGCAAGATGGAAGCCTGGCTGCTAAGAAGACAAGAGGGGACGACTCCGTAGAGGCCCGTGATCCACTCTGAGGAAGGTGTCTGGGCAGAAGGCAGGCCTGTCCTGTGCCTCTGGTCCCAAGGGGACAGCATCTCCTTGGCCACCTGTCCCAAGGGCTTGCCCCCAGGTGCCATACCCGGAACTCGCAGAAACAACCCCATGGAGAAACGGACAGTCAGATGCCGTCTTCCACCAAGATGTGGCAGCGTAGTGGGGGGCAGGGGTTGTGTCAGGGAAGGAGTGGAGACAGTTCCCAATCCCAATACACAGGCCATGTGCAGGGATCCTGTCGCCTCCTCTCTCCTGTGGTGAAGGCACTGGCCTAGACCCCGAGTCGGCCTGAGCACCTGAGCAAAAGGCAAAGCCTTACCTACACCAGACGATGGTAATAGGCATAGAGTGCCATGCTAGGCCATGTACGCTGCTGCGGGGTTGTGACTGTGTCTGCTTAGTTTGGCTTAGCAAGGTGAACCCCGGTCGTGAATTTGGAGCCCGGGAAAGCAAGGCCCAAGAGACACCAGCACTCCCGTGGCTCTTCTTCCCTGCAAGGAAGGAGCGAACGACCAAAGCCTTGCTGAGGAAACAGCAGCGAAGTGCGGTTTGCGCCAAGCTGAAAACCTTGCGAAAGCTTAGCAGTCACTGGGAAATCAGAGTCGGTTCTGTGGGCTGCTTTTGTTGCTTGCCTTAGCCTAGTATTCGCAGCAGGATGGGAGAAACCCGCATAGAGCGAAAGCCTCTCTGCCGGGGAATCCCCCCTGGGAAAGCACAGCATTCTTTGGGAAATTAGAGCCCGATGTGTGGGATTCTGCCTGCTGCTTGCCGGAGCTAGTCTCCACAGCACGGTATAATATACCCGCATGGAGAGAAATCCTCTTTGCCTGGGCATCCCCTCTGCCTGAGAGAGAATCGCGGTGGCGCCTGTGGAAAGACCTTAAGGAAAGGGACACGTCTCTCACTGAGAGCGACGGGAGCCTGGCTGCTGAGGAGACACGAGGGGAAGATTAGGGCAGGGGAAAGGGCTCCCCTCTGAGGAAGGAGTCTGGGCAGAACGCATGCCTGTCCTGAGCCTTTGGGCCCAAGGAGAAAGCAGCTCCTTGGCCACCTGTCCGTGGTGGAGACATGGGCTTGCCACCAGGCGCCTACCCTGAACTCGAGAAACAACTCCCAGAAAGAACTGGCCATCAGATGCCGTCTTCCTCCAGCATGTGGAAGCTTGGAGGAGGAACGGGATTTAAGGGGAAGGAGAGGGGACAGTCCCCCAAAACTCCCTATTCAGTGCACGGGGCGGTGTGCAGGGACCCTGTCACCTCTCCTTTCCTGTGGGGAAAGCACTGGCCTAGTCAGCAAGTCCTCCTGAGCGCCAGAGTAAAACGCCAAGCGATGCCTACACTGGGAGATGGTTGTGTGCATAGAGTGCCATCCTAGGCTACGCACGCTACTGCACGGTTGTGGCTGTGTCTGCTTAGTTCAGCGTGGCAGGGTGAACCCAGGACGTGAACATGGACCCGGGATAGCAAGGCCCAAGAAGCACCAGCTCTCCCGAAGCTCCTCTTCCCTGATGCGACTGAATCCTTGCTGAGGAAGCAGCGGCGAAGTGCTGTTCGTTCCAAGCCAAAGCCTCTGGGAAAGCACAGCTTTCGCTGAGAAATGTTCTGCCGGCTGCTGCTGCTTGCCTGAGCACCGTCTCGCGGTGGGAGAAACCCGCATACAGCGAAAGCGTCTTTGCCTGGGCATCTCCCCTGGGAAAGCACAGCATTCGTTGGGAAATCAGAGTTGGTTTTGGGGATGCTGCTGCTGCTTGCCTGAGCTAGTGTCAGCAGCAGGGTGGAAGATACCCGCATGGAGCGAAATTCTCTTTGCCCTAGCATCCCTCTGCCTAAGAGAGAAGCGTGGTCGCACACGTCTGTCAGAGCGCTCCCCAGGAGCAAGTGTGGGGAAGCCGCAGTGCGCCGCACCCGGGAAGTGAAGGAGCCATTGGCTTTGGGGTTGGGAAACGCTCCTGAAGAAGGATAGCCTGCGGTGCAGGAATAGATGGCCAGTGGCTAGACAAGTGACACCCTCTCCCTGTGCGGATAGATGGAAGCCTGGCTGCTAAGGAGACATGAGGGGACGACTAGTGCATGGGCGCTTGCTCCACGCTGAGGAAGGAGTCTGGGCAGAAGGTAGGTCTTTCCTGTGCCTCTGGTCCCAAGGGGACAGCATCTCCTTAGCCACCAGTCCAGGGCAGTCAGGACTGACCCCAGGTGCGATACACGGAACTCGCAGAAACAACCCCATGGAGAAATGGGCAGTCAGTTGCCGCCTTCCACCAAGATGTGGCAGCATTGTGGGTGGCAGGGGGTGTGCCGGGGAAGGAGGGGAGACAGTCCCCCACAGTTCCCCATCCCAGTGCACGGGCCGTGTGCAGGGATCCTGTCGCCTCCTCTCTCCTGTGGTGAAGGCACTGGCCTAGACCCCGAGTCTGCCTGAGGGCGGAGCAAAAGGCAAAGCCTTACCTACGCCAGGAGATGGTACTAGGCATAGAGTGCCATGCTAGGCCACGCACGCCTCTGCAGGGTTGTGCCTGTGTCTGCTGAGTTCGGCTTAGCAAGGTGAAACCCGGGCGTGAACTTGGAGCCCGGGAAAGCAAGGCCCAAGAGGGACCAGCACTCCCGCGGCTCTTCTTCCCTGCCACGAAGGAGCGAACGACCAAAGCCTTGCTGAGGAAACAGCAGCGAAGTGCGGTTTGCGCCAAGCTGAAAACCTTGCGAAAGCTTAGCAGTCACTGGGAAATCAGAGTCGGTTCTGTGGGCTGCTTTTGTTGCTTGCCTTAGCCTAGTATTCGCAGCAGGATGGGAGAAACCCGCATAGAGCGAAAGCCTCTCTGCCGGGGAATCCCCCTTGGGAAAGCACAGCATTCTTTGGGAAATTAGAGCCCGGTGTGTGGGATTCTGCCTGCTGCTTGCCGGAGCTAGTCTCCACAGCACGGTGTAATAAACCCGAATGGAGCGAAATCCTCTTTGCATGGGCATCCCCTCTGCCTGAGAGAGAAGCGCGGTGGCGCCTGTGGAAAGAGCCTTAAGGAAAGGGACACGTCTGTCACTGCAGAGGGACGGAAGCCTGGCTGCTGAGGAGACACGAGGGGAAGATTAGGGCAGGGGAAAGGGCTCCCCTCTGAGGAAGGAGTCGGGGCAGAAAGCATGGCTGTCCTGTGCCTTTTGGGCCCAAGGAGACAGCAGCTCCTAGGCCACCTGTCCGTGGTGGAGACATGGGCTTGCCACCAGGCGCCTACCCTGAACTCGAGAAACAACTCCCAGAAAGAACTGTCCATCAGATGCCGTCTTCCTCCAGCATGTGGAAGCTTGGAAGAGGCACGGGGTTTAAGGGGAAGGAGAGGGGACAGTCCCCCAAAACTCCCTATTTAGTGCACAGGGCGGTGTGCAGGGACCCTGTCACCTCTCCTTTCCTCTGGGGAAAGCACTGGCCTAGTCAGCGAGTCCTCCTGACCGCCAGAGTAAAACGCCAAGCGATGCCTACACTGGGAGATGGTTGTGAGCATAGAGTGCCATCCTAGGCTACGCACGCTATTGCACGGTTGTGGCTGTGTCTGCTAGTTCAGCCTGGCAGGGTGAACCCAGGACGTGAACATGGACCCTGGATAGCAAGGCCCAAGAAGCACCAGCTCTCCTGCAGCTCCTTTCCCTGATGCGATTGAAGCCTTGCTGAGGAAGCAGCGGCGAAGAGCTGTTCGCTCCATGCCAAAGCCTCTGGGAAAGCACAGCATTTGCTGAGAAATGTTCTTCGGGCTGCTGCTGCTGCTTGCCTGAGCCCAGTCTCGCGGTGAGAGAAACCCGCATACAGCGAAAGAGTCTTTGCCTGGGCATCTCCCCTGGGAAAGCACAGCATTCGTTGGGAAATCAGAGTTGGTTTTGGGGATGCTGCTGCTGCTTGCCTGAGCTAGTGTCAGCAGCAGGGTGGAAGTTACCCGCATGGAGCGAAATTCTGTTTGCCCTAGCATCCCTCTGCCTAAGAGAGAAGCGTGGTCGCACACGTCTGTCACAGCGCTCCCCAGGAGCAAGTGTGGGGAAGCCGCAGTGCGCCGCCCCCGGGAAGTGAAGGAGCCATTGGCCTTGGGGTTGGAAACGCTCCTGAAGAAGGATAGCCTGCTGTGCAGGAATAGCAGGCCAGTGGCTAGACAAGTGTCACCCTCTCCCTGTGCGGAGAGATGGAAGCCTGGCTGCTAAGGAGACATGAGGGGACGACTAGTGCATGGGCGCTTGCTCCACGCTGAGGAAGGAGTCTGGGCAGAAGGCAGGCCTGTCCTGTGCCTCTGGTCCCAAGGGGACAGCATCTCCTTGGCCACCAGTCCAGGGCAGTCAGGCTTGCCCCCAGGTGCGATACACGGAACTCGCAGAAACAACCCCATGGAGAAATGGGCAGTCAGATGCCGCCTTCCGCCAAGACGTGGCAGCATTGTGGGTGGCAGGGGGTGTGCCGGGGAAGGAGGGGAGACAGTCCCCCACAGTTCCCCATCCCAGTGCACGGGCCGTGTGCAGGGATCCTGTCGCCTCCTCTCTCCTGTGGTGAAGGCACTGGCCTAGACCCCGAGTCTGCCTGAGGGCGGAGCAAAAGGCAAAGCCTTACCTACGCCAGGAGATGGTACTAGGCATAGAGTGCCATGCTAGGCCACGCACGCCTCTGCAGGGTTGTGCCTGTGTCTGCTGAGTTCGGCTTAGCAAGGTGAAACCCGGGCGTGAACTTGGAGCCCGGGAAAGCAAGGCCCAAGAGGGACCAGCACTCCCGCGGCTCTTCTTCCCTGCCACGAAGGAGCGAACGACCAAAGCCTTGCTGAGGAAACAGCAGCGAAGTGCGGTTTGCGCCAAGCTGAAAACCTTGCGAAAGCTTAGCAGTCACTGGGAAATCAGAGTCGGTTCTGTGGGCTGCTTTTGTTGCTTGCCTTAGCCTAGTATTAGCAGCAGGATGGGAGAAACCCGCATAGAGCGAAAGCCTCTCTGCCGGGGAATCCCCCCTGCTTAAGCACAGCATTCTTTGGGAAATTAGAGCCCGGTGTGTGGGATTCTGCCTGCTGCTTGCCGGAGCTAGTCTCCACAGCACGCTATAATATACCCGCATGGAGAGAAATCCTCTTTGCCTGGGCATCCCCTCTGCCTGAGAGAGAAGCGCGGTGGTGCCTGTGGAAAGAGCCTTAAGGAAAGGGACACGTCTGTCACTGCAGAGGGACGGAAGCCTGGCTACTGTGGAGACACGAGGGGAAGATTAGGTCAGGGGAAAGGGCTCCACTCTGAGGAAGGAGTCTGGGCAGAAAGCATGCCTGTCCTGAGCCTTTGGGCCCAAGGAGACAGCAGCTCCTTGGCCACCTGTCCGTGGTGGAGACATGGGCTTGCCACCAGGCGCCTACCCTGAACTCGAGAAACAACTCCCAGAAAGAACTGGCCATCAGATGCTGTCTTCCTCCGCATGTGGAAGCTTGGAGGAGGCACGGGGTTAAGGGAAAGGAGAGGGGACAGTCCCCCAAAGCTCCCTATTCAGTGCACGGGGCGGTGTGCAGGGATCCTGTCACCTCTCCTTTCCTGTGGGGAAAGCACTGGCCTAGTCCGCGAGTCCTCCTGAGCGCCAGAGTAAAAGGCCAAGCGATGCCTACACTGGGAGATGGTTGTTTGCATAGAGTGCCATCCTAGGCTACGCACGCTACTGCACGGT
This sequence comes from Mustela putorius furo, assembly GCF_011764305.1. Lineage (NCBI taxonomy): Eukaryota > Metazoa > Chordata > Mammalia > Carnivora > Mustelidae > Mustela > Mustela putorius. The sequence goes on from NW_025421321.1 coordinate 489,443, forward strand.
TGTGGCCGTGTCTGCTTAGTTCGGCCTGGCAGGGTGAACCCCGGTCGCGTACATGGACACGGGATAGAAAGGCCCAAGAGGCATCAGCTCTCCCGCAGCTCTTCTTCCCTGATGCGACTGATGACTTGCTGAGGAAGCATCGGCGAAGTGCTGTTCGCTCCAAGCCAAAGCCTCTGCGAAAGCACAGCATTCGCCGAGAAATGTTCTGCGGGCGGCTGCTGCTTGCCTGAGCTCAGTCTCGAGGTGGGAGAAACATGCATACAGCGAAAGCCTCTTTGCCTGGGCATCTCCACTGGGAAAGCACAGCATTCATTGGGAAATCAGAGTTGGGTTTGGGGATGCTGCTGCTGCTTGCCTGAGCTAGTCTCCGCAGCAGGGTGGAAGATACCCGCATGGAGCGAAATACTCTTTGCCCTAGCATCCCTTCTGCTCAGAGAGAAGCGTGGTTGCACACGTCTGTCACAGCGCTCCCCAGAGCAAGTGTGGGGAGAGCGCAGCATGCCTGCCCCGGGGAAGAGAAGGAGCCATTGCCTTGGGTTCGGAAACGCTCCTGAAGTAGGATAGCCTGCCGTGCAGGAACAGCAGGCCAGTGGCAAGACAAGTGTCACCCACTCACTGTGCGGAGAGATGAAAGCCTGGCTGCTAAGGAGACATGAGGCGACAACTAAGGCATGGACGCGTGCTCCCCTCTGAGGAAGGAGTCTGGGCAGAAGGCAGGCCAGTCCTGTGCCTCTGGTCCCAAGGGGACAGCATCATCTAGGCCCCCTGTCCCAGGGGCAGACAGGCTGGCCCCCAGGTGCCATACACGGAACTCGCAGAAACAACGCCATGTAGAAATGGGCGGTCCGATGCCTCCTTCCACCAAGATGTGGCAGTGTTGTGGGTGGCAGGGGATTGCCGGGGAAGGAGGGGAGACAGTCCCCCACAGTTCCCCACCCAGTGCATGGGCAGTGTGCAGGGATCCTGTCGCCTCCTCTCTCCTGTGCTGAAGGAACTGGCCTAGACCCCGAGTGTGCCTGAGTGCCAGAGCAAAAGGCAAAGCCTTACCTACACCAGGAGATGGTAATAGGCATAGAGTGCCATGCTAGGCCTCGCACGCTGCTGCAGGGTTGTGACTGTGTCTGCTGTGTTCGGCTTAGCAAGGTGAACCCCGGGCGCGAACTTGGAGCCCGGGAAAGCAAGGCCCAAGAGGCACCAGCACTCCCGCGGCTCTCTTCCCTGTCGCGACAGAGCGAACGACCAAAGCCTTGCAGAGGAAGCAGCAGCGAAGTGCGGTTGGAGCCAAGCTGAAAACCTCTGCAATAGCATAGTAGTCACTGGGAAATCAGAGTCGGTTCTGTGGGCTTCTTTTGTTGCTTGCCTTAGCCTAGTATTCGCAGCCGGATGGGAGAAACCAGCATAGAGCGAAAGCCTCTCTGCTGGGGAATCCCCTCTGGGAAAGCACAGCATTCTTTGAGATATTAGAGTCGGGTCTGAGGGATGCCTCTGCTGCTTGCCTGAGCTAGTCTCCACAGCAGGGTGTTATAAACCCGCATGGAGCGAAATCCTCTTTTCCTCGGCATCCACTCTGCCTGAGAGAGAAGCGCGGTGGCACCTGTGGAAAGAGCCTTAAGGAATGGGACACGTCTGTCACTGCAGAGGGACGGAAGCCTGGCTGCTGAGGAGACACGAGGGGAAGATTAGGGCAGGGGAAAGGGCTCCACTCTGAGGAAGGAGTCTGGGCAGAAAGCATGCCTGTCCTGAGCCTTTGGGCCCAAGGAGACAGCAGCTCCTTGGCCACCTGTCCGTGGTGGAGACATGGGCTTGCCACCAGGCGCCTACCCTGAACTCGAGAAACAACTCCCAGAAAGAACTGGCCATCAGATGCCGTCTTCATCCAGGATGTGGAAGCTTGAAGGAGGTACGGGGTTAAGGGGAAGGAGAGGGGACAGTCCCCCAAAGCTCCCTATTCAGGGCACGGGGTGGTGTGCAGGGATCCTGTCACCTCTCCTTTCCTGTGGGGAAAGCACTGGCCTACTCCGCGAGTCCTCCTGAGCGCCAGAGTAAAAGGCCAAGCGATGCCTACACCGGGAGATGGTAGTGTGCATAGAGTGCCATCCTAGCCTACGTACGCTCCTGCACGGTTGTGGCTGTGTCTGCTTAGTTCGTCCTGGCAGGGTGAACCCAGGATGCCAACATGGAGCCCGGGAAAGCAAGGCCCAAGAGGCATCAGCTCTCCCGCAACTCTTCTTCCCTGATGCGACAGAAGCCTTGCTGAGGAAGCAGCGGCGAAGTTCTGTTCGCTCCAAGCCAAAGCCTCTGCGAAAGCACAGCATTCACCGAGAAATTTTCTGCCCGCTGCTGCTGGCTGCCTGAGCCCAGTCTCGCGGTGGGAGAAACCCGCATACAGCGAAAGCCTCTTTGCCTGGGCATCTCCCCTGGGAAAGCACAGCATTCGTTGAGAAATCAGAGTTGGCTTTGGGGATGCTGCTGCTGTTTGCCTGAGCTAGTCTCCGCAGCAGGGTGGAAGATAACCGCATGGAGCGAAATACTCTTTGCCCTAGCATCCCTTTTGCCTGAGAGAGAAGGGTGGTCGCACACGTCTGTCACAGCGCTCCCCAGGTGCAAGTGTGGGGAGGCCGCAGCTTGCCGCCACAGGGAAGAGAAGGAGCCATTGGCCTTGGGGTTGGGAAACGCTCCCGACGCAGGATCGCCTACCGTGCAGGAACAGCAGGTCAGTGGCAAGACAAGTGTCACCCGCTCCCTGTGCGGAGAGATGGAAGCCTGGCTGCTAAGGAGACATGAGGGGACGACTAGTGCATGGGCGCGTGCTCCACTCTGAGGAAGGAGTCTGGGCAGAAGGCAGGCCTGTCCTGTGCCTCTGCTCCCAAGGGGACAGCATCTCCTTGGCCACCTGTCCCAAGGGCAGACAGGCTTGCCCCCAGGTGCCATACCCTGAACTCGCAGAAACAACCCCATGGAGAAATGGGCAGTCCGATGCCGCCTTCCGCCAAGATGTGGCAGTGTTGAGGGTGGCAGGGGGTGTGCCAGGGAAGGAGGGGAGACAGTCCCCCACATTTCCCCATCCCAGTGCATGGGCAGTGTGCAGGGATCCTGTCGCCTCCTCTCTCCTGTGCTGAAAGAACTGGCCTAGACCCCGAGTGTGCCTGAGTGCCAGAGCAAAAGGGAAAGCCTTACCTACACCAGGAGATGGTAATAGGCATAGAGTGCCATGCTAGGCCACGCACGCTGCTGCAGGGTTGTGACTGTTTCTGCTTCATTCGGCCGGGCAGGGTGAACCCGGGATGCGCTCATGGAGCCCGGGAAAGCAAGGCCCAAGAGGCATCAGCTCTCCCGCAGCTCTCTTCCCTTATAAGACTGAAGCCTTGCTGAGGAAGCAGCGGCGAAGTGTTGTTCGCTCCAATCCAAAGCCTCTGAGAAAGCACAGCATTCGCCGAGAAATTTTCTGCCCGATGCTGCTGGCTGCATGAGCCCAGTCTCGCGGTGGGATTAACCCGCATACAGCGAAAGCCTCTTTGCCTGGGCATCTCCCCTGGGAAAGCACAGCATTCGTTGAGAAATCAGAGTTGGCTTTGGGGATGCTGCTGCTGTTTGCCTGAGCTAGTCTCCGCAGCAGGGTGGAAGATATCCGCATGGAGCGAAATACTCTTTGCCCTAGCATCCCTTTTGCCTGAGAGAGAAGGGTGGTCGCACACGTCTGTCACAGCGCTCCCCAGGTGCAAGTGTGGGGAGGCCGCAGCTTGCCGCCACAGGGGAAGAGAAGGAGCCATTGGCCTTGGGGTTGGGAAACGCTCCCGAAGCAGGATCGCCTACCGTGCAGGAACAGCAGGTCAGTGGCAAGACAAGTGTCACCCGCTCCCTGTGCGGAGAGATGGAAGCCTGGCTGCTAAGGAGACATGAGGGGACGACTAGTGCATGGGCGCGTGCTCCACTCTGAGGAAGGAGTCTGGGCAGAAGGCAGGCCTGTCCTGTGCCTCTGGTCCCAAGGGGATAGCATCTCCTTGGCCACCTGTCCCAAGGGCAGACAGGCTTGCCCCCAGGTGCCATACCCTGAACTCGCAGAAACAACCCCATGGAGAAATGGGCAGTCCGATGCGCTTTCCGCCAAGATGTGGCAGTGTTGAGGGTGGAAGGGGGTGTGCCAGGGAAGGAGGGGAGACAGTCCCCCACAGTTCCCCATCCCAGTGCATGGGCAGTGTGCAGGGATCCTGTCGCCTCCTCTCTCCTGTGCTGAAGGAACTGGCCTAGACCCCGAGTGTGCCTGAGTGCCAGAGCAAAAGGCAAAGCCTTACCTACACCAGGAGATGGTAATAGGCATAGAGTGCCATGCTAGGCCTCGCACGTTGCTGCAGGGTTGTGACTGTGTCTGCTGTGTTCGGCTTAGCAAGGTGAACCCCGGGCGCGAACTTGGAGCCCGGGAAAGCAAGGCCCAAGAGGCACCAGCACTCCCGCGGCTCTTCTTCCCTGTCGCGACAGAGCGAACGACCAAAGCCTTGCAGAGGAAGCAGCAGCGAAGTGCGGTTTGAGCCAAGCTGAAAACCTCTGCAATAGCATAGTAGTCACTGGGAAATCAGAGTCGGTTCTGTGGGCTGCTTTTGTTGCTTGCCTTAGCCTAGTATTCGCAGCCGGATGGGAGAAACCAGCATAGAGCGAAAGCCTCTCTGCTGGGGAATCCCCTCTGGGAAAGCACAGCATTCTTTGAGATATTAGAGTCGGGTCTGAGGGATGCCTCTGCTGCTTGCCTGAGCTAGTCTCCACAGCAGGGTGTTATAAACCCGCATGGAGCGAAATCCTCTTTTCCTCGGCATCCACTCTGCCTGAGAGAGAAGCGCGGTGGCACCTGTGGAAAGAGCCTTAAGGAATGGGACACGTCTGTCACTGCAGAGGGACGGAAGCCTGGCTGCTGAGGAGACACGAGGGGAAGATTAGGGCAGGGGAAAGGGCTCCACTCTGAGGAAGGAGTCTGGGCAGAAAGCATGCCTGTCCTGAGCCTTTGGGCCCAAGGAGACAGCAGCTCCTTGGCCACCTGTCCGTGGTGGAGACATGCGCTTGCCACCAGGCGCCTACCCTAAACTCGAGGAACAACTCCCAGAAAGAACTGGCCATCAGATGCCGTCTTCATCCAGGATGTGGAAGCTTGAAGGAGGTACGGGGTTAAGGGGAAGGAGAGGGGACAGTCCCCCAAAGCTCCCTATTCAGGGCACGGGGTGGTGTGCAGGGATCCTGTCACCTCTCCTTTCCTGTGGGGAAAGCACTGGCCTAGTCCGCGAGTCCTCCTGTGCACCAGAGTAAAAGGCCAAGCGATGCCTACACCGGGAGATGGGAGTGTGCATAGAGTGCCATCCTAGCCTACGTACGCTCCTGCACGGTTGTGGCTGTGTCTGCTTAGTTCGTCCTGGCAGGGTGAACCCAGGATGCCAACATGGAGCCCGGGAAAGCAAGGCCCAAGAGGCATCAGCTCTCCCGCAACTCTTCTTCCCTGTTGCGACTGAAGCCTTGCTGAGGAAGCAGCGGCGAAGTTCTGTTCGCTCCAAGCCAAAGCCTCTGCGAAAGCACAGCATTCGCCGAGAAATGTTCTGCCCGATGCTGCTGGCTGCATGAGCCCAGTCTCTTGGTGGGAGAAACCCGCATACAGCGAAAGCCTCTTTGCCTGGGCATCTCCCCTGGGAAAGCACAGCATTCGTTGAGAAATCAGAGTTGGCTTTGGGGATGCTGCTGCTGTTTGCCTGAGCTAGTCTCCGCAGCAGGGTGGAAGATATCCACATGGAGCGAAATACTCTTTGCCCTAGCATCCCTTTTGCCTGAGAGAGAAGGGTGGTCGCACACGTCTGTCACAGCGCTCCCCAGGTGCAAGTGTGGGGAGGCCGCAGCTTGCCGCCACAGGGGAAGAGAAGGAGCCATTGGCCTTGGGGTTGGGAAACGCTCCCGAAGCAGGATCGCCTACCGTGCAGGAACAGCAGGTCAGTGGCAAGACAAGTGTCACCCGCTCCCTGTGCGGAGAGATGGAAGCCTGGCTGCTAAGGAGACATGAGGGGACGACTAGTGCATGGGCGCGTGCTCCACTCTGAGGAAGGAGTCTGGGCAGAAGGCAGGCCAGTCCTGTGCCTCTGGTCCCAAGGGGACAGCATCATCTGTCCCAAGGGCAGACAGGCTTGCCCCCAGGTGCCATACCCTGAACTCGCAGAAACAACGCCATGTAGAAATGGGCAGTCCGATGCCTGCTTCCACCAAGATGTGGCAGTGTTGTGGGTGGCAGGGGATTGCCGGGGAAGGAGGGGAGACAGTCCCCCACAGTTCCCAATCCCAGTGCATGGGCAGTGTGCAGGGATCCTGTCGCCACCTCTCTCCTGTGCTGAAGGAACTGGCCTAGACCCCGAGTGTGCCTGAGTGCCAGAGCAAAAGGCAAAGCCTTACCTACACCAGGAGATGGTAATAGGCATAGAGTGCCATGCTAGGCCTCGCACGCTGCTGCAGGGTTGTGACTGTGTCTGCTGTGTTCGGCTTAGCAAGGTGAACCCCGGGCGCGAACTTGGAGCCCGGGAAAGCAAGGCCCAAGAGGCACCAGCACTCCCGCGGCTCTTCTTCCCTGTCGCGACAGAGCGAACGACCAAAGCCTTGCAGAGGAAGCAGCAGCGAAGTGCGGTTTGAGCCAAGCTGAAAATCTCTGCAATAGCATAGTATTCACTAGGAAATCAGAGTCGGTTCTGTGGGCTGCTTTTGCTGCTTGCCTTAGCCTAGTATTCGCAGCCGGATGGGAGAAACCAGCATAGAGCGAAAGCCTCTCTGCTGGGGAATCCCCTCTGGGAAAGCACAGCATTCTTTGAGATATTAGAGTCGGGTCTGAGGGATGCCTCTGCTGCTTGCCTGAGCTAGTCTCCACAGCAGGGTGTTATAAACCCGCATGGAGCGAAATCCTCTTTTCCTCGGCATCCACTCTGCCTGAGAGAGAAGCGCGGTGGCACCTGTGGAAAGAGCCTTAAGGAATGGGACACGTCTGTCACTGCAGAGGGACGGAAGCCTGGCTGCTGAGGAGACACGAGGGGAAGATTAGGGCAGGGGAAAGGGCTCCACTCTGAGGAAGGAGTCTGGGCAGAAAGCATGCCTGTCCTGAGCCTTTGGGCCCAAGGAGACAGCAGCTCCTTGGCCACCTGTCCGTGGTGGAGACATGGGCTTGCCACCAGGCGCCTACCCTGAACTCGAGAAACAACTCCCAGAAAGAACTGGCCATCAGATGCCGTCTTCATCCAGGATGTGGAAGCTTGAAGGAGGTACGGGGTTAAGGGGAAGGAGAGGGGACAGTCCCCCAAAGCTCCCTATTCAGGGCACGGGGTGGTGTGCAGGGATCCTGTCACCTCTCCTTTCCTGTGGGGAAAGCACTGGCCTAGTCCGCGAGTCCTCCTGTGCACCAGAGTAAAAGGCCAAGCGATGCCTACACCGGGAGATGGTAGTGTGCATAGAGTGCCATCCTAGCCTACGTACGCTCCTGCACGGTTGTGGCTGTGTCTGCTTAGTTCGTCCTGGCAGGGTGAACCCAGGATGCCAACATGGAGCCCGGGAAAGCAAGGCCCAAGAGGCATCAGCTCTCCCGCAACTCTTCTTCCCTGTTGCGACTGAAGCCTTGCTGAGGAAGCAGCGGCGAAGTTCTGTTCGCTCCAAGCCAAAGCCTCTGCGAAAGCACAGCATTCGCCGAGAAATTTTCTGCCCGATGCTGCTGGCTGCATGAGCCCAGTCTCTTGGTGGGAGAAACCCGCATACAGCGAAAGCCTCTTTGCCTGGGCATCTCTCCTGGGAAAGCACAGCATTCGTTGAGAAATCAGAGTTGGCTTTGGGGATGCTGCTGCTGTTTGCCTGAGCTAGTCTCCGCAGCAGGGTGGAAGATATCCGCATGGAGCGAAATACTCTTTGCCCTAGCATCCCTTTTGCCTGAGAGAGAAGGGTGGTCGCACACGTCTGTCACAGCGCTCCCCAGGTGCAAGTGTGGGGAGGCCGCAGCTTGCCGCCACAGGGGAAGAGAAGGAGCCATTGGCCTTGGGGTTGGGAAACGCTCCCGAAGTAGGATCGCCTACCGTGCAGGAACAGCAGGTCAGTGGCAAGACAAGTGTCACCCGCTCCCTGTGCGGAGAGATGGAAGCCTGGCTGCTAAGGAGACATGAGGGGACGACTAGTGCATGGGCGCGTGCTCCACTCTGAGGAAGGAGTCTGGGCAGAAGGCAGGCCTGTCCTGTGCCTCTGGTCCCAAGGGGATAGCATCTCCTTGGCCACCTGTCCCAAGGGCAGACAGGCTTGCCCCCAGGTGCCATACCCTGAACTCGCAGAAACAACCCCATGGAGAAATGGGCAGTCCGATGCCGCCTTCCGCCAAGATGTGGCAGTGTTGAGGGTGGAAGGGGGTGTGCCAGGGAAGGAGGGGAGACAGTCCCCCACAGTTCCCCATCCCAGTGCATGGGCAGTGTGCAGGGATCCTGTCGCCTCCTCTCTCCTGTGCAGAAGGAACTGGCCTAGACCCCGAGTGTGCCTGAGTGCCAGAGCAAAAGGCAAAGCCTTACCTACACCAGGAGATGGTAATAGGCATAGAGTGCCATGCTAGGCCTCGCACGCTGCTGCAGGGTTGTGACTGTGTCTGCTGTGTTCGGCTTAGCAAGGTGAACCCCGGGCGCGAACTTGCAGCCTGGGAAAGCAAGGCCCAAGAGGCACCAGCACTCCCGCGGCTCTTCTTCCCTGTCGCGACAGAGCGAACGACCAAAGCCTTGCAGAGGAAGCAGCAGCGAAGTGCGGTTTGAGCCAAACTGAAAACCTCTGCAATAGCATAGTAGTCACTGGGAAATCAGAGTCGGTTCTGTGGGCTGCTTTTGTTGCTTGCCTTAGCCTAGTATTCGCAGCCGGATGGGAGAAACCAGCATAGAGCGAAAGCCTCTCTGCTGGGGAATCCCCTCTGGGAAAGCACAGCATTCTTTGAGATATTAGAGTCGGTTCTGAGGGATGCCTCTGCTGCTTGCCTGAGCTAGTCTCCACAGCAGGGTGTTATAAACCCGCATGGAGCGAAATCCTCTTTTCCTCGGCATCCACTCTGCCTGAGAGAGAAGCGCGGTGGCACCTGTGGAAAGAGCCTTAAGGAATGGGACACGTCTGTCTCTGCAGAGGGACGGAAGCTTGGCTGCTGAGGAGACACGAGGGGAAGATTAGGGCAGGGGAAAGGGCTCCACTCTGAGGAAGAAGTCTGGGCAGAAAGCATGCCTGTCCTGAGCCTTTGGGCCCAAGGAGACTGCAGCTCCTTGGCCACCTGTCCGTGGTGGAGACATGGGCTTGCCACCAGGCGCCTACCCTGAACTCGAGGAACAACTCCCAGAAAGAACTGGCCATCAGATGCCGTCTTCATCCAGGATGTGGAAGCTTGAAGGAGGTACGGGGTTAAGGGGAAGGAGAGGGGACAGTCCCCCAAAGCTCCCTATTCAGGGCACGGGGTGGTGTGCAGGGATCCTGTCACCTCTCCTTTCCTGTGGGGAAAGCACTGGCCTAGTCCGCGAGTCCTCCTGTGCACCAGAGTAAAAGGCCAAGCGATGCCTACACCGGGAGATGGGAGTGTGCATAGAGTGCCATCCTAGCCTACGTACGCTCCTGCACGGTTGTGGCTGTGTCTGCTTAGTTCGTCCTGGCAGGGTGAACCCAGGATGCCAACATGGAGCCCGGGAAAGCAAGGCCCAAGAGGCGTCAGCTCTCCCGCAACTCTTCTTCCCTGTTGCGACTGAAGCCTTGCTGAGGAAGCAGCGGCGAAGTTCTGTTCGCTCCAAGCCAAAGCCTCTGCGAAAGCACAGCATTCGCCGAGAAATGTTCTGCCCGATGCTGCTGGCTGCATGAGCCCAGTCTCTTGGTGGGAGAAACCCGCATACAGCGAAAGCCTCTTTGCCTGGGCATCTCTCCTGGGAAAGCACAGCATTCGTTGAGAAATCAGAGTTGGCTTTGGGGATGCTGCTGCTGTTTGCCTGAGCTAGTCTCCGCAGCAGGGTGGATATCCGCATGGAGTGAAATACTCTTTGCCCTAGCATCCCTTTTGCCTGAGAGAGAAGGGTGGTCGCACACGTCTGTCACAGCGCTCCCCAGGTGCAAGTGTGGGGAGGCCGCAGCTTGCCGCCACAGGGGAAGAGAAGGAGCCATTGGCCTTGGGGTTGGGAAACGCTCCCGAAGCAGGATCGCCTACCGTGCAGGAACAGCAGGTCAGTGGCAAGACAAGTGTCACCCGCTCCCTGTGCGGAGAGATGGAAGCCTGGCTGCTAAGGAGACATGAGGGGACGACTAGTGCATGGGCGCGTGCTCCACTCTGAGGAAGGAGTCTGGGCAGAAGGCAGGCCAGTCCTGTGCCTCTGGTCCCAAGGGGATAGCATCTCCTTGGCCACCTGTCCCAAGGGCAGACAGGCTTGCCCCCAGGTGCCATACCCTGAACTCGCAGAAACAACCCCATGGAGAAATGGGCAGTCCGATGCCTGCTTCCACCAAGATGTGGCAGTGTTGTGGGTGGCAGGGGATTGCCGGGGAAGGAGGGGAGACAGTCCCCCACAGTTCCCCATCCCAGTGCATGGGCAGTGTGCAGGGATCCTGTCGCCTCCTCTCTCCTGTGCTGAAGGAACTGGCCTAGACCCCGAGTGTGCCTGAGTGCCAGAGCAAAAGGCAAAGCCTTACCTACACCAGGAGATGGTAATAGGCATAGAGTGCCATGCTAGGCCTCGCACGTTGCTGCAGGGTTGTGACTGTGTCTGCTGTGTTCGGCTTAGCAAGGTGAACCCCGGGCGCGAACTTGGAGCCCGGGAAAGCAAGGCCCAAGAGGCACCAGCACTCCCGCGGCTCTTCTTCCCTGTCGCGACAGAGCGAACGACCAAAGCCTTGCAGAGGAAGCAGCAGCGAAGTGTGGTTTGAGCCAAACTGAAAACCTCTCATGCAATAGCATAGTAGTCACTGGGAAATCAGAGTCGGTTCTGTGGGCTGCTTTTGTTGCTTGCCTTAGCCTAGTATTCGCAGCCGGATGGGAGAAACCAGCATAGAGCGAAAGCCTCTCTGCTGGGGAATCCCCTCTGGGAAAGCACAGCATTCTTTGAGATATTAGAGTCGGTTCTGAGGGATGCCTCTGCTGCTTGCCTGAGCTAGTCTCCACAGCAGGGTGTTATAAACCCGCATGGAGCGAAATCCTCTTTTCCTCGGCATCCACTCTGCCTGAGAGAGAAGCGCGGTGGCACCTGTGGAAAGAGCCTTAAGGAATGGGACACGTCTGTCTCTGCAGAGGGACGGAAGCTTGGCTGCTGAGGAGACACGAGGGGAAGATTAGGGCAGGGGAAAGGGCTCCACTCTGAGGAAGGAGTCTGGGCAGAAAGCATGCCTGTCCTGAGCCTTTGGGCCCAAGGAGACAGCAGCTCCTTGGCCACCTGTCCGTGGTGGAGACATGCGCTTGCCACCAGGCGCCTACCCTAAACTCGAGGAACAACTCCCAGAAAGAACTGGCCATCAGATGCCGTCTTCATCCAGGATGTGGAAGCTTGAAGGAGGTACGGGGTTAAGGGGAAGGAGAGGGGACAGTCCCCCAAAGCTCCCTATTCAGGGCACGGGGTGGTGTGCAGGGATCCTGTCACCTCTCCTTTCCTGTGGGGAAAGCACTGGCCTAGTCCGCGAGTCCTCCTGTGCACCAGAGTAAAAGGCCAAGCGATGCCTACACCGGGAGATGGGAGTGTGCATAGAGTGCCATCCTAGCCTACGTACGCTCCTGCACGGTTGTGGCTGTGTCTGCTTAGTTCGTCCTGGCAGGGTGAACCCAGGATGCCAACATGGAGCCCGGGAAAGCAAGGCCCAAGAGGCGTCAGCTCTCCCGCAACTCTTCTTCCCTGTTGCGACTGAAGCCTTGCTGAGGAAGCAGCGGCGAAGTTCTGTTCGCTCCAAGCCAAAGCCTCTGCGAAAGCACAGCATTCGCCGAGAAATGTTCTGCCCGATGCTGCTGGCTTCATGAGCCCAGTCTCTTGGTGGGAGAAACCCGCATACAGCGAAAGCCTCTTTGCCTGGGCATCTCTCCTGGGAAAGCACAGCATTCGTTGAGAAATCAGAGTTGGCTTTGGGGATGCTGCTGCTGTTTGCCTGAGCTAGTCTCCGCAGCAGGGTGGATATCCGCATGGAGTGAAATACTCTTTGCCCTAGCATCCCTTTTGCCTGAGAGAGAAGGGTGGTCGCACACGTCTGTCACAGCGCTCCCCAGGTGCAAGTGTGGGGAGGCCGCAGCTTGCCGCCACAGGGGAAGAGAAGGAGCCATTGGCCTTGGGGTTGGGAAACGCTCCCGAAGCAGGATCGCCTACCGTGCAGGAACAGCAGGTCAGTGGCAAGACAAGTGTCACCCGCTCCCTGTGCGGAGAGATGGAAGCCTGGCTGCTAAGGAGACATGAGGGGACGACTAGTGCATGGGCGCGTGCTCCACTCTGAGGAAGGAGTCTGGGCAGAAGGCAGGCCAGTCCTGTGCCTCTGGTCCCAAGGGGATAGCATCTCCTTGGCCACCTGTCCCAAGGGCAGACAGGCTTGCCCCCAGGTGCCATACCCTGAACTCGCAGAAAAACAACCCCATGGAGAAATGGGCAGTCCGATGCCTGCTTCCACCAAGATGTGGCAGTGTTGTGGGTGGCAGGGGATTGCCGGGGAAGGAGGGGAGACAGTCCCCCACAGTTCCCCATCCCAGTGCATGGGCAGTGTGCAGGGATCCTGTCGCCTCCTCTCTCCTGTGCTGAAGGAACTGGCCTAGACCCCGAGTGTGCCTGAGTGCCAGAGCAAAAGGCAAAGCCTTACCTACACCAGGAGATGGTAATAGGCATAGAGTGCCATGCTAGGCCTCGCACGTTGCTGCAGGGTTGTGACTGTGTCTGCTGTGTTCGGCTTAGCAAGGTGAACCCCGGGCGCGAACTTGGAGCCCGGGAAAGCAAGGCCCAAGAGGCACCAGCACTCCCGCGGCTCTTCTTCCCTGTCGCGACAGAGCGAACGACCAAAGCCTTGCAGAGGAAGCAGCAGCGAAGTGTGGTTTGAGCCAAACTGAAAACCTCTGCAATAGCATAGTAGTCACTGGGAAATCAGAGTCGGTTCTGTGGGCTGCTTTTGTTGCTTGCCTTAGCCTAGTATTCGCAGCCGGATGGGAGAAACCAGCATAGAGCGAAAGCCTCTCTGCTGGGGAATCCCCTCTGGGAAAGCACAGCATTCTTTGAGATATTAGAGTCGGTTCTGAGGGATGCCTCTGCTGCTTGCCTGAGCTAGTCTCCACAGCAGGGTGTTATAAACCCGCATGGAGCGAAATCCTCTTTTCCTCGGCATCCACTCTGCCTGAGAGAGAATCGCGGTGGCACCTGTGGAAAGAGCCTTAAGGAATGGGACACGTCTGTCTCTGCAGAGGGACGGAAGCTTGGCTGCTGAGGAGACACGAGGGGAAGATTAGGGCAGGGGAAAGGGCTCCACTCTGAGGAAGGAGTCTGGGCAGAAAGCATGCCTGTCCTGAGCCTTTGGGCCCAAGGAGACAGCAGCTCCTTGGCCACCTGTCCGTGGTGGAGACATGCGCTTGCCACCAGGCGCCTACCCTAAACTCGAGGAACAACTCCCAGAAAGAACTGGCCATCAGATGCCGTCTTCATCCAGGATGTGGAAGCTTGAAGGAGGTACGGGGTTAAGGGGAAGGAGAGGGGACAGTCCCCCAAAGCTCCCTATTCAGGGCACGGGGTGGTGTGCAGGGATCCTGTCACCTCTCCTTTCCTGTGGGGAAAGCACTGGCCTAGTCCGCGAGTCCTCCTGTGCACCTGAGTAAAAGGCCAAGCGATGCCTACACCGGGAGATGGGAGTGTGCATAGAGTGCCATCCTAGCCTACGTACGCTCCTGCACGGTTGTGGCTGTGTCTGCTTAGTTCGTCCTGGCAGGGTGAACCCAGGATGCCAACATGGAGCCCGGGAAAGCAAGGCCCAAGAGGCGTCAGCTCTCCCGCAACTCTTCTTCCCTGTTGCGACTGAAGCCTTGCTGAGGAAGCAGCGGCGAAGTTCTGTTCGCTCCAAGCCAAAGCCTCTGCGAAAGCACAGCATTCGCCGAGAAATGTTCTGCCCGATGCTGCTGGCTGCATGAGCCCAGTCTCTTGGTGGGAGAAACCCGCATACAGCGAAAGCCTCTTTGCCTGGGCATCTCCCCTGGGAAAGCACAGCATTCGTTGAGAAATCAGAGTTGGCTTTGGGGATGCTGCTGCTGTTTGCCTGAGCTAGTCTCCGCAGCAGGGTGGAAGATATCCGCATGGAGTGAAATACTCTTTGCCCTAGCATCCCTTTTGTCTGAGAGAGAAGGGTGGTCGCACACGTCTGTCACAGCGCTCCCCAGGTGCAAGTGTGGGGAGGCCGCAACTTGCCGCCACAGGGGAAGAGAAGGAGCCATTGGCCTTGGGGTTGGGAAACGCTCCCGAAGCAGGATCGCCTACCGTGCAGGAACAGCAGGTCAGTGGCAAGACAAGTGTCACCCGCTCCCTGTGCGGAGAGATGGAAGCCTGGCTGCTAAGGAGACATGAGGGGACGACTAGTGCATGGGCGCGTGCTCCACTCTGAGGAAGGAGTCTGGGCAGAAGGCAGGCCAGTCCTGTGCCTCTGGTCCCAAGGGGACAGCATCATCTAGGCCCCCTGTCCCAAGGGCAGACAGGCTTGCCCCCAGGTGCCATACACGGAACTCGCAGAAACAACGCCATGTAGAAATGGGCAGTCCGATGCCTGCTTCCACCAAGATGTGGCAGTGTTGTGGGTGGCAGGGGATTGCCGGGGAAGGAGGGGAGACAGTCCCCCACAGTTCCCCATCCCAGTGCATGGGCAGTGTGCAGGGATCCTGTCGCCTCCTCTCTCCTGTGCTGAAGGAACTGGCCTAGACCCCGAGTGTGCCTGAGTGCCAGAGCAAAAGGCAAAGCCTTACCTACACCAGGAGATGGTAATAGGCATAGAGTGCCATGCTAGGCCTCGCACGCTGCTGCAGGGTTGTGACTGTGTCTGCTGTGTTTGGCTTAGCAAGGTGAACCCCGGGCGCGAACTTGGAGCCCGGGAAAGCAAGGCCCAAGAGGCACCAGCACTCCCGCGGCTCTTCTTCCCTGTCGCGACAGAGCGAACGACCAAAGCCTTGCAGAGGAAGCAGCAGCGAAGTGCGGTTTGAGCCAAGCTGAAAATCTCTGCAATAGCATAGTATTCACTAGGAAATCAGAGTCGGTTCTGTGGGCTGCTTTTGCTGCTTGCCTTAGCCTAGTATTCGCAGCCGGATGGGAGAAACCAGCATAGAGCGAAAGCCTCTCTGCTGGGGAATCCCCTCTGGGAAAGCACAGCATTCTTTGAGATATTAGAGTCGGGTCTGAGGGATGCCTCTGCTGCTTGCCTGAGCTAGTCTCCACAGCAGGGTGTTATAAACCCGCATGGAGCGAAATCCTCTTTTCCTCGGCATCCACTCTGCCTGAGAGAGAAGCGCGGTGGCACCTGTGGAAAGAGCCTTAAGGAATGGGACACGTCTGTCACTGCAGAGGGACGGAAGCCTGGCTGCTGAGGAGACACGAGGGGAAGATTAGGGCAGGGGAAAGGGCTCCACTCTGAGGAAGGAGTCTGGGCAGAAAGCATGCCTGTCCTGAGCCTTTGGGCCCAAGGAGACAGCAGCTCCTTGGCCACCTGTCCGTGGTGGAGACATGGGCTTGCCACCAGGCGCCTACCCTGAACTCGAGAAACAACTCCCAGAAAGAACTGGCCATCAGATGCCGTCTTCATCCAGGATGTGGAAGCTTGAAGGAGGTACGGGGTTAAGGGGAAGGAGAGGGGACAGTCCCCCAAAGCTCCCTATTCAGGGCACGGGGTGGTGTGCAGGGATCCTGTCACCTCTCCTTTCCTGTGGGGAAAGCACTGGCCTAGTCCGCGAGTCCTCCTGTGCACCAGAGTAAAAGGCCAAGCGATGCCTACACCGGGAGATGGTAGTGTGCATAGAGTGCCATCCTAGCCTACGTACGCTCCTGCACGGTTGTGGCTGTGTCTGCTAAGTTCGTCCTGGCAGGGTGAACACAGGATGC
The DNA here is from genome assembly GCF_011764305.1 of Mustela putorius furo. NCBI lineage: Eukaryota > Metazoa > Chordata > Mammalia > Carnivora > Mustelidae > Mustela > Mustela putorius. Next base: position 505,507 of record NW_025421321.1, read on the forward strand.
CAACATGGAGCCCGGGAAAGCAAGGCCCAAGAGGCATCAGCTATCCCGCAAATCTTCTTCCCTGATGCGACTGAAGCCTTGCTGAGGAAGCAGCGGCGAAGTTCTGTTCGCTCCAAGCCAAAGCCTCTGTGAAAGCACAGCATTCGCCGAGAAATTTTCTGCCCGCTGCTGCTGGCTGCCTGAGCCCAGTCTCGCGGTGGGAGAAACCCGCATACAGCGAAAGCCTCTTTGCCTGGGCATCTCCCCTGGGAAAGCACAGCTTTCGTTGAGAAATCAGTGTTGGTTTGGGGGATGCTGCTGCTGTTTGCCTGAGCTAGTCTCCGCAGCAGGGTGGAAGATATCCGCATGAAGCGAAATACTCTTTGCCCTAGCATCCCTTTTGCCTGAGAGAGAAGGGTGGTCGCACACGTCTGTCACAGCGCTCCCCAGGTGCAAGTGTGGGGAGGCCGCAGCTTGCCGCCACAGGGGAAGAGAAGGAGCCATTGGCCTTGGGGTTGGGAAACGCTCCCGAAGCAGGATCGCCTACCGTGCAGGAACAGCAGGTCAGTGGCAAGACAAGAGTCACCCGCTCCCTGTGCGGAGAGATGGAAGCCTGGCTGCTAAGGAGACATGAGGGGACGACTAGTGCATGGGCGCGTGCTACACTCTGAGGAAGGAGTCTGGGCAGAAGGCAGGCCTGTCCTGTGCCTCTGGTCCCAAGGGGACAGCATCTCCTTGGCCACCTGTCCCAAGGGCAGACAGGCTTGCCCCCAGGTGCCATACCCTGAACTCGCAGAAACAACCCCATGGAGAAATGGGCAGTCCGATGCCGCCTTCCGCCAAGATGTGGCAGTGTTGAGGGTGGCTGGGGGTGTGCCAGGGAAGGAGGGGAGACAGTCCCCCACATTTCCCCATCCCAGTGCACGGGCCGTGTGCAGGGATCCTGTCGCTTCCTCTCTCCTGTGGTGAAGGCACTGGCCTAGACCCCGAGTCTGCCTGAGGGCGGAGTAAAAGCAAAGCCTTACCTACGCCAGGAGATGGTACTAGGCATAGAGTTCATGCTAGGCCACGCACGCTGCTGCAGGGTTGTGACTGTGTCTGCTTCGTTCTGCCGGGCAGGGTGAACCCAGGATGCGCACATGGAGCCCGGGAAAGCAAGGCCCAAGAGGCATCAGCTCTCCCTCAGCTCTTCTTCCCTGATAAGACTGAAGCCTTGCTGAGGAAGCAGCGGCGAAGTGTTGTTCGCTCCAAGCCAAAGCCTCTGAGAAAGCACAGCATTCGCCGAGAAATGTGCTGACGGCTGCTGCTGCTTGCCTGTGCCCAGTCTCGCAGTGGGAGAAACCCGCATACAGCGAAAGCCTCTTTACCCCGGCATCTCCCCTGGGAAAGCACAGCATTCGTTGGGAAATCAGAGTTGGTTTTGGGGATGCTGCTGCTGCTTGCCTGAGCTAGTCTCCGCAGCAGGGTGGAAGTAACCCGCATGAAGCGAAATACTCTTTGCCCTAGCATCCCTTCTGCCTGAGAGAGAAGCGTGGTCGCACACGTCTGTCACAGCGCTCCCCAGGAGCAAGTGTGTGGAGGCCGCAGCACTCCGCCCCCGGGGAAGAGAAGGAGCCATTGGCCTTGGGGTAGGGAATCGCTCCCGAAGCAGGATCGCCTACCGTGCAGGAACAGCAGGCCATTGGCAAGACAAGTGTCACCCGCTCCCTGTGCGGAGAGATGGAAGCCTGGCTGCTAAGGAGACATGAGGGGACGACTAGTGCATGGGCGCGTACTCCACTCTGAGGAAGGAGTCTGGGCAGAAGGCAGGCCTGTCCTGTGACTCTGGTCCCAAGAGATATCATCTCCTTGGCCACCTGTCCCAGGGGCAGACAGGCTTGCCCCCAGGTGCCATAGACGGAATTCACAAAACAACCCCATGGAGAATGGGCAGTCCGATGCCGCCTTCCACCAAGATGTGGCAGTGTTGTGGGTGGCAGGGGGTGTGCCGGGGAAGGAGGGGAGACAGTCCCCCACAGTTCCCCATCCCAGTGCACGGTCCGTGTGCAGGGATCCTGTCGCCTCCTCTCTCCTGTGGTGAAGGTACTGGCCTAGACCCAAAGTCTGCCTGAGGGCGGAGCAAAAGGCAAAGCCTTACCTACACCAGGAGATGGTACTAGGCATAGAGTGCCATGCTAGGCCACACACGCTGCTGCAGGGTTGTGACTGTGTCTGCTGTGTGCGGCTTAGCAAGGTGAACCCCGGGCGCGAACTTGGAGCCCGGGAAAGCAAGGCCCAAGAGGCACCAGCTCTCCCGCGGCTCTTCTTCCCTGCCGCGACAGAGCAAACGACCAAAGCCTTGCAGAGGAAGCAGCAGCAAAGTGCGGTTTGCGCCAAGTTGAAAACACTGCGAAAGCTTAGCAGTCACTGGGAAATCAGAGTCGGTTCTGTGGGCTGCTTTTGTTGCTTGCCTTAGCCTAGAATTCGCAGCCGGATGGGACAAACCCGCATAGAGCGAAAGCCTCTCTGCCGGGGAATCCCCTCTGGGAAAGCACAGCATTCTTTGGGAAATCAGAGTCCGGTGTGCGGAATTCGGCCTGCTGCTTGCCGGAGCTAGTCTCCACAGCACGGTATAATAAACGCGCATGGAGCGAAATCCTCTTGGCCTGGGCATCCCCTCTGCCTGAGAGAGAAGCGCGGTGGCGCCTGTGGAAAGAGCCTTAAGGAAAGAGACACGTCTGTCACTGCAGAGGGACGGAAGCCTGGCTACTGTGGAGACACGAGGGGAAGATTAGGTCAGGGGAAAGGGCTCCACTCTGAGGAAGGAGTCTGAGCAGAAAGCATGCCTGTCCTGAGCCATCGGGCCCAAGGAGACAGCAGCTCCTTGGCCACCTGTCCGTGGTGGAGACATGGGCTTGCCACCAGGCGCCTACCCTAAACTCGAGGAACAACTCCCAGAAAGAACTGGCCATCAGATGCCGTCTTCATCCAGGATGTGGAAGCTTGAAGGAGGTACGGGGTTAAGGGGAAGGAGAGGGGACAGTCCCCCAAAGCTCCCTATTCAGGGCACGGGGTGGTGTGCAGGGATCCTGTCACCTCTCCTTTCCTGTGGGGAAAGCACTGGCCTAGTCCGCGAGTCCTCTTGTACACCAGAGTAAAAGGCCAAGCGATGCCTACACCGGGAGATGGTAGTGTGCATAGAGTGCCATCCTAGCCTACGTACGCTCCTGCACGGTAGTGGCTATGTCTGCTTAGTTCGTCCTGGCAGGGTGAACCCAGGATGCCAACATGGAGCATGGGAAAGCAAGGCCCAAGAGGCATCAGCTCTCCCGCAACTCTTCTTCCCTGATGCGACTGAAGCCTTGCTGAGGAAGCATCAGCGAAGTTCTGTTCGCTCCAAGCCAAAGCCTCTGCGAAAGCACAGCATTCGCCGAGAAATTTTCTGCCCGCTGCTGCTGGCTGCCTGAGCCCAGTCTCGCGCTGGGAGAAACCCGCATACAGCGAAAGCCTCTTTGCCTGGGCATCTCCCCTGGGAAAGCACAGCATTCGTTGAGAAATCAGAGTTGGCTTTGGGGATCTGCTGCTGTTTGCCTGAGCTAGTCTCCGCAGCAGGGTAGAAGATATCCGCATGGAGCGAAATACTCTTTGCCCTAGCATCCCTTTTGCCTGAGAGAGAAGGGTGGTCGCACACGTCTGTCACAGCGCTCCCCAGGTGCAAGTGTGGGGAGGCCGCAGTTTGCCGCCACAGGGGAAGAGAAGGAGCCATTGGCCTTGGGGTTGGGAAACGCTCCCGAAGCAGGATCGCCTACCGTGCAGGAACAGCAGGTCAGTGGCAAGACAAGTGTCACCCGCTCCCTGTGCGGAGAGATGGAAGCCTGGCTGCTAAGGAGACATGAGGGGACGACTAGTGCATGGGCGCGTGCTCCACTCTGAGGAAGGAGTCTGGGCAGAAGGCAGGCCTGTCCTGTGCCTCTGGTCCCAAGGGGACAGCATCTCCTTGGCCACCTGTCCCAAGGGCAGACAGGCTTGCCCCCAGGTGCCATACCCTGAACTCGCAGAAACAACCCCATGGAGAAATGGGCAGTCCGATGCCGCCTTCCGCCAAGATGTGGCAGTGTTGAGGGTGGCAGGGGGTGTGCCAGGGAAGGAGGGGAGACAGTCCCCCACATTTCCCCATCCCAGTGCGCGGGCCGTGTGCAGGGATCCTGTCGCTTCCTCTCTCCTGTGGTGAAGGCACTGGCATAGACCCCGAGTCTGCCTGAGGGCGGAGCAAAAGGCAAAGCCTTTACCTACACCAGGAGATGGTACTAGGCATAGAGTGCCATGCTAGGCCACGCACGCTGCTGCAGGGTTGTGACTGTTTCTGCTTAGTTCGGCCGTGCAGGGTGAACCCAGGATGCGCACATGGAGCCCGGGAAAGCAAGGCCCAAGAGGCATCAGCTCTCCCGCAGCTCTTCTTCCCTGATAAGACTGAAGCCTTGCTGAGGAAGCAGCGGCGAAGTGTTGTTCGCTCCAAGCCAAAGCCTCTGAGAAAGCACAGCATTCGCCGAGAAATGTGCTGCCGGCTGCTGCTGCTTGCGTGTGCCCAGTCTCGCAGTGGAAGAAACCCGCATACAGCGAAAGCCTCTTTACCTGGGCATCTCCCCTGGGAAAGCACAGCATTCGTTGGGAAATCAGAGTTGGTTTTGGGGATGCTGCTGCTGCTTGCCTGAGCTAGTCTCCGCAGCAGGGTGGAAGTAACCCGCATGAAGCGAAATACTCTTTGCCCTAGCATCCCTTCTGCCTGAGAGAGAAGCGTGGTCGCACACGTCTGTCACAGCGCTCCCCAGGAGCAAGTGTGTGTGGAGGCCGCAGCACTCCGCCCCCGGGGAAGAGAAGGAGCCATTGGCCTTGGGGTAGGGAATCGCTCCCGAAGCAGGATCGCCTACCGTGCAGGAACAGCAGGCCATTGGCAAGACAAGTGTCACCCGCTCCCTGTGCGGAGAGATGGAAGCCTGGCTGCTAAGGAGACATGAGGGGACGACTAGTGCATGGGCGCGTACTCCACTCTGAGGAAGGAGTCTGGGCAGAAGGCAGGCCTGTCCTGTGACTCTGGTCCCAAGAGATATCATCTCCTTGGCCACCTGTCCCAGGGGCAGACAGGCTTGCCCCCAGGTGCCATAGACGGAATTCACAAAACAACCCCATGGAGAATGGGCAGTCCGATGCCGCCTTCCACCAAGATGTGGCAGTGTTGTGGGTGGCAGGGGGTGTGCCGGGGAAGGAGGGGAGACAGTCCCCCACAGTTCCCCATCCCAGTGCACGGTCCGTGTGCAGGGATCCTGTCGCCTCCTCTCTCCTGTGGTGAAGGTACTGGCCTAGACCCAAAGTCTGCCTGAGGGCGGGAGCAAAAGGCAAAGCCTTACCTACACCAGGAGATGGTACTAGGCATAGAGTGCCATGCTAGGCCACACACGCTGCTGCAGGGTTGTGACTGTGTCTGCTGTGTGCGGCTTAGCAAGGTGAACCCCGGGCGCGAACTTGGAGCCCGGGAAAGCAAGGCCCAAGAGGCACCAGCTCTCCCGCGGCTCTTCTTCCCTGCCGCGACAGAGCAAACGACCAAAAGCCTGCAGAGGAAGCAGCAGCAAAGTGCGGTTTGCGCCAAGTTGAAAACACTGCGAAAGCTTAGCAGTCACTGGGAAATCAGAGTCGGTTCTGTGGGCTGCTTTTGTTGCTTGCCTTAGCCTAGAATTCGCAGCCGGATGGGACAAACCCGCATAGAGCGAAAGCCTCTCTGCCGGGGAATCCCCTCTGGGAAAGCACAGCATTCTTTGGGAAATCAGAGTCCGGTGTGCGGAATTCGGCCTGCTGCTTGCCGGAGCTAGTCTCCACAGCACGGTGTAATAAACGCGCATGGAGCGAAATCCTCTTGGCCTGGGCATCCCCTCTGTCTGAGAGAGAAGCGCGGTGGCGCCTGTGGGAAAGAGCCTTAAGGAAAAGAGACACGTCTGTCACTGCAGAGGGACGGAAGCCTGGCTACTGTGGAGACACGAGGGGAAGATTAGGTCAGGGGAAAGGGCTCCACTCTGAGGAAGGAGTCTGGGCAGAAAGCATGCCTGTCCTGAGCCTTTGGGCCCAAGGAGACAGCAGCTCCTTGGCCACCTGTCCGTGGTGGAGACATGGGCTTGCCACCAGGCGCCTACCCTGAACTCGAGAAAACAACTCCCAGAAAGAACTGGCCATCAGATGCCGTCTTCCTCCCGCATGTGGAAGCTTGGAGGAGGCACGGGGTGTTAAGGGAAGGAGAGGGGACAGTCCCCCAAAGCTCCCTATTCAGTGCACGGGGCGGTGTGCAGGGATCCTGTCACCTCTCCTTTCCTGTGGGGAAAGCACTGGCCTAGTCCGCGAGTCCTCCTGAGCGCCAGAGTAAAAGGCCAAGCGATGCCTACACTGGGAGATGGTTGTTTGCATAGAGTGCCGTCCTAGGCTACGCACGCTACTGCACGGGTTGTGGCTGTGTCTGCTTAGTTCGGCCTGGCAGGGTGAACCCCGGACGCGTACATGGACACGGGATAGCAAGGCCCAAGAGGCATCAGCTCTCCCGCGGCTCTTCTTCTTCCCTGATGCGACTGAAGAGCCTTGCTGAGGAATCATCGGCTTAGTGCTGTTCGCTCCAAGCCAAAGCCTCTGCGAAAGCACAGCATTCGCCGAGAAATGTTCTGTGCCGGCTTTTGCTGCTTGCCTGAGCCCAGTCTCGCAGCCGGTGGGAGAAACCCGCATACAGCGAAAGCCACTTTGCCTGGGCATCTCCCCTGGGAAAGCACAGCATTCGTTGGGAAATCAGAGTTGGGTTTGGGGATGCTGCTGCTGCTTTGCCTGAGCTAGTCTCCGCAGCAGGGGGAAGATAATACCCGCATGGAGCGAAATACTCTTTGCCCTAGCATCCCTTCTGCCTGAGAGAGAAGCGTGGTCGCACACGTCTGTCACAGCTCTCTCCATGAGCAAGTGTGGGGGGAGACTGCAGTACGCCACCCCGGGGAAGATTAGGAGCCATTTGCCTTGTGGTTGGGAAACGCTCCTGAAACAGGTCGCCTACCGTGCAGGAACAGCAGGCCATTGGCAAGACAAGTGTCACCCGCTCCCTGTGCGGAGAGATGGAAGCCTGGCTGCTAAGGAGACATGAGGGGACGACTAGTGCATGGGCGCGTGCTCCACTCTGAGGAAGGAGTCTGGGCAGAAGGCAGGCCTGTCCTGTGCCCTCTGGTCCCAAGGGGACAGCATCTCCTTGGCCACCTGTCCCAAGGGCAGACAGGCTTGCCCCCAGGTGCCATACACGCTAAACTCGCAGAAACAACCCCATGGAGAAATGGGCAGTCCGATGCCGCCTTCCGCCAAGATGTGGCAGTGTTGTGGGTGGCAGGGGGGTGTGCCGGGAAGGGGGGGAGACAGTCCCCCACAGTTCCCCATCCCAGTGCACGGGCGGTGTGCAGGGATCCTGTCGCCTCCTCTCTCCTGTGGTGAAGGCACTGGCCTAGACCCAAAGTCTGCCTGAGGGCGGAGCAAAAGGCAAAGCCTTACCTACGCCAGGAGATGGTACTAGACATAGAGTGCCATGCTAGGCCCACACACGCTGCTGCAGGGTTGTGTCTGTGTCTGCTGTGTTCGGCTTAGCAAGGTGAACCCCGGGCGCGAACTTGGAGCCCGGGAAAGCAAGGCCCAAGAGGCACCAGCACTCCCGCGGCTCTTCTTCCCTGCCGAGACAGAGCAAACGACCAAAGACTTGCAGAGGAAGCAGCAGCAAAGTGCGGTTTGCGCCAAGCTGAAAACCTCTGCGAAAGCTTAGCAGTCACTGGGAAATCAGAGTCGGTTCTGTGGGCTGCTTTTTGTTGCTTGCCTTAGCCTAGTATTCGCAGCACGATGGGAGAAACCCGCATGGAGCGAAATCCTCTTTGTCCACAGCATTCTTTGGGAAATCAGAGTTGGTTTTGGGGATGCTGCTGCTGCTTGCCTGAGCTAGTCTCCGCAGCAGGGTGGAAGGTACCCGCATGGAGCAAAATACTCTTTGCCCTAGCATCCCTTCTGCCTGAGAGAGAAGCGTGGTCGCACATCTGAAACAGCGCTCCCCAGGAGCAAGTGTGGGGATGGCGCAGCACGCGCCCCAGGGGAAGAGAAGGAGCCATTGGCCTTGGGGTTGGGAAACGCTCCTGAAGCAGGATAGCCTGCCGTGGAGGAACAGCAGGCCAGTGGCAAGAAAAGTGTCACCTGCTCCCTGTGCGGAGAGATGGAAGCCTGGCTGCTAAGGAGACATGAGGGGACGACTAGTGCATGGGCGCGTGCTCCACTCTGAGGAAGGAGTCTGGGCAGAAGGCAGGCCTGTCCTGTGCCTCTGGTCCCAAGGGGACAGCATCTCCTTGGCCACCTGTCCCAAGGGCAGACAGGCTTGCCCCCAGGTGCCATACCCTGAACTCGCAGAAACAACCCCATGGAGAAATGGGCAGTCCGATGCCGCCTTCCGCCAAGATGTGGCAGTGTTGAGGGTGGAAGGGGGTGTGCCAGGGAAGGAGGGGAGACAGTCCCCCACATTTCCCCATCCCAGTGCGCGGGCCGTGTGCAGGGATCCTGTCGCTTCCTCTCTCCTGTGGTGAAGGCACTGGCATAGACCCCGAGTCTGCCTGAGGGCGGAGCAAAAGGCAAAGCCTTACCTACACCAGGAGATGGTACTAGGCATAGAGTGCCATGCTAGGCCACGCACGCTGCTGCAGGGTTGTGACTGTTTCTGCTTAGTTCGGCCGTGCAGGGTGAACCCAGGATGCGCACATGGAGCCCGGGAAAGCAAGGCCCAAGAGGCATCAGCTCTCCCGCAGCTCTTCTTCCCTGATAAGACTGAAGCCTTGCTGAGGAAGCAGCGGCGAAGTGTTGTTCGCTCCAAGCCAAAGCCTCTGAGAAAGCACAGCATTCGCCGAGAAATGTGCTGCCGGCTGCTGCTGCTTGCGTGTGCCCAGTCTCGCAGTGGAAGAAACCCGCATACAGCGAAAGCCTCTTTACCTGGGCATCTCCCCTGGGAAAGCACAGCATTCGTTGGGAAATCAGAGTTGGTTTTGGGGATGCTGCTGCTGCTTGCCTGAGCTAGTCTCCGCAGCAGGGTGGAAGTAACCCGCATGAAGCGAAATACTCTTTGCCCTAGCATCCCTTCTGCCTGAGAGAGAAGCGTGGTCGCACACGTCTGTCACAGCGCTCCCCAGGAGCAAGTGTGTGGAGGCCGCAGCACTCCGCCCCCGGGGAAGAGAAGGAGCCATTGGCCTTGGGGTAGGGAATCGCTCCCGAAGCAGGATCGCCTACCGTGCAGGAACAGCAGGCCATTGGCAAGACAAGTGTCACCCGCTCCCTGTGCGGAGAGATGGAAGCCTGGCTGCTAAGGAGACATGAGGGGACGACTAGTGCATGGGCGCGTACTCCACTCTGAGGAAGGAGTCTGGGCAGAAGGCAGGCCTGTCCTGTGACTCTGGTCCCAAGAGATATCATCTCCTTGGCCACCTGTCCCAGGGGCAGACAGGCTTGCCCCCAGGTGCCATAGACGGAATTCACAAAAACAACCCCATGGAGAATGGGCAGTCCGATGCCGCCTTCCACCAAGATGTGGCAGTGTTGTGGGTGGCAGGGGGGTGTGCCGGGGAAGGAGGGGAGACAGTCCCCCACAGTTCCCCATCCCAGTGCACGGTCCGTGTGCAGGGATCCTGTCGCCTCCTCTCTCCTGTGGTGAAGGTACTGGCCTAGACCCAAAGTCTGCCTGAGGGCGGAGCAAAAGGCAAAGCCTTACCTACACCAGGAGATGGTACTAGGCATAGAGTGCCATGCTAGGCCACACACGCTGCTGCAGGGTTGTGACTGTGTCTGCTGTGTGCGGCTTAGCAAGGTGAACCCCGGGCGCGAACTTGGAGCCCGGGAAAGCAAGGCCCAAGAGGCACCAGCTCTCCCGCGGCTCTTCTTCCCTGCCGCGACAGAGCAAACGACCAAAGCCTTGCAGAGGAAGCAGCAGCAAAGTGCGGTTTGCGCCAAGTTGAAAACACTGCGAAAGCTTAGCAGTCACTGGGAAATCAGAGTCGGTTCTGTGGGCTGCTTTTGTTGCTTGCCTTAGCCTAGAATTCGCAGCCGGATGGGACAAACCCGCATAGAGCGAAAGCCTCTCTGCCGGGGAATCCCCTCTGGGAAAGCACAGCATTCTTTGGGAAATCAGAGTCCGGTGTGCGGAATTCGGCCTGCTGCTTGCCGGAGCTAGTCTCCACAGCACGGTGTAATAAACGCGCATGGAGCGAAATCCTCTTGGCCTGGGCATCCCCTCTGTCTGAGAGAGAAGCGCGGTGGCGCCTGTGGAAAGAGCCTTAAGGAAAGAGACACGTCTGTCACTGCAGAGGGACGGAAGCCTGGCTACTGTGGAGACACGAGGGGAAGATTAGGTCAGGGGAAAGGGCTCCACTCTGAGGAAGGAGTCTGGGCAGAAAGCATGCCTGTCCTGAGCCTTTGGGCCCAAGGAGACAGCAGCTCCTTGGCCACCTGTCCGTGGTGGAGACATGGGCTTGCCACCAGGCGCCTACCCTGAACTCGAGAAACAACTCCCAGAAAGAACTGGCCATCAGATGCCGTCTTCCTCCGCATGTGGAAGCTTGGAGGAGGCACGGGGTTAAGGGAAAGGAGAGGGGACAGTCCCCCAAAGCTCCCTATTCAGTGCACGGGGCGGTGTGCAGGGATCCTGTCACCTCTCCTTTCCTGTGGGGAAAGCACTGGCCTAGTCCGCGAGTCCTCCTGAGCGCCAGAGTAAAAGGCCAAGCGATGCCTACACTGGGAGATGGTTGTTTGCATAGAGTGCCGTCCTAGGCTACGCACGCTACTGCACGGTTGTGGCTGTGTCTGCTTAGTTCGGCCTGGCAGGGTGAACCCCGGACGCGTACATGGACACGGGATAGCAAGGCCCAAGAGGCATCAGCTCTCCCGCAGCTCTTCTTCCCTGATGCGACTGAAGACTTGCTGAGGAATCATCGGCTTAGTGCTGTTCGCTCCAAGCCAAAGCCTCTGCGAAAGCACAGCATTCGCCGAGAAATGTTCTGCCGGCTGCTGCTTGCCTGAGCCCAGTCTCGCGGTGGGAGAAACCCGCATACAGCGAAAGCCACTTTGCCTGGGCATCTCCCCTGGGAAAGCACAGCATTCGTTGGGAAATCAGAGTTGGGTTTGGGGATGCTGCTGCTGCTTGCCTGAGCTAGTCTCCGCAGCAGGGTGGAAGATACCCGCATGGAGCGAAATACTCTTTGCCCTAGCATCCCTTCTGCCTGAGAGAGAAGCGTGGTCGCACACGTCTGTCACAGCTCTCTCCATGAGCAAGTGTGGGGAGACTGCAGTACGCCACCCCGGGGAAGATTAGGAGCCATTTGCCTTGTGGTTGGGAAACGCTCCTGAAACAGGTCGCCTACCGTGCAGGAACAGCAGGCCATTGGCAAGACAAGTGTCACCCGCTCCCTGTGCGGAGAGATGGAAGCCTGGCTGCTAAGGAGACATGAGGGGACGACTAGTGCATGGGCGCGTGCTCCACTCTGAGGAAGGAGTCTGGGCAGAAGGCAGGCCTGTCCTGTGCCTCTGGTCCCAAGGGGACAGCATCTCCTTGGCCACCTGTCCCAAGGGCAGACAGGCTTGCCCCCAGGTGCCATACACGCAACTCGCAGAAACAACCCCATGGAGAAATGGGCAGTCCGATGCCGCCTTCCGCCAAGATGTGGCAGTGTTGTGGGTGGCAGGGGGTGTGCCGGGAAGGGGGGGAGACAGTCCCCCACAGTTCCCCATCCCAGTGCACGGGCCGTGTGCAGGGATCCTGTCGCCTCCTCTCTCCTGTGGTGAAGGCACTGGCCTAGACCCAAAGTCTGCCTGAGGGCGGAGCAAAAGGCAAAGCCTTACCTACGCCAGGAGATGGTACTAGACATAGAGTGCCATGCTAGGCCACACACGCTGCTGCAGGGTTGTGTCTGTGTCTGCTGTGTTCGGCTTAGCAAGGTGAACCCCGGGCGCGAACTTGGAGCCCGGGAAAGCAAGGCCCAAGAGGCACCAGCACTCCCGCGGCTCTTCTTCCCTGCCGAGACAGAGCAAACGACCAAAGACTTGCAGAGGAAGCAGCAGCAAAGTGCGGTTTGCGCCAAGCTGAAAACCTCTGCGAAAGCTTAGCAGTCACTGGGAAATCAGAGTCGGTTCTGTGGGCTGCTTTTGTTGCTTGCCTTAGCCTAGTATTCGCAGCACGATGGGAGAAACCCGCATGGAGCGAAATCCTCTTTGTCCACAGCATTCTTTGGGAAATCAGAGTTGGTTTTGGGGATGCTGCTGCTGCTTGCCTGAGCTAGTCTCCGCAGCAGGGTGGAAGGTACCCGCATGGAGCAAAATACTCTTTGCCCTAGCATCCCTTCTGCCTGAGAGAGAAGCGTGGTCGCACATCTGAAACAGCGCTCCCCAGGAGCAAGTGTGGGGATGGCGCAGCACGCGCCCCAGGGGAAGAGAAGGAGCCATTGGCCTTGGGGTTGGGAAACGCTCCTGAAGCAGGATAGCCTGCCGTGGAGGAACAGCAGGCCAGTGGCAAGAAAAGTGTCACCTGCTCCCTGTGCGGAGAGATGGAAGCCTGGCTGCTAAGGAGACATGAGGGGACGACTAGTGCATGGGCGCGTGCTCCACTCTGAGGAAGGAGTCTGGGCAGAAAGCATGCCTGTCCTGAGCCTTTGGGCCCAAGGGGACAGCAGCTCCTTGGCCACCTGTCCGTGGTGGAGACATGGGCTTGCCACCAGGCGCCTACCCTGAACTCGAGAAACAACTCCAAGAAAGAACTGGCCATCAGATGCCGTCTTCCTCCAGCATGTGGAAGCTTGGAAGAGGCACGGCGTTTAAGGGGAAGGAGAGGGGACAGTCCCCCAAAGCTCCCTATTCAGTGCACGGGGCGGTGTGCAGGGATCCTGTCGCCCTTCCTTTCGTGTCGGGAAAGCAGTGGCCTAGTCCGCGAGTCCTCCTGAGCACCAGAGTAAAAGGCCAAGTGATGCCTACACCGGGAGATGGTTGTTTGCATAGAGTGCCATCCTAGGCTACGCACGCTACTGCACGGTTGTGGCTGTGTCTGCTTAGTTCGGCCTGGCAGGGTGAACCCCGGACGCGTACATGGACACGGGATAGCAAGGCCCAAGAGGCATCAGCTCTCCCGCAGCTCTTCTTCCCTGATGCGACTGAAGACTTGCTGAGGAAGCATCGGCGAAGTGCTGTTCGCTCCAAGCCAAAGCCTCTGCGAAAGCACAGCATTCGCCGAGAAATGTTCTGCGGGCTGCTGCTGCTTGCCTGAGCCCAGTCTCGCGGTGGGAGAAACCCGCATACAGGGAAAGCCTCTTTGCCTGGGCATCTCCCCTGGGAAAGCACAGCATTCGTTGGGAAATCAGAGTTGGGTTGGGGTTTCTGCTGCTGCTTGCCTGAGCTAATCACCGCAGCAGGGTGGAAGATACCCGCATGGAGCGAAATACTCTTTGCACTAGCATCCCTTCTGCCTGAGAGAGAAGCGTGGTCGCACACGTCTGTCCCAGCGCTCCCCAGGAGCAAGTGAGGGCAAGGCGCAGCACGCCGCCCCTGGGGAAGAGAAGGAGCCGATGGCTTTAGGGTCGGGAAAATTGAACAGCCACATGCAGAAAAATGACATTGGATCATTTCCTTACACCATACTTGAAAATAGACTGGAAATGGATGAAGAAGCATAATGTGAGAAAGGAATCCATCAAAATCCTTGAGGAGAGAACAGGTAGCAACCTCTTTGACCTCAGCAGCAGCAACTTCTTCCTAGGAACATCGCCGGGAAGCAAGGGCTAGAATGAACTATTGGGATTATATCATCAAAAAGCTTTTGCCCAGCAAAGGAAACAGTTAACAAAGCCAAAACATGACTGTCAGAAGTTATCTGGGTGAAGATATTTGCAAATGACATATCAGATAAAGAGCCAGTATCCAAAATCTATAACGAGCTTATCAAACTCAACACCCTAAGAACAAATAATCCAATGAAGAAATGGGCAGAGGACATGAACAGACATTTCTGCAAAGAATACATCCTAATGGCCAACGGATACATGAAAAAATGCTCCACATCACTCGGCATCAGGGAAATACAAATCAAAACCAGAATGAGATACCACCTCACACCTTTTAGAATGGCTAAATTGAACAAGTCAGTCAATGACAGATGCTGGAGAGGATGTGGAGAAAGGGCAACCCTCCTACACTGTACGTGGGAATGCAAGCTGGTGCAACCACTCTGGAAAACAGCGTGGAGGTGCCTCAAAAAGCTGAAAATAGAACTACCCTATGACCTAGTGATTGTAGTACTGGTATATACCCTACAGATACAAACGTGGCATTCTGAAGGGGCACATGCACCCAAATGTTTATAGCAGCAATGTCCACAATAGGTAAACTATGGAAAGAACCTAAATGTCCTTCAACAGATGAATCAATAAATAAGATGTGGTATATATGCACAATGGAATACTATGCAGCCATCAAAAGAAATGAAATCCTGCTATTTGTGATGACGTGGATGGAACTAGAGGGTATTATGCTTGGCGAAATAAATCAATCTGAGAAAGACAACTATCCTATGATCTCCCTGATATGATGAAGTAGAGATGCAACATAGGCGGTTTCGGGCGTACGAAAAGAAAAATAAAAGAAGATGGGATTGGGAGGGACACAAACCATAAAAGACTGAATCTCACAAAACACACTGAGGGTTGCTGGGGGGAGGTGTGTTGGGAGAGGATGGTGGGGGTATGGACATTGGGGAGGACAGGTGCTATGGTGAGTGATGGTGAGTGCTGTGAAATGTGTAAACCTGGTGATTCACAGACCTGTACCCCTAGGGATAAAAACACATTATATGTTTATAAAAAATTTAAAAAAATAATTTAAAAAATCCATTAAAGAAAAAACACATATTGCAAGCCCAGAGCTAATCTCATATTCAATCAAAAAAGTTTGAAAGTTTTCCCCTTAAAGATCAGAAAAAAGACAAGTGTGTCCACTTTCACTACTCTCATTTGACATAGTACTGGATGTCCTAGCCAGAGAAACAAGGAACACAAAAAAATAGGAGTCTCAAAAAAAATAAAAAAAGGAAGAAGTAAAATTTTCTTTTTTTGGATAACATGAACTTACATGTTAAAAAAATCCTAAAAACTTCACAAAAAAATTTGAATAAACAAATTTAGTAAAGCTGCCAAATACTGGATCAATATATAAAAGACAAGAATTTTGTTTTGTTTCATTTTTTTTAATATGGAATGCTTCCCAGTTTTTCATGTCATCCTTGTTCAGTGATCACGCTAATCTTCTCTGCAGCATTCCAATTTTAGGATATGTGCTGCCAAAGTATGCACAAGACAGGAGCATTTTAACACTCTAATGATGAACTAGCTGAAAAAATGAAGAAAACAATCTAATTCACAATAGCATCAAAAATAATAAAATATTTAGGAATAGATTTAACTAAGAAGATGAAAGATCTGTACTCCATAAACTATGACATTGATAAAGAAATTGAAGGAGACACAAATGGAAAGATAGCTCATATTTATGAATGGTAAGAATTAACATTGTTAAAATGTCCATACTACCGAAAACCATCTGTAAATCCAATTCCTATCAAAAATCCAATGTTAGGGGTGCCTGGGTGGCTCAGTGGGTTAAGCCGCTGCCTTCGGCTCAGGTCATGATCCCAGGGTCCTGCTCAGCAGGCAGCCTGCTTCCTCTTCTCTCTCTGCCTGCCTCTCTGCCTGCTTGTCATCACTCTCTGTCAAATAAATAAATTAATAATCTTAAAAAAAATCCAATATTATTTTTTTACAGAAGTAAAGAATCCTAAAATTTATATGAGACCATAAAAGACAACAAATAATCAAAGCAGTTCTGAGAAAGAATGAAGAAGAGAAATTACACTTCTTGATTTGAAACTATACTACAAAGCCCTCATGCTCAAAACAATAACGTATACTGGCATAAAAACAGACCAATAAACAAGTAGAACAGAATTGAGAGTCCAGAAATAAATCCTTTCATACAGTCACCTAATACTTGACAGGGGCCAACATATGTAATGGGTAAAGATAGTCTATTCAATAAATGATATTTAAAACTGAATAGTCACAGAAACAGTATGAAACTGGAACCTTATATCACTCATAAGTCTTAACTTGAAATAGATTAAAGACTTAAACGTGATGCATGAAACTACATTTCCTAAAGGAAAACATAGGAAAAATTCTCCTTGACATTGGTCTTGCCAATAGTTTTCTGGTTACCAGACCAAAAACACAAGCAAAAAAACCAAAAATAAATAAATGGTACTACATCAAACTTAAGTTTCTGCATTGCCAAAAAAAAAAAAAAAAAAAAAGAGAGAGAGAATGAAAACACAATCCACAGAATGTAAGAAAATACTTACAAATCTTATATCTGAAAAGAGATTAATAACCAACAGATACAAATAGAAAAAATATATATAATTAAAAAAATAGCAAAAGGATCTCAATAGACTTTTTTTTTTTCAAAAAAAGTTATATAAATGACCAACAGGAGCATTAAAATGTGCTCAACGTAAAAAACTCCGGGCAAAGTCATTATGTTGTTGTTGTTGTTTACCTCTGAAAAACACAGCAAGATATTACTACCTATTAGAATATATACTACCCAAAAATTGAAACTAACAAATTTTGGTAAATATTGGGGAAGATGGGGAACTTATGCACTGTGATAGGGATATAAATTGTATGGAAAACAGTATGGAGATTATTCATATTATTAAAAGTAAAATTACCATATGATTCAGTAATCCCAGTTCTAGGTATATATCTAAAGGAAATGAATTCACTGTTCAAAGACATATCTGCACTCTTATGTTTATTATAAAATTATTAACTCTAAGCAAGAGATGGAAATAACTTCAGTATCCATTAATTGATGAATGAATAAGATAAGTATGGTAAAAATTTACTATGGAATACTACTTAACCATGAAAAATTAAGAAATACTGCCATTTACAACAGCATGGATGGATCTTGAAGGTGTTATACTAAGTGAAATATTTCAAAGATTTTATATATTTTTTTAATTTATGTATTATGATATCCCTTTCATACAGAATCTGAGGAAAAGGCAAACTAATGGAAACTTAGAGTTGAGTTGACAAGGGGTGAACCTGGGGTGGAGTAAGGTGGTCAAAGGGTGCAAACTTGCAACTATAATATGAAAAAGTTCTGGGGATCTCATGTACAGCATGATGATCATAGTTAATAAAATATACATACTTTTTTATTGTGCTTCCCTTTATTAAACTTTGCATATATCACATTCTTACAAGTTGAAAGTTTATAGCAATCTTGTATAAAAGAGGTCTGCTGCCACCATTTTTCTAACAACATTTGTTCATTTTGTGTCTCTCTGTCACATGTTGGTAATTCTTGCAATATTTCAAGTTTTTTCATTATTATTGTATTTGTTATGGTGATCTGTGATCAGTAATTATGACCCACTGAAAACTCAGAACCAGTTTACTTAAGGTATATACATTGTTTTTCTTTAAAAACATAATGCTTTTGAACAGTACAGTATAGTGTTTATTTTTTATATGCACTGGGAAACATAATTTTTTATATGCACTGGGAAACCAAAAAAAAATAATAATTTGACTTAGTTTATTGAGATAATCACTTTATTGAGGCAGTCTGGAACAAAACCCACAAGACCTCTGAAGTTTATCTCTACTATACTATATACATAAAAGTTGCTAAGAGAGTAGATCTTAAAATTCCTTACAATACATGCATAAAAAACAGTGGCAACTTTACGAGATAGTAGATGTATTAACATTTTTATGTAGATTATATTGCAATAAAGATGTATACCAATTTATCAAATTGTACAAAATTTACAAAATGTTAAAAGTTTGCAATGTTATAAGAAATCATTCCTTAAATTCACAAATTATAATATGTGGATTTTTTTCAATAAAGCTGGAAAAATCTTTTTGTAGAATTAATCTATTTTTCAAAAAAGGAAGTATGGAAGTACAAACTGCAACTAACTCTGAAATAATAGAATATAGAATCCATTGTTATTATATACACTGTGACAAAAACTATTACTTAGTTTGCAATGAAAGAGTACTTATGAAGCATGAAGGATGGTCTATAAATAAGGCTGAAAGAGCTCAGTTTTAAGGTTTAAATTTAAAATCTTCTTTTGAAATACTAAACTGACCACCCAGTTTTCCAAACATAAATGTCTTAACTGCATGAATTTATTTCATACAACTCTATAATCTAGTTTCATAAGAAAGCAGCATGCAAATTTTGAATAAGACAGACTTGCTTAAGTTTCTTTATGTTCAACAGTAAAGGATACTTCCCTAAAAATAAATAGAAGAAAAATCAGCATATTTATTATGATAATTATTATTCATAATGAGATTCATATTGAATTAGGGAATATATATCCTCAGAGGGGGTAAAGTAAAATGAAATTTATTTTGGTAAATGTGTCTATGAATAGTCAATACAATGCCTCAATATAAATGAATATTACCATTTTGAACAATTTAATTACTATTATTAGAATTATTATAAGTATAAAAATAGCTATCATTTTAGCATGGAATATGAGACTCTCATGCTCCATGCTTCATCACATCCACACAACAACTCTGCATAATAAGTATTATCATCACCATTTCATGGGTGAAAAAACTGAGGCTAACACATTTAGATAACTGGTTTATGATTACATGGCTGGTAAAGATGCATCACCCTAATTTAGGCTTTATGATTTCAGAATTGTACTCTTTCCACTGCACATTCTATTACTCTGTAAATATTTGGCCTGTTTTCATTGAGTTCTTTAATTTTATTCATGTGGTGATGGCTTAAAGCTTCATTTAAAGGAAGCTTAAAAAATTCATTTAACCAAAAGCTCCCAAGAATTAAAAATGTCATGGATCTAATGTAGACATGGATATCATTAGTTAATGGGTAACTATATATTTTCCACTCTAGTGAGATAACAATCAGAGTATTTTTCTAAGTTTTAGTCTCTCAGTGTTAAAAAGGACTTTGTTAAAATAGAAATATTTAGACAAAGGTGATCAAAAGTCTGGATCAGGTCACCTTAAGATAAATATTAGGAAACTGAGGAAACAAATGGAGATTTGAACACTGAGCTATGGTATAATGAATGGTTTCAAGTATTTAGTAGAATATAGAAAAGCCCTTTAAAGCCTGGTCTTAGCCTAGCATTGCAGCTTCTGGGATATCTGTCTATCTATCATCTATCTATCTAGATATAAATTTGAAAACTTTTTTAACTTAAAGATTTTGAGAAATAGAACATAACCAGCACCATAGAAGATCTGTTTATGATAACAACCTAGCCCCTCCTCCCAGTTTGTTAATATTCTCTCTTATTTAATGTAACATTGTGCAAATAGACCACTACTGATCTGCCGTTATGAATGAAATAGCTATAATCATCTGTTTGCATATCCTGGTGAAAATATTCATTTAGTTCCATGTTGTATTTCTAGGAATGGACCAAATCTTTATTTTTATTTTTAAGTTTTCTAAATATTGTCCAACTTACCTCAAATGATTTTATTATGGGCACTTTCATTCTTTCACATTCTTGCAAGACAATTTTACTGTTGCCCAATATGGTAAGTGTGTAATAGTATGTCATTTTAGGTTTTAATTTATTTTTAATTTAATTTAATTTAATTCCAGATTCATAATAAAGATAAACAGTTTTTATATATGAATGGCCATTTGGATTACCCTTTCTGTAAAATACATGCTCAAATCTTTTGATATCTTAACATTGTGTCATACTGACTTCTTTAATAGTAGATTTTCTGAATGAACTTCTAGCTGTGTAGGTCTTCTCCATTTTATTTTGAACTTGTTTTCATTTCAAAATCTTTATATTTATTTTCATAATCTGCTTTTATTTTGCTTTGTCTATTATCTATCTATCTATCTATCTATCTATTTATTTCCAAGCAAGAGAGAGCGAGCAAGTGAGAGCACAGGGAGGGATAGGAAAAGAAGGGAAAAGAATCTTAAGCAGGCTCCAGGCTCAGCACAGAGCCCAACTCTGGGCTCTATTTCACAACCCTGACATCATGACCTGAGCCAAAATGAAAGAAATAAAATAAAATTAAGGTGTTAAAAAAAAAAGGAAAAAGAATTGGAGGTTTAATTAAGTGAGCCACCCAGGCACCCCTGTGGTATCTTAAATTAGCTGTTATATCTTTAAAGTTCTAGAATATCCATTTGGTTCATTTATAAAACCTTTCTCAATATCATTTTTAGTTTCAGTTTTTTGTTCAATTTGCTTCCCCTCTCATTTCTTTGAGCAGAGTAATCAAGCCATTTTACAATCTTTATCGATCATTTTAACATCATACTTAATCCCATTTTCTCTATCAAATCTTGTTAATGGTTTTTCTTTGTGTGCTTTGTTACATTTTGCTATGTTCAAGACATTATATTTGAAACTCTTATTGAGTAGGGATAATTAAGAGGTATAATAATGGTATGGTCCTCCTTGGCAGGATTTTCTCTTATATCTGAGACTCTACAAGACAATCATACTCCAAATTCAGTGATTGACTTTCTCAGTTTACACAGAAGGCAAGGTAGGCTATAGTCTTATTTCTGCTTCTCCTTGTGCTTTGGGGATCTCAACTTAAATTTGGGTTGTACCAAAGTCCTCAAATTTGATTGCTGCTGGATTTTGAATTTTGTTTCTCTAGTATCAAGAG
Organism: Mustela putorius furo; assembly: GCF_011764305.1. NCBI lineage: Eukaryota > Metazoa > Chordata > Mammalia > Carnivora > Mustelidae > Mustela > Mustela putorius. The sequence continues at coordinate 526,308 of NW_025421321.1, forward strand.
TCTATTAACAACACAGCTCAGTGTGTTTTAGCAGTTTCAAATGCTCTCATAGCTAAAATGGCTTCAGGGCATATATCTCTAAGCTCTCATTGTATTTCGTATTTTGGCCCAGTAATCCCACACTTAATTTTTATAATCATTCTGATAATTTTAATTTTAAAAGCTACTTTGTCTGGATTTTTAGTTGTCTTAAGTAGGAGTTTTTAGATCACCATTCCTAGAAGCAACAACAAATATACATGAAAATGTCGGCAGTAGTTTATCACATCTTTATGGCTTTGAACTTCCATAAGCTGAGGCATCCTTCTCTAATCACTTAGGCAAACTCCAATTTACCCTTTAAAACAACACAGGTATTGCTTCATTTAAGAACATGTTCAGGGATGACTCTTCCCCACTGTTCTTACCAACATTCCCACACACTCTTTGCTACCCACACCTTGTTTATGAACTTTCATTAGGTATATCAGCGTGACCAGAATTTTGCTCTATTGTATTTTTGTCCTTTAGAGCTTTAATTAAATATGAATTCCATAGAAAGTCTGTCCCTTTTCTTTCAAACCTGGGTTAGTTATTTCTTCTCATTCTTTGTCAGAAGTTACTTTATTAGAGAAACTTATAGCTCTATTGTGACTTTGGAGCCTTTACAGTTTTTGACTGGAAAAATCACCCATCCCTGAGATTTCTACGCAGCTTCCTAGCTGATATTATTCAGAAATATGTTCAAAACAGACTTTTTCAGGGAGGCCCTTTCAGACCAATCAGTTAAAAAGCCTCTTCTCAATCACTGCTCTTTTTAAAATGTGCTTACTTAGTTCAAATATGCATCACTATTAAAGAAAAACCAGTACGATTTTTTTTTTAAGTTGGCTTACCTATTATCTATCTCTCCCACTAAAATGATTCCTCTGTGCTGGGGTTTTGTTGTGCTCATCTTAGGCTAGGCACTCAATAAATTGTCTCTGAATGATTGAATTGTTTGACTCCCTTGCTAGATTCTCAACTTCATGAGGCCAAGGATTGTTCTATTCAGTCCTTCTTTATCCTCAATGTCTGTTATATTGCAGTCACTTACGTGACTAATGGGAAAAATCACAGAAAGAAAGAGTTAAAACTACAGAAAAACCCTGTAGCTTCAATAACACAAAGCTTTCGAAAATTATTTAGCCCAGGAATTGAATACTGGCTGCACTTTTGATTTTTTTTAAATGGTATTGAATTTAATTTAAATGGAAATACTTGAATGGTAGAATAATAGAAAAATTATAAAAGCAACTTGCTCCTTAAAGTAAGAATTATATAGGGCATCTCTTCTAGAAGCAAAATTTTCAAATGTCAAACATCTGAAAGCATAGAAGGATAAGTAAGAGTGTGAATTGTACTTCAATGCTCTTTTCTTTATATTCAGCAAACAGCTTCATTCACACCTTTCCAATTTTTTCAACTCTTTTGACAAAGCCTTCAGAGGAGTTATTGCTGATGGCAACCATCACAGCCTAACAGGAGAAATTTTATAAAGAAAAATAATAGCATGTTTTTCCCAAGTTGTTAAGGATATGGTGAAGCTCTGTCGGATTCAAAGGAGGAATGTGCAATTCCATGCTATATATCATAATAACTTATTTTAATAGTGGCTTTGCAATTTTTCAGATATATCCATTTACTGAAACCACTATTCATAAACAAAACAAACAAATTAACAGGGGTTCGAGACAGAAGTTATCTAATCTAAAAATAGCACATGTTCACAGAATACACAACACATATCCCAAGTACTACTATAGGTTTCAAGTAATAGTCAAAACAATAGTAAAAATGATTCAGACCCTACCAGTCAAATCATAAATGGGACCTTAACTGTAAATCCTTATCTTTAGATCAAAGCGGGTAATTGGGTGCTGAAGATACATTATAGAACTAATATGTTATAGAACTCCTCTGAAATGAGTCATTTATTCCATCACTTTTCCTGCACAGCTGCTGACCCATGTTTTGGTTCCTGGAAATAGCTGCTACCCTGTCATACTTCTTAAAAGCACATATATTGATAACTGTACTCATTCCTCTATTCCTCTGTGACTGTCACTGTGTTAAAATGTGGAGTCAGCTGACTCACTTGTGGTGGTAATAAAGTAGATGAGTTTGCAAAGTATTTTGTTATTTCTAAAAATGCAAAAACCAAATTACATTGAAATCATAAGGGGTGTTTCAGGGAGAGCTGTAGGATGTGGTTTCTTGTGTAATTCACAGAGATTAGCTCCAACACATATTTAAACTCTCCTCTAGGAGCAACTTTAGTGGTAAAGCAAGAAGATAAACAGATGTAAACACACCCTGGCACAAAATTATCACTTAGGTTTGGCTTCGTAGTCTCCTCGTGTTACTTATTTATCTTAACTTCTCTCTGAAATCAGGGAACACAGAATCTCAATCAGTTGACATTTTTCTACTGAATTACCCAATAGTCTGATCATACCCCTAAAACATTTTTAAATTATTTCACTCAAAATCCCAAATCTGCTTTGCTTCCTCATCTTAGTACACTGTAATTTGATTTCAAAATGAGGACATTTGTCAGTAATGCCACATTCATTTATCTATTTTACAATTCCATGTACTTATAACTATGAAGATATGTTAATAACATCCATTCCAATAAGCCACCCTAAATTTATTATCATGAAACAAGACCTCAAGAAAGAGAACTCAAAATCATCCATGTATTTGCAACTTATTGCAATAAAGCCTTTATCAATAGACTTCCCTGTGCACATGGTGGTCAAATTGCGGGTGAAAACCAGCCAGATCTATTACAAGCTTTCTCATGGCTTCTAGGTAACCCAAGTGAGCCTTTATTGATACTGGGAAGGGATAAAGCAGGGAAGGGATAAACAGTGGTGTAAGAATTGGCTAGACAAAAGTAATGACTCTCCATACAAAGTGAGTATTTTAAAGCAAAAGAGCCTGTTGGGAATATTGTTTTATAAAATAGTGGTTTTTTTAATTAACTTTTTAAAATTCAATTAGTTAACATATAGTGTACCATTAGTTTCAAATGTAGATTTCAGTTATTCATCCATAGCACATAATAGCTAATGCTCAGTACTTACTGTTATAGCTTCTTGAAAGCAGAATTTTAACCCACTGAGCCACCCAGGCGCCCTTGAAAGCAGACTTTTAGATCACATTTTCTGATTACTTCCATATAGTACAACACTTTCCTGCTAGCAACCTTCAAAACATACTGTTTGTTAGAGGAATTTCTTTAATAATAAATAAATAGGAATTTATTTAAATTTATAAATATATAAAATAAATAGGAATTTATTTAAATTTATTTAAATATTGCACAGTTTCATTGTTCATAAATAAGTTGATGATATTATAGCCATTAGTTGGTAGCACTGATATATCACTTTCTTTTTACTTCTCAGTGCATTCTCTTTACACAAAACAGATATATATTTTAAAAAACCCTATACAGTAAAGTTTATCATTTTAAGTAATCTCAATTATCTTCCTCACTTGTGATAGTATATCCTTCTATCTAGGCCAGATATTGTATGAGGGATTTGAAGAGACATACTTTTCTAAATTTCACTTTTCTCATCTGCAAAATGCTTATCAGGATCCTACAACAAAATACACTTACAATTTTTTGATGAAAATTTATTTATTTATTTTAAGATTTTATTTCTTTATCAGAGAGAGAGGGCGAGAGAGCAAGCACAGGCAGACAGAATGGCAGGCAGAGGCAGAGGGAGAAGCAGGCTCCCGGCCGAGCAAGGAGCCCGATGCGGGACTCGATCCCAGGATGCTGGGATCGTTACCTGAGCCAAAGGCAGCTGCTTAACCAACTGAGCCACCCAGGCGTCCCTTTTGATGAAAATTTAATCTGTATAAACAATATATTTGCTGTAATGCGTGGTTCATGGAAAACATCTTATTTAATTGTAAGCAACAACAGTATTAGAAATTAAGTAAATGTGTCTATAATATTTAAAGTTTTAACACATAATTCCAGTGCTTTGCCTTATTTTCTCAAATCCCTTTACCACTTTCACTGACAGAGTCAAATGTACTTTTTCTACTCGTAGCCAGCTCTTTGTCTTTTGTCAGAAAGATGCCCTTGTGAATTATTTATAATAGAGATATTAGCAATAATAATAATAATAATAAGTAGCAATGAAAATGTTAAAAAAAAGTTTTCTTAACTAATTAGGGTTCTTAGACATCAATTAGAGGAACCACCTCTGTCTGGCAAGCAAATTAATCTGCAAAACATTCCCAGAATTAACAAGTCAGTCAGATACAGGGTTGTCCGTAGTCTGAAAGGTGAAGCAAAAGGACTAGGTTTGGAAAATAGGTAAGGACAGTGAAAAAAATAAATGGTGCTGGGAAAATTGGACAGCCACATGCAGAAAAATGAAATTGGACCATTTCCTTACACCACACACAAAAATAGACTCAAAATGGATGAAGGACCTCAATGTACGAAAGGAATCCATCAAAATACTTGAGGAGAACACGGGCAGCAACCTCTTCGACCTCTGCCGCAGCTACATCTTCCTAGGAACAACACAAAAGGCAAGGGAAGCAAGGGAAAAAATGAACTACTGGGATTTCATCAAGATCAAAAGCTTTTGCACAGCAAAGGAAACAGTTAACAAAATAAAAAGACAACTGACAGAATGGGAGAAGATATTTGCAAACGACATATCAGATAAAGGACTAGTGTCCAGAATCTATAAAGAACTTAGCAAACTCAACACCCAAAGAACAAATAATCCAATCAAGAAATGGGCAGAAGACATGAACAGACATTTCTGCAAAGAAGACATCCAGATGGCGAACAGACACATGAAAAAGTGCTCCATATCACTTGGCATCAGGGAAATACAAATCAAAACCACAATGAGATATCACCTCACACCAGTCAGAATGGCTAAAATCAACAAGTCAGGAAATGACAGATGCTGGCGAGGATGCGGAGAAAGGGGAACCCTCCTACACTGTTGGTGGGAATGCAAGCTGGTGCAGCCACTCTGGAAAACAGCATGGAGGTTCCTCAAAATGTTGAAAATAGAACTTCCCTATGACCCAGCAATTGCACTATTGGGTATTTACCCTAAAGATACAAATGTAGTGATCCAAAGGGACACATGCACCCGAATGTTTATAGCAGCAATGTCCACAATAGCCAAACTATGGAAAGAACCTAGATGTCCATCAACAGATGAATGGATCAAGAAGATGTGGTATATATACACAATGGAATACTATGCAGCCATCAAAAGAAATGAAATCTTGCCATTTGCAACAACATGGATGGAACTAGAGCGTATCATGCTTAGCGAAATAAGTCAAGCAGAGAAAGACAACTATCATATGATCTCCCTGATATGAGGAAGTGGTGATGCAACATGGAGGCTTAAGTGGGTAGAAGAAGAATAAATGAAACAAGATGGGATTGGGAGGGAGACAAACCATAAGTGACTCTTAATCTCACAAAACAAACTGAGGGTTGCCGGGGGGAGGGGGTTTGGGAGAAGGGGGTGGGATTATGGACATTGGGGAGGGTATGTGCTTTGGTGAGTGCTGTGAAGAGTGTAAACCTGGTGATTCACAGACCTGTACCCCTGGGGATAAAAATATATGTTTATAAAAAATAAAAAATTAAAAAAAAAAAAAAAAAGAAGGAATCTAGTGTAGACCAAACATAGACCAGGATAGAATCTGAGACAGAGAATATTGCTAATGAATTTACCAAGTAGTCAATATGTAGCAAAGGGATATAAAAATGTAAATGAATACTTTAAATAATACAAATGAATATGACGTGCATATATAGCCAATAACTTTTTAAAAGTTTATCTGCATGATACATAAACATGGTTCACGTTTTGGACCACTAATTCTGTATTTACCAAACTAGTGCAACACTATTCTTAAGGAAGTTATTAGTTCCAGAAAGAACAAGACAAGAATTTCTTTCCCTTAATTCTGACCTATCTCTGGGAAAGTTTTGTGAGAATAAGGAAGAAGTGTGATTTTCTTTTTCTTTTTTAAACCTTGTGGGTTTCCTTTTCAACAGAGTGTCCAGATGGCAAGCCTTGATTCCCTGGGAAACACTGGCCATGCAAGGAGGCAAAGGGCCACTGATATTTGCTAGGGTTGGTTGCTATGATTTAAAAAAACAAAAACAAAAACAAAATAAAACAAAAAACCTTGCTGCATATAGATCCCAACAGTACATGTTTTGTCCAGTCAGTAGTTCTTGGACTCCCTCTAAGTAAGTTCCCCCAATAAGTCTATGCATCCACTGTTTTCTTTGAGTCTTTTCTTTGGCCTTACTGGACCATCACCCACTCTAGGCTTACTTAAACTCTGTTGGAGCACACCTGCAGAATTTTTACAATTCCTATTTACTACTTTGACATAAGGAAGCATTTATGTGATTTGTATCAAATTTAATATTGGTAGCATCATTGTTATTTATTAAAGTTGCAAGCAAACAAAACTTAGAGAAGACTATATTTCTCATCCATTGTTTCCATTGAAGCAGCATGGGCTGCAACACATGAGTTCATAATTTTGTGTGATTACTGAAAGGCTTGAAAATTTGTGTTCACCCAAGTTCCCAGGTGATGCTAATACTGCTAGTTCAGGGACCAAACTTTTAAAGCCACTGTTTCTGTACAGTCACCCAAACTTAGAACCGTAAGAAAGTAATCATTTCCAGTGTAAACTCAGTGACTAGTCCTTTGGGCATAATGTATGTGCCCACTTTCTCCCAAAATCAAGTCATTAGGTTGTGCTTACTTTCCCTCTATTGTAAATATAGGAATAACTTGGGCATTTTGTTAGTTGTTCAGTTCATTGAATTTTAAAAAGACCACTTCAGGTTTTGTGTGTGTGTGTGTGTGTGTGTGTGTGTGTGTCTTTCTCCAAACTTTATACATTTCACACAGAGCCTGAATGAGAGTATACATCCCTGAAAAACCTTTGTAATGTGTTTAAGATTTGTTTGGTAGGCATGGTATAGAATACCTTAAAAAGGTTTGAAAATTCTTAAGTTTTTTTTTTGTCTCATATATATCTTCCTTTTTTGCTGGTTAACTTGACTTTCTTTAAATATTTGCAAAGCTATAAAAACAAAAAAATGAATTTATTTTGCTCAAAGGAATGGAAGTCACAAGGAGATAAGTAATAGCTCAGGAAAAACATATTAGAATGTATTACTTAGGATTTACTAAGTTGCTCATCATAGAAATGGCGTGAGCATGAAAATAGAAATATTCTGTGCCTAGGAAGTTTAGAAAGGATCTCAAACATCAAAGATGTGGTCAGATTAAATGATTTTTCCCTGAAAGGATTTTCTAAGGAAGAAAATTTAAATGTTAGCCACAGAAGCATTTCAGGAAACTACACCATTATTGTAAATGACCTATGTTTCTCTGAAACCAAGTGTCTGTCACCATAATAAACACAGCAAAGACAAACAAACAAAAAACTATTCTCTGGCCTATAGATTGAAGATACTTTGGGCAAACAAAATGAATGCTTCTTTGTACTTTCAACTGTATAAATGATGTCTCTGGAGTCTTCTTCCTTTTTTCATCATGTATTGTCCTCTCACAGGAAAATATCAATATCTTTCTCCCTATAAAAAATTGTACATTAAAACTCCCAGTAAAGAAATGCCATAAAATAGTCTAAACTGGTAGGTTTTGTTTTTGTTTTGCATTGCATCTTAATAAATACATTCCAAACTGACATAAAATGCTACAGTCTTAGAATAATACATGGTATTATGTCATTTATGTGCACTCTCGGTACAGATATAAATTTTGGAAATGTCATAATTTGGGCAATAAACAGAGGAGAGGATCGCACTTTAACTGAGCAAAGCTACAGTAGATGTGCCCACACATACAAGGCACACACAGTAGATGCAGTCATACAAAGGGCTCTAAAAATATATCAGGTAATATTTGGGAGCTTTCCACCCCCAAAGAAACTTTCAGGAAAATCAGATCTATTTAATATATTCTACATGTTGTTAATTCCAGAGGTTGTACAATCCTAAATTTAGTAAAAAATATAGTAAACATATTTTTAAAAATTATCACATATTGTAAAAATAGGGAATGTTACCCTAAATATCCAGAGAATATATGTAAAAATGCACTAGTAACATACATATACTTGAATTACTTGGTTTTCTATAAGTGTCAATCAAGAAAACATAATTCACTCTACATATTTCAAACATAAGAAAGCGAATATGAAAGATTGCACATTCTTGAACTACTGAGAGAACAAAGAGTGGATGTTATCTACAGTTTACCTCTAGGAGTTACAGAAAGACTTTACTACATCTCACCCCGCCTTAACTTTTCTTTGATCTTTGCTCAGTACTACGTATTCGGGATTTTCCTCAGATGATTTACACAGGTATTCTCCAATCTAATCCTGCACTTCTGCAAATATTTTTCTTCTGACCTAAAGAAGAATGATTTCATGGCTATTTATAGAATGCCTGGGTCGTGTAGGTTCCTCCAGCACTCAAAATGGACACGAGTCTTGAAATGTAGCAAGTAGCTTGAGAAAACATCCGCTCCGGTTCCTGCCTTCTTGATTGTCGAAGTATAAATGTTGAGCGCAAGGACAAAGAATGAGCTAGACACACTCTTACATGTAAAACTTTAACAAGGATATGGGGTTAGAAAAGAGAAATATGGATGGAAAGACAAAGAAGCACAGTAAGAAAAGCCAGCAATCTTGTAGTGAAGGTAACCAGTGAGAACTACTTGGTGAGAGAGTAGCTGAAAAACAGGATGTCCGCAATGAAATTTATATTTGGGGAGTGGCTTTCTCAATCTTTTATTTTGTATATCCTCTAGATTTGTATATAATCTATAATTTTATATTCTTGTTTCACTGGTTTTGGAGAGAGTAAAGAGATAAGGGAGATGTTTAATGTGAATATTGCAGGAAAAGAGGACAGCCACATAAAAAGAGAAAATATTCCATAAATTGAACAAATTCAATAGAAGTAACTTAGAGTCAGAAAGAACTTGAAAATATTTAAACAAACCTCTATCTCATATGTGTACCTCAGTACCAATGACAAATTCTGGGATATTACAAAGCACATGTGTCTCTTTGTTCAGAATTAGGTTTGCTCAAATTTCATTTACTTCTTAAAAGAGGAATCTCTATTACTATTTATTTATATCTTTATTTGCAACTATCTGAATTGATATCCATTACTTTATAAAAGAAGCACATATCCTGCTTTTTTTGGTATTTATTGACACAAGTATTTAGAATATTTTCTAAATATTTGAAACTTCATCACCTGTTACTAAATTAGTTTAAATCAACCAATTATTATATAATTGATAATGAGGATCTCAGATATATTCAGAATTAAAGTAATCTCAGATAAATTGTCAAAAGTACTTTTGGTGGTTCTAATAAAAAATCTGAGGAAGAAGAACATAACTGGCCAATCTATGTGAGTTCCCCTTATAAAAAATTAGTATTACTTTACAGTTTTAGTTCTGTTTATGAATTTTATTTTGCATGATGTATTAAGCCGTTGTTTCAGCTCAGTAGATATGATAGTATTAATTAAGTAAAGAGATTTAAAAAAAGGATGAACTTTACCAAACTTAATGAGAGAGATTAGAAATTGTATATTTATATATTTGTCTACTCCATACTTATTTTTAAGTGTCGTAATACAGAGAACAGAAACTTTAGAAACTATCAAAACAGAGTCCATTAAAAAAAATCTAGAATGTTATAACTCCAGGAATGTTTATTTTTAATAAGCTATGTAACATCTTCTCATCCATTAGCACCCTCAGAAAGTAAATGTAAACCTTTTCAGACACAGCCATCTGTCTTAGAATATTTTAATATTATTCATGTATTACCCTCTGAAAAACATCAAAGGATCACATTATCTGGAAGTAAGTAGAAATACAAAAGAGTCTAATAGCTTCCGTTGGTTTAAGAAAAAAAAAAAACTAACTATGTGGGGAATATGTGAAAGATGAATACATAAAAGATTAAGTGAACATCTTATAAACAATTAGTGAAATACTATTGAGTCACCATATTCAAATGCAAAATAGATATATGAGAAACAGAATGCATAAGCCTATTATGGGGATTAATTTCATACTCAAAGTTGTTGGTGAGGATATGATGAATCTAAGCTGAAAAACTTCTTTAAAGTCTAGAAAAACCATCTGGTTGCCTTGGAGATGGTAGGACATTTGAGTTGAGGACTCTGTGGGAGATGGTTTGCTATACGTTCTTCAGGTTTGTAAAAATGCAGAACTAATCATTCTCTTGCTTCTCATGCACAAATACAGAGGAGAATTTCCCATGTATGTGTCCCTATTCTAAATAATTCTGGCCATAATATTATGGGTGATTCTTTTGAGACTATTTTAGAGTGAACCATATTCACTAAGGTGTCTCCAGTGACTATTAGAGTTGGTGGCACATAGTAGACTGTCAGTTAATATTGGCTGGATGAATGCCAACAGAAAGGAATTACTTCAGAATAAAGTAAATAAAGTGAGAGTTGTTTTGTAGTTGAACAAATTAAACTGAGAAGAAAGCAATAAGAGTACATTAAGATGTTGAAGCAATTCTTTTTTTTTTTTTTAAGATTTTATTTATTTGACAGACGGAGATCCAAGTAGGCAGAGAGAGAGGAGGAAGCAGGCTCCCCACTGAGCAGAGAATCCCATGCGGGGCTCAATCCCAGGACCCTGAGATCATGACCTGAGCTGAAGGCAGAGGCATTAACCCACTGAGCCACCCAGGTGCCCCAAGATGTTGAAGCAATTCTTGAGAAGAAAACAAACAAGGTGAATTGAGTATTTTGCTTTAATCATAGCCTGATAGCGCCATAATCTATATACCCATTGACTGGTTATATGTTGTTCATTCAACAAATACTTAAAGTGCATTTTTTTATGTGCTGGACATTCAGTAAATATTTCCCGAATTTGAATTTTAAACAAAATGGCAAAGGGTCAGGCTTTTGAAGATCTGGATTCTGATCTTGACAGTGTGAAATGATTTTGGTAAATCACGGAATTTCCTCAATCTGTTTCACCTGCTATAACAAAATTATCCTAAAAATAGAAAATATTAAAATACAACATTTTCTCTTGTACACAATATTGGGATAATTCAGAAAAACCTATGAGGAAATACTCTCCCTACATACACATATAAACACATGCATGCACATTTATATTTTAAAAGTGAATTGATAATGATTCATAATAATAATATTAACAAATCATATAATTTGAAATTATTATTTGCATAGGATACCTATCATTTCAAAATGAATTGAAACATAGAACTACACAAGCAAACATTTTTTTGGAAGAAGATTATCTTAGAACATCTTCCCCAGAAACAAATCTCAGTCTGGCCCCAAGGGAAGCGCTAAAGCACAGATTGTACTGCAGAGTTGGTCTCACCTTGAGGCAAGAGGGCCAGCTTCTCTGCCCTTTCATCTCCCTGGCCTTGTATTTTGGGAGGAAAGGTAGTGTAATATTTATGACAGAAGTGGAGGTGGGTGGGGACGAAGGTGAAATCTTTCCATTTGAGGCATCTCCTATTGTCTAGAGGCACCAAGAGTTTCAACCAAAAATACATAGTGAAATTTAACCTCTTTGCTCTCAAAAAAGCAAAGCAGATCTCAGCATTTCCTTTCAATTCTGAACTATCCAGAGGGCAAGTCTCCTGTCAACAATCCTCAGTGTGGTTGCTGTGTTTTTACGCAAATGAGTGAAATGTACAGAAGGTAGTTCTCTTGTCATAAACAGGATTTACTTTTCAAGAAAAATGTCCATTTAAAGCAAAGAATCTGAGAAGAGTTCAGAGAACATGCTGTTGAATCTTGTGAAATTCAAAGAAATAATCAGAATGTTTTAGATTCTTTTAAAGATTAATAAAGTCTATGTAAATGTAATATGTTATTAACCACAATTGATAGAAAAATTATTATTAGATAAAGCTAACATGTTAGAAAGTGTTTTAGTTCTAGAAATTTCATTACTTTAGAAGTGGAATCAGGATAATTTCTTGAAACCTGCAAGTCTTGTCCATTCCTATGTGATAAAATTATTGGACTTAATTTTGCAAAAATCTATACTTCCAAATTGAAAAATCATTACAAATTATCTGAGAAGTATCCTCAGATTCTATATTATATGATATGTAATGTTGACATATAAGGTCTAATTTCTGCATATAAAATACACAGTGTGAAAAAAATAATTTCAAAATAATTTAACTTTTTATGTGTATTTTATTTTCCATCAGGAGGCTCTGCAGACATCTTACTCTGCCTTTGCTTTCCTTTTTACTTAGAAAGCAGATACATCTGAGCCTCTCTCATTTCAATATCGCCCAATCCCCTATCCTATCTTAACCTTCATGACTCATACTTTCTCTTGTTACTTGTTCTTCTCTTATTCTCTCCTTTTCCCTTGTTTTATGCTTCAAATATTAAAGTAGCTACTTTGACAATATTAGGAAATCCACAGAAAAAGGACTATTAGTAGGAAGTAAGTGGTGAGCATTTCAAAACGGAATCTCCGTTTGAGGATGAGAGAGAGACTCAGAGCACTTATACCTTAATAAATATATGTGCCAGACAAACTTAATACTTTAAAATGAAGAATAAGTAAAACAGAACATTTGGTCAAATCATAAAATTAACTTAAACAATAGAAGATGTTACTTAACTAATAATTTCTGACCATAAAAGATTAAGGGCTTCACATTCCATTTTTTAAATTATCTTTTCTTTTATTCTGAGGGAAAAAGTATTGGAAGATGCCACATTCATACCTTGAGAAAAGCATAAATAGCCTGGTATATATCTGAGAAGCTAAAATTCCAGTTTTGCATTGTGAAATATGATATATGGTTATATATATATATGTGTGTGTCTGATATTTTTAAACCATTTTTTGAGAAGAGGGAAATAGGCATAGAGAAATAAATATTTCTTTACACTACATAAACACATATTTTAATTAGCATAAAATCATTGACATTTTCTATTTTATTGTTTGTGTTCTTAATTGATCAAGATAAAGGATATGAGCTGAAGAGAATTACAGGAAGAAGATGGAGTGAAAAATTTCCTTCATGCAGAAGACAGTGCAATATTAAGAAACTGGACTAGACTGTTAAAGTCTAAATTTATTATTTTATTTATGATTGAATATTCCAAAAGTTTCTGATGTTGATTTCTTGTACTACATACTTGTATATTTTTTCTCTTTTATTCAGAGCAGATATGATCTCTCTGAGGGTGGACTTTTCTGAGAAGGAGTTTGGGAATGTCTAAGAATACAGGAAGTAGGAAATAACTTTTCTGCCCAGGACTTATAATGTGGTAATGTGGTCTAAATAGAACTAAATAGAACTCTAGATATTTTTTACATCCTCCTTGTGGTGGACATGAGCTTGCTCCTGCTATGAAGAGATTCATCAGAGTCTGGATTCAACACACTGGGCCTTCAGGATATGAAAAAGAGAAAATTCTAGTAATTCTGTTATAATACTCACTTGGTTATCTATAAGTATTCTATGAAGTCTTGTTAAAAGCTGAAACCCACTCTTCACTCTGCTATACTGACGTGGCAAAGTCTCCCCCACACTATCAATGGAATAAAAAAGAACATGGAGAGAAATAGTGCCAACAAAGAAGCATCAACATCAACCTGAGGAACACCATCAATCATATATAAGATATAATCACCAGACGAGGATCTAGATATCATAGGAACTGTGTGACATGTATCCAGAGATGGAGCAGAAATGACTCAACTTTGTGGAACTGTTACTAATATATACAGAGAGAAATCATGGTGCTAGGGAAGATCTGAATCTGTAGACTAAGCTAAAAGATATCTTGGTTAATGTCTGTTTTGTCCACCACTGTAGCTCAGTTACTAGAGTGATACCTTATGTATAACAGATAAAATCCATATTTTTGAATTAATTCTCAAGGAAATAAAAAAATAACTGGGCTGTGAATTGAAATTTTAGGCACATACTGGTGAGGGAGAATCGCCATAACTGCTATAAAGGAAACTATGGTTTTCATGATTCTTTGTTTCCTCTGCAGCTGAACACAATTCTGAATGAATAATATTGGATTCTGCCAAAGATTGCTTCAGCTAAATAAATAGATAATGTAGTCTGTTGGTGATATTTACATACAAATAGAGACATTTCTATTTTATTGGAAATATAATCTCTTGTGGTGGTAAAGTCTATCATTCCACCTTCTGCGAAGTTATGATTATTATTCTAGATTTAAATATTGTGATCTGTCTCAGAAGATTTACAATACTTCAGTCTAAACTATAGTCTGACGCCCTATCAAAAGGATGCCCCATTACAGATTAAATGTTTGTATTTCTCTTTTGCAATGACAAAAGTCCACTTCTAATCACAGGATGCAACATGGATAAGGAAATGTAGGTTTTCCCAATGTCAGCTTAACAATTATTCAAGGAACATAATTGACCTTGGAAATGGAATACAGCAAAAGCTTTTGTGTTTGTAGGTTCACAATGTAAATGAACCTTGTATTCAAGATTTGATCCCAGGAAATCTTGTGTTATTAGTGACTCCAGGATGCTACATTTAATGAAACTAGAACCAATTCTTCTTCAGTGCTCTTCAGTTTAGTTGGCACTTCCAGGAGATTTCACTGCATGTAATTTGAAAACTAACATCTTAAACTCTAAGCTTGAGAACCCATAGGAGGGAAAAACCTTGTTCAAATTTATTATTGAAGAAAGGGGATATTTTTACTTGAAGAAAATATGGTAGTTTAGACAAAGGCTTGGCAGTGATGAGTATTATTTGTAGAACTGTTTGGGTCTTGTCTTTAGGACTCAGACTATGCGTCTATGGTCAATGACATACAGAGTATGTATGCATGTATGTATGTATATACAGTATGTTATATTATGCTCTGAATCAAATTCTCTCCATTCGGTGGGGCAACAAAACGGATTTATAAATATTTGAAATTGGTAGTATTTCCTAATAAAATGGAATATGGGTTTCTAAGTAACTAATTAGAATAGATTCTCTTTGTTCAAGAATTTCCTTAGATTTGTTGATGAATTTGGGCTATAGTTTTATTTGAAAGATAAAATTCTTTTCAATTTAAATATGAGAAGTGTTCATTAAATATATGATGAATTCCTGTTTGCAAAATTAATCTTATATAAATGTACAATAAATTTTAAAATAATGTGCACCACATAATACACTGAAATTTATTTTTAGAGTAAAATGCATATCTGATAATTATATAAGTAGATGAACTATACAGTAAATTATAATATTCTACCTTTTATGAAGGCAAAAAGAAAAATTAGAAAAATCAAAGTTATGCATTTACATCGCAAGTGAGATTTAGTTGTCATGTAATATGTCAGTGCAAATAATTAAAGTGATATTACCGATGGAAAATATATTTTAGTATTGCTTCTGTAATTATTCCATATAAAAGAACAATAGAGTTAATAAAATAACAAGTTTCTTAAAGGAATGAATTTAAAGGGATGTTATGTTTTGTAGCACTCACTATAACCTGTCGATGCAGCCTATCCTAATGATTCTGGTAAAGATTTGAAATTTAGTTCTCAAACTATCACTCTCATAGGTTAGCAACCTCATATATATCATCATGACAGCACTTGAAGCTGTCTGCTAATTAAAAGATCAATTATTTTTGTGGTTCATCCTCTACCTCTCCCTATCATCACCATGACTGACTAGTGGATGTCTGTTTTGTGTTACCCGTGTTTGCTTTTAAAAGTCAGAAGCATTCTTCTTCAGTCCATTCTTCAATCAGTTGGACTCTGATAAGAACCTTCCTCTGGGTTTTTCTCTGTGTGAAAAGTTCTGAGCTCATGGAATGTTAGAACGCATTTGAGCTCCCATTGTCATCCCATACTAGGAATAAAACTAACTTAGAAGGATATAATAATTACAGATATGATCAGCATAGGAGAAAATGTGTATATTTTTAAGAGTTTTCAAAGGAGAATCTATGTTAGCTTCATTTCCTAACAGGGCCTCTCTGTAGCCTTCTTTGTCCTCCAAAGTCTCTCATGTGTATACATAATAGCTGGTGATATAGTCTGAGCAAGGAAGGATTTTGCCATATCTGGGAAACCTATTTTCTTTCCGTGTCATAATCATGCTGTATTTGATCATTTCTTCAAAATTCAGAAAAATATAAATAGACTTTGCTCTTAATGTCTGTCTTGGTTTCTTAAGGCTGCTGTAACAAATTGCTGCAAGCTGGAAAGTTTGAAATACCAGGAATTTATTCTTTCACAGTTTGGGAGAAATTTAAAAATCAAGGTGTCAACAGGGTCATATTTGGTCTAAAACGTTGCCTCTTAGTTGCCTTCATTGCCTCTTAGCTTCTGGCAGGTGATAATGATCCTACCTTCCTTTGGTTTGTAGATGTATTCTTCCAATCTCTGTCTCTGTTCTCCTGTGTCTTCTGTGTCTATGTGGAAATTCCTCTCTCCATCTAAGAATACCAACGTTGCATTTAGATTTACCCTAATGCAGTCTAATCTCTTCTTAAATTCATTATGTTTGCAAAGACCTTATTTTCAAACAATGCCTGATTTACAGGTCCTGGAAGTTAGGACTTCAACATAACTATTCAGAGACACAATTCTAACCACTTACACAGTCTTTTAATTAAAAAAAGCACAAATATCACACAGAGCTGATCAATTAGTACAGTAACATTGTATTAAAGTAAAATAAAATTGAAATTTTAACAATTATAACATTGCATAAGAGTAAAATAAAATTTTAAAAAAGTTTGCAAATTTTTTCTTTTGAAGTTGAAAACAATTCCTGATTTTTGTATGCCTTTGCTTAGGTTTCTTTGTATCCTTCACTAATTCATCCCTAAATTTCTCAATAAAAGTGAAAAAGTCATGCACTCAAACACAAAGTGAAATCAAGAAGGTTTCCAGAATGGTGAAGGATATGAAATTTTACTCTACCTGCAAGCTTATAAGTTAGCCAGTCTGTTGCATGGCTGTTGGGATAAACCACAGACCGCTGGCATCAGACACGAAGAACTGTTTTATTACTCACAGCAACAGAAATAGCTAAGGGGTAAGTAAGTATTTTTTACCTTATTACTGAGCTCCTATTTCCACAAGGTGTTACAAGGATGACACTTCCACACACAATGGAGTGTGTTACGCCTTTGGATATCTAAGGTTTAGAGAGCCTGTATTTTATATAATAGACAGTAAGCATGTCTGCCCTTTGTTCTGGAAGGAGTTACTGTCTTTCAAGGCTATGTGTAAAGAAAACATTCCCAAGGAGATAGTCCAGGATAAAACATCAGTGCTTTGTTAACAAAACCCACGAAAGACCCATAGAAAATTAAATCCCAACATTTTTTATTATTGCTTTGTTTTGTTCACTTACTTGTGTTTTGTTCTTGTTTTCCCTTGAAGATATTTCTTCCAGACATTCTTCTTTAGGACAACAGGATAATTTCACTTTTGTGAATTTATCATCGTATTCTTCCTGGGTAGTATTACCTTTACCCTTCTTTCATGTTCAGCCTCCAATTTCTGACTTCCCATTGTTGTCAATCCTTACATTTCTGGCAATATTTAACCGACTAAATCATATCAATAAATAAGGCACTGGAAAACTAGTCAAGTCACCATGGCAGAGGCAGGGGATGTGAATTGGGTTACTACTCTATTGTGCTAGTATCTTATATTACAGAACTAATTCAGCAGGTGATCTTTCAATTAGTTTCCATATGTCTCTTCCCACCCCCCCATTTGTGTCTTAAATCCAGTTCTAGTATTCTTAAAACAAATTAGGAAAGTAGCTCATGAGTGGTATCTCTTTTAATTTTTGTTTTCAGTGTAGACATACATTAACTTTTCATTTTGTTGGTGTGCTGTTCCTACCCTTCCCCTGGAGTTTAGAGCTATCCATTTCTATTTCTCCAGAGAAAGAGTTATATAGTAATCATTTTATTACCTAAAAGTCAACTTGTGTATTATCAATATTCCTAAAAGTCCTGAAGGGGTTCAGATGTTTTTATAGAAGCTTTTGAAAAAGTTTTTAAGTGAAAACAAAGAATGATGCAATGAAGCAATGAAGCCCTTTTTGTTGTTGTTATTGTTACAGGCTTTGCAGAATTACAAATTACCTTGTATAATATTATACTGGGAGTGCTCAATCATTAACACCTTTAGAACAGCCCTCAACTAATGATAGGACTATGTGAATAAGTAACTCAGTTCTCTTGGAACAAACCTCAGATGAATGTTCTATACAAGATCTCAAATTAATATTCTCTGTTGAATTAAGCTCTAGATATATTCAATGGTAGCTACTTTGAAAATAATTAGTTAACTTGCTGTCCACCCCCTATTTTTCAGTCTCTATTCATGTTTTATTCATCTCCAAAATAAGTCACTTTATTTAGTATTTTTGTGTCAGGCACTGCCTCTGGAAAACTCCAGTGGTACATATTAGTCTCTCTTGTTCCCTTATCACCTCAAATCCACTATTTTCTACTTCTACAACAAGTAGAACTATCTTTTGAGTTTTTCATCTTAAATTTATACTTACAGCTGAAACCAAGTTGTTAAAGGATTGCATATTTCAACCATCTCATACACATATACATATATATGTTCTCAAGAACTCATATGTATATTATATATGGACAACTCTATTCTCTCCTTCCGTTGTCTTCCCTGCCCCACCCAGTTTTCATTTAAATTCCAGCCAAAACAATGAATCCTGGAACACTGAAAAATAAAATTAAATTTAAAAAATTCCAGCTACGTAAAATACAGTGCAATGTTAGTTTCAGGTGTAAAATTTAGTGATTGATCAGTGACATACAACACCTGGTATTCATCACAATTGCCCTCCTAATACCATCACCTGTTTAACCCATCCCCTCATCCACCTCCCTTAGAGTAACCTCACTTTGTTCTCTATAGTTAAGAATATGTTTTGTGGTTTGCATCTCTCTTTTCTGCCCTATGTTCATTTGTTTTGTTTCTTAAATTCCACATATGAGTAAAATCATATAGTATATGTCTTTCTCTCACTGACTTATTTGCTTAACATAATACTCTCTTTCTCTACCCACATCATTGCAAATGGCAAGACTTCATTCTTTTTGATGGCAGAGGAATATTCCAGTCTGTGGGCATGTGTGTGCGTGCATGTGTGTGCACCACATCTTTATCTACTAATCAGCTGATGGGCATTCGGGTTCTTCTATAATTTGGCTATTGTTGATAATGCTACTATACACACTGGAATTCATGTATCCCTCAAATCAGTATCTTTGAATCCTTTGGGTAAATACCTAGTAGTGCAATGGCTGAGTCATACGATAGCTCTTTTTTTAACTTTTTGAGGAAACTCCATGCTGTTTTCCAGAGTGGTTTGCACTCCTACCAGAATTGTAAGAGGGTTCCCCTTTCTTCGCATCCTTGCCAGCATCTTTGTTTCCTGTGTTGTTAATTTCAGCCATTCTGACAGCTGTGAGTTGGTATCTAATTGTAGTTTTGATCTGTATTTTCCTAATATAAGTGAGGTTGAACATCTTTTCATGTATCCATCAATCATCTGTATGTCTTCTTTGGAAAAATGTCTATTCATGTCTTCTGCCCATTTCTTAACTTGATTGTTTTTTTTGGGGGGGGTGTTGAGTTTTCTAAGTTCTTTATAGATTTTGGGTATTAACCCTTTATCAGATATGTCATTTGCACATATCTTCTTTCATTCTGTAGGTTGCCTTTTAGTTTTGATGATTTTTTTTCCCATTGCTCTGCAGAAGCTTTTTACTTTGATAAAGTCCCAATAGTTCACTTTGCTTTTGTTTCCCTTGCCTCAGGAGGCATATCTAATAATACGTTGCTATGGCTGATGTCAAAGAGGTTATTCCCTATGCTCTCCTCCAGCATTTTAATGGTTTCCTATGTCAAATTTAGGTCTTTAATCCATTTTGAATTTGTTTTTGTGTCTGGTGTAAGAGAGTGATCCAGTTTCATTCTTTTGCATGTTGCTGTCCAGTTTTTCAAACATCATTTATTGAAGAGATTGTCTTTTTTTTTTTTCCGTTGGATACCTTTTCCACTTTGTTGGAGATTAGTTGACCATATAGTTGAAGGTCCATTTCTGGCTTTTCTATTCTGTTCCATTGATCCATGTGTCTGTTTTGGTGCCAAGTATCATACCGTCTTGATCATTATAGCTTTGTAATACAACTTGAAGTACAGAATTTTAATGTCTCCAACTTTGTTTTTTCTTTTTCAGGATTGCTTTGACTAGTTGGGTTCTTTTATAGTTCATACGTATTTTGAGATTGTTTGTTCTAGGTCTGTGAAAAATGCTGCTGATATTTTCATAAGAATTGCTTTAAATGTGTAGATTGCTTTGGGTAGTATAGCATTTTTTAAAAATCTTTTTAAAAGATTTTATTTTTTTAATTTTTTATTTTTTATAAACATATAATATATTTTTATCCCCAGGTGTACAGGTTTGTGAATCACCAGGTTTACACACTTCACAACACTCATCATAGCACATACCCTCCCCAATGTCCATAACTCCACCTCTCTTCTTTCAACCCCCCTCCCCCCAGCAACACTCAGTTTGTTTTGTTAGATGAAGTGTCACTTATGGTTTGTCTCCCTCCCAATCCCATCTTGTTTCATTTATTCTTCTCCTACCTCCTTAACCACCCATGTTGCATCTCCACTTCCTTGGATCAGGGAGATCATATGATAGTTGTCTTTCCCCGCTTGACTTATTTCGCTAAGCATGATACCCTCTAGTTCCATCCACGTTGTCGCAAATGGCAAGATTTCATTTCTTTTGATGGCTGCATAGTATTCCGTTGTGTATATATACCACATCTTCTTTATCCATTTTAACAATACTTGTTCTTCCAATCCGTGAGCATGGAATGATTTTCATCTCTTGGTGTCATCCTCAATTTCTTTCATCTTTATTTTATAGTTTTCAGAATACAAATATTTAACCTGTTTAGTTAGATTTATTCCTAGGTATCTTATGGTTTTGGGTGCAATTGTAAAGGGGATGGATTCTTTGTTTTCTCTTTCTGTGGCTTCCTTATTGACATGTAGAAATGCAAGAGATTTCTGTATGTTGATTTTATATCCTGCAACTTTTTCAGAATTTTTGTATCAGTTCTAACAATTTTTTGGTGGAGCCTTTGGGTTTTCTATATAGAGTATTATGTCATCTGCATATAGTGAAAGTTGAACTTTTTCCTTGCTGATTTGGATGATTTTATTTATTTTTGTTAACTGATTGTTGTGGCTAGGACCTCTAGTACTATGTTAAGTAACAGAGGTGAGAGTAGACATCATGTCTTAGGTCTTAACCATAAAGGATAAGCTCTCAATTTTTCCAAATTGAGGATGTTAGCTCTGGATTTCTCATATATGGCCTTTATGATATTGAGGTATGTTCCCTCTAACCCTACTCTGTTGAGGTTTTTTTATTATCATGAATTGGATGTTGTACTTTGTCAAATTCTTTTTCTGATTTTATGGAAAGCATCATATGGTTCTTACCTTTTCTTACTATGGTATATCATGTTGATTTATATGTGAATATTGAACAACTCTTATAGCCCAGGAATAAATCCCACTTGATTGTGGTGAATGATTCTTTTACTATGCTGTTGGATTTAATTTGCTAGCATTTTATTGAGGTTTTTTTCCCCCTTTTTTGAGGGGGTGGGTGAGCAGAAGGAGAGGGAAAAAGAATCCAGGCAACCAGTCCAGTTCAAAGTCCAATGCAGGGCTTGATCTCAGGACCATGTGATCATGACCTGAGCCTAAATCAAGAGTTGGAGGCTTAACTGACTCTGCACCAGGTGCCCCTTATTGAGAATTTTTGCATCCATGTTCATCAGGGATATTGGTCTGCAGTTCTCTTTTTTAGTGGTCTGTCTGGTTTTAGTAGCAGGGTAATTCTTGCCTCATGGAATGAATTTGGAAGGTTTCTCTTTTTGCCTTGTCCTTTGCCATATGCTCTGTGAAGAAAACCTCTGAGCAATTTAAAAATGATAAGTAATAAAACTTACTGGAGGGAATATATGAACAGCCTTTACATAATATACTCAAAAAGTTTTCTGTATATGTTATGAAATAGATAGGATTGAGTCTATATTGAAATATTTTATTTATATTCTAGCATATTAATAAGTCTAACCTTCTTCTTATATGACTTTATATGACTTATATGACTTTAGGGTTTTCTTCTTTGGTAGTTATAGCAATAAAATATATTAAGTAAAGAAAACTGTTGTATGTTTTCTTAGTATTTTGTTATTCTTCAAATAAAACTCAAAGGATTTCAGAATATAAACAAGGACTTTCTTAAAAACTTAAAAGAGTCTCTGGGAAGTCATTATATTTTGTAGAAGTGAAAGTAGAAACAACATTTTTAAGTATGCTTTGTTCCTAAATATCAATGAATATTCTTGAAACTCTATTACATCAATTATAAAGATAGAAATCAAAATGAAATATCAAATCATATAATATATTGATAAATGTTCTTATAAAAATAACCAACATATCACAAAATGAAAGATTTTCTTAATTATTTATAAACATTAATTTGATATTGATAATAGTAAATTTGAAATCCAATAAGATTAATGTCAGTAGAGTTTAGTTATATTAATCTGTTCAGCAAATTATTTTCAAAATATTAAAAATTATTAGAAGTTGTAAAAACTTATGTTTTATGTCTTTGAAGCTGTGGAATTCACTCAACATATATTTGTTGAATGATCATTATGAATCAAACACTTTTCAGAGTCTATTTTATTCAGTTTTTGATAACTGCTGTAATAAACTATGTAAAGTGCACCTTTGAGTTTCATTATGTTAAATTGAAAAGGCCTTTGTCTATCAAATGTTCAGGAATAATTTTCAGTGTTCACATGAGTGCAGGGAAAAAAGTCTTTATAGCATGTTTGAGGTATAAATTGATTCAAAATTTGAAAATGAAATATGACAACATATATTCAAATCTTTATAAATTAGTTATATCCTTTGGGACAGCACTTCCTTTATTATAAATTTATCCTAAGCAAATAGTCTTTGGTATGTGCATATTTATATGTAGAATATACTCTGAATCATTATTTATAATATTGACAAAACAAGTAATCTTAAAGTTTAATAATTGACCACCAGGCAAATAAAGATTGGTAATAACAGAATACTCTATAGCTATTAAAAATCTATTTTTGGTGTATTTTTGATGAGAACACTGAAGATATATGGGGAAGAAAATATTCCATATTGTTAAAAAAAGTCTTTGCATAAAAATACTTTGTAAAAAGTAGAAGATAAACACCAAAATGTAACAGTATTCTTTTCTGAATACTATTTAAATGTTTGTTTCTTAAAATATATTTGGAGTATTTTTGGAGAACTCATATGCTCTATGATGAGTTTAAATTACTTTTGATATCAGATTTAATATCATGGGAAATAACATATAGAATTTAAATTATGTTGTTGAAGATTAAAGAAAATTTGGTTGCTACAGTTTATGATACAGTAGTAGCTAACATTTATTGTAAATTCATTGTGGGCAAATAACTTCATTAATAAATTTTACAGGTTCATAATCTTATAAAATATGTCATGTTCTTATTCTTTTTTTACAAGTGAAAAATATAAGGCTTAAGGATATTAAATCAAATATAATAATATTTTAACTTTGTTTTAAATGAAGTCATTTTTAGAATAAACTATGCTATATGTAAAAATTCCAACATGGGATTCCAATGGAGAGCTGTATTTGTTTTTTTTCAGTTGTTATTATTTGACTTCTCAAATTGACCCTAGGTCAACTTTATCAACTGGTCAGTAGTTACTTCTTATCTCCAAATTTCATGTTTCCAACTTTTTTTTTTTCTTGAATGTTCTACACCCAGTGTGGAGCTCAATGAAAGTCTTGAACTCATGACCCTGAGATCAAGACCTGTGCTGAAAACAAGAGTTAGATGTTCACCTCACTGAGCCACCTGGGCACCCCTCATTTTTCCAACTAACTTAAAATACTGATAAAAAAGCTAAAATAATTGTTTCACATAGTCAAATTTGCATAAATTCCAATTTTATATTCAGGCATTAAATGCCATCCTGTAATTTTTAACTAGATATCAACAAACCACATCTAGTGATAATACTCAACTAAAATTAATCACTTTTCTTGTGTTATATTTATCTTGTTTATTTGAATGATATATTTTTTTTCCCCAAACAGACATTACTTAAAAACCTGAAATCTCTGGATATAATTTTTAACCCAATATACTACAATATGTTTTAAATACTCTGATTTTTTTAACATCAGACTTTTCTGCAACAAACTCAAAAGTGAGTGTACCTTTATAAGTTAAAATAGAGCATTTTATCATTACTTATATTTAAACTTATTTATTTATTTATTTTTACCCATGAATTATTTTTTTACCCTCTATCTCTCTTTCTTGTTTTATGTGAATATGGTTGGCATACAGTGTTATATTAGGTGTAGAACTTGGTGATTTGACAAGTTCATACATTATGCTCTGTTACCACAAGTATAGCTACCATCTATCCCATTACATCATTATTACAATATCATTGACTATATTCCTTATGCTGTGCCTTTATGTCCTTGATACATTTATTCTGTAACTAGAGGCCTATCTCTTCCTCTCCCCCTCATCCATTTTGCCCATCCCCTCATTCTCCCTCTCCACTCCTCTCTAGCAACCATCAGTTTCTGTATCTATGGGTTCTCTGTATTTATGGGTCTGATGCTATTTATTTTTATTTTTATTTTTTTTTACTTATTCACCTATTTTTTTAGATCTAACTTATGAAATAGGATTATTTGATATTTATCTTTCTCAGTCTAACTTATTTCACTTAGTGTAATGTCCTCTAGGTCCATCCATATATTTAAATTTAATATCTCTTTAATGCTTCTTGCAAGACATTAATTAATTAATTAATTAATTTTCCCCCAAATGGTACTTCTTCATCTAAATTAATATGAGGGAAAGGAGTTACTCTAATTTGTTTTCAGCACAGTAGATAGCCAATAAGGGGTTAATATCAGTAAATGGACTTTCCCTGTGAAGGACTATTTTCCTACTTAATAAAAATAGATAACAACAAATGACCATTATTTCTGCAATGTTTTTTAAAAGTCCCTGAGGAAATCAGGGATATTTTTGAGCATGTAATTTCACATTAAGGCAATCGTATATATAAT
This sequence comes from Mustela putorius furo, assembly GCF_011764305.1. Taxonomy (NCBI): domain Eukaryota; kingdom Metazoa; phylum Chordata; class Mammalia; order Carnivora; family Mustelidae; genus Mustela; species Mustela putorius. The sequence continues at coordinate 551,742 of NW_025421321.1, forward strand.
TTCCTTGCATTTTACAAGAAAGGAACTTAAAGTCTTACCAAGAATTGGTACAAAGTTCCTTTTATAAATGGAAGATAATCTCAAGTTTACTGTGTTATGTTGGTGGTGTCAATGTTCTGGTGGACAGTTTTTTTTTCTCTCCTTCGTTTGTTTCTCAATGTTACAATTTCCCTATGTGATCTAGTGGAAGGATCAGGGTCTGCAACTTAGGGTTTGATTTTTAACTTTCTGGGGTCTCTTCCAAGGCATCTGAGAAGTATTTCCCCAGATATTCATTTTCCTCTCTCAAGAAACTGCCATTTTCATCCTTATTTGAGTTTATTTAAGTGAGACAATTAAGGATTTTGTCTCCTTTTAACCCTCATCTTTCACACAGTTGAAGAGGGTTTTGCTGTTTTTGTTGTTGTTGTTGTTCCTTTCAAGTTTTCTCTTAGATGGTTCACAGGACATAATGATTTGTGAGCCATGAACAAACACTTACTTCTGAACCATCTCTAGAATACCAAATAAAATATAGTATAACATCATATTTTACCATATAGAGACCATAAAACTAAGTATAGACTGGATTAAGACCTCTTAATCCTTACACGGAGAAGCTCCAATTAAAAAAAATATCAGTCTAATACAAATGACTAACAGACACATGAAAAAATCATTAGGCATCAGGGAGATTCAAATCAATACCACATTGAGATACCACCTTGCACCAGTTAGAATGGCCAAAATTAACAAGACAGTAAACAACAAGTGCTGGAGAGGATGTGGAGAAAGGGGAACCCTGTTACACTGTTGGTGGGAATGCAAGGTGGTGCAGCCACTTTGGAAAATAGTGTGGAGATCCCTTAAGAAATTAAAAATAGAGCTACTCTATGACCCTGCAATTGCACTGCTGGGTATTTACCCCAAAGAAATAGACATAGTGAACAGAAGGACCAACTGTACCCCAATGTTCATAGCAGTGATGGCCACAGTTGCCAAACTATGGAAAGAGCCAAGATGCCCTTCAACAGACAAATGGATAAAGAAGATATGGTCCATATATACAGCGGAGTATTATGCCTCCATCAGAAAGGATGATTATCCAAGTTTTGTATCAACATGGACAGGACTGGAAGAGATTATGCTGAGTGAAATAAGTCAAGCAGAAAGAGTCAATTAGCATATGGTTTCACTTACTTGTGAAACATACTTGTGGCATAAAAGGAATAATATGGAGGACACTGGGAGAAGAAGAGGAGAAGTGAGTTGGGGCAAAACAGAGGGGGAGACAAATCATGAGAGACTGTGGACTCTGAGGAACGAACTGAGGGATTTGGAGGGGGCATGGTGGGAGGTTGGGTGAGCCTGGTGGTGGATATTATGGAAGGCATGCGTTGCATGGAGTAGTGGATGTGGTGAATTAATAGTGAATTCTGGAACACTGAAGAGAAATAAAATAAAATAAAATAAAATAAAATAAAATGGAAAAAATCACCTATGGTTTGTCTCCCTCCCAATCCCATCTTGTTTCATTGATTCCTCTTAATCTCACAAAACAAACTGAGGGTTGCTGGGGGGAGGGGGGTTGGGAGAAGGGGAGTGGGGTTATGGACATTGGGGAGGGTAGGTGCTTTGGTGAGTGCTGTGAAGTGTGTAAACCTGGCGATTCACAGACCTGTACCCCTGGGGATAAAAATACATGTTTATAAAAAATTAAAAAATTTTAAAAATTGGAAAAAATCAGTCTAGTCCAAAACTGTAAATAAAATATGAAGAAAAAAGGAAAAATGCATTTTTTTGAAAAAAGTGGGAAAGCTAAGAATATCTCAGTAACAAGCTCTCAGGTATAGTCTGTGATCACTCTTGAGATGTTGAGAACTGAAGAAATGGAAACAGTTCAATCTCCAAGCAGAGCATACCTAAATCCAGCATACCTGAAGCCTCACCATTTGCTTACCATAAGGTTTTCCATTCCCCTGACAGTCTTTGAGTCTCTACCAAATGCAAGTGATGGTGACTGACTCCCTTGCTATAGCCATCTCTGAATGTCTGAAGAAATAGCCTGCTTGTTCTCATTGGAAGTGTTCTTCACATATTCCCACAGAAGGAGATGAAGGTAAGACACCAAGGACCTTGATAATTTACAAACTCCATCCTTGTGCTGTAACCCTCTCCACTTATTTTTGATATGTGTATTGCTTCAAATCTTGCTAAGATTGCACCAAATTTTGTAGGAAATTGTATGATATACTTAGTTTTTTTAAGAAATATGATCTTTTCCACTGATTAAAAGTTCTGTATATAGAAAAAAATGAGGGGGACATCCACCAGATAGAAGTCAGGTGTCTTACTCAGTACCTAAAAATATCAGATTTGGAGGATATATAAGCATAATCCATGATCTGCCCCATACCATGCAGCACCTTCCCAGAAATTGTTTTGGAATCCACAAGGAAATAAGCTCTTGTAGTCTGACATAAATAAAACAATAATGCACCTTTGCAAAGAGATTCAGTAGGGCATTTTTATTCTAATGGGACAGATATGATTCATATAATACAGAGGTTGACAAATTTTCTTCTGTAAAAGGAATGCTGGTACATATTTAGACTTTGAGGACTATATGGCCCTTAATGCCAAGTCCATATAGATATCATATAGATGGCATCTAGTAAATTGTTGAAACTGTCTCCCTAAATATTACCAATACATTGTGTTGACAAGGCAAAGCTGAGTTTACTACTTATCACTAGGAGAGGGAACACTTCTGTAAAGCTTTAGCAACATCTCAGTTGGAGGGAGGTAAATTTGTTGAGAATTGGACATTCTGTTTGTGGTAAATTTTTCAATGTGAGACCTTGATTGGATTAAGATTGGTAATGATGATATAACAATCCAAGATTGGGAAAAACAGGAAGGTAGAGTTCTGAAGTGAATAACTCAAAGAATCTTAGGGTCCAACCTGTTGTTTGACGCTTTTCATTGAAGAGTTGATGGGACTTTCAGATCATGTAATGAACAATAGAATTATTTGCCTGGGTGTAAGGGCCCTAGAAAATCAAAAGTATGCTAATAAAGATTGTGGAATATCAACACATATTAATTACTGTAGACAATAAGGTGTCTTTTGCATTCTTAGTGTCCAGGCTAGGTGAGGGGTAGACAGTTTGGTTTTCAGAACTCTTGAGGTGGAGCACAGAGCAGCCACAGATAATGAATTATCAAATGAGAGGAATTCCGTGATAATAAAACTATATAGAAACTAAAATTTGAATATTTTATAATCCTCAAGTTACAAAATTTTATTCTTCCTTTGGCTATCTGAAAACATTTAAAAACATTAAAAAAAATTCTTAAATTGCAGGCCATACAACAAGCAACTGGATGGAGGTCCCTAATTCACTCTTATTTAGAGGGTCACAGTGAGTATAGTGTATATGGAATAGAACATTAAAACAATACTTTTTAAAGTTTAATTTCATTTTTAGAAACTGACATAAAATTTTTCTGATTTGGGAGAAGAAAGAGATGCTCATCTTTTGAATGGAGGTGGTTGAATTTTTTCAGGGGTAACTTTTGTTTTCTATAGTCATTTCCAATCCACTTAAAGATTATCATTCAATCTGACCATTTTCAGACCACTCACATAGTACAAATTTGAAACAGTGTATATAGGTTTCTGATTATAAATTACTCAGGGAGATACTTATTTTGGGAAGTGAAATAAATCCTGAGATCAGGTTATCTCTTCCATTTGTGTGGCTGGTATAAGAGCTCAAGTGTAAGTCTCTGCTTTGGAGTCCACTTTTCTTTTCCAAATTTACAGTTATGTTCCATGCAAACAAGGACTCTGATACCACCATTGGTACAACAAAACAGTGCAGCACGTATGTATTAAGATCAGTAAGCTCCGGCCCTACCTGCCATCCTGCTGCCTTTGGCCATGTCTCAAGCCTAGGGGCACATATACCAATGGTTACTCTGCCTTATGAGAGTGGGATCAGGAAAGAGACTTACAAAAGGCACTGAAGACAGCCTATTGGCTATTGTGCAGAGAATTCTAGGAGCTGATATCCAGCATATGATCTGTAAGTGACATGGATTCTGGATTGCAAGTCCATCATGCAGCTGAAAGTGGAAGTAATAATAACAGCTCTAACTCAACATTTTCATCTTTGGCAGCAGATTATCTTTAATATTGATTATATTTCCAATTAATTAAATACAATAACTTTTTTTCCCAAAACTTCCATGTCTGGTTTCAGTTTAATAATATTCATCTTCAGTGTCTTTATACTAGTCATGTCTTCCTACTAGAGAAAATTAGATTGTAGTATATTTTTATAAGGGTAAAATTGGCTTTATTATCATTTCCAGTTTACACAGATTAATGTTTTATTTTATTTTTCTCATAAAGATTGAAATTCCAAGTTTGTCTGGTTGATGTAGCAAAGGTAATTATACCAAGAATATATTGCTTAGAAAAAAATAGCTTTACAATAAGTCCCAGTTAACATATTTTTATGTCTCTACTCCACAGCAAGAAACTCTTTTCATTTTAGAGTTTGTAGTGGCTCTGTGAAAGCATGTGAATTTCACTGGAATAAAGAATTCATTTTCATGCATATTGAAAAATAAAGATAAGCTTTATAAAACAGCTGGAAATATACAGCTATATGTAGATATAATAACTGCTTGCTGGCACCCTATATTCTGAAAGCATACGTATATTTTAAAAACTCAACAAAAGGCAAACAAACTTGAAGCCCAAGTGCAAATGTACAGAATTTTTATTTTAGGAATTGGTTTTAAATTATGGATATAAAATTGAAAACAAAATGAACCATAGGGGTTTAGGAGAAGATACCTTAAATATAGAGAATTATTGAAGCATTGTTTACCTTGTTGTCTTAAGTGTATTTTTTTTTAAGATCTTAGTTATTTATTTGACAGATCACAAGTAGGCAGAGAGGCAGGCAGAGAGAAAGGAGGAAGCAGGCTCCCTGCTGAGCAGAGAGCCCGATGCAGGACCTGAGCCGACAGCAGAGGCTTTAACCCACTGAGCCACCCAGGTGCCCATTTACCTTGTTATCTTAATAACAGTCCTAACAAGAGCAGAAAAATGTCAAGCCTCAATTAAAAACGCTATAATTGAGATGTAAAACTGACTGGAAAAAAAAAGGAAGACGTTTTAGTTTTACAAATATTAGTACTCTCTCATTATTCTGTTCTTACATTACCTGAAATATTAATAAGTACTTAAAAAATTAAGAGACTATGAGAATATTCTAAGCAGTATGTTTTTTTATCTACTATGGAATTTACTTTGTATGGTCTGCCATTGGGGAAATTTTCATAAACAATACTGGTTTATCATTTAAGGATATTTGAATCTCTTTCTGAAATCTATTTGATGTGGATCTAATAATACAGTAATATATGAGTCATATCTGTTCAATCAATAACTACTAGCTATAAACTCTTCCTGTTTTTATACCCATTAAAAATGCCATTTTGGTCTGCTCTTGCTTCCCAGCTTCTGGCTCTCTGCCTTGCTCTTTAGGTTCCAATAATATAAAAATATGTGCATTGTCCTTCGTTTCTTGTCAGTGTAGCATTTCTCTCACCATCTCCTTTGCCTGTGTTACTTACCTCCCTATCCTCCTGATTTCCTTTTTATATATTGCTTTTTTCTGTTACCAAGTTACGTTGGTGCATATTTCAATTCTGTCACTAGTTGATCTGTAGTTTTGTACCATTGCAGCTAGAAACTATACTTGGTATGATTTCAATCTTCTTACATTTGTAATATGTGTTATGTTACTCTTTTTATTTAAGATTTTATTTAATTTGTCAGAGAGAGAGAGAGAGAAAACAGCAGAAAGAGGGAGCAAGTCCCCTACTGAGCAAGGAGCCCAATGTAGGATTTGATTCCAGGACCCTGGGATTATGACCTGAGCCTAAGGCCAATGCTTAACCAACTGAACCACCCAGGTGTCCCAGTTATGTCTCTTTTTATGTAATTTAGCTAGGGGATTCTTCTGTGCATGCTTGAAGAAAATGTGTATCCTATTTTTCTTAGATGGAACGTTTTACATATCTTTTTTAGAGCCATGTGCTCCGAAGCATGCTTCAAGTAAAAAATGTTCCTGTGAGGGAAAAACAAAACAAAACAAAAAACCTTTAACTGAAGTTACTCATTTAAAATAGAGCATATAGGAGGGAAGGTCGGTGGGAGGATGGGTGTAACAGGTGAAAGAGATTAAGAGTACATTTATCATGATGAGATTGACTAATGAGATATAGAATTGTTGAATCACTACATTGTACACCTGAAACTAATAGAACACTGTCTATTAGCTATACTAAAAGTAAAAGAAAAAACTTCATGAAAATAATAAAATAAAATGATAAATTAATGAAACTACACTAAATTAAGCTGCTACTTGATAGAGAGCTGTCATTTATTGCAATGATTTTTGGGTGCGGAGGAAGGGATAATGGTCAAATCAATTTTGTTGTCACCCAGAGTTGTGATTGTGATAACAGAAATGTCTGTTTCTCTCCCAATCTCCCTAGCTTCTGAGTGCAGCAGCTAAATTACCAGCTCCCAGACAAGAAGAACAGAGGAATAGAAAAAAATAGAATAGCAAGAATTCAAAGATAAGTTTTTTGGATAGCATTAAAATGTTATGTTTTATTTGGCTTATTTTATTTATTCAGGAAATCAGGTGGCAGCTTTATTTTTTACCATAATTTGCTAGTATAATGCAAATTGAATAATAACAATGCAACACAATATGTACTAGAATAAATTACATGTAATAGATACTTATACAATAAAATGAAATGCATATCTAATATAAATATTTAAAGAAAAATATAGTATATTTTATATATAATATAAACAAATGTTCTCAGTTATAAATATAATTTCATGAAGTCCAAGTATCATACATTTTCTTTTACTCCTGGAAAAAATAGAAGAACTGTTTTGGCAAACTACTTCCTTGTCAATTAAAATACTTTCCTTCATGTAAGTACAACTTATAAGATACTGTCTTCATGAAGTCTTCTCCAAGTTCTTCAGCTTTTAGAAATTCTCTGTGACTCTATAGCCTTGCTACATTTTAAAGCTCTCTAACCATAATTGGTTTTCTTTATTTGTTCAATCTATGTCCTCCCCACCATTCTGAAGATTTATTTTTTTGTAACAGCAATACTAGAATATTAAAGATAAAAATATATCCTATATATAAAAAATAAAACATCATACACACAGCCATCTAGGTTGAGTTACATAATTAAGACCCTTAGAAAGATAAAGATTTTGTAGCTACACTTTGTTTAAATCTTGTAGAGGCACCGGGTGTCTCAGTTGTTTAGGCATATCCAGCTCCTGATTGCAGCTCAGGACTCAGGTCCTGGTCTCAGGTGTGAGATGAAGGCCTTGTCATGAGCCCTGCAAATTAGTCCTGAGTCTGGGATCTGTGCGCAGCAGGAGGTCTGTTGCTCTCTTTCTTTCTCCCTCTCCCTCTGCCTCTCCCCCTTGATGGTGAGGGGTCTCTCTCTAACATAAATAAATTTTAAAAATAAATAAATAAGTCTTGTAATTCATTAAGACTCTGGACTGGTGTATTTTCTACACATTTGACTATAAACAGCAGTGTAGGGATGCAAGTAATAAAAAAATAAAATAAATTTGTTTTCTCTATTTTTCTTTATAATAGTGGATAAAAATGGAGTTGGAAGGAAAATAGAGTATAAAATACTCTCTTTTTTATTTTTTGTAATTTTAGATTTAAGTACATCAAATACCCACTCTCCATGAAAGGAATAAGTATAACATTTTTAGCCAAAAGTCATGTTAAGCAATAAGGTAATTTATTTTCAGAGATCCAATAAATGACATAACTGAGGTTGGGATACATTTAACAGTTTGGAAATAGCAAGTGAGTATAAATGCTCAGTTTACTTGTTACATTTACAGTTAATTCAGATAATGTGTATCATTGGTCATTGAAAACATCACTGGAATGTACTAAACCAAGGAAAAATTTCCAAATATTGTATGTAAATTGTGTTTCTCCTCCCTGTTCCTCTGCCCCTAAATCATAGGTTGAATTCTCACCTCCAAAGTATTTGTATTTGTACTTGGCGCCTTAAGGACATAATTAAAGTTAAATGGATCATAAAGGTGGGTCTCTAATTCAATAGGACTAGTGTCCTTATAAGAAAAGGAGGAAACACCATGAGTGAGAGCACATAGAAGAAAAGCCATGTGAGGACACAGGAAGAAGGTTGTCATCTGCAAGTCAAAGAAAGAGGGGTCCCCTACAAACCAACTTTGACATTTCCTTGATCTTGAACTTCTAGCCTCCAGAATTGTAAAAAAAAAAAAATACTTCTGTTATTTCTGTTAGTCCCCCAGTCTCTGGTGTTCTGTCATGGCAACTTGAGCAGACTAATACGCAAAGTAATATTGGCTCTTTGATTTGTACATTTTGCTCTTTGAGGAAATAGGTAGTAGCTTCCAAAGAATGGCTCCTTGATTCTAGATTGTTCACTTTCTTTTGCCTTCATATCTAGCTCCTAGTATATGTAGCTCTACATTTAAAATATTCTTTACCTGTACAAAATATGTTATAACTAAGTTTTATATCTATCAGTTAAAAGTAATAATTTTGTCTTAGGTCTTGCAAACAATAACAGGTTACTAAAAGTAATTGCTTTTTCTTTACCATCACTTTTCTCAATAAATATGTATGTAAACTCAATAGATAAATTTATTTTAAAAAGCTTGAAGGAATTTTAAAAGGCCACAGTGTGTAATGTCTTTATTTTTTAATTATTTAAATCTTAGTTGGTACTGCTAAATTGTATTGGTAAGAGTGCTTGCCTTTATAAAATGGAAGAAATCAACTTGACTCCACTTAAATGCAAATGTTGTCTCTACAGTGGTTGCAGGTCAGATTTTTTTTTTAAATTTTGGTCTTTTGTAGCTATTAAACTTTTCTTTTTGCAAGGATAGAAAAGCAATTAATTAAGGTCATCTTGCCAATGATTTTCCATATACTTCTTACTTTCATTGACAAAAGCTAATTTAATAATTCGTATATTGAAGACCAGACATGCTGAATTCTAAGTCACATAACTGCTGGCAGAATACCTTCTTAATATTACTTCCTCAACATAAGGTCGTATACTTGTACTCTTGTGTCCAACTGCCTGATTCTCCAGAGCATTGAAATGAAAATGAGTCTTTCTCTCCTCAGTTCATTGGGTTCTGAATCAAAGTCAATGAAGTAATCCTCCTGTTTCAGGAATTTATAGCCAAAGAAGTTCCTAGAAAACATTCTGTGTTACTGAAGACATAGTCATAACTGTAAAGTTTTCTCTAGAATACCCAATAAAAACCTCTCCCAAGAGTGTAGGTTTTTTTTTTCTTAGAGTTCGCATGCCAACTATGTTCTCTCATAAATTTAGCACATTACTCATTCTTTAGGGTACCTGGACATGTTATTATCAATGATCCTTTAAGGAAAGTAATAGAAGGAACTTAACATAGAGTAATAGTAAGCTACTCAAATAAAGGACCTTAAAAAGTTAGAGTGGATATTAGTGTGAGATTTGAGTTCTAGTATTTGAAATGGTTTCGTGTTTTACATTTATATAGTTAGATTACTCACTAAGCTAATGAAGCATAAATCGAACTATAACTTGCAAAAAAAGGTATTTTGATTTTAATCCAAACAATATAAGTATATAATTTTTAAAATTAGTACAGCAACACAAAATTGAAGATCAGATACAGTTTATCTGTATCTATATTTATGTGTAACAGTAATATGTACCAAAATTTAATTTGCAAATTAATTTTGTGGTCTAGTACTCTTGCAGGAATCCAATTCCCCTCTAATTCTTTATGTATTATAAGAATATATGAAGAAGAACATAGATATGAATTTACAGAATTTATTAATTTAGATACCGCTCTGAAGAGGTGATAAATTCTATATTTCACCACCTGGGTGGGTGGAGATTATGTGAAAAATCTGACAAGGAAAATGACTGGTTATCTTCCAAGAACTAAAAGTCACAGGGATAGACTCAGTGAAGGAGAGGAGAGGCGGTAAGGAGTGAATTCAGATCAGTATCACTAATGAATACGGATGCTAAGACTCTCAAAAAGATCCAAGCCAACATGATCCAAAAGCACATTAAAAAGATTATCCACAATGATCAGGTGGGATTCATCCCTGGGCTACAAGGATGGTTCAACATTCACAAATCAATCAATGTGATAGAACAAATTAATATGAGAAGAGAGAAGAACCACATGGTCCTCTCAATTGATGCAGAAAAAGCATTTGACAAAATCCAGCATACGTTCCTGATTAAAACGCTTCAAAGTATAGGGATAGAAGGAACATTCCTGAACCTCATCAAATCTATCTATGAAAGACCCACAGCAAATACCATCCTCAATGGGAAAAAGCTTGCAGCCTTCCCATTGAGATGAGGAACAAGACAAGGATGCCCACTTTCACCACTCTTGTTCAACATAGTATTAGAAGTCCTAGCAACAGCAATCAGACAACAAATAAAAGGTATCCAAATTGGCAATGAAGAAGTCAAACTCTCTCTCTTTGCAGATGACATGATTCTTTATATGGAAAACCCAAAGAGTCCACCCCCAAACTACTAGAACTCATACAGCAATTAAGCAACGGGGCAGGATACAAAGTCAATGTGCAGAAATCAGTGCCTTTCTAATACACTAACAATAAAAATACAGAAAGGGAAATTAGAGAATCAATACCATTTACTATAGCACCAAGAATCATAAGATACCTGGGAATAAACCTAACCAAAGAGGTAAATGATCTGTACTCGAGGAACTACAGAACACTCATGAAAGAAATTGAAGAAGACACAAAAAGATGGAAGACCATTCCAAGCTCTTGCATCGGAAGAATAAACATTGTTAAAATATCTATACTGCCTAGAGCAATATATAATTTTAATGCCATTCTGATCAAAATTCCACCAGTATTCTACAAAGAGCTGGAGCAAATAATCCTAAAATTTGTATGGAATTAGAAGAGACCCTGAATTGCTAAGGAAATGTTGAAAAACGAAAATAAAGCTGGGGGCATCACGTTACCTCATTTCAAGCTTTATTACAAAGCTGTGATCACCAAGACAGCATGGTACTGGCATAAAAACAGACCCATAGACCAGTGGAACAGAGTAGAGAGCCCATATATGAACCCTCAACTATATGGTCAATTAATCTTCGACAAAACAGGAAAAAATATACAGTGGAAAAAAGACAGTCTCTTCAATAAATGGTGCTGGGAAAACTGGACAGCTATATGTAGAAGAATGAAGCTCGACCATTGTCTTACACCGTACACAAAGATAAACTCAAAATGCATAAAAGACCTCAACGTGAGACAGGAATCCATCAGAATCCTAGAGGAGAACATAGGCAGTAATCTCTTCGATATCAGTCACATTACCTTCTTTCAAGCTATGTCTCCAAAGGCAAAGGAAACAAAAGCAAAAATAAACTTTTGGGACTTCATCAAATTCAAAAGCTTCTGCACAGCAAAGGAAACAGTCAAGAAAACAAAGAGGCAACCCACGGAATGGGAGAAGATATTTGCAAATGACAGTACAGACAAAAGATTGATATCCAGGATCTATAATGAACTCCTCAAACTCAAAACACACGAAAAGGCAATCATATCAAAAAATGGGAAGAAGATATGAACAGACGCTTCTCCAATCAAGACATACAAATGGCTATCAGACACATGAAAAAATGCTCATTATCATTAGCCCTCAGGGAGATTCAAATTAAAACCACATTGAGATATCACTTTACACCAGTTAGAATGGTCAAGATTAACAAAACTGGAAACAACATGTGTTGGAGAGGATGTGGAGAAAGGGGAACCCTCTTCCCCTGTTGGTGGGAATGCAAGTTGGTGCAGCCTCTTTGGAGAACAGTGTGGAGATTCTTCAAGAAATTAAAAATAGAACTTCCCTATGACCCTGCAATTGCACTCCTGGGTATTTACCCCCAAGATACAGATGTCGTGAAAAGAAGGGCCATCTGTACCCCAATGTTAATAGCAGCAATGGCCACTGTCGCCAATCTATGGAAAGAACCAAGATGCCCTTCAGCGGACAAATGGATAAGGAAGATGTGGTCCATATACACTATGGAGTATTATGCCTCCATCAGAAAGGATGAATACCCAACTTTTGTACCAACTAGGATGTGAATGGAAAAGATTATGCTGAGTGAAATAAGTCAAGCAGAGAGAGTCAATTATCACAAGGTTTCACTTATTTGTGGAGCATAACAAATATCATGGATGACAAGGGGTGTTAGAGAGGAGAAGGGAGTTGGGGTAAATTAAATGGGTAGGTGAATCATGAGAGACTATGGACTCTGAAAAACAATCTGAGGGGTTTGAAATGGAGGGGGTGTGGGAGGTTGGCTACCAGGTGGTGGGTATTATAGAGGGCACGGATTGCATGGAGCAATGGGTGTGGTGAAAAAATAATGAATACTGTTTTTCTGAAAATTAATAAATTGAGAAAAAATGGGCAGAAGATATGAAAAGACACTTCTCCATTGAAGTCATATAAATGGCTATCAGACACCTGAAAAAATGTTCATCATCACTAGGCATTATGGAGATTCAAATGAAAACCACATTAATATGTCACCTTGCACCAGTTAGGATGGCCTAAATTAGCAAGACAGGAAACAATAAGTGTTGGAGAGGATGTGGAGAAAGGGGAATCCTCTTACACTGTGGGTGGGAATGCAAGTTGGTGCAGCCTCGTTGGAGAACAGTGTGGAGATTCCTTATGAAATTACAAATAGAAATTCCCTGTAACCCTGCAATTACACTCCTAGGTATTTACCCCAAATATACAGATGGATTGAAAAGAAGGGCCATCTGTAACCCAATGTTTAGAGCAGCAATGGCAATGGTTGCCAAACTGCGGAAAGAACCAAGATGCCCTTCAACAGAATATACTGTGTTTCTTTTCCACATAAGGAAGATGTGGTCCATATACACTCTGGAATATTATGCCTCCATTTAGAAAAGATGAATACCCAACGTTGGTAGAAACATGGACGGGACTGGAAGAGATTCTGATGAGTGAAATAAATCAAGAAGAGAGGGGCAATTATCATATGGTTTCATTTATGTGTGGAGTGTAACAAATGGCATGGAAGACAAGGGCAGATGGAGAGGAGAAGGGAGTGGAGGGAAACAGGAAGGGGAGGGAAACTGTGAGAGACAATGGAATCTGAAAAAGAACCTAGGGCTTTGAAAGTCCGGGGTTGGGAGGTTGGAGAAACACGTGGTGGGTAATAGAGAGGGCACGGATTGCATGGAGCACTGGGTGTGGTGCTAAAACAATGAATATGGTTACACTGAAAAGAAAATGGAAAAAATTAAAATAATATATGCCAATAAGCGAAGCAACCTAGGTAAAAGGGATGCATTCCTAGAAAACTGTACAATCCCAAAATTGAACCAGGAAGAAATGTACAACCTGAATGGACCATTATCCAGTAATGAGATTAAAGCAGTGATTAAAAACCTCCCAAAAGACAAGAGCCTGTGACCTGAAACATGCCCTTGCGAATTATACCAATCTTTAAGAAAAGAACTAAAACCTCTTCTCGTAAAGCTCTATCAGATATTTGTAGCAGAAGGAAAACTTGCAGACACTTTTTATGAAGCCAGCGTTACCCTGATCCACAAACCAGGAAAAGACGTCAACAAAAAGAAGAATTTCAAACCAATATCACTCATGAATATGGATGCTAAGATCTCAACAAAATTCTAGCTCCTAGGAACCTACAGTACATTAAACAGTCATTCCACCAAGACCAAGTAGGATCAATCCCCGGGTTGCAAGGTTGGTTTGAAATTCACAAATCAATCAATGTCATAGAACAAATTGAGAAGTGAAGAGAGAAGAACCACATGGTCCTCTCAATTGGTGAAGAAAAAGCATTGGACAAAATACAGCATCCACTCCTGACTAAAGTGATGCAAAGTATAGGGGTAGAGGGAATATTCATCAACTTCATAAAATGTTTCTATGAAAAACCCACAGTGAATAACATCCTCAAAGGGTAAAAGCTGACAGCCATCACTTTCAAATCAGGAACATGACAAGGATGCCCACTCTCACCACTCTTGTTCAACATAGTATGTGCAGTCATAGCAACAGCAATCAGACAGCAAAGAGAAATAAAAGGTATCCCATTGGCAACCAAGAAGTCAAACTCTCTCCTCAAACATGACATAATTGTTATGGAAATCCCAAAAGACTCCGCCACCAAACTACCAGAACTCATACAGCAATTCAGTATGTGGCAGGTTTCAAAATCATGGTACAGAAATCAGTGGCTTTCTTCGACATTGTCAATGAATATCCAGAAAGGGAAATTAGGGAATCAATTCCACTGATACAGCACCCAAACCATAGATACCTGGGAATAAACCAAACAAAGAGTCAAAGGATTTGTACTCAAGGAACTAGAGAACACTCATGAAAAAATGCAAGAAAACCAAAAAGACAGAAAACCATTGCATTCTCATGGATCAGAAGAATAAACATTGTTAAAATGTCTATACTGCCTAGAGCAATCTATTCATTTACTGCCATTCCAATCAAAATACCACCAGTATCTTTCAAAGACCTGGAACAAACACATGCCTAAAATTTTTGTGAAATCAGAAGCGACCCCATATTGCTAAGAATGGCTAAAAAGAGAAACAAAATGGAGGCAATACGTTGCCTAATTTCAAGGGTTACTAGGAAGCTGTGATCACCAAGACAGCATGGGACTGGCATAAAAACAGACCCATAGACCAGGGAACACAGTAGAGAGCTCAGATATGGACCATCCACTTTATGGTCAAATAATCTTCAAGAAAGCAGGAAAAAATATACAGTGGAAAAAAGGCAGTCTATTCAATAACTGGTGCAGGGAAAATTGGGCAGCTCTATGTAGAAGAATGAAACTCGACCATCCTCTTACACCATACGCAAAGATAAACTCATAATGGATAAAAGACCTCAATGTGAGACAGGAATCTATCAGAATCCTAGAGGAGAACAAAGGCAGTAATCTCTTCAATACCAGCCACAGCAACTTCTTTCAAGATATGTCTATAAAGGCAAAGGAAACAGCAGCCAAAATAAACCTCGGGGACTTCATAAAAATCAGATATTTGCAAATGACAGTACAGACAAAGGTTGATGTCCAGGATCTATGAAGAACTCCTCATGCTCAACACACGCAAATCAGATAATCATATCAAAAAATAGGCAGAAGCTATGAACAGACACTTCTCCAATGAAGACATACAAATGGCTATCAGACACCTGAAGAAATGTTTATCATCACTAGGCATCAGGGAGATTCAAATGAAAAACACATTAAGATCTCACCTTACACAAGTTAGGATGGATTAAATTAGCAAGACGGGAAACAACATGTGTTGAAGAGGATGTGGAGAAAGGGGAATCCTCTTAGACTGTGGGTGGGAATGCAAGTTGGTGCAGCCTCTTTTGAGAACAGTGTGCAGATTCCTCAAGAAATTAAAAATAGAACTTCCCTAAACCCTGCTATTACACTCCTAGGTATTACCCCAAATATGCAGATGGAGTGAAAAGAAGGGCCATCTGTAACCCAATGTTTAGAGCAGCAATGGCCATGGTTGCCAAACTGTGGAAAGAATCAAGATGCCCTCACGGAAGAATGGAAAAGGAAGATGTGGTCCATATACACTATGGAGTATTATGGTTCCATTCAGAAAGGATAAATACCCAACTTTGGTAGCAAGATGGATGGGACTGGAAGAGATTCTCCTGAGTGAAATAAGTCAAACAGAGAGAGGCAAGTATCATATGGTTTCACTTCTGTGTGGAGTATAACAAATAGCATGGAGGACAAGGGGAGATGGAGAGGAGAAGGGAGTGGAGGGAAATTGGAAGGGGAGGGGGACCATGAGAGACTCTGGACTCTGAAAAACAATCTGAGGGTACCTATTATTTCTCTCTCTTTTTTTTTTTTTCTGATTGCTGTTGCTAGGACTTCTAATACTATGTTGAACAAGAGGGGTGCAAGTGGGCATCCTTGTCTTTTCCTGATCTCAAAGGGAATGCTGCAAGCTTTTTCCCATTGAGGATGATATTTGCTGTGGGTCTTTCATAGATAGATTAGATGAAGTTCAGGAATGTTCCCTCTATCCCTATACTTTGAAGCATTTTAATCAGGAACGGATGCTGGAATTTGTCAAATGCTTTTTCTGCATCAATTGAGAAGACCATGTGGTTCTTCTCTCTTCTCATATTAATTTGTCTATCACATTGATTGATTTGTGAATGTTTAACCATCCTTGTAGGCCAGGGATGAATCCCACCTGGTCATGGTGGATAATTTTTTTAATGTGCTGTTGGATCCTGTTTGCTCTGATCTTGTTGAGAATCTTAGCATCCATATTCATCAGTGATATTAGTCCGAAATTCTCCTTTTTGTTAGGGTCTTTGCCTGAAAAACTATCTGAGGGGTTTGACTTGCCGGGGGGTGGGTGGGAGTTTGGGGTAACACGTGGTGGGTATTATAGAGGGAATGGATTGCATGGAGCACAGGGTGTGGTGAAAAAATAATGAATACTGTTTTGCTGAAAATAAATAAATTTAATTAAAAAATCTATACAACTTTAAAAAAAGTAATCTGAGGGCATTGAAAGAGCAGGGGTGGGATGTTGGTGAAACACGTGGTGGGTAATAGAGAGGGCACGAATTGAATGGAGCACTGGGTGTGGTGCTAAAACAATGTGTGGTGCTAAAACAATGAATACGGTTACACTGAAAATAAATGGGAAAAAAAACCACAAGTATATACCAATAAGCTAAGCAACCTAGGTGAAATGGATACATTCCTAGAAAACTGTAAAATCCAAAATTCATCCAGGAAGATATGTACAACCTGAATAGACCATTATCCAGTAACGAGATTAAAGCAGTGATCAAACCTCCGAAAAGACAAGACCCTGCAACCTGAAGGATGCCCTAGCAAATTCTACCAAACTTTAAGATAAGAACTAACACTGCTTTTCCTGAATCCCTTTCCAAAATTTGAAGCAGAAAGAAAACTTCCAGATACTTTTGTTGACGCCAGCATTACCCTGATCCAAAAACCAGGCAAAGACCACACCAAAAAGGAGAATTTCAAACCAATATCACTGATGAATTGGATGCTAAGATTCTCATCAAGATTATATCTCCTAGGAACCTACATTACATTACTACGATTATCCACCATGACTGAGTAGGATCTATCCCTGGATTGCAAGGTTGGTTCGACATTCGCAATTCAATAAATGTCATAGAACCAATTAAGAAGTGAAGAGAGAAGAACCACATGGTCCTCTCAATTCGTGAAGAAAAAGCACTGGACAAAATCCAGCATCTGTCCCTGACTAAAACGCTACAAAGTATAGGGATAGAGGGAATATTCATCAACTTCATTAAAATGTTTCTATGAAAAACCCACAGTGCATACCATCCTCAAAGGGTAAAAGCTGACAGCCATCACTTTCAAATCAGGAACATGACAAGGAGGCCCACTCTCACGAATCTTGTTCAGAATAGCATGTGAAGTCCTAGCAACAGCAATCAGACAACAAAGAGAAATAAAAGGTATCCAAATTGGCAACCAAGAAGTCAAACTATCTCTCCTCACAGATTACATACTTGATATGGAAAACCCAAAAGACTCAGCCCCCAAACTACCAGAACTCATACAGCAATTCAATATAATGTGGCAGGATACAAAATCATGGTGAAGAAATCAGTGGCTTTCTTCTACATTATCAATGAAAATAAAGAAAGGGAAATTAGAGAATCAATTCCATTTACTAAAGCACCCAAACCATAAGATACCTGGGAATAAACCCAACCAAAGAGGTAAAAGATTTGTACTCAAGGAACTAGTGAACACTCATGAGAAAAATGGAAGAAAACCAAAAAGCCGGAAAACCACTGCATTCTCATGGATCAGAAGAATAAATATTGTTAAAATATCTATAATACCTAGAGCAATCGATCCATTTAATGCTGTTGCAAACAAAATTCACCGGTATCTTTCAAAGAGCTGGAACAAACACATGCCTCAAATCTGTGTGGAATCAGAAGCGACCCCGTATTGCTAAGAATTGCTGAATAGAAAAAGAAAAAAGAAAAACTAGGAGCACCATGTTGCCTGATTTCAAGGGTTAATATGACGCTGTGATCACCAATACAGCATGGGACTGGCATAAAAACAGACCCATAGACCAGTGGAACTCAGTAGAAAGCTCAGATATGGACCATCAACTCTATGGCCAAATAATCTTCAAGAAAGCAGGAAAAAAATATACAGTGGAAAAAAGACAGGCTCTTCAATAACTGTTGCAGGGAAAACTGGGCAGCTCTATGTAGAAGAATGAAACTTGACCATCCTCTTACACCATACACAAATATAAACTCATAATTGGTAAAAGACCTCAATGTGAGACAGGAATCCATCAGAATCCTAGCGGAGGACATAGGTAGTAATCTCTTCGATATCAGCCACAGCGACTTATTTCAAGATATGTCTCCAAAATGCAAAGAAAAAAAAAGCCAAAATAACTTCGAGGATTTCATAAAATTCAAAACCTTCTGCAGTGCATAGGAAACAGTCAAGAAAGCAAAGAGGCAACCCACAGAATGTGATAAGATATTTGCAAATGAAAGGACAGACAAAAGATTGATATCCAAGATCTAAGAAGAGTTCCTCAACTCAATACACACAAAACAGATAATTATATCAAAAAATGGGCAGAAGATATGAACAGATACTTCTCCAATGAAGACATACCAATGGCTATCAGACACTTGAAGAAATGCTCATCATCACTAGGCATCAGGGAGATTCAAAGGAAAACCTCATTAAGATGTCACATTACACCACTTAGAATGGCCTAAAATTGCAAGACAGGAAACAACATGTGTGCGAGAGGATGTGGAGAAAGGGGAATCCTCTTACACTGTGGGTGGGAATGCAGCCTCTTTAGAGAACAGAGTGGAGATTCCTCAAGAAATTAAAAATAGAACTTTCCTATAACCCTGCAATTACACTCCTACGTATTTACCCCAAAGACATAGATGGCGTGAAAAGAAGGGCCGTGGTAACCCAAATTTACAGCAGCAATGGCCACGTTTGCAAACTGTGGAAAGAACCAAGATGCCTTTCAACGGAAGAATGGATAAGGAAGATGTGGTCCATATACACTATGGAGTATTATGCCTCCATTCAGAAAGGATGACTACCCAACTTTGGTAGCAACATGGACGGGACTGGAACTCGCTTTGGTTGCAGCATGTCTGCAGGGCTGCCCCCCGCCGGGCCTGGCCCAGCAATGCGAGCTCTCCCGCCTGAACCCCGCCAGAAGCCCTCCGCGAGGCAGGCTGCGGCAAGGAGAATACCTCCTGCTCTTCATTCTGCTGGGGTCCCCTCCCTGGTTCAGCCCCATGGGGCTGGGCCCGCCCCAGGCCCGGGCTTGAACCCTCGCCTGCTTCACCAGCCTTCCGCATCCGGAATCCTGTCCCTCGGGGTCTCCATCTGTGGAACCCTGAGTCCTGCGCCACTCTTCTTACTCCAACCCTATCGCCAATGGTTCCATTCGGTGCTTCAGACAAGTCTCAGAGTGAAAGAAACCTGCGTGACCCCACTGAGGTCAGCCCCATCCTTGGGCACCCCTGTCACCTGAATAGACAGAGTCGCATGGCTGGCTGCCACCCGTCCCTCAACCATGCTCCAAGAACGTTCCCCTGCCCCTGTGTATTGACCCTTTTTTCCTTTTGACTCCACCTGCCATGATTTTTAAGCGACCTTGGCCACTGGGGTCACGGCGGTCCTCAGGGCCCCTCAATTACGCCCAGTTCCCATGAGCATCCTCTCCATGTTGATCCCGGTTTGGAGTAGAACCAGCCTGGTCTCTCTTGTAAACCACCTCTACCCTCATGTTTTCCCTGCCCACAAACACAGATTCTGCTGCACTGAAGGATCCATTTCCTGAAGTCAACCCCAAAGGGAGCCCTCATGGCACTGGCAGATCAGTGCAGCCATTACCCATGTCCATCACCCAAACCCTAAGTCGTGTTTTCAAGCTTCCTTCGACAGGGGCCTGTCTGGCAAAAACTCTGGCTTGGGAACCTGAAGTCACACCGTAGGAGGCCGCCAGCCACCTAGCAGGTCACCAGTCTGTTTGGAGCTCCACGGGGCCATCAGAACCAGTGAAAAATGCCATGTCCCCATGAGTCCTCACCCACGATCTGCTACCCAACTGAACACCATCCTCATCTCGGCTCCTCGCGGATCCAAACTGCAGATCAGCAGTTCGGATATGCAACACTCCTACCTCAGCTCTCTTCAGGGACCCCTGTCAGCTCTAGGCAGACCTGGAACACCCCTGCCTGCCAAAAACTCTGGGTTCCCCTCTCCTTCTTCTCGACGGACATCGGCCCAAGGCTTCCTTGACAAAGGGGAAAGGCGACCACTTGACTGCTTCACACCTCCTTCCTCTTCTTCCTTATTTCTCTCCCATTACCTTTGTACTTGGGCGAACTGAAAGGAACATATCTATGGAAAATGGACATGCTCTGACACATGAAACTTCCTGGCAGCTTTCTGAGGGTGCCTTATGCAAGCAGAATCTAGTGGATCATAACACAGTATGTTTGCTAATGATCATCAAGACAACAAGAAAGCAAAAATCACTCCATTTTTACTACTGTCTTCATGAAGTAGAACACGGTCTTCTTCTTTCCTTCCTTCACTTCCATTCCAATTCCTTTCCATGCAGTGTTCATTCCGAGTCTTCAGGGGTGGAGTTCATGATTCCTCGCCTTCACAGAACACCCAGAGCTCATCACAACAACTGCCCTCCCTAAGAGCCATCACCCATTGAATCCTTCCCCTCCACACCCCTGCTCTCTAGCTACCTTCAGTTGGTGCTCTATGTTGGAGTCTCTTTCCTCACTGACCTCTCGTTCTCCCCCCACTATGTTCAACTTTTCCTTCTGAAATTCCCTAGATCGCAAATGATAGGCAATTGCTCATTTCTTACGATATGGCTTAGTTAAATCCACTCTAGATCCATCCACATCCTCGCAAATAGTAAAATTACATTCTTTCTGAACCTAACTCATATTCCAGTGAGAATATGTGGAAGATCAGATGTCTACATCCATATATATGAATGTAGATATATATATATATATATATATATATATATATATATATATATATATTCCTGACGCCATGCCCTGGGAAGCCATCAGAATGCCCCTATCCAGGGGAATTCCCAAAGACTCCCCTTCTGACTTCACCTCCCATGTTACTACAGAGAAAGGATGCCATGGCCAACTCTCTAGAGGGTCCACTGAGTGAAAGTAGAAAGTAAAGCTTCCCTTTTCAATCCTCCAAGGCTCCTTGGAATCCTTTCAAATGTTCCCTCTGCCCTCATAGGAACTCTTTGGATAAAAAAGACAAATCCATTAGGATCCATCCCGTTGAACAAAGGAGAAGCCATTCTCCAAGCCTCTCTCTGACCACAAACAGCCACCGCCCTCTAGATGCCGGCCATTCCACCACAGCCTAGGACGCATGGAATCAACCTTGTTCAAAAAAGGAACGCATTCTACATCCCAAACACACACCGAGTCCATCTCATCTTCCTTTTTGAATCCAAGGGATTGCCTAGGAAAGAGATGTTCCAAATAGGTCTGGGAGCCAGAAAGAAGCAGAAAAAATGAGATCCCCTGGTAGGTGCTCCCTGCAGAGAAACGCAGGAACCCTAGGAGCAACCTCCATGGCTGAGAGCTATGTTCGTGGGACTTTTTGGCTCCACTGGAGGTGAGAGAAGAACCAGGATGTTTGGGGTGAAAGAGAACTTTGACCTCCCGTGTTGGCATGGATGTGCCACTGTGCCCCACTGGCCTGCTATTTTCTCTGAATGCCGACGTCCTGGGACAAACTGCAGGAATGATTCAGACGCTCATTTCCAGACTTTAGGTCTCGTGGAGCCAGAGCGAAGAAGGGTTGTCAGGTGTGGATATGGAGGCTCCTCCCACCTAAAGCCTACACACCTGCTCCGATTCCTGGGAGAAGGAGAGACACATGCTTGTTTCTTAAGTGGTCATCCACTTCCTTCTCAAGCCTGCCACTGCCTTTTCCTTTTTGGAGAAGCAAATAGAATCTTCCAAACAGACACTCCACCCCTCGGTTCCAAAGGCACCATGGGTTGAATTGGGTTCCCCCGTCTCACGTCCCCCACCTGGACGGCCCTCCTGAACCATCCTGACAGCACACTGCCATCAACGTGGGACAACGGATCACAGTGCTGACTGAGTGGGGGCCTGACTCCAGCAATTCTTACCACCATTCCTGAGTATGGGGAAACAGAGGCTTCAGCTCAACACTCTGTCCAGGAACAACAAGCAGCCATACCTCACGTTTCCTGCAGCCCCTCACCACTGCTCTCAGAACCAGCAGGCTGCACAGTCAGCTCTTCTGGTGTGTTGGCCACGGTAGATAGCACTATCCCCGCTGGGGGCAAGCAGCATTGCACCCTAATGACCTCTGGGAACCACAAATCACCACGCCGTCCAGTGGCATGAATCAGTACTGCCGAGCATACAACAGACCCCTAAGTAAGCTCTGAAAAACCTCTGTAGGTCTAAAGTCACATGGACTCTGTTCCTGCAGATTGGTACTTCTAGGCCAACCCGACGAATCCATAGGCCACCAAAGCGGAACCCGTGAGGCTGAAGCCTCCATCTCCTAGGCTTGTGGTGTTCCCCTCCTTGGCCCTGTCCCACGGATCTGGTCCAGCCTAGAGTAATCTATCCTTTTAATGGCATTCTGATAAAAATTCCACCAGTATCTTTCAAAGAGCTGGAGCAAACACAAGCCAAAAATTCGTGTGGAATCAGAAGAGACTATGTATTATTGCTAAGGAAATGCTGAAAAGAAAAACATAACTGGGAGCATCATGTTGCCAGGTTTCAATGTTACTACAAAGCTGTGATCACCAAGACAGCATGGGGCTGGCATAAAAACAGACATATAGGCCAATGGAACAGATTAGAGAGCTCAGATGGACCAACAACTCTACAGTCAAATAATTTTCCAACAAAGCAAGAAAAAAATATACAGAGGAAAACAATCTCTTCAATAAATGGTGGAATGAAAATTGGGACAGCTATGTGTAGATGAATGAAACTCGACCATTCTCTGACACCATATACAAAGAGAAACTCATAATGCATAAAAGACCTCAACATGAGGCAGGAATCCATAAGAATCTTGGAGAACATACTCAGTAACCTCTTCAACATTGCCCTCAACAACTTTTTTTGAGATATGTCTTCAAAGGCAAAGGAAACAAAAGCAAAGATGGACTTCCTAAAGATCCAAAGCATCTGAACAGCATAGGAAACAGTCAACAAAACAAAGGAGCAACCCACGGAATTCGAGTAGATATTTGCAAATGACTGGACAGACAAAAGGCTAATATCCAGGATCTAGAAAGAACACTTCAAACTCATCACACACAAAACATAATCATATCAAAAAATGTGCTGAAGATATGAAAAGACACTTCTCCAACCAAGATATACAAATGTCTATCAGGCACATGAAAAAATGCTCACCATCACTAGCCATTAGGGAGATGCAAACTAAAATGACCTTGAGATAGCACATGACACCAGTTAGAACAGCCAAAATCCACAAGACAGGAAACAACATGTGTTGGAGAGCATGTGGAGAAAGGGGAATCTTCTTAGACTGTTGGTGGGAATGCAAGTTGGTGCACTCTCTTTGGAGAACAGTGTGGAGATTCTTCAAGAAATTAAAAATAGAACTTTCCTATAACCATGTAATTTCACTCTAGGTATTTACACCAGAGATTCAGTTAGAGTGAAATGAAGGGCCATCTGTAACCTAATGTTTAGAGCAGCAATGACCACCATTGCCAAACTGTGGAAAAAACCAAGATGCCCTTCAACGGAAGAATGGATAAGGAAGAAGTGGTCCATATACAATATGGAGTTTTATGCCTCCATTCAGAAAGGATGAATACCCAACTTTGGTAGCAACATGGACGGGACTGGAAGAGATTCTGCTGAGTGAAATAAATCAAGCAGAGAGAGGCAATTATCATATGGTTTCACTTCTGTGTGGAGTATAACAAATAGCATGGAGGACAAGGGGAGATGGAGAGAAAAAGGGAGTGGAGAGAAATTGGAAGGGGAGGGAAACTATGAGAGACTATGGACTCTGAAAAAGAATCTGAGGGCTTTGAAAGAGCAGGGATGGGAGGTTGGGGAAACACGTGGTGGGTAAAAGAGAGGGCACAGATTGCATGGGTCACAAGGTGTGGTGCTAAAACAATGAATATGGTTACACTTAAAGAAATTGGAAAAAAATATATATGTGAATAAGCTACGCAACCTAGGTGAAATGGATGCATTCCTAGAAAAGTGTAAAATCCCAAAATTAAACAAGGAAGAAATGTACAACCTGAATAGACTGTTACTTAGTAAAGAGATTAAAGCAATGATATAAAAAAAAAAAACTCTGAAAAGACAAGACTCCAGGACCTGAAGGATGCCCTATCAATTTCTACCAAACTTTAAGAAAAGAACTAACACCTCTTCTCCTGAAGCTCTTTCCAAAATATGAAGCAGAAAATCATGGTACAGAAATCAGTGGCTTTCTTCTACATTATCAATGAAAATCCTGAAAGGGAAATTAGAGAATCAATTCCATTTACTACAGCACCAAAACCATAAGATACCTGGGAATAAACCAAACAAAGAGTCAAAGGATTTGTACTCGAGATACTAGAGAACACTCATGAAAGAAATGCAAGAAAACCAAAAAGACGGAAAACCATTGCATTCTCATGGATCAGAAGAATAAACATTGTTAAAATGTATATACAGCTTAGAGCAATTGATCCATTTAATGCCATTTCAATCAAAATTCCACCGGTATCTTTCAAAGAGCTGGAACAAACACACGCCTAAAATTTGTGTGGAATCAGAAGCGACCCCGCATTGCTAAGAATTCCTGAAAAGAGAAACAAAACTGGGAGCAACACGTTGCCTGATTTCAAGGGTTACTATGAAGCTGTGATCACCAAGACAGCATGGGACGGGCATAAAAACACTCTTATAGACCAGTGGAACACAGTAGAGAGCTCTGAATGGACCATCAACTCTATGGCCAAATAATCTTCAAGAAAACAAGAAAAAAATACAGTGAAAATAAAATAGTCTCTTCAATAAATATTGAAGCGAACCTGGGCAGGTCTATGTAGAAGAATGAAACTCGTCCATCCTCTTACACCATACACAAAGATAAAATAATAATGGGTAAAAGACCTCAGTGTGAGACAGGAATACATCAGAATCCTAGCAGAGAACATAGGCAGTAATCTCTTCGATATCAGTCACAGCGACATCTTTCAAGATATGTCTCCAAAGACAAAGGAAACAAAAGCCAAAAAATACTTCGGGGACTTCATCAAATTGAAAAGCTTCTACACTGCATAGGAAACAGTCAAAAAAGCAAAGAGGCAACCCACGGAATGTGATAAGATATTAGCAAATGACAGGACAGACAAAAGGTTGATATCCAGGATCTATGAAGAACTCCACAAACTCCACACACACAAAACAGATAGTCATATCAAAAGAGGGGCAGAAGATATGAACAGACACTTCTCCAATGAAGATATACCAATGGCTACAGACACTTGAAAAAATGTTCATCATCACTAGGCAACAGGAGATTCAAATGAAAACCACATTAAGATGTCACCTTACACCAGTTAGGATGGCCTAAATTAGCAAGACGGAAAACCACATGTGTTGGAGAGGATGTGGAGAAAGTGGATTTCTCTTACACGGTGGGTGGGAAAGCGAGTTGGTGCAGCCTCGTTGGAGAACAGTGTGGAGATTTCTCAAGAAATTAAAAATAGAACTTCCCTATAACCCTGCAATTATACTCCTAGGTATTTACCCCAAATACACAGATGCAGTGAAAAGAAGGGCCATCTGTACCCAATGTTTAGAGCAGCAATGGCCACGGTTGCCAAACTGTGGAAAGAACCAAGATGCCTTTCAACAGAAGAATGGATATGGTCCATATACACTATGGAGTATTTTGCATCCATTTAGAAAGGATGAATATCTTACATTGGTAGCAACATGGACAGGACTGGAAGAGATTCTGCTGAGTGAAATAAATCAAGCAGAGAGCGGCAATTATCATATGGTTTCATTTATGTGTGGAGTGTAACAAATAGCATGGAGGACAAGGGCAGGTTGAGAGGAGAAGGGAGTGGAGGGAAATTGGAAGGGGAGGGAAACTATGAGAGACAATGGACTCTGAAAAAGAACCTGAGGGCTTTGAAACAGCGGGGGAGGGAGATTGGGGAAACACGAGGTGGGTAATAGAGATGGCACAGATTGCATGGAGGACTGGGTGTGGTGCTAAATCAATGAATACGGTTACACTAAAAAGAAATAGGGAAATAAAAACAATATATGCCAATAAGCTAAGCAACCTAGGTAAAATGGATGCATTCCTATAAAAATGTAGAATCCCAAAATTGAACCAGGAAGAAATGTGCAACCTGAATGGATCGTTATCCAGTAATGAGATTAAAACAGTGATCAAAAACCTCTCAAAAGAAAAGACCCCACGACCTGAAAGATGCGCCCTAGGTAATTCTATCAATCTTTAAGAAAAGAACAGATACCTCTTATCCTGAAGCTCTTTCAGATATTTGTAACAGAAGGAAAATGTCCAGACAATTTTTATGAAGCCAGCATTACCCTGATCCACAAACCAGGCCAAGACCTCACCAAAAAGGAGAATTTCAAACCAATATCACTCATGAATATGAATGCTAAGATTCTCAACTAGATTCTAGCTCCTAGGAACCTACAGTACATTAAACAGTCATTCCACCATTACCGAGTAGGATCTATCCCTGGATTGTAAGATTGGTTCGACATTTGCAAATCAATCAATGTCATAGAACCAATTAAGAAGTGAAGAGAGAAGAACCACACGGTCCTCTCAATTGGTGAAGAAAAAGCATTTGACAAAATCCAGCATCCGCTCCTGACTAAAACACTGCAAAGTAGAGGGATACAGGGAATATTCGTCAACTTCATAAAATGTTTCTATGAAAAACCCACAGTGAATAACATCCTCCAAGGGTAAAAGATGACAGACTTCACTTTGAAATCAGGAACATGACATGGTTGCCCACTCTAATGACTCTTGTTCAACATAGGATGTGAAATACTAGCTACAGCAATCAGACAACAAAGACAAATAAAAGGTATTCCATTGGCAACCAAGAAGTCAAACTCTCTCTCCTCAAACATGACATAATTGTTATGGAAGTCCCAAAAGACTCAGCCCCCAAACAACCAGACCTCATACAGCAATTAAATAATGTGGCAGGATACAAAATCATGATACAAAAATCAGTGGCTTTCTTCTACATTATCACTGAAAACACAGAAAGGGAAATTAGAGAATAAATTCCATTTATACAGCACCCAAACCATAAGATACCTGGGAATAAACCCAACCAAAGAGGTAAAGGATTTGTACTCGAGGAACTAGAGAACACTCATGAAAGAAATGCAAGAAAACCAAAAGACAGAAAACCATTGCACTCTCATGTATCAGAAGAATAAACATTGTGAAAATGTCTATACTGCATAGAGCAATTGATTCATTTAATGCCATTGCAATCAAAATTCCACTGGTATCATTCAAAGAGCTGGAACAAACACATGCCTAAAATTTGTGTGGAATAAGAAGCGACCCAGTATTGCTAAGAATTGCTGAAAAGAGAAACAAAACTGGGAGCACCACAGTACCTGATTTCAAGGGTTACTATGAAGCTGTCATCACCCAGACAGCATAGGACTGGCATAAAAACGGATGCATACACCAGTGGAACACAGTAGAGAGCTCAGATATGGACCATCAACTCTAAGGCCAAATAATCTTTAAGAATTTAGGAAAAGATATACAGTGGAGAAAAGGCACATACAGTGGAACAAGTCCTTCATGAAAATTTTCCCAATCTCGCGAATGGAACCAGTGTTCAAGTACTAGAGGCTGAACGGTCTCCACCCAAGATTTTACATTCGAAAAAAACATGACGACACCTGATAGTCAAAATGAGGAATTATGATTGTAGGTATGATCTCTTGAAAGCCGCCAGGGTAAAGAGGTTCCTTACTTACAGAGGGAAGCCCATCAGAATAACGTCAGACCTGTCCACAGAGACCTGGCAAGCCAGAATGGCTGGCAAGATATATTCAGGGCACTAAATGAGAAGAACATGCAGCCAAGAATACTTTATCCAGCAAGACTGACATTCGAAATGGATGGAGAGATAAAGAATTTTCAAGACTGGCAAGGCTTAAAAGACTATGCAACCAACAAGCCGACACTGCAGGAAATATTAAGGGGGGTTCTATAAAAGAGGAAAAATCCCAAGAATAGCATTGAATAAAAATATAGAGACAGTCTACAGAAAGAAAGACTTCAAAGGTAACTCGATGTCAATAAAAACGTATCTATCAATAATCACTCTCAATGTGAATGGCCTAAATGCACCCATAAAGCAGCACAGGGTTACAGAATGGATAAAACGACAGAACCCATCCATATGTTGTCTACAAGAGACCCATTTTGAACCTAAAGATACACCCAGACTGAAAGTGAAGGGATGGAGAAGCATTTTTCATGCCAATGGGCCTCAAAAGAAGGCTGGGGTAGCGATTCTCATATCAGATAAATTAGACTTCAAACTAAAGACTGTAGTCAGAGATACAGAAGGAACTACGTCATTCTTAAAGGGACTATCCCCAAGATGATCTAACAATTGTAAATATCTATGCCCCCAATAGGGGAGCAGCCAATTACTTAAGAAAACTGTTAATCAAGATAAAGAGTCATATTGATATGAATACAATAATTGTAGGAGATCTTGACACGCCTCTCTCAGAAATAGAAAGATCATTGAAGCATAAAATCAACAAAGATTCACGAGCATTGAATGACACATTGGACCAGATGGACGTCATAGATATATACAGAACATTCCACCCTAAAACAACAGAATACTCATTCTTCTCAAGTGCACATGGAACCTTCTCAAGAATAGACCACATACGGGGTCACAAATCAGGAATCAACCGATACCAAAAGACTGAGATTATTCCCTGCAAATTCTCAGATCACAATGCTTTGAAACTGGAGCTCAATCACAAGAAAAAGTTCAGAAGGAACTCAAACACCTGGAAGCTAGAGACCACCTTGCTTAAGAATGCTTGGATCAACCAGGAGATCAAAGAGGAACAGAAATAATTCATGGAAACCAATGAGAATGAAGACACTTCTGCCCAAAACCTATGGGATACAGCAAAGGCGGTCCTAAGGGGGAAATACATAACCATCCAAGCCTCCCTCAAAAAAATCGAAAAATCCAGAATACACCAGATGTCTCTACACCTTAAAGAACTGGAAAATCAACAACAAATCAAACCAACACCACACATAAGAAGGGAAATCACCAAGATTAGAGCTGAGAACAATGAGGTAGAAACCAGAGATACAGTAGAACGTATCAATGAAATTAGAAGCTGGTTTTTTGAAAGAATCAATAATATCAATAAACCATTGGCCACACTAATCCAAAAGAAAAGAGAGAAAGCCCAAATTCATAAAATTATGAATGAACAGGGAGAGATCACAACTAACCCCAAGGAAGTAGAAACAATCATCAGAAGTTCTTATCAACAGTTATATGCCAATAAGCTTAGCAACCTAGATGAAATGGATGCATTCCTGAAAAATATAAAATACCAAAACTGAACCAGGAAGAAATCGACAACCTGAATAGACCGACATATAATGAGGAGATTGAAACAGTGATCAAAAACAAGAGCCCAGGACCTGACGGATTCCCTGGGGAATTCTACCAAACCTTCAAAGAAGAAATAACACCTATTCTCCTGAAGCTGTTTCAAAAAATTGAAGCAGAAGGAAAACTTCCAGACTCTTTCTATGAAGCCAGCATTACCCTGATCCCCAAACCAGGCAAAGACCCTACCAAAAAGGAGAATTTTAGACCAATATCACTAATGCATATGGATGCTAAGATTCTCAACAAGATCCTAGCCAACAGGATCCAACAGCACGTTAAAAAGATTATCCACCATGACGAGGTGGGATTAATCCCTGGGCTACAAGGATGGTTCAACATTCACAAATCAATCAATGTAATAGAACAAATTAATATGAGAAGAGAGAAGAACCACATGGTCCTCTCAATTGATGCAGAAAAAGCATTTGACAAAATCCAGCATACGTTCCTGATTAAAACGCTTCAAAGTATAGGGATAGAAGGAACATTCCTGAACCTCATCAAATCTATCTATGAAAGACCCACAGCAAATACCATCCTCAATGGGAAAAAGCTTGCAGCCTTCCCATTGAGATGAGGAACAAGACAAGGATGCCTATTTTCACCACTCTTGTTCAACATAGTATTAGAAGTCCTAGCAACAGCAATCAGACAACAAAGAGAAATAAAAGGTATCCAAATTGGCAATGAAGAAGTCAAACTCTCTCTCTTTGCAGATGACATGATTCTTTATATGGAATACCCAAAAGAGTCCACCCCCAAACTACTAGAACTCATACAGCAATTCAGCAACGTGGCAGGATACAAAGTCAATGTGCAGAAATCAGTGGCATTCTTATACACTAACAATGAAAATACAGAAAGGGAAATTAGAGAATCAATTCCATTTACTATAGCAGCAAGAACCATAAAATACCTGGAAATAAACCTAACCAAAGAGGTAAAGGATCTGTACTCGAGGAACTACAGAACACTCATGAAAGAAATTGAAGAAGACACAAAAAGATGGAAGACCATTCCATGCTCTTGCATCGGAAGAATAAACATTGTTAAAATATCTATACTGCCTTGAGCAATATATACTTTTAATGCCATTCCGATCAAAATTCCACTGGTATTCTTCAAAGAGCTAGAGCAAATAATCCTAAAATTTGTATGGAATCAGAAGAGACCCTGAATCGCTAAGGAAATGTTGAAAAACAAAAATAAAGCTGGGGGCATCACGTTACCTCATTTCAAGCTTTATTACAAAGCTGTGATCACCAAGACAGCATGGGACTGGCATAAAAACAGACCCATAGACCAGTGGAACAGAGTAGAGAGCCCATATATGAACCCTCAACTATATGGTCAATTAATCTTCGGAAAAACAGGAAAAAAATATACAGTGGAAAAAAGGCAGTCTCTTCAATAAATGGTGCTGGGAAAACTAGACAGCTATATGTAGAAGAATGAAACTCGACCATTCTCTTACACCATACACAAAGATAAACTCAAAATGGATAAAAGACCTCAACGTAAGACAGGAATCCATCAGAATCCTAGAGGAGAACATATGCAGTAATCTCTTCGATATCAGTCACAGCAACTTCTTTCAAGCTATGTCTCCAAAAGCAAAGGAAAAAAAAAGCAAAAATAAACTTTTGGGAATTCATTAAAATCAAAAGCTTCTTCACAGGAAAGGAAACAGTCAAAAAAACAAAGAGGCAACCCTCGGAATGGGAGAAGATATTTGCAAATGACAATACAGACAAAAGGTTGATATCCAGGATCTATAATGAACTCCTCAAACTCAACACACACGAAACAGGCAAACATATCAAAAAATGGGAAGAAGATATGAACAGACACTTCTCCAATCAAGACATACAAATGGCTATTGGACACATGAAAAAATGTTCATCATCATTAGCCCTCAGGGAGATTCATATTAAAACCACAATGAGATATCACTTTACACCAGTTAGAATGGCCAAGATTATCAAAACTGGAAACAACATGTGTTGGAGAGGATGTGGAGAAAGGGGAACCCTCTTCCACTGTTGGTGGGAATGCAAGTTGGTGCAGCTTCTTTGGAGAACAGTGTGGAATTTCCTCAATAATTTAAAAGTAAAACTTCCTTATGACCCTACAAATGCACTCCTGGGTATTTACCCCAAAGATACAGATGTCGTGAAAAGAAAGGCCATCTGTACCCCAATGTTTATAGTAGCAATGGC
Organism: Mustela putorius furo; assembly: GCF_011764305.1. NCBI lineage: Eukaryota > Metazoa > Chordata > Mammalia > Carnivora > Mustelidae > Mustela > Mustela putorius. Next base: position 584,062 of record NW_025421321.1, read on the forward strand.
CACGGTGGCAAAACTATGGAAAGAAACAAGATGCCCTTCAATGGACGAATGGATAAGGAAGATGTGGTTCATATACACTATGGAGTATTATGCCTCCATCAGAATGGGTGAATATCCAACTTTTGTAGCAACATGGACGGGACTGGAAGAGATTATGCTGAGTGAAATAACTCAAGTAGAGAGAGTCAATTATCATATAGTTTCACTTATTTGTGGAGCATAACAAATATCATGGAGGACAAGGGGGTTTAGAGAGGAGAAGGGAGTTGGAGTAAATTGGAAGGGGAGGTGAATAATGAGAGACTATGGACTCTGAAAAACAATCTGAGTGGTTTGATGTGGCGGGGATGTGGGAGGTTGGGGTACCAGGTGGTGAGTATTATAGAGGGCATGGATTGCATGGAGAACTGGGTGTGGTGAAAAAATAATGAATAATGTTTTTCTAAAAATAAATAAATAGAGGGAAAAATGGGCAGAAGATATGAAAAGACACTTCTCCATTGAAGTCATACAAATGGCTATCACATACCTGAAAAAATGTTCTCATCACTAGGCATCAGGGAGATTCAAATGAAAACCACATTAATATGTCACCTTGCACCAGTTAGGATGGCCTAAATTAGCAAGACAGGAAACAACATGTGTTGGAGAGGATGTGGAGAAAGGGGAATCCTCTTACACTGTGGGTGGGAATGCAAGTTGGTGCAGCCTCGTTGGAGAACAGTGTGGAGATTCCTTAAGAAAATTACAAATAGAACTTCCCTATAACCCTGCAATTAGACTCCTAGGTATTTACCCCAAATATAGAGATGGATTGAAAGAAGGTCCATCTGTAACCCAATGTTTAGAGCAGCAATGGCAACGGTTGCCAAACTGTGGAAAGAACCAAGATGCCCTTCAACAGAATATATTGTGTTTTTTTTTCCACATAAGGAAGATGTGGTTCATATACACTCTGGAGTATTATGCCTCCACTTAGAAAGGATGAATACCCAACTTTGGTAGAAACATGGACGGGACTGGAAGAGATTCTTCTGAGTGAAATAAATCAAGAAGAGAGCGGCAATTATCATATGGTTTCATTTATGTGTGCAGTGTAACAAATGGCATGGAAGACAAGGGCAGATGGAGAGGAGAAGGGAATGGAGGGAAATTGGAAGGGGAAGGAAACCATGAGAGACAATGGACTCTGAAAAAGAACCTGAGGGCTTTGAAAGACCGGGGGAGGGAGGGTAGAGAAACAAGTGGTGGGTAATAGAGAGGGCACGGATTGCATGGAGCACTGGGTTTGGTGCTAAAACAATGAATACGGTTACACTGAAAAGAATATGGAAAAAAATAAAACAATATATGCCAATAAGCTAAGCAACTTAGGTGAAATGGATGCATTCCTAGAAAACGGTACAATCCCAAAATTGAACCAGGAAGAAATGTACAACCTTAATGGACCGTTATCCAGTAATGAGATTAAAGGAGTGATCAAAAACCTCCCAAAAGACAAGACCCCGTGACCTGAAACATGCCCTTGCGAATTCTACCAATCTTTAAGAAAAGAACTAAAACCTCTTGTCCTAAAGCTCTTTCAGATATTTGTAGCAGAAAGAAAACATCCAGACACGTTTTATGAAGCCAGCGTTACCCTGATCCACAAACCAGGAAAAGACGTCAACAAAAAGAATTTCAAACCAATATCACTCATGAATATGGATGCTAAGATCTCAACAAAATTCTAGCTCCTAGGAACCTACAGTACATTAAACAGTCATTCCACCATTACCGAGTAGGATCTATCCCTGGGTTGCAAGGTTGGTTCGACATTCACAAATCAATCAATGTCATAGAACAAATTGAGAAGTGAAGAGAGAAGAACCACATGGTCCTCTCAATTGGTGAAGAAAAAGCGTTGGACAAAATCCAACATCCACTCCTGACTAAAACGCTGCAAAGTATAGGGATAGAGGGAATATTCGTCAACTTCATAAAATGTTTCTATGAAAAACCCACAGTGAATAACATCCTCAAAGGGTAAAAGATGACAGCCTTCGCTTTGAAATCAGGAACATGACAAGGATGCCCACTCTCACGAATCTTGTTCAACATAGTATGTGAAGTCGTAGCAACAGCGATCAGACAGCAAAGAGAAATAAAAGGTATCCCATTGGCAACCAAGAAGTCAAACTCTCTCTCCTCAAACATGACATAATTGTTATGGAAATCCCAAAAGACTCCACCACCAAACTACCAGAACTCATACAGCAATTCAATAATGTGGCAGGATGCAAAATCATGATACAGAAATCGGTGGCTTTCTTCTACATTATCAATGAAAATCCAGAAAGGGAAATTAGGGAATCAATTTCACTGATACGGCACCCAAGCCATAAGATACCTGGGAATAAACCCAACAAAGTGTTAAATGATGTGTACTCGAGGAACTAGAGAACACTCATGAAAAAATGCAAGAAAACCAAAAAGACGGAAAACCATGGCATTCTCATGGATCAGAAGAATTAACATTGTTAAAATGTCTATACTGCTTAGAGCAATCAAGTCATTTAATGCCATTCCAATCAAAATTCCATGGGTATCTTTCAAAGAGCTGGAACAAACACAGGCGTAAAAATTTTGTGAAATCAGAAGCGACCCTGTATTGCAAAGAATAGCTAAGAAGAGAAACAAAATTGGAGGCAATACGTTGCCTAATTTCAAGGGTTACTAGGAAGCTGTGATCACCAAGACAGCATGGGACTGGCATAAAAACAGACCCATAGACCAGTGGAACACAGTAGAAAGCTCAAATATGGATCATCCACTTTATGGTCAAATAATCTTCAAGAAAGCAATAAAAAATATGGAGTGGAAAAAAGGCAGTCTCTTCAATAAATGGTGCAGGGAAAACTGGGCAGCTCTATGTAGAAGAATGAAACTCGACCATCCTCTTACACCATACACAAAGATAAACTCATAATGGATAAAAGACTCAATGTGAGACAGGAATCTATCAGAATCCTAGAGGAAAACAAAATAATCTCTTCGATATCAGCCACAGCGACTTCTTTCAAGATATGTCTCCAAAAGCAAAGGAAACAAAAGCCAAAATAAACTTCAGGGACTTCATCAAAATCAGATATTTGCAAATAACAGTACAGACAAAGGTTGATATCCAGGATCTATGAAGAACTCCTCAAGCTCAACACACGCAAAACAAATAATGATATCAAAAAATAGGCAGAAGTTATGAACAGACACTTCTCCAATAAAGACTTACAAATGGCTATCAGACATCTGAAGAAATGTTCATAATCATTAGGCATCAGGAGATTCAAATGAAAAACACATTAAGATGTCACCTTACACCAGTTAGGATGGATTAAATTAGTAAGACGGGGAACAACATGTGTTGAAGAGGATGTGGAGAAAGGGGAATCCTCTTACACTGTGGGTGGGAATTCAAGTTGGTGCAGCCTCTTTGGAGAACAGTGTGGAGATTCCTCAAGAAATTAAAAATAGAACTTCCTTATAACCCTGCTATTACACTCCTTGGTATTACCCACAATATACAGATGGAGTGAAAAGAAGGGCCATCTGTATCCCAATGTTTAGAGCAGCAATGGCCATGGTTGCCAAACTGTGGAAAGAACCAAGATGCCCTTACGGAAGAATGGAAAAGGAAGAGTGGTCCATATACAATATGGAGTATTATGCATCCATTCAGAAAGGATGAATTCCCAACTTTGGTAGCAACATGGACAGGACTGGAAGATATTCTGCTGAGTGAAATAAATAAAGTAGAGAGTGTCAATTATCATAAGGTTTCACTTCTGTGTGGAGTAGAACAAATAGTATGGAAAACAAGGGGAGATGGAGAGGAAAAGGGAGTGGAGGGAAATTGGAAGGGGAGGGAAACCATGAGAGACAATGGACTCTGAAAATGAATCTGAGGGCTTTGAAATAGTGTGGGTGGGAGGTTGGGGAAACTCATGGTGGGTAATAGAGAGGGCACGGATTGCATGGAACACTGGGTGTGGTTCTAAAACAATGAATACAGTTACACTGAAAAGAAATTGGGAAAAAAAAATAAAACAATATATGCCAATAAGCAACCACCTAGGTGAAATGGATACATTCCTAGAAAACTGTAAAACCCCAAAATTGAACCTGGAAGAAATGTACAATCTGAATGACAATTATCCAGTAACAAGATTAAAGCAGTGATCAAAAACCTCACAAAATACAAGACCCCGCGACCTGAAGGATGCCCTAGCGAATTCTACCAAACTTTAAGAAAAGAACTAACACCACCTCTCCTGAAGCTCTTTCCAAAATTTGAAGCAGAAGGAAAACTTCCAGACACTTTTTATGAAGCCAGCATTACTGTATCCAGAAACCAGGCAAAGACGTCACCAAAAAGGAGAATTTCAAACCAATATCACTGATGAATATGGATGCTAAGATTCTGAACAAGATTCTAGCTCCTATGAACCTACAGTACATTAAACAGTCATTCCACCTATGGACCATCAACTCTATGGCCAAATAATCTTCAAGAAAGGAGGAAAAAATATACAGTCAAAAAAAGACAGTCTCTTCAATAAATGTTGCAGGGAAATCTGGGCAGCTATATGTAGAAGAAAGAAACTCGACCATCCTCTTACATCATACACAAAAATAAACTAATAATGGGTAAAATACGACAGGAATCCATCAGAATCCTAGAGGAGAACATAGGCAGTAATCTCTTCGATATCAGTCACAGCAAATTCTTACAAGTTATGTCTCCAAAGGCAAAGGAAACAAAAGCCAAAATAAACTTTGGGGACTTCATCAAATTCAAAAGCTTCTGCACTGCATAGGAAACAGTCAAAAAAGCAAAGAGGGAACCCACGGAATGGGAGAAGATATTTGCAAATGACAGGACAGACAAAAGGTTGATATCCAGGATCTAGGAAGAACTCCTCAAACTAAACATACACAATAAGATAATCATATCCAAAAAATGGGAGAAGATATGAACAGAAACTTTTCCATGAAGAAATACATATGGCTATCATACACCTGATGAAATGTTCATCATCACTAGGCATCAGGGAGATTCAAATTAAGACCATATTAAGGTATCACTTTACACGAGTTAGAATGGCCTAAATTAGCAAGATGGGAAACAACATTTGTTTGGAGAGGATGTGGATAAAGGGAAATCCTTTTACACTGTGGGTGGGAATGCAGGTTGGTGGAGCCTCTTTGGAGAACAGTATGGAGATTCCTCAAGAAATTAAAAATAGAACTTCCCTATAACCCTGCAATTACACTCCTAGATATTTACCCCAAAGATAAGATGGAGTGAAAAGAAGGGCCATCTGTAACCCAACGTTTTGAGCAGCAATGACGATGGTTGCCAAACTGTGGAAAGAAGCAAAATGCCCTTCAACGGAAGAATGGATAAGGAAGAAGTGGTCCCTATACAATATGGAGTATTATGCCTCCATTCAGAAAGGATGAATACCCAACTTTGGCATCATCATGGCCGGGACTGGAAGAGATTCTGCTGAGTGAAATGAATCAAGCATAGGGAGTGAATTATCATATGGATTCACTTCTGTGTGGAGTATAACAATTATCATGGAGGACAAGTGGAGATGGAGAAGAGAAACAAGTGGAGGGAAATTGGAAGGGGAAGGGAACCATGAGACACTATGGACTCTGAAAAAGAATATGAGGGGTTGGAAAGAGCGAGGGCGGAATGTTGGGGAAACACGTGGTGGGTAATAGGTCACAGATTGCATGGAGCACTGGGTGTGTCGCTAAAACAATGAATATGGTTATACTGAAAAGAAATTGGAAAAAAAAAGTATATGCCAATAAGCTAAGCAACCTAGGTTAAATGCATACATTCCTAGAAAACTGTAAAATCCCAAAATTGAACCAGGAAGAAATGTACAACCTGAATAGACCATTATCCAGTAACGGGATTAAAGAAGTGATCCAAAACCTCCCAAGAGACAATACTCCAGGACCTGCAGGATGCCCGAGCAAAATCCACAAAACTTTAAGAAAAGAACACCGCTTCTCCTGAAGCTCTTTCAAAATTTGAAGCAGAAGGAAATCTTCCAGACACTTTTTTTGAAGCCAGCATTACCCTGATACACACAGCAGGCAAAGACCTCACCAAAAAGGAGAATTTCAAACCAATATCATTGATGAATATGGATGCTGAGATTCTCAACAATCTTCAAGCTCCTAGGAAATTACAGTACATTAAAATTTTATACACCATGACTGAGTAGGATCTATCCCTGGGTTGCAAGGTTGGTTCAACATTCACAAATCAATCAATGTCATAGAACTAATTAAGAAGTGAAGAGAGAAAAACCACATGGTCCTCTCAATTGATGAAGAAAAAGCATTTGACAAAATCCAGCATCCGCTCCTGACTAAAACGCTGCAAAGTAGAGGGATACAGGGAATATTCGTCAACTGCATAAAATGTTTCTATGAAAAACCAACAGTGAATACGATCCTAAAAGTGTAAAAGATGACAGACGTTGCTTTGAAATCAGGAGCATAACAAGGATGCCCACTCTCAACACTCTTGTTCAACATAGGATGTGAAGTCCTAGCAACAGCAATCAGACAACAAAGACAAATAAAATGTATCCAATTGGCAACCAAGAAGTCAAATTCTCTCTCCTCACAGATGACATAATTGATATGGAAAACCCAAAAGACTCCGCCCCCAAACTACCAGAATTCATACAGCAATTCAATAATGTGGCAGGATACAAAATCATGATACAGTAATCAATGACTTTCTTCTACATTATCAATGAAAATCCAGAAAGGGAAATTAGAAAATCAATACTATTTACTACAGCACCCAAACCATAAGATACCTGGGAATAAACCAAACCAAAGATGTAAAAGATTTGTACTCGGGATACTAGAGAACACTCATGAAAGAAAAGCAAGAAAACCAAAATGACGGAAAACCATTGCACTCTCATGGATCAGAAGAATAAACATTGTTAAAATGTCTATACTGCCTAGAGCAATCGATTCATTTAATGTCATTCCAATCAAAATTCCACCGGTATCTTTCAAAGAGCTGGAATGAACACACACCTAAAATTTGTGTAGAATCAGAAGCGACCCCGTATTGCTAAGAATTGATGAAAAGAGAAACAAAATTGGGAGCAACACATTGCCTGATTTCAAAGGTTGTTATGAAGCCGTGATCACCAAGACAGTATGGGACTGTCATAAAAACAGAGCCATAGACCAGTGGAACACAGGAGAGAGCTGAGGTATGGGCCATCAAATCTATGGTCAAATAAATCTTCAAGAAAGGAGGAAAAATATACAGTGGAAAAAAGGCAGTCTCTTCAATAACTGGTGAAGGGAAAACTGGGCAGCTCTAGGTAGAAGAATGAAACTCGAGGATCTTCTTACACCATACACAAAGATAAACTCATAATGGATAAAAGACCTGAACATGAGACAGGAATCCATCAGAATCCTAGAGGAGTACATAGGCAGTATTCTCTTCGATATGAGCCACAGCGACTTCTTTCAAGATATGCCTCCAAACCAAAGGAAACAAAAGCCAAAATAAACTTATGGGACCTCATCAAATTCAAAAGCTTCTGCAGTACATAGGAAACAGTCAAGAAAGCAAAGAAGCAACCCATGGAATGTGAGAAGATATTTACAAATGACGCGACACACAAAAGGTTGATATCCAGGATCTAGGAAGTACTCCTCAAATTCAACACACACAAAACAGATAATCATATCACAAAATGGGCAGAAGATACGAACAGACAATTCTCTAATGAAGACATACAAATGTCTATCAGACAGCTGAAGAAATGTTCATCATCACTAGGTATCAGGGAGATTCAAATGTAAACCACATTAAGATGTCACATTACACCAGTTAGAATGGCCTAAATTAGCAAGACAGGAAACAACAGGTGTTGGAGAGGATGTGGGGAAAGGGGAATCCTCTTACACTGTGTTTGGGAATGCAGGTTGGTGCAGCCACTTTGGAGAACAGTGTGGAGATTCCTCAAGAAATTAAAAACAGATCTTCCCTATAACCCTGCAAATACCACACCTATGTATTTACCCCAAATATACAGATGGAGTGAAAAGAAGGGCCATCTGTAACCCAATGTTTAGAGCAGCAATGGACACGGTGCAAAACTGTGGAAAGAACCAAGATGCCCTTCAACGGAAGAATGAATAAGGAAGATGTGGACCATATACACTAGGGGGTATTATGGTTCCATTCAGAAAGGATGAATACCCAACTTTGGTAGCAACATGGACGGGACTGGAAGAGATTCTCCTGAGTGAAATAAATCAAGCAGAGAGAGGCAATTATCATATGGTTTCACTTCTGTGTGGAGTATAACAAATAGCATGGAGGACAAGAGGAGATGGAGAGAAGAAGGGAGTTGAGGGAAATTGGAAGGGGAGGGAAATCATGAGAGACTATGGACTCTGAAAAAGAATCTGAGGGAACCTTTTATTTCTCTTTGTTGTCTGACTCCTGTTGCTAGGACTTCTAATATTATATAGAACAAGAGTGGTGAAAGTGGGCATCCTTGTCTTGTTCCTGATCTCAAAGGGAATGCTGCAAGCTTTTTCCCATTGAGGATGATATTTGCTGTGGGTCTTTCATAGATAGATTAGATGAAGTTCAGGAATGTTCCCTCTATCCCTATACTTTGAAGCGTTTTAATCAGGAACGGATGCTGGAATTTGTCAAATGCTTTTTCTGCATCAATTTAGAGGACCATGTAGTTCTTCTCTCTTCTCATATTAATTTGTTCTATCAAATTGATGATTTGTGAACATGTAACCATCCTTGTAGGCCTGGGATGAATCCCATCTGGTCATGTTGGATAATATTTTTAATATGCTGTTGGATCCTGTTTGCTAGGATCTTGTTGAGAATCTTAGCATCCATATTCATCAGTGATATTGGTCTGAAATTTTTTCGGTAGGGTCTTTGCCTGAAAAACAATCTGAGGGGTTTGAAGTGGGGGTGTGTGGGAGTTTTGGGGAACCAGGTGGTGGGTATTATAGAGGGAATGCATTGCATGGAGTACAGGGTGTGGTGAAAAAATAACGAATACTGTTTTGTTGAAAATAAATTTAATTTTAAAAAATCTATACAACATTTAAAAAAGGATCTGAAGGCTTTGCAAGAGCGGGGGTGGGATGTTGGGGAAACACGTGGTGGGTAATAGAGACGGCATGGATTGAATGGAGCACTGGGTGTGGTGCTGAAAGAATGAATACGGTTAAACTGAAAAAAATTGGGAAAAAAGTATATGCCAATAATCTAAGCAACCTAGGTGAAATGGATGCATTCCTAGAAAACTGTAAAATCACAAAATTGACACCATACACAAAGAGAAACTCATAATGGATAAAAGACCTCAACATGAGGCAGGAATCCATCAGAATCTTGGAGAAAATACTCAGTAACCTCTTCAAAATTGCCCACAACAACTTCTTTCGAGATATGTCTCCAAAGGCAAAGGAAACAAAAGTGAAGATGAACTTTTGGGACTTCCTCAAGATCCAAAGCTTCTGAACAGCAAAGGAAATAGTCAACAAAACAAAGAGGCACCCCACGGAATTTGAGTAGATATTTGCAAATGACAGGACAGACCAAAGGCTGATATCCAGGATCTAGAACGAAAACCTCAAAGTCAACACACACAAATCAGATAATCATATCAAAACATGGGGAGAAGATATGAAAATACACTTCTACAACCAAGACATACAAATGGCTATCAGACACATGAAAAATTGCCACCATCACTAGCCATTAGGGAGATGCAAACTACCCTATAATCCTGCAATTACATTCCTACGTATTTACGCCAGAGATTCAGTTGGAGTGAAAAGAAGAGCCATCTGTAACCCAATGTTTAGAGTAGCAATGGCCACGGTTGCCAAACTGTGGAAAGAACCAAGACCCCTTCAACAGAAGAATGGATAAGGAAGGTCCATATACACTATGGAGTATTATGGCTCCTATCAGAAAGGATGAATACCCAACTTTGGTACAACATGAACAGGACTGGAAGTGAGTCTGCTGGGTGAAATAAATCAAGCAGAGAGAGGCAATTATCATAAGGTATCACTTCTGTGTGGAATATAACAAAGAGCATGGAAAATAAGGGGAGATGGAGAGGAGAAGGGAGTGGAGGGAAATAGGAAGGGGAGTGAAACCATGAGAGACTATGGACTCTGAAAAAGAATCTGAGGGCTTTTAAAGAGCGGGGACCGGAGGTTCGGGAAACATGTCGTGGGTAATAGAGAGGGCACAGATTGCATGGAGCACTAGGTGTGGTGATAAAACAATGAATATGGTTACACTGAAAAGAAATTGGAAAAAAAAATATGTGAATAAGCTAAGCAACCTAGGTGAAATGGACGCATTCCTAGAAAACTGTAAAATCCTAAAATTGAACCAGGAAGAAATGTACAACCTGAGTAGACCATTATTTAGTAACGAGATTAAAGCAGTGATCAAAAACCTCCCAAAAGACAAGATCCCGCAACCTGAAGGATGCCCTAGCGAATTCTACCAATCTTTAAGAAAAGAACTAACACCTCTACTCCTGAAGCTCTTTCCAAAATATGAAGCAGAAGGAAGACTTCCAGACACTTTGTATGAAGCCAGCATTACCCTGATCCACAAGCAAGGCAAAAACCTCACCAAAAAGGACAATTTCAAACCAATATCACTGACGAATAAGGATGCTGAGATTCTCAACAAGATTCTAGCTCCTAGGAACCTACAGTACATTAAAAAGTCTATCCACCATGACCGAATAGGATCTATCCCTGGGTTGCAAGGTTGGTTCGACATTCCCAAATCAATCAATGTCATAAAACCAATTGAGAAGTGAAGAGAGAAGAACCACATGGTCCTCTCAATTGGTAAAGAAAAAGATTTGGACAATATCCAGCATCCGCTCTTGACTAAAACGCCGCAAAGTATAGGGATAGAGGGAATATTCATCAACTTCATAAAACGTTTCTATTAAAAACCCACAGTGCATACCATCCTCAAAAGGTAAAAGCTGACAGCCTTCACTTTGAAATCAGGAACATGAAAGGATGCCAACTAAACCACTCGAGTTCAACATAGCATGTGAATTCCTAGCAACAACAGTCAGACAACAAAGAGTAATCAAAGTTTTCCAATTGGCAACAAAGAAGATAAACTCTCTCTCCTCAAAGATGACATAATTGATATGGAAAATGCAAAAGACTCCGCCCCCAAACTACCAGAACACATACAGAAATTCAATAATGTGGCAGGATATAAAATCATAATACAGAAATCAGTGGCTTTCTTCTATATTATCAATGAAAATAGAGAAAGGGAAATTAGAGAATCAATTCCATTTACTATAGCACCCAAACCAAAAGATACCTGGGAGTAAACCAAACAGAGTTAAAGGATTTGTACTCGAGGAACTAGAGAACACTCATAAAAAAAATGCAAGAAAACGAAAAAGACAGAAAACCATTGCATTCTCAGGGATGAGAAGAATAAACATTGTTAAAATGTCTATACTGCCTAGAGCAATCCATCCATTTAAGGCCCTCCAATCAAAATACCAACGGAATCTTTCAAAGAGCTAGAACAAACAAATGCCTCAAATTTGTGTGGAATGAGAAGCGACCCCATGTTGCTAAGAGTTGCTGAAAAGAGAAACAAAACTGGGACACCACGTTGCCTGATTTCAAAAGGTACTAGGAAGCTGTGATCACCAAGACAGCATGGGACTGGCAAAAAATCAGACCCATAGACCAATGGAACACAGTAGAGAGATCAGATATGGACGATCAACTCTAAGGCCAAATAATCTTCAAGAAAGGTGGAAAAAGAGGCTGTCTTTTTTCCATTGGACATTCTTTCCTGCTTTGTCGAAGATTAGTTGACCATAGAGTTGAGGGTCTATTTCTGGGCTCTCTATTCTGTTCCATTGATCTATGTGTCTGTTTTTGTGCCAGTACCATGCTGTCTTGATGATGACAGCTTTGTAATAGAGCTTGAAGTCCGGAATTGTGATGCTACCAACGTTGGCTTTCTTTTTCAATATCCCTTTGGCTATTCGAGGTCTTTTCTGGTTCCATATGAATTTTAGAATTATTTGTTCCATTTCTTTGAAAAAGATGGATGGTACTTTGATAGGAATTGCATGAAATGTGTAGATTGCTTTAGGTAGCATAGACATTTTCACAATATTTATTCTTCCAATCCAGGAGCATGGAACATTTTTCCATTTCTTTGTGTCTTCCTCAATTTCTTTCATGAGTACTTTATAGTTTTCTGAGTATAGATTCTGTGCCTCGTTGTTTAGGTTTATTCCTAGGTATCTTATGGTTTTGGGTGCAATTGTAAATGGGATGGACTCCTTAATTTCTCTTTCTTCTGTCTTGCTGTTGGTGTAGAGAAATGCAACTGATTTCCGTGCATTGATTTTATATCCTGACACTTTACTGAATTCCTGTACAAGTTCTAGCAGTTTTGGAGTGGAGTCTTTTGGGTTTTCCACATATAGTATCATATCATCTGCGAAGAGTGATAATTTGACTTCTTCTTTGCCGATTTGGATGCCTTTAATTTCCTTTTGTTGTCTGATTGCTGAGGCTAGGACCTCTAGTACTATGTTGAATAGCAGTGGTGATATAGACATCCCTGCCGTGTTCCAGACCTTAACGGAAAAGCTTTCAGTTTTTCTCCATTGAGAATGATATTTGCGGTGGGTTTTTCATAGATGGCTTTGATGATATTGAGGTATGTGCCCTCTATCCCTACACTTTGAAGAGTTTTGATCAGGAAGGGATGCTGTACTTTGTCAAATGCTTTTTCAGCATCTATTGAGAGTATCATATGGTTCTTGTTCTTTCTTTTATTGATGTGTTGTATCACATTGACTGATTTGCGGATGTTGAACCAACCTTGCAGCCCTGGAATAAATCCCACTTGGTCATGGTGAATAATCTTTTTAATGTACTGTTGAATCCTATTGGCTAGTATTTTGTTGAGTATTTTCGCATCTGTGTTCATCAAGGATATTGGTTTATAGCTCTCTTTTTTGGTGGGATCCTTGTCTGGTTTTGGGATCAAGGTGATGCTGGCCTCGTAAAATGAGTTTGGAAGTTTTCCTTCCATTTCTATTTTTTGGAACAGTTTCAGGAGAATAGGAATTAGTTCTTCTTTAAATGTTTGGTAGAATTCCCCGGGGAAGCCGTCTGGCCCTGGGCTTTTGTTTGTTTGGAGATTTTTAATGACTGTTTCAATCTCCTTACTGGTTATGGGTCTCTTCAGGCTTTCTATTTCTTCCAGGTTCAGTTGTGATAGTTTATATGTTTCTAGGAATGCATCCATTTCTTCCAGATTGTCAAATTTTTTGCCGTAGAGTTGCTCATAGTATGTTCTTATAATAGTCTGTCCAATGGAAAAAAGACAGCCTCTTCAATAAATGGTGCTGGGAAAATTGGACAGCCACATGCAGAAAAATGAAATTGGACCATTTCCTTACACCACACACAAAAATAGACTCAAAATGGATGAAGGACCTCAATGTGCAAAAGGAATCCATCAAAATCCTTGAGCAGAACACAGGCAGCAACCTCTTCGACCTCAGCCGCAGCAACATCTTCCTAGGAACAATGCCAAAGGCAAGGGAAGCAAGGGCAAAAATGAACTATTGGGATTTCATCAAGATCAAAAGCTTTTGCACAGCAAAGGAAACGGTTAACAAAATCAAAAGACAACTGACAGAATGGGAGAAGATATTTGCAAACCACATATCAGATAAAGGACTAGTGTCCAGAATCTATAAAGAACTTAGCAAACTCAACACCCAAAGAACAAATAGTCCAATCAAGCAATGGGCCGAGGACATGAACAGACATTTCTGCAAAGAAGCCATCCAGATGGCCAACAGACACATGAAAAAGTGCTCCATATCACTCGGCATCAGTAAAATACAAATCAAAACCACAATGCGATATCACCTCACACCAGTCAGAATGGCTAAAATCAACAAGTCAGGAAATGACAGATGCTGGCGAGGATGCGGAGAAAGGGGAACCCTCCTACACTGTTGGTGGGAATGCAAGCTGGTGCAGCCACTCTGGAAAACAGCATGGAGGTTCCTCAAAATGTTGAAAATAGAACTGCCCTATGACCCAGCAATTGCACTATTGGGTATTTACCCTAAAGATACAAACGTAGTGATCCAAAGGGGCACGTGCACCCGAATGTTTATAGCAGCAATGTCCACAATAGCCAAACTATGGAAAGAACCTAGATGTCCATCAACAGATGAATGGATCAAGAAAATGTGGTATATATACACAATGGAATACTGTGCAGCCATCAAAAGAAATGAAATCTTGCCATTTGCGACAACATGGATGGAACTAGAGTGTATCATGCTTAGCGAAATAAGTCAAGCAGCGAAAGACAACTATCATATGATCTCCCTGATATGAGGAAGTGGTGATGCAACATGGGGGCTTAAGTGGGTACGAGAAGAATAAATGAAACAGGATGGGATTGGGAGGGAGACAAATCATAAGTGACTCTTAATCTCACAAAACAAACTGAGGGTTGCTGGGGGGAGGGGGTTTGGGAGAAGGGTTTGGGATTATGGACATTGGGGTGGGTATGTGCTTTGGTGAGTGTTGTGAAGTGTGTAAACCTGGTGATTCACAGACCTGTACCCCTGGGGATAAAAATATATGTTTATAAAAAAATAAAAAAGTAAAAGTAAAAAAAAAATAAAATAAAATAAAAAAGAGGGAAAATTAAAAAAAAAAAAGGAGGAAAAAATATACAGTGGAAAAAAGACAGTCTCTTCAATAACTGGTGCAGGGAAAACTGGGCAGCTCTATGTAGAAAAATGAAACTCGACCATCCTCTTACACCATACACAAAGATAAACTCATAATTGGTAAAAGACCTCAATGTGAGACAGGAATCCATCAGAATCCTAGAGGAGAACTTAGGCAGTAATCTCTTCGATATCAGCCACAGAGACTTCTTTCAAGATATGTCTCCAAATGTAAAGGATACAAAAGCCAAAATAAACTTCAAGGACTTCATCAAAATCAGATATTTGTAAATGACAGGACAGACAAAAGATTGATATCCAGGATCTAGCAAGAACTCCTCAACCTCAACACACACAAAACAGATAATCATATCAAAAAATGGGCAGAAGCTATGAACAGACACTTCTCCAATAAAGACATACAAATGGCTATCAGACACCTGAAGAAATGTTCATCATCACTAGGCATCAAGGAGATCAGTTAGAATGGCTTAAATTAGCAAGACGGGAAACAACAGGTGTTGGAGAGAATGTGGAGAAAGGGGAATCCCCTTACACTGTGAGGGGCAATGCAGGTTGGTGCAGCCTCTTTGGAGAACAGTGTGGAGATTCCTCAAGAAATTAAAAATAGAAATTCCCTATAACCCTGAAATTACACTCATAGGTATTTACCCCAAATATACAGATGGAGTGAAAAGAAGGGCCATCTGTAACCCAATATTTAGAGCAGAAATAGCCACGGTTGCCAAACTGTGGAAAGAACCAAGAGGCCCTTCAATGGAAGAATGGATACGGAAGATGTGGACCATATACACTATGGAGTGTTATGCCTCCATTCACAAAGGATCAATACCCAACTTTGGTAGCAACATGGACGGTACTGGAAGAGATTCTACTGAGTGAAATAAATCAAGCAGAGAGGCAATTATCATATGGTTTCATTTATGTGTGGAGTATAACAAATAGCATGGAGGACAAGGGGAGATGGAGAGGAAGGGAGAGGAGGGAAATTGGAAGGGGAGGGAAACCATGAGAGACAATGGACTCTGAAAATGAATCTGAGGGCTTTGAAACAGTGGGGGTGGGATGTTGGGGAAACATGTGGTAGTTAATAGAGAGGGGAAGGTAATAGATAGGACTGGGTGTGGTTCTAAACCAATTAATATGGTTACACTGAAAAGAAAGTGGGAAAAAATAAAACAATATATGCCAATAAGCTAAGCAACCTAGGTGAAATGGATGCATTCCTAGAAAACCGTACAATCCCAAAATCGAACCTGGAATAAATGTACAACCTGAATGGACCGTTATCCAGTAACAAGATTAAAGCAGTGATCAAAAACTTCCCAAAAGACAAGACACCATGACCTGAAGGACCAATCGTTAAGAAAAGAACTAACACCTCTTCTCCTGACGCTCTTTCCAAATTTGAAGCAGAAGGAAAACTTCCAGACACTTTTTATGAAGCCAGCATTACCCTGATCCACAAACAAGGCAAAGACGTCACCAAAAGGAGAATTTCAAACCAATATCACTAATGAATATGGATGCTAAGATTCTCAACAAGATTATAGCTCCTAGGAACCTACAGTACATTAAACAGTCATTCCACCATTACCGAGTAGGATCTATCCCTGGGCTGCAAGGTTGGCTCGACATTCGCAAATCAATCAATGCCATAAAGATATCAAGAATTAAAGACAGAAAAACCACCTGGTCCTCTCAATTGGTGAAGAAAAAGATTTTCACAAAATCCAGCATCCACTCCTGACTAAAACGCTGCAAAGTATAGGGATAGAGGGAATATTTGTCAACTTCATAAAATGTTTCTATGAAAAACCCACAGTGAATACGATGCTCAAAGGGTAAAAGACGACAGGCTTCGCTTTGAAATCAGGAACATGACAAGGATGCCAACACTCACCACTCTTATTCAACATAGAATGTGAAGTACTAGAAACAGCAATCAGACAACAAAGACAAATAAAAGGTATCCATTTGGAAACCAAGAAGTCAAACTCTCTCTCCTCAGAGATGACATACTTGATATGGAAACCCCAAAGGACTCCGCGGCCAAACTACCAGAAATCAAACAGCAATTCAATAATGTGGCTGGATACAAAAACATGATACAGAAATCAGTGGCTTTCACTTACATTAACAATGAAAATACAGAAAGGGAAATTAGAGAATCAATTCCATTTACTACAGCACCCAAACCATAAGATACTGGAGAATAAACCAAAACAATAAGGTAAAGAATATGTACTAGAGATACTAGAGAACACACATAAAAGAATTGCAAGAAAATAAAAAAGACAGAAAACCATTGCATTCTCATGGATCAGAAGAATAAACATTGTTAAAATGTTTATACTGCTTAGAGCAATTGGTCCATTTAATGCCATTGCAATTAAAATTCCACTGATATCTTTCAAACAGCTGGAACAAACACACACCTAAAATTTGTGTGAAATCAAAAGTGACCCCGTATTGCTAAGAATTGCTGAAAAGAGAAACAAAACTGGAGCACCAAATGGCCTGATTTCAAGGGTCACTATGAAGCAATGATCAACAAGACAGCATGGGACTGGCATAAAAACATACCCTCAGACCAGTGGAAGAGGGTAGAGAGCTCAGATATGGACCATCAAATCTATAGTCAAATAATCTTCAAGAAAGCAAGAAAAAATATACAGTGGAAAATAGGCAGTCTCTTCAATAACTGGTGAAGGGAAAACTGGGCAGCTCTATGTAGAAGAATGAAACTCGACCATCCTCTTGCACCATACACAAAGATAAACTCATAATGGATAAAAGACCTCAACATGAGACAGGAATCCATCAGAATCCTAGAGGAGAACATAGGCAGTATTCTCTTCAAATTCAGCCACAGCGACATCTTTCAAGAATGCTTCCAAACCAAAGGAAACAAAAGCCAAAATAGACTTCTGGGACTTCATCAAAATCAAAACCTTCTGTGCTGCATAGGAAACAGTCAAGAAAGAAAAGAGGCAACCCACAGAATGCGATAAGATATTTGCAAATGACAGGACAGACAAAAGTTTGATATCCAGGATCTAGGAAGAACTCCTCAAACTCAACACACACAAATCAGATAATCATATCAAAAAGTGGGCAGTAGATATGAACATGATAAAATACAAATGGCTATCAGACAGCTGAAGAAATGTACATCATCACTAGGCATCAAGGAGATTCAGATGAAAACAACATTAATTGTCACCTTACAGCAGGTAGAATGGCCTAAATTAGCAAGATGGGAAACAACATGTGTGGGAGAGGATGTGGAGAAAGGGGAATCCTCTTACACTGTGTGTGGGAAAGCAAGTTGGTGCAGCCTGTTTAGAGAACAGTGTGGAGATTCCTCAAGAAATTAAAAATAGAACTTCCCTATAACCCTGCAATTACACTCCTAGGTATTAACCTGAAAGACACAGATGGCGTGAAAGAAGGGCTGTTTGTAACCCAAATTTATAGCAGCAATGGCCACGGCTGCCAAACTGTGGAAAAAACCAAGATGCCCTTCAATGGAAGAATGGATAAGGAAGATGTGGTCCATATACATTATGGAGTATTATGCCTCCATTCAGAAAGGATGAATACCCAACTGTAGTAGCACATGGACGGGACTGGAAGATATTCTCCTGAGTGAAATAAATCAAGCAGAGAGAGTCAATTATCATATGGTTTCACTTCTGTGTGGAGTATAACAAACACCATGGAGTACAAGGGGAGATGGAGAGGAGAAGGGAGTGGAGGGAAATTGGAAGGGGAGGGGAACTATGAGAGACTATGGACTTTGAAAAAAAAATTGAGGGCACCTTTATTTCTCTTTGTTGTCTGATTCCTGTTGCGTGGACATCTAATCCTATGATGAACAAGAGTGGTGAAAATGGGCATCCTTGTCTTATTCCTGATCTCAACAGGAAAGCTGCAAGCTTTTTCCCATTGAGGATGATATTTGCTGTGAGTCTTTCATAGATAGATTTGATGAAGTTCAGGAATGTTCCCTCTATCCCTATACTTTGAAGCATTTTAATCAGGAACGGATGCTGGAATTTGTCAAATGCTTTTTCTGCATCAATTGAGAGGACCATGAGGTTCTTCTCTCTTCTCATATTAATTTGTTCTATCACATTGATTGATTTGCAAATGTTTAACCATCCTTGTAGGACAGGGATGAATCCCACCTGGTCATGGTGGATAATCTTTTTAATGTGTTTTTGGATCCTGTTTGCTAGGATCTTGATGAAAAATTAGCATCCATATTCTTCAGTGATATTGGTCTGAAATTCTCCTTTTTGGTTGGGTCTTTGCCCGAAAAACAATCTGGGGGGTTTGAAGTGGCATGGGGGTGGGAGGTTTGGGTACCAGGTGGTGGGTATTATAGAGGGCACAGATTGCATGGACCACAAGGTGTGGTGAAGAAAAATAATGAATACTGTTATGCAGAAAATAAATTAATTTAATTTAAAAAATCTATACAACAGTAAAAAAATGATCTGAGACATTGAAAGAGGGAGTTGGGATGTTGGGGAAACACATGGTGAGTAATAGAGTGGGCACAGATTGATGGAGCATTGGTTGTGGTGCTAAAACAATGAATATGGTTACACTGAAAAGAATTGGGAAAAAGAACACAAGTATATGCCAATAAGTTAATCAACCTAGGTGAAATGGATGCATTCCTAGAAAACTGTAAAAACCAAAAATGAACCAGGAAGAAATGTACAACCTCAATAGACCGTAATCCAGTAACAAGATTAAAGCAGTGATCAAAAACCTCACAAAAGACAAGACCCCGTGACCTGAAGGATGTATTAGTGAATTCTACCAAACTTTAAGAAAAGAACTAACACCTCTTCTCCCGAAGCTCTTTCCAAAATCTGAAGCAGAAGGAAAACTTCAAGACACTTTTTATGAAGCCAGCATTACCCTGATCCACAAACCAAGTAAAGACCTCACCGAAAAGGAGAATTTCAAACCAATATCACTGATGAATATGGATGCTAAGATTCTCAACAAGATTCTAGCTCATAGGAACCTACAGTACATTAAACACTCATTGCACCAAGACCGAGTAGGATCTCTCCCTGGGTGGCAAGGTTGGTTTGACATTCGCAAATTAATCAATGTCATAGAAGAAATTAAGATGTGAAGAGAGAAGAACCCCATGGTCCTCTCAATTGGTGAAGAAATAGCATTTGACCAAATCCAGCATCCGCTCCTAACTAAAACACTGCAAAGTAGAGGGATACAGGGAATATTCATCAACTGCATAAAATGTTTCTATGAAAAACCCACAGTGAATACCATCCTCAAAGGGTAAAAGATGACAGCCTTCGCTTTGAAATCAGGAACATGACAAGGATGCCTACATTCACCACTCTTGTTCAACATAGTATGTGAAGTCCTAGCAACAGCAATCAGACAACAAAGAGAAATTAAAGGTATCCAATTGACAACCAAGAAGTCAAACTCTCTCTCCTCAAACAAGACATAATTGTTATGGAAAACCCAAAAGACTCCGCCTCCAAACTACCAGAATTCAAACAGCAATTCAATAATGTGGCAGAATACAAACTCATGATACAGATATCAGTGGAATTCTTCTACATTATCAATGAAAATACAGAAAGGGAAATTAGAGAATCAATTCCATTTACTACAGCACCCAAACCATAAGATACATGGAAATAAACCAAATCAAAGTGGTAAAGGATTTGTACTTGAGGAACTAGAGAACACTAATGAAAGAAATGCAAGAAAACCAAAAAGACGGAAAACCATTACATTCTCATGGATCAGAAGAATAAACATTGTGAAAATGTCTACACTGCTTAGAGGAATTGATCCATTTAATGCCATTGCAATCAAAATTCCACCGGTATCTTTCAAAGAAATGGAACAAACACACACCTAAAATTTGTGTGGAATCAGAAGCGACCCCGTATTGCTAAGAAATACAGAAAAAAGAAACAAAACGGGAGCACCACGTTGTCTGATTTCAAGGGTTACTATGAAGTAGTGTTCACCAAGACAGCATGGGACTGGAATAAAAACAGACCCCTAGACCAGTGGAACACAGTAGAGAGGTCAGAGATGGACCATCAACTCTATGGCCAAATAATCTTCAAGAAAGCAGGAAAAAATATACAGTGGAAAAAAGGCAGTCTCTTCAATTAATGGTGCAGGGAAAACTGGGCAGCTATATGTAGAAGAATGAAACTAGACCATCCTCTTATACCATACACAAAGATAAGCACATAATGGATAAAATATCTCAACGTGAGTCAGTAATCCATCAGAGTCCTAAAGGAGTACATAGGCAGTAATCTCTTCGATATCAGCCACAGTGACTTCTTTCAAGATATGCCTCCAAACGAAAGGAAACAAAAGCCAAAATAAACTTCGGAAACTCATCAAAATCAAAACCTTCTGCACTCCATAGGAAACAGTAAAGAACGAAAAGGGTCAACCCATGGAATGCGATAAGATATTAGCACATGACAGGACAGACAAAAGGTTGATATCCAGGATCTATGAAGAACTCCTCAAACTCAACACACACAAAACAGATAATTATATCAAAAAATAGGCAGAAGGTATGAACAGACACTTCTCCAATGAAGACATACAAATGGCAATCAGACACCTGAAAAAAATGTTCATCATCACTAAGCGTCAGGGAGATTCAAATGAAGACCATATTAAGATGTCACTTTACACCAGTTAGAATGGCTTAAATTAGCAAGACGGGAAACAGCATGTGTTGGAGAGGATGTGGAGAAAGGGGAATCCTCTTACACTGTGGGTGGGAATGCAAGTTGGTACAGCCTCTTTGGAGAAGAGTGTGGAGATTCCTCAAGATATTAAAAATAGAACTTCCCTATAACCCTACACTTGCACTCCTGGGTATTTACCCCAAGATACAGATGCGTGAAAAGAAGGGCCATCTGTAACCCAAATTTATAGCAGCAATGGCCATGCTTGCCAAACTGTGGAAAGAACCAAGATGCCCTTCAATGGAAGAATGGACAAGGAAGATGTGGTCCATATACACTATGGAGTGTTATGCCTCCATTCAGAATGGATGAATACCCAACTTTGGTAGCAACATGGACGGGACTGGATAAGATTCTGCTGAGTGAAATAAATCAAACAGAGAGAGTCAATTATCATATGGTTTCACTTCTGTGTGGAGTATAACAAATAGCATGGCAGAAACGGGGAGATGGAGTGGAGGGAAATTGGAAGGGGAGGCGAACCATGAGAGATGATGGACTCTTAAAATGAATCGGAGGACTTTAAGGGGCTGGGGTTCGGGGGTTGTGGGAACCAATACTTGGGTATAAGAGAGGGCACGGATTGCATGGAGCACTGGGTGTGCTTCTAAAACAATGAATAGGGTAACACTGTAAAGACATTTTCAAAATGAACAGTTGTATGCCAAAAATCTAAGCCACCTATGTAAAATGGATGCATTCCTAGAAAACTATACAATCACAACTTTGAACCAGGAATAAATTCACAACCTGCAGAGACTGTTATCCAGGAACGGGAATGAAGCAGTGATCAAAAACCTCCCAAAAAAACAAGAGCCCAGGACCTGACGGATTTGCTGAGAATTCTACCAAACCTTCAGAGAAGAAAGAACACCTCTTTTCCTGAAGCTCTTTCCAAAAATTGAAGCAGAAGGAAAACTTCCTGACACTTTTTATGAAGCCAACATTACCCTGATCCACAAACCAGGCAAAGACCTCATCAAAAAGGAGAATTTCAGACCAATATCACTGATGAGTATGGATGCTAAGATTCTCAACAAGATCCTCGCTAATAGGATCCAACAGTACATTAAAAGGTTATCCACCATGACCGGGTGAGGTCTATCCCTAGGTCGCAAGGGTGGTTCAATATTCGCAAGTCAATGTGATAGAACAAATTAAGAAGACAGGCGAGGGAACCACATGGTCCTCTCAATAGATGCAGAAAAAGCATTTGACAGCATCTGTTCCTGATTAAAACGCTTCAAAGTATAGGGATAGAGGGAATATTTGTCAACTTCATAAAATGCTTATATGAAAAATTCACAGTAAATATCCTCCTCAATGGGTAAAAGCTGATAGCCTTCTTTTTGAGATCAGGAACATGACAAGGATGCCCACTCTCACCAGTCTTATTCAACATAGTATTTGAAGTCCTCGCATCAGCAAACAGACAATAAAGAGAAATAAAATGTATCCAAATTGGCAATGAAGTCAATCTCTCTCTTCTCGGTTGACTTTCTTTATATGGAATATCCAAAGTCTCCACCCCAAATTATTATAACTCATTCAGCAATTCAATAATGTGGCAGGATACAAAATCATTGTACAGGAATCATTGGCTTTCTTATACAATACCAATGAAAATATAGAAAGGGAAATTAGAGAATTGATTCCATTTACTACAACACGCAAATGATAAGATACCTGGGAAGAAACCAAACCAAAGAGGTAAAGGATCTGTAAGCGAGGAACTACACAACACTCATGAAAGAAATTGAAGAAAACAAAAATGACAGAAGCCCATTGCATGCTTATGGATCAGAAGGATAAATATTGCTAAAATGTCTAGACACTTAATATTAAGTGACTGCTTAGAGCAATCGATCCTTTTAATGCCTTTCTGATGAAAATTCCACCAGTATGTTTTAAAGCGCTGGAGCCAACACAAGCCTAAAATTTGTGTAGAATCAGAGAGACCCTGTATTGCTGAGGAAATGCCGAAAAGAAAAACAAAACTGGGAACATCACGCTGTCTGATTTCCAGTGTTATACAAAGCTGTGATCACCAATACAGCATGGGACTCACATAAAAACAGAACCATAGACCAGTGGAACCGAGTAGAGAGCTTAGATATGGGCAATAAACTCAATGATCAAATAATCTTCAACAAAGTAGGAAAAAATATACAGTGGAAAAAAGGCAGTCGTTCAATAAATGGTGCTGGGAAAATTGGGACAGCTATGTGTAGATGAATGAAACTCGACCATTCTCTTACACCAAACACAAAGAGAACTCGAAATGGATAAAAGACCAAAACTTGAGGTAGGAATCCATGAGGATCATAAAGGGGATCATAGGCAGTAACCTCTTCAACATGGGCCACAGAAACTTCTTTCAAGATATGTCTCCAAAGACAAAGCAAACAAAAGCAAAGATGAACTTGTGGGACTTCATCAATTCAAAATCTTCTGCACAGCAAAGGAAACAGTCAACAAAACACAGAGGCAGCCCACAGAATGGGAGAAGATATTTGCAAATGATAGTACAGACAAAATGTTGATATCCAGGATATAAAAAGAACTCCTCAAACTCAACACACACAAAGCAGACAATCATATAAAAAATGGGCAGAATGTAGGAGCAGACATTTCTCCAATGAAGACATACAAATGGCTATCAGACACATGAAAAAAGGTTCATCATCACTAGCCCTCGTGGAGACTCAAATTAAAACACATTGAGATAGCACCTGACACCAGTTAGAACGGCCCTAATCATCAAGATAGGAATCAACATGTGTTGGAGAGGATGTGGAGAAAGGGGAACCCATCTCTCAACTCTGCTCCAGGAATGCACCTCTGCACTGGTGCCCCCAGGTGGGTCGAGTCATCTCTCACATTTTCCAGGTGTCTGTGACATGACCGGAGCAAGAAAGGGCGCAAGGCCATGGGAAGCAGGGCATTCCGCAGAGCTGCCCAACGCTGGGGAATTCTCAGGAGCATGCTGTCCAAACCGATCCCAGTTTGGGAAGAACGCTCGTGAGAATTGGCTGGAAAATGCCCAGTGAACTCGCTTCGGGTGACGCACGTCTGCAGGGCCGCACCCCCGGGTCAGTTCCGGCATCGAGAGCGCTCTCGCCCGAACCCCACCAGGAAGCCCTCCACAAGGCAAGCTGCGCGAGGCCTACGCCTGCTGCTCCTCCGCCTGGCGGCGTTCCCTCCCTGGCGCTGTCCCATGGGGCCAGGCCCGACCCCAGACGGGCCTGAACCCTCCCCTGCTTCTCCAGCCTTCTGCTTCCGGGGTCCTGTCCCTAGTGCCTCCATCTGTGGAACCCTGAGTCCCGCGCCCCTCCTCCCCCTCCAACACCAGAGCCACCAGTGACTTTCATCGCTTCGGGCAAGCCTCGGAGTGAGAGAAACCTGAATGCCCCCACTGAGGTCAGCCCCATTCCTGGACACCCCTGTCGCCTGAATAGACAGAATCGCACAGCTGGCTGCCACGCGTCCCTCAGTTCTGCTCCAGGAACGCTCCCCTGCCCCTGCGTATAAGCCCTTTTTTCTTTGGAACGCAACCAGCCACAATTTTTAAGCGACCTTGGCCACTGGTACTCAGGGCCCCTCAATTACGCCCAATTCCCTCGAGCGTCCTCTCAATGTTGATCCCGAGTTGGAGTAAGAACCAGCCTGGTCTCTCTTGTAAACCACCTCTACCCTCGTTGTTTTTCCTGCCCACAAACCCAGATTCTGCCGCACTGCAAGATCCATTTTCTGAGGTCAACCCCGAAGGGAGACCTCTTGGCACTGGCAGATCGGTGCAGCCATTGCCCATGTCCATCACTTGAACGCTAAGTCGTGTTTTCAAGCTTACTGCGACAGGGACCTTTCTCTCAAACTCTCTGGCTTGGGAAACCTGAAGTCACACCGTAGGAGGCCGCCAGCCACCCTAGCAGGTCACCAGTCTGTTTGGAGCTGCACGGGGCCATCAGAGCCAGTTAAAAATGCCGTGTCCCCATGAGTCCTCACCCACGTTCTGCTGCCCCCCAGAGCATGATGCTCCACCTGACCACCATTCTCATCTCGGCTCCTCGGGGTTCCAACATCCAGATCAGCAGTTCGGATATGCAACACCCGTACCTCAGCTCTCTTCAGGGACCCCTGTCTGCTCTAGGCAGACCTGGAACTCCCCTGCCTGCCAAAAACACTGGGTTCTCCTCTCCTTCTTCTCGATGGATATTGGTCCAAGGCTTCCTTAACAAAAGGGGAAGGCAACCTCTTGACTGCTTCACACCTCCTTTCCTCTTCTTCCTTATTTCTGTCCACTTACCTTTGTACCTGGGCAAACTGCAAGGAACATATCCATGGAACATGGACATGCTCTGACACATGAAACTTCCTGGCAGCTTTCTGAGGGCGCCTTATGCAAACAGAATCTAGTGTATGGTAACACAGTATGTTTGCTAATGATCATCAAGACAACAAGAAAGCGAAAATCACTCCATTTTTACCTCCGTCTTCATGAAGTAGAACACGGTCTTCTTCTTTCCTTCCTTCACTTCCATTCCAATTCCTTTCCATGCAGTGTTCGTTCCGACACTTCAGGGGTAGGAGTTCAGGATTCCTCGCCTGCAAAGAAAACCTAGAGCTCATCACAATGACTGCCCTCCCTAAGAGCCATCACCCATTGAATCCTTTCCCTCCACACCCCTGCTCTCTAGCTACCTTCGGTTGGTGCTCTATGTTGGAGTCTCTTTCCTCACTGACCTCTCTTTCCCCCCCACTATATTCATCTTTTCTTTCTGAAATTCCATAGATGGGAAATGAGAGGCTATTGGTCATTTCTTACTGATATGGCTTGGCTAAATCCACTCTAGATCCATCCACATCCTCGCAAATGGTAAGATTACATTCTTTCTGAACCTAGCTCCTATTCCAGTGAGAATATGTGGGAGATTAGATATCTACATTCATATATATATATATATATATCGCTCATTAGCGAATGCACATTGGGACGCCATCCATCATTCGCAATGGTTGATAATGCTGCTGTACATATCATTCTGCTTGTACCCCATTTCTTGTGCATTTGGTGCCCTTGAGAGAAATTCTTAGGAGGGCCTGCTGTATTCTCTGAATGCCGACGTCCTGGGACAAGCTGCAGGATGGATTCAGATGCTAATTTTCAGACTGTAGGTCTCATGGAACCAGAGCAAAGAAGGGTTGTCAGGTGTGGATATGGAGGCAGCTCCCACCTAAAGCCTACACACCTGCTCTGATTCCTGGGAGAAGGAGAGACACATGCTTGTTTCTTAAGTGGTCATCCACTTCTTTCTCAAGCCGGCCCATGCCCTTGTCCTTTTTGGAGAAGCAAATAGAATCTTCCAGACACTCCACCCCTCGGTTCCAAAGGCACCATGGGTTGAATTGGATTCCCCCATCTCCAGTCCCCCACCGGGTGAGCCCTCCTGAACCATCCTGACAGCAAATTGCCATCAACGTGGGACAACGGGTCACAGTGCTGACTGAGTGGGGGCCTGACTCCAGCAATTCTTACCACCATTCCTGAGTATGGGGAAACAGAGGCTTCAGCTCAACACTCTGTTCAGGAACAACAAGAAGCCGTACCTCACATTTCCTGAAGCCCCTCACCACTGCTCTCAGAGCCAGCAGGCTGCACAGGCAGCTCTTCTGGTGTGTTGACCATGGCAGCTCGCCGATGCCCTTGCTGGGTGCAAGCAGCATTGGACACTAATGATGCCTGGGAACCACAACTCACCACGCCGTCCAGTGGCATGAATCAGTACTGCCGAGCATACCACAGACCACTAAGGCAGCTTCGAAAAGCCTCTGTAGGTCTAAAGCCACATGGACTCTGTTCCTGCATATTGGGACTTCTAGGCCAACCTGACAAATCCATAGGCCACCAGAGCAGAACCGGCGAGAACGAGGCCTCCATCTCCTAGGTCTGCGGTGCTCCCCTCCTTGGCCCTGTCCCATGGATCCAGTCCAGCCTCTAGCAATCTATCCTTTAATGCCATTCTGATCAAAATTCCACTGGTTTCTTTCAAAGAGCTGGAGCAAACACAAGCCAAAAATTGGTGTGGAATCAGAAGAGACCCCGTATTGCTAAGGAAATGCCCAAAAGAAGAACATTACTGGGAGCATCACGTGGCGGGTTTCAGGGTTACTTCAAAGCTATGATCACCAAGACAGCATGGGATTGGCATAAAAACAGACCCATAAGCCAGTGGAACAGAGTAAGGAGCTCAGATATAGACCAACAAATATACAGTCAAATCATTTTCCAACAAAGCAGGAAAAAAATATACAGAGGAAAACAGTCTTCTTCAATAAATGGTGTTGCGGAAACTGGGACAGATATGTGTAGATGAATGAAACTCGACGATTCTCTGACACCATACACAAAGACAAACTCATAATTTATAAAAGACTTCAACATGAGAAGGAATCCATCAGAATCTTGGAGAACATACTCAGTAACCTCTTCAACATTGCCCACAACAACTTCTTTCGAGATATGTCTCCAAAGGCAAAGGAAACAAAAGCGAAGATGAACTTTTGGGACGTCCTCAAGATCCAAAGCTTCTG
Organism: Mustela putorius furo; assembly: GCF_011764305.1. Lineage (NCBI taxonomy): Eukaryota > Metazoa > Chordata > Mammalia > Carnivora > Mustelidae > Mustela > Mustela putorius. Next base: position 612,344 of record NW_025421321.1, read on the forward strand.
AATAGCAAAGGAAATAGTCAACAAAACAAAGGGGCAAAGTATAGAATTCAAGTAGATATTTGCAAATGACAGGACAGACATAAGGCTGATATCCAGGATCTAGAAAGAACACCTCAAACTCAACACACACAAAACAGATAATCATATCAAAAAATGGGCAGAAGATATAAAAAGACACTTCTCCAACCAAGACATAAAAATAGCTGTCAGACACATGAAAAAATGCTCACCATCACTAGCAATTAGGGAGATGCAAACATAAACATTCTTGAGATACCACCTAACACCAGTTAGAACAGCCAAAATCTACAAGAAGGAAACAACATGTGTTGGAGAGGATGTGGAGAAAGGGGAATCCTCTTACACTGTGGGTGGGAATGCATGTTGCTGCAGCCTCTTTAGAGAACAGTGTGGAGATTCCTCAAGAAATTAAAAATAGAACTTCCCTATAACCCTGCAATTACACTGCTAGGTATTTACCCCAAATATACAAATGGAGTGAAAAGAAGAGCCATCTGTAACCCAATGTTTAGAGCAGCAATGGCCACGATTGCCAACTGTGGATAGAACCAAGATCCCCTTCAAGGGAAGAATGGATAAGGAAGATGTGGCCCATACACTCTATGGAGTATTATGCCTCCATTCAGAAAAGATGAATACCGAACTTTGGTAGCCACATGGATGGGACTGGAAGAGATTCTGCTAAGTGAAATAAATCAAGCAGTGAGCAGCAATTATCATATGGTTTCACCTTTGTGTGGAGTGTAACAAATAGCATGGAAGACAAGGGGTAATGGAGAGGAGAAGGGAGTGGAGGGAAATTGGAAGGGGAGAAAAACCATGAGAGACAATAGTCTCTGAAAAAGAACCAGAGGGCTTTGAAAGAGCGGGGGAGGAAGGTTGGGGAAAACCGTGGTGGGTAATAAATTGGGCACAGATTGCATGGAGGACTGGGTTTGGTGCTAAAACAATGAATACGGTTACACTGAAAAGAAATTGGAAAAAAATAAGACAATATATGCCAATAAGCGAAGCAAACTAGGTGAAATGGATGCATTCCTAGAAAACTGTACAATCCCAAAATTGAACCAGGAAGAAATGTACAACATGAATGGACCATTATCCATTAATGATATCAATGCAGTGATCAAAAACCTCCCAAAAGACAAGACCCCGAAACCTGAAGGATGCCCTAGCGAATTCTACCAATCTTTAAGAAAAGAACAAAAACCTATTCTCCTGAAGCTCTTTCCAAAATTTGTAGCAGAAGGAAAATTTCCAGATACTTTGTATGAAGCCAGTATTACCCCGATCCACAAACCAGGCAAAGACCTCACCAAAAAGGAGAATTTCAAACCAATATCACTGATGAATATGGATGCTAAGATTCTCAACAAGATTCTAGCTCATAGGAACCTACAGTACATTAAAGAGTCATTCAGCCAAGACCGAGTTAGATCTATCCCTGGGTTACAAGGTTGGTTTGACATTCGCAAATCAATCAATGTATCATAGAACCAATTAAGAAGTGAAGAGAGAAGAACGACATGGTCCTCTAATGGTGAAAAACCAGCATTGGACAAAATCCAGCATCCGCTCCTGACTAAAACGCTGCAAAGTATAGGGATAGAGGGAATATTCATCAACTTCATAAAATGTTTCTATGAAAAACCCACAATGAATACCATCCTCAAAGGGAAAAGATGACAGCATTCTCTTTGAAATCAGGAACATGACAAGGATGCCCACTGTCACCACTCTTGTTCAACATAGGATGTGAAGTCCTAGAAACAGCATTTAGACAACAAAAAGAAATAAAATCTATACAATGGGCAACAAAGGGGTCAAACTCTCTCTCCTCAAACTTGACATAATTGTTATTAAAAGTCTCCACCCCCAAACTACCAGAACTTATACAGCAATTCAATAATGTGGCAAGATACAAAATCATGGTGCAGAAATCAGTGGCGTTCTTCTACATTATCAATGAAAATAAAGAAAGGAAAAATAGAGAATCAATTCCATTTACTACAGCACCCAAACCATAACATACCTGGGAATAAACCCAACCAAAGAGGTAAAAGATTTGTACTCGAGGAACTAGAGAACACTAATGAAAGAAATGCAAGAAAACCAAAAAGACGGGAAACCATTGCATTCTCAGGATCAGAAGAATAAACATTGTGAAAATGTCTATAATGCTTAGAGCAATTGATCCATTTAATGCCATTGCAAAAAAAAACTCACCCGGTATCTTTCAAAGAGCTTCAACAAATACACACCTAAAATTTGTGTGGAATCAGAAGCGACCCCTTACTGCTAAGAATTGCTGAGAAGAGACACGAAACGGGAACACCACGTTGTCTGATTTCAAGGGTTAATATGAAGGTGTGATCAACAAGACAGCATGGGACGGGCATAAAAACAGACCCCTAGACAAGTAGAACACAGTAGAGAGGTCAGAGATGGACCATCAACTCTATGGCCAAATATCTTCAAGAAAACAGGAAAAATATACAGTGGGAAAAAGGCAGTCTTCAATAAATGGTGCAGGGAAAACTGGGCAACTTTATGTAGAAGACTGAAACTCAACCATCCTCTTACACCATACACAAAGATAAACACAACATGGAAAAAAGACCTCAACATGTGGCAGGAATCCATCTGAATCCTAGAGGAGAACATAGGCAGTAATCTCTTCGATATCAGCCACAGCGACTTCTTTCAAGATATGTCTCCAAAAGCAAAGGAAACAAAAGCCAAAATAAACTTATGGGACTTCATCAAAATCAGATATTTGTAAATGACAGGACAGACAAAGGTTGATATCCAGGATCTATGAAGAACTCCTCAAACTCAACACACACAAAACAGATAATTATATCAAAAAATGGGCAGAAGATATGAACAGACACTTTCCCAATGAAGACATACAAATGGCTATCAGACACCTGAAGAAACGTTCATCATCACTAGGCATCAGGGAGATTCAAATGAAAACCATATTAAGATGTCACCTTACACCAGTTAGAATGGCCTAAAATAGCAAGACAGGAACAACATGTGTTGGAGAGGATGTGGAGAAAGGGGAATCCTCTTAGACTGTGGGTGGGAATGCAAGTTGGTGCAGCCTCTTGAGAGAACAGTGTGGAGAATCCTCAAGAAATTAAAATAGAACTTCTCTGTAACCCTGCAATTACACTCCTACGTATTTACCCCCAAAGATTTAGATGGCGTGAAAAGAAGGGCCATCTGTAACCCAAATTTATAGCAGCAGTGGCCATGCTTGCCAAACTGTGGAAAGAAGCAAGATTCCCTTCAACAGAAGAATGGATAAGGAAGATGTGGTCCATATACACTATGGAGTATTATGGCTCCATTCAGAAAGTATGAATACCCAACTTTGGTAACAACATGGACGGGACGGGAAGAGATTCTGCTGAGTGAAATAAATCAAGCAGAGTGAGGTAATTATCATATGGTTTCACTTCTGTGTGGAGTATAATAAATAGCATGGAGGACAAGAGGAGATGGAGAGGAAAAGGGATTGGAGGGAAATTGGAAGGGGAGGGAAACCATGAGAGACTATGGACTCTGAAAAAGAATCTGAGGGCTTTGAAAGAGCGGGGGAGGAAGGTTGGGGAAAACCGTGGTGGGTAAAAGACAGGGTACGGATTGCATGGAGCACTAGATGTTGTGCTAAAGCAATGAATACGGTTGCACTGAAATGAAATTGGAAAAAAATATATATGTGAATAAGCTAAGCAACCTAGGTGAAATGGATGCATTCCTAGAAAAGTGTAAAATCCCAAAATTGAACCAGGAAGAAATGTGCAACCTGAATGGACCATTATCCAGTAATGACATCAATGCAGTGATTAAAAACCTCCCAAAAGACAAGACCCGCGACCTAAAGAATGCCCTAGCGAATTCTACCAATCTTTAAGAAAAGAACAAAAACCTATTCTGAAGCTCTTTCCAAAATTTGTAGCAGAAGGAAAACTTCCAGACACTTTGTATGAAGCCAGTATTACCCCGATCCACAAACCAGGCAAAGACCTCACCAAAAAGGAGAATTTCAAACCAATATCACTGATGAATATGGACGATAAGATTCTCAACAAGATTCAAGCTCATAGGAACCTACAGTACATTAAACAGTCATTCCACCAAGACCGAGTTAGATCTATCCCTGGGTTACAAGGTTGGTTCGACATTCCCAAATCAATCAATGTCATAGAACCAATTAAGTGAAGAGAGAAGAACCATATGGTCCTCTCAATTGGTGAAGAAACAGCATTGGACAAAATCCAGCATCCACTATTGACTAAAACGCTGCAAAGTAGAGGGATAGATGGAATATTCGTCAACTTCATAAAATGTTTCTATGAAAAACCCACAGTGAATACCATCCTCAAAGGGAAAAGATGACAGCATTCGCTTTAAAATCAGGAACATGACAGGGATGCCCACTCTCACCACTCTTGTTCAACATAGGATGTGAAGTCCTAGCAACAGCATTTAGACAACAAAAAGAAATAAAAGGTATCCAATTGGCAACGAAGCAGTCAAACTCTCTCTCCTCAAACATGACATAATTGTTATGGAAATCCCAAAAGTCTCCGTCCCCAAACTACCAGAACTTATAAAGCAATTCAATAATGTGGCAGGATAGAAAATCATGGTGCAGAAATCAGTGGCGTTCTTCTACATTATCAATGAAAATAAAGAAAAGGAAATTAGAGAATCAATACCATTCACTACAGCACTCAAACCATAAGATACCTGGGAATAAACCCAACCAAAGAGGTAAAAGATTTGTACTCAAGGAACTAGAGAACACTCAGGAAAGAAATGCAAGAAAACTGAAAAGACGGGAAACCATTGCATTCTCAGGATCAGAAGAATAAACATTGTGAAAATATCTATGACAGGATAGACAAAAGGTTGATATCCAGGATCTATGAAGAACTCCTCAAACTCAACACTAACAAAACAGATAATTATATCAAAAAATAGGCAGAAGATATGAACAGACACATCTCCAATAGAGGCATACAAATGGCTATCAGATGCCTGAAAAAAATGTTCATCATCACTACGCATCAGGGAGTTTCAAATGAAGACCATATTAAGATGTCATTTTACACCAGTTAGAATGGCCTAAATTAGCAAGACGAGAAACAGCATGTGTTGGAGAGGATGTGGAGAAAGGGGAATCCTCTTACACTGTGGGTGGGAATGCATGTTGCTGCAGCCTCTTTAGAGAACAGTGTGGAGATTCCTCAAGAAATTAAAAATAGAACTTCCCTATAACCCTGCAATTACACTGCTAGGTATTTACCCCAAATATACAGATGGAGTGAAAAGAAGAGCCATCTGTAACCCAATGTTTAGAGCAGCAATGGCCATGATTGCCAACTGTGGATAGAACCAAGATCCCCTTCAAGGGAAGAATGGATAAGGAAGATGTGGCCCATATACTCTATGGAGTATTATGCCTCCATTCAGAAAGGATGAATACCGAACATTGGTAGCCACATGGACGGGACTGGAAGAGATTCTGCTAAGTGAAATAAATCAAGCAGTGAGCGGCAATTATCATATGGTTTCACCTTTGTGTGGAGTGTAACAAATAGCATGGAAGACAAGGGGTGATGGAGAGGAGAAGGGAGTGGAGGGAAATTAGAAGGGGAGACGAACCATGAGAGACAAAGGACTCTGAAAATGAATTGGAGGACTTTAAGGGGCGGGGGTTCGGGTGTTGTGGGAACCAATACTTGAGTATTAGAGAGGGCATGGATTGCATGGAGCACTGGGTGTGCTTCTAAAACAATGAATAGGGTAACACTTAAAAGAAATTTAAAAATTTACAGTTGGGGTGCCTGGGTGGCTCAGTGGGTTGGGCCTCTGCCTTCGGCTCGGGTCATGGTCTTGGGGTCCTGGGATCGAGCCCCGCATCGGGCTCTCTGCTTGGCGGGCAGCCTGCTTCCTCCTCTCTCTCTGCCTGCTTCTCTGCCTGCCTGTGATCTCTCTGTCAAATAAATAAATAGAATCTTAAAAAAATTAAAAATACGAACAGTTGTATGCCAATAATCTAAGCCACCTATGTAAAATGGATGCATTCCTAGAAAACTATACAATCACAACATTGAACCAGGAAGAAATTCACAACCTGCATAGACTGTTATCCAGGAACGGGATTGAAGCAGTGATCAAAAACCTCCCAAAAAACAAGAGCCCAGGACCTGACAGATTTTCTGTGGAATTCTACCAAACCTTCAGAGAAGAAAGAACACCTCTTTTCCTGAAGCTCTTTCCAAAAATTGAAGCAGAAGGAAAACTTCCTGACACTTTTTATGAAGCCAACATTACCCTGATCCACAAACCAGGCAAAGACCTCATCAAAAAGGAGAATTTCAGACCAATATCACTGATGAGTATGGATGCTAAGATTCTCAACAAGATCCTCGCTAATAGGATCCAACAGTACATTAAAAGGTTATCCACCATGACCGGGTGAGGTCTATCCCTAGGTCGCAAGGGTGGTTCAATATTCGCAAATCAATGTCATAGAACAAATTAAGAAGACAGGCGAGGGAACCACATGGTCCTCTCAATAGATGCAGAAAAAGCATTTGACAGCATCTGTTCCTGATTAAAACGCTTCAAAGTATAGGGATAGAGGGAATATTTGTCAACTTCATAAAATGCTTATATGAAAAATTCACAGTAAATATCCTCCTCAATGGATAAAAGCTGACAACCTTCCCTTTGAGATCAGGAACATGACAAGGATGCCCACTCTCACCAGTCTTGTTCAACATAGTATTTGAAGTCCTCGCATCAGCAAACAGACAATAAAGAGAAATAAAATGGGGGGAGCTACTCAGTTTTCCTGGGTCTCCTATGTGTTTGGGAAGTTTATTTGCTATTAAACCTCTGTTTTTCTCCAGTTCATTCGTCTTCTCTTACACGGGGTTTCGGGGTGTCTGAGCTAGAAATATAGAAGGATGAAAGAAAAATCATTTTCCTTCCTTTTCACCTGCTTTGTGCCCTGTGAGGCTGGTCATCAGGGACCACTTTAAGGGCTCCCCTTCCCTCTGGCTTTTGATTGGTTTCAGTCAATGGGTGGTCGTGACCGGAAGCTGGAGAGTAGAAGAAAAGAGAGCATGGGACTATTATTCCAGACTTTCTTCCAGAGGTAGTTTGGAATTGGCTTTGTTCCTCTACTGAATACCTCAGCTCATGTCTGGTAGCTTTTCCCTGAAGTTTTCTGCACGTTCTGGTTCCTCTTCCCTCCCCTGCCTTTTCAGGAGGAAACTGAAGAACAGAGAGGGGAGATAACTTGCCGCAGCGGGGAGCCCAGCATGACCCTTGATTTCACAGCCCTGACATCATGACCTGAGCCAGATCAAGAGTTAGATGCTTAACTGACTGAGCCACCCAGGGCCCCTCTTTTTTATTTTTTTATTTTTTTAAATCTACTTGTGGTGTATCTCTGATCCTTGCCACTTATAGTCTATTGGAGATTAATTTGAACTTGGCACACAAAAGTTTATAGTCTGGATTCAGGTCAAGTTGGCGGAGAAGTAGCAGGCTGAGACTACTTCACCTAGCAGGAGACCAGTTAGATAGCTTATCTAAAGATTGCAAACACCTGAAAATCCATCAGCAGATCAAAGAGAAGAACAACAGCAATTCTGGAAACAGAAAAACAACCTCTTTCTGGAAGGTAGGACCGGCAGAGACGTGAATCCAAAGCGACGGGAAGATAGACCCCAGGGGGAGGGGCTGGCTCCCGGCAAGCGGCGGAGCAACGGAGCACAAAATCAGGACTTTTAAAAGTCTGTTCCACTGAGGGACATTGCTCTAGAGGCTAAACCAGGGCAAAGCCCACGCGGGGTAAGCATGGCCTCAGGTCCCGCAGGGTCACAGAAGGATCAGGGGTGTCTGACTGTCGCAGAGCTTGCGGGTATTGGAAAGGGAAAGCCGGCTACAGAGACAGAACCGACAGTAAGCTCACAGCTCGGTGTTACCTTGAACGGGTCAGAGGCTCGGTGAGCTCAGAGAGCGGCCAGAGGTCAGGCAGACGGGAGTAACTGGGCACTCACTGTTCTCTGAGGGCGCACTGAGGAGTGGGGCCCCCGGCTCTTGGCTCCTCCGGGCGGGAGACCACAAGGCCGCCATTTGTATTCCGGTCCTCCAGAAATCTACAGAAAGCGCTCAGGGAACAAAAGCTCCTGAAAGCAAACCTGAGCGGATCACTCACCCCGGCCCCTGGTAAGGGTGGTGGAATTCCACCTGGGACAAAGACACTTGAGAATCACTACAACAGGCCCCTCCCCCAGAAGATCAACAAGAAATCCAGCCGAGACCAAGTTCACCTACCAAGGAGTGCGGTTTCAATGCCAAGGAGAGCAGCAGAATTCCAGAGGAAGAGAAAGCAAAGCACGGAACTAATGGCTTTTTCCCTGTGATTTTTTTTAGTCTTGCAGTTAATTTAATTTTTTTCTTTTTCATTTTTTGTTTTTTTCTCACCTTCTGGTAAAGTTTTTTTTTAACTTTTACCTTTTTCTTTTTTAACTTTTTAAACTAGTTTATCTAATATATATTTTTTCTTTTTTATATTTTTCTTTTTTGTTTTCTTTTTTAAAAAATTCTTTTCTTTTTTTTTCTTTTTTTTTTCTTTCTTCCTTTTTGAACCTCTTTTTATCCCCTTTCTCCCCCCCTCACGATTTGGGATCTCTTCTAATTTGGTTAAAGCATATTTTCCAGGGGTTGTTGCAACCCTTTTAGTATTTTACTTGCTCCTTCATATACTCTTATCTGGACAAAATGACAAGACGGAAAAATTCAACACAAAAAAAAGAACAAGAGGCAGTACCGAAGGCTAGGGACCTAATCAATACAGACATTGGTAATATGTCAGATCTAGAGTTCAGAATGACAATTCTCAAGGTTCTAGCCGGGCTCGAAAAAGGCATGGAAGATATTAGAGAAACCTCTCGGAAGATATAAAAGCCCTTTCTGGAGAAATAAAAGAACTAAAATCTAACCAAGTTGAAATCAAAAAAGCTATTAATGAGGTGCAATCAAAAATGGAGGCTCTCACTGCTAGGATAAATGAGGCAGAAGAAAGAATTAGTGATATAGAAGACCAAATGACAGAGAATAAAGAAGCTGAGCAAAAGAGGGACAAACAGCTACTGGACCACGAGGGGAGAATTCGAGACATAAGTGACACCATAAGACAAAACAACATTAGAATAATTGGGATTCCAGAAGAAGAAGAAAGAGAGAGGGGAGAAGAAGGTATACTGGAGAGAATTATTGGGGAGAATTTCCCCAATATGGCAAAGGGAATGAGCATCAAAATTCAGGAGGTTCAGAGAATGCCCCTCAAAATCAATAAGAATAGGCCCACACCCCAACACCTAATAGTAAAATTTACAAGTCTCAGTGACAAAGAGAAAATCTTGAAAGCAGCCTGGGAAAAGAAGTCTGTAACATACAATGGTAAAAATATTAGATTGGCAGCTGAGACCTGGCAGGCCAGAAAGAACTGGCATGTATTTTCAGAGCACTAAACAAGAAAAACATGCAGCCAAGAATTCTATATCCAGCTAGGCTATCATTGAAAATAGAGGAGAGATTAAAAGCTTCCAGGACAAACAAAAACTGAAAGAATTTGCAAACACCAAACCAGCTCTACAGGAAATATTGAAAGGGGTCCTCTAAGCAAAGAGAGAGCCTACAAGTGGTAGATCAGAAAGGAACAGAGACCATATACAGTAACAGTCACCTTACAGGCAATACAATGGCACTAAATTCATATCTCTCAATATTTACCCTGAATGTGAATGGGCTAAATGCCCCTGTCAAAAGACACAGGGTATCAGAATGGATAAAAATAACAAAACCCATCTATATGTTGCCTCCAAGAAACTCATTTTAAGCCCGAAGACACCTCCAGATTTAAAGTGAGGGGGTGGAAAAGAATTTACCATGCTAAGGGACATGAGAAGAAAGCAGGAGTGGCAATCCTTATATCAGAACAATTAGATTTTAAGCCAAAGACTATAATAAGAGATGAGGAAGGACACTATATCATACTCAAAGGGTCTGTCCAACAAGAAGATCTAACAATTTTAAATATCTATGCCCCAACGTGGGAGCAGCCAACTATATAAACCAATTAATAACAAAATCAAAGAAACACATCAACAATAATACAATAATAGTAGGGGACTTTAACACTCCCCTCACTGAAATGGACAGATCATCCAAGCAAAAGATCAGCAAGGAAATAAAGGCCTTAAACGACACACTGGACCAGATGGACATCACAGATATATTCAGAACATTTCATCCCAAAGCAACAGAATACACATTCTTCTCTAGTGCACATGGAACATTCTCCAGAATAGATCACATCCTCAGTCCTAAATCAGGACTCAACCGGTATCAAAAGATTGGGATCATTCCCTGCATATTTTCAGAACACAATGCTCTAAAGCTAGAACTCAACCACAAAAGGAAGTTTGAAAAGAACCCAAATACATGGAGACTAAACAGCATCTTTCTAAAGAATGAATGGATCAACCGGGAAATTAAAGAAGAATTGAAAAATTATGGAAACAAATGATAATGAAAATACAATGGTTCAAAATCTGTGGGACACAACAAAGGCAGTCCTGAGAGGAAAATATATAGCGGTACAAGCCTTTCTCAAGAAACAAGAAAGGTCTCAGGTACACACCCTAACCCTACACCTAAAGGAGCTGGAGAAAGAACAAGAATGAAACCCTAAGCCCAGCAGGAGAAGAGAAATCATAAAGATCAGAGCATAAATCAATGAAATAGAAACCAAAAAAACAGTAGAACAAATCAAGGAAACTAGGAGCTGGTTCTTTGAAAGAATTAATAAAATTGATAAACCCCTGGCCAGACTTGTCAAAAAGAAAAGAGAAAGGACCCAAATAAATAAAATCATGAATGAAAGAGGAGAGATCACAACTAACACCAAAGAAATACAAACTATTATAAGAACATACTATGAGCAACTCTACACCAATAAATTTTCAATCTAGAAGAAATGGATGCATTCCTAGAAACATATAAACTACCACAACTGAACCAGGAAGAAGTAGAAAGCCTGAACAGACCCATAACCAGTAAGGAGATTAAAACAGTCATTAAAAATCTCCAAACAAACAAAAGCCCAGGGCCAGACGGCTTCCCCGGGGAATTCTACCAAACATTTAAAGAAGAACTAATTCCTATTCTCCTGAAACTGTTCCAAAAAATAGAAATGGAAGGAAAACTTCCAAACTCATTTTACGAGGCCAGCATCACCTTGATCCCAAAACCAGACAAGGATCCCACCAAAAAGGAGAGCTATAGACCAATATCCTTGATGAACACAGATGCGAAAATACTCAACAAAATACTAGCCAATAGGATTCAACAGTACATTAAAAGGATTATTCACCACGACCACGTGGGATTTATTCCAGGGCTGCAAGGTTGGTTCAACATCTGCAAATCAGTCAATGTGGTACAAAACATAAATAAAAGAAAGAACAAGAACCATATGATACTCTCAATAGATGCTGAAAAAGCATTTGACAAAGTACAGCATCCCTTCCTGATCAAAACTCTTCAAAGTGTAGGGATAGAGGGCACATACCTCAACATCATCAAAGCCATCTATGAAAAACCCACCGCAAATATCATTCTCAATGGAGAAAAACTGAAAGCTTTTCCACTAAGGTCAGGAACACGCCAGGGATGTCCATTATCACCACTGCTGTTCAACATAGTACTAGAGGTCCTAGCCTCAGCAATCAGACAACAAAAGGAAATTAAAGGCATCCAATCGCCAAAGAAGAAGTCAAACTATCACTCTTCACAGATGATATGATACTATATGTGGAAAACCCAAAAGACTCCACTCCAAAACTGCTAGAATTTGTACAGGAGTTCAGTAAAGTGTCAGGATATAAAATCAATGCACAGAAATCAGTTGCATTTCTCTACACCAACAACAAGACAGAAGAAAGAGAAATTAAGGAGTCAATCCCATTTACAATTGCACCCAAAACCATAAGATACCTAGGAATAAACCTAACCAAAGAGGCACAGAATCTATACTCAGAAAACTATAAAATACTCATGAAAGAAATTGAGGAAGACACAAAGAAATGGAAAAATGTTCCATGCTCCTGGATTGGAAGAATAAATATTGTGAAAATGTCTATGCTACCTAAAGCAATCTACACATTTAATGCAATTCCTATCAAAGTACCATCCATCTTTTTCAAAGAAATGGAACAAATAATTCTAAAATTCATATGGAACCAGAAAAGACCTCGAATAGCCAAAGGGATATTGAAAAAGAAAGCCAACGTTGGTGGCATCACAATTCCGGACTTCAAGCTCTATTACAAAGCTGTCATCATCAAGACAGCATGGTACTGGCACAAGAACAGACACATAGATCAATGGAACAGAATAGAGAGCCCAGAAATAGACCCTCAACTCTATGGTCAACTAATCTTCGACAAAGCAGGAAAGAATGTCCAATGGAAAAAAGACAGCCTCTTCAAAAAATGGTGCTGGGAAAATTGGACAGCCACATGCAGAAAAATGAAATTGGACCATTTCCTTACACCACACACAAAAATAGACTCAAAATGGATGAAGGACCTCAATGTGCAAAAGGAATCCATCAAAATCCTTGAGCAGAACACAGGCAGCAACCTCTTCGACCTCAGCCGCAGCAACATCTTCCTAGGAACAATGCCAAAGGCAAGGGAAGCAAGGGCAAAAATGAACTATTGGGATTTCCTCAAGATCAAAAGCTTTTGCACAGCAAAGGAAACAGTTAACAAAATCAAAAGACAACTGACAGAATGGGAGAAGATATTTGCAAATGACAAATCAGATAAAGGACTAGTGTCCAAAATCTATAAAGAACTTAGCAAACTCAACACCCAAAGAACAAATAATCCAATCAAGAAATGGTCAGAGGACACGAACAGACATTTCTGTAAAGAAGACATCCAGATAGCCAACAGACACATGAAAAAGTGCTCCATATCACTCGGCATCTGGGAAATACAAATCAAAACCACAATGAGATATCACCTCACACCAGTCAGAATGGCTAAAATCAACAAGTCAGGAAATGACAGATGCTGGCGAGGATGCGGAGAAAGGGGAACCCTCCTACACTGTTGGTGGGAATGCAAGCTGGTGCAGCCACTCTGGAAAACAGCATGGAGGTTCCTCAAAATGTTGAAAATAGAACTGCCCTATGATCCAGCAATTGCACTATTGGGCATTTACCCTAAAGATACAAACGTAGTGATCCAAAGGGGCACGTGCACCTGAATGTTTATAGCAGCAATGTCCACAATAGCCAAACTATGGAAAGAACCTAGATGTCCATCAACAGATGAATGGATCAAGAAGATGTGGTATATATACACAATGGAATTCTATGCAGTCATCAAAAGAAATGAAATCTTGCCATTTGCGATAACATGGATGGAACTAGAGCGTATCATGCTTAGCGAAATAAGTCAAGCAGAGAAAGACAACTATCATATGATCTCCCTGATATGAGGAAGTGGTGATGCAACATGGGGGCTTAAGTGGGTATGAGAAGAATAAATGAAACAGGATGGGATTGGGAGGGAGACAAACCATAAGTGACTCTTAATCTCACAAAATAAACTGAGGGTTGCTGGGGGGAGGGGGTTTGGGAGAAGGGGGTGGGATTATGGACATTGGGGAGGGTATGTGCTTTGGTGAGTGTTGTGAAGTGTGTAAACCTGGTGATTCACAGACCTGTACCCCTGGGGATTAAAATATATATTTATAATAAATTAAAAATTTAAAAAAAGGAAAAGAAATGCAGTTTGGCAGTTCGTTGGAATTTTTAGTAGGAAGGATAAAAGTATTATAAATAAAATTAAAAGCAGGCTGTGCCTTCTCGTTAGACCTCTCTTTGAAATTTTCTTTTCTTGTAGTCCAGTGAAATTTGTGGGTTAAGGTAGAGCTTCCAGGCATCTCTTACTTGGGCAATGCCTCCACTCTTGGAAGGCTTAGCTAGGCCAGTCTGGGGTTCAGAGAGAAGAACACATCGAGAAGAAGCTTTGGCATTTTCCATTCTAGACCTTTGGAAGAAGGGATGGTGCAATTTTGTATACCTGCCTTCTTATAATGTTACAGGTAGGTGGCCACGATAAGCTATGTTGCATGGGTGAAACTGGGCAAGAAGATGATTCTTTGTTCTGTTTCTGGGCTAGATCTTAAGCTAAAGTAACTGACTAAATCTGCAGGCTCATGCATGGTCCAGCCCAGTTCATCATAATAGGAGCCCCAAAGGCTTTGGTCTAAGGTTCTACCTAGTAATAAATAGGTAGGTTCTACCTAGTAATAAATATCATGCACATACTTAGATGACTTTTTGTGCTTTACATCTATCCTCAACCTACTGTAGTGGAAGACTACTATTCAGTTCTGGAGTGTTCTATCCTAGCATCTCTTTTTGTTAGGACACCCAAATAATAGACCCCTGTGCATTCAATTGAGCAATGATGTTCAATCATACAGGTGTCTATGGATGGCGAGTCTACTTTATGTTAGCAGTATGACATCAGGATATAAAGAGCATAAAAAATATATAATAAGTAATAATAAATGCCTGATAAGCACATAATGATTAAATCCTGGGGCTTACTCCTTTATAATTTATTCTAGTTGCAAAGGTAAATGTGCTGCTGTAAATTGATTTAGACAATTTAAAAATGTTAAAAAAAGTAGATGACTTCCATAATTTTAATTTTCATTTTGGTATATGTGTACATATATATTAAATATATATTATCTATATGAAATAAATAACAATGTTAATAATATATTTTAGACATCTTTTCATATCAGTTTACATGGACCCACATCATTCTTTCTAATAACTGCAAAGTATTCTGTGATATGTAATTAATTTTCTATTCATTATTTTAAAAACATTTTATTGTGAATTTTCCTATATTATCATTACATATATATTTATACACAAATATTTAAGTATATTTGTATGATTATCTACTAGTAGTAAAATCACTGGGAGGCCAAAGGATTAGCATGTTTAAAATTTTAAATAAATTTAATCAAATTTCTTTCCAAAAGGAAATGTAAAAGTGTTTAATTTTTCTAACCCACAACTACATGGTCAATTTATTTTTGACAAAGCAGGAAAGAATACAATGGGATAAAGATAGTCTCTTCAACAAATGGTATTGGGCAAACTGGACAGCAACATGCAAAAGAATTAAACTGGACCACTTTCTTACACCATACACAGAACAAATTCAAAATTGTTTAAAGACCTAAATGTGAGACCTGAACCCATAAAAATCCTAGAGGAGAACACAGGCAGTATCCTTTGTGACACTGGCCATAACAACTTCCTTCTAGATATGTCTCCTGAGGCAAGGGAAACAAAAGCAAAAATAAACTATTGGGACTAGAAAGCTTCTGCACAGCAAAGGGAACAATCAACACAACTAAAAGGTAACCTATTGAATGGGAGAAGATATTTGCAAATGACCTATCTGATAAAGAGTTAGTATAGAAAATACACAAAGAACTTTTCAAACTCAACACCCCAAAACCAAATAATCCAATTAAAAATGGGCATCTACCCCCCCCCCAAAAAAGCAAAAAGTCCAAAAGACCAGACCAGACAGTTCTCCAAAGAAGATGTGCAGATGGTCCACAGACACATGAAAAGATGGTGGGAATTTAAACTGATGCAGCCACTGTGGAAAAGAGTGTGGAAGTTCATCAAAAAGTTAAAAATAGAACTACCTTACAATCCAGCAATTGCATTACTAGGTGTTTACCCAAAGAATACAAAAAAACTAATTCAACAGGATACGTGTGCCCTGATCTTTAGAGTAGCATTATCTACAATAACCAAATTATGAAAATAGACAAATGTCCATCAATTAATGAATGGATAAAGAAGAGGTGGTGTTTACACAATGGAATATTACTCATCCATAAAAAGAAGAAATCTTGCTCTTTGCAATGACATAGATGAAGTTAGGGAGTATTATGCTGAGTGAAATAAGTCAGAGAAACACAAATAACATGTGATGTCACTCATGGAATTTAAGGAACAAAACACATGAACAAAGGGAAAAAAGAGAGGCAAACCGAGAAACAGATTCTTAACTACAGCGAACAAACTGATGGTTACCAGAGAGGAGGTGGGTGGGAGGTTGGGTTGAATAGGTGACAAAGATTAAGGAGGGCACTTGTGATGAGCTCCAGGTGTTGTATAGACAAGTGTTCAGTCACTATATTATGTACCTGAATATGACACCTGAATATGGCACTGGATGTTAACTAACTGGAATTTAAATAAAAACTTAAACAAAACAAAACAAAACAAAAACAAGAAAGGTCTCAGGTACACAACCTAGCCCTACACCTAAAGGAGCTGGAGAAAGAACAAGAAAAAAACCCTAAGCCCAGCAAGAGAAGAGAAATCATAAAGATCAGAGCAGAAATCAATGAAATAGAAACCAAAAAAACAATAGAACAAGTCAACGAAAGTAGGAGCTGGTTCTTTGAAAGAATTAATAAAATTGATAAACCCCTGGCATGACTTGTCAAAAAGAAAAGAGAAAGGACCCAAATAAATAAAATCATGAATGAAAGAGAAGAGATCACAACTAACACCAAAGAAATACAAACTATTATAAGAACATACTATGAGCAACCCTATGCCAACAAATTTGACAATCTGGAAGAAATGGATGCATTCCTAGAAACATATAAACTACCACAACTGAACCAGGAAGAAGTAGAAAGCCTGAAGAGACCCATAATCAGTAAGGAGATTGAAACAGTCATTAAAAATCTCCAAACAAACAAAAGCCCAGGGCCAGACGGCTTCCCGGGGGAATTCTACCAAACATTTAAAGAAGAACTAATTCCTATTCTCCTGAAACTGTTCCAAAAAATAGAAATGGAAGGAAAACTTCCAAACTCATTTTACGAGGCCAGCATCACCTTGATCCCAAAACCAGACAAGGATCCCATCAAAAAAGAGAGCTATAGACCAATATCCTTGATGAACACAGATGCGAAAATACTCAACAAAATACTAGCCAATAGGATTCAACAGTACATTAAAAGGATTATTCACCACGACCAAGTGGGATTTATTCCAGGGCTGCAAGGTTGGTTCAACATCCGCAAATCAGTCAATGTGATACAACACATCAATAAAAGAAAGAACAAGAACCATATGATACTCTCAATAGATGCTGAAAAAGCATTTGACAAAGTACAGCATCCCTTCCTGATCAAAACTCTTCAAAGTGTAGGGATAGAGGGCACATACCTCAACATCATCAAAGCCATCTATGAAAAACCCACCGCAAATATCATTCTCAATGGAGAAAAACTGAAAGCTTTTCTGCTAAGGTCAGGAACACGCCAGGGATGTCCATTATCACCACTGCTGTTCAACATAGTACTAGAGGTCCTAGCCTCAGCAATCAGACAACAAAAGGAAATTAAAGGCATCCAATCGCCAAAGAAGAAGTCAAACTATCACTCTTCACAGATGATATGATACTATATGTGGAAAACCCAAAAGACTCCACTCCAAAACTGCTAGAATTTGTACAGGAGTTCAGTAAAGTGTCAGGATATAAAATCAATGCACAGAAATCAGTTGCATTTCTCTACACCAACAACAAGACAGAAGAAAGAGAAATTAAGGAGTCAATCCCATTTACAATTGCACCCAAAACCATAAGATACCTAGGAATAAACCTAACCAAAGAGACACAGAATCTATACTCAGAAAACTATAAAGTACTCATGAAAGAAATTGAGGAAGACACAAAGAAATGGAAAAATGTTCCATGCTCCTGGATTGGAAGAATAAATATTGTGAAAATGTCTATGCTACCTAAAGCAATCTACACATTTAATGCAATTCCTATCAAAGTACCATCCATCTTTTTCAAAGAAATGGAACAAATAATTCTAAAATTCATATGGAACCAGAAAAGACCTCGAATAGCCAAAGGGATATTGAAAAAGAAAGCCAACGTTGGTGGCATCACAATTCCGGACTTCAAGCTCTATTACAAAGCTGTCATCATCAAGACAGCATGGTACTGGCACAAGAACAGACACATAGATCAATGGAACAGAATAGAGAGCCCAGAAATAGACCCTCAACTCTATGGTCAACTAATCTTCGACAAAGCAGGAAAGAATGTCCAATGGAAAAAAGACAGCCTCTTCAAAAAATGGTGCTGGGAAAATTGGACAGCCACATGCAGAAAAATGAAATTGGACCATTTCCTTACACCACACACAAAAATAGACTCAAAATGGATGAAGGACCTCAATGTGCGAAAGGAATCCATCAAAATCCTTGAGGAGAACACAGACAGCAACCTCTTCGACCTCAGCCGCAGCAACATCTTCCTAGGAACAATGCCAAAGGCAAGGGAAGCAAGGGCAAAAATGAACTATTGGGATTTCATCAAGATAAATAAAATTTTTTAAAAAATTTCCCTTGAAGATGCTCAACTCCTCTTATACATTTGTTGGGTGGTGGGTGAATAATAAATAATTTTTAAAATCATTTTCTGAATCTATTTGATTTTAGTTCTGAGATTTTTTTAAACATCTGCCTTGGATCAATTTGTGACTGACTCTCAAATCTGAATCTCCAGTCGGGCTCACTGATTATCAATGGTCAGCTTGTCTGGTTTTCATCACTGGATATATCCCCAGTGGTTTGTTTGCTCTAACATTTGTCCATAGGTAAAGAGTAGCCATATGGTTCTGAAGAATGGTTTCCTTTACCCAGCAAGTTGATACATGGATGGGGATCTCCCTCTTTGTCTAGGTTTTCTCCATTTCTTTAGAGTTATGCTAAGGTCTGCCCTGGTTAGAAAAGTGCAGATTCTTAGGTGAACTATTACATAGTTGAGCTTCTGTTTTCTGGTTTAATAATGTGTTTTGGGCCACATCAATGAAAGAGAAGCCATATGGAGTGTAATAGGTTAAACAAAGGGCAAGAGAAATTGTCAGAAGAAGTTAACCCAAAGGCAGCACTGAAAGACGGGGTCAGGTGAGGGGACAGGAGTTACAAGCACAGTTGAAGCAGGCAACAGTGGGACATGAGTTGGGTCACAGGATAATATTCTCTGGAGGAGAAAGATACTTTTTAAGCTGTTAGAAAGAAATGTAATAAATATTTCACAAGCCCCCCAAGAAAAGCAAGAGTTGGAGAAGTTATTGATCATCCAGAGACCTCCATATGGTTGATTTCTTCCTACACCGGGAAAGGAGAAAATCTTTTCGCTTATCTTTATGATTTTTTTCATTTTTGTTGTTTCTGTTTTTGGTTTTTGCTGAAATTAAATTGGACAGAAATAAGGACGAACCACAGACTCTCAAAAGACTCAAATAAATAATGGATGCATATTTCATCACAGCTTCACCCCTAAGCATTTGTAAAATAGACAAATAGTGTAAACATTACCTGATAGACAGCAACTGAATACAATCAAATGTATTTAGCCACATTTAGGTGAATGTAGCTTTCTATTTGTCTGTGTAAGACCATGGTAGTTCTGGATATCAGTGTTTTCCTTCCCACTCCAGGTTGCCAATTTCATTCCATTGTTACCCTTTTTTGCACACAATGGATCGTGCATGTTATACTGGAGAAAGGATGACTTAGCATGCCATTGGCAGAAGACTGGGACAGGAGTGGTTAGCATAATAGCAGCCTTCCCAAGGTGACACTTAAGCTGGAATTTTAGGAAAAAGTGTTGGCAGAGAGGAGCCTGGGTGGGGCAGTCACTTAAGAGTCCAGCTCTTGGTTTTGGCTTAGGACATGATCTCCTCAGGTTTGTGGGATGGAGCCCCACCTCAGTCTTGTTCTCAGCATAGAGTCTGCTTGAGATTCTCTCTCTTTCTCTCCCTTTGTCCCTCCCCTTCACTCACTTATGCTCTCTCTTTAAAATAAACAAATAAATCTTACAAAAAAGAAAGTGAGTTGACGGAGGGAGGTGGCTCAGGCAGGTAGAGCTTGCAGGGGGAAATGTGCCGAGGTGAGAAGGTGTCGGTCATCCTTTGGGAACTGAGGACAGTTCAGTGTGGTCAGTCTGTGCTTTTACAACTTAAGTCACTGTAGGCTGACCAAACACAACTAACTAAAAATTTGTAATGTCCAAAACGTAGGATCATGATTTGGCTCTGCTGTTTCCAGGCTTTATAATCCTGCACAATTTACTTGGCTTGTATATGCCTCAGTTTTCCAATCTGTAACATTACATGGTAACTGTACCACCCCCTGTGTTATTTTGAAATCATTCATTTGCAGTGTTCAGAACAGTACTTGTCAGATCATAAGGAATGGGTGTTTACTCTTGATTGTAAGTAATAAGTCCCAAATTTTGTATTAGTTTACCTCCCAAATTAGGCATGCATGATTTGCCCTTAATGGTGATTGATGTTAAATCATCCTGTTACTGCTGTTTGATGGCACGCCCAGTTCTCTTCTGTTGGCTCCAGAGATTTCTTTTCTACTCTGATGAGACTGGTGTCTGCATTACATTTGCTATTTGTGACTAATAAAAGTATACTATAGGCCTCACTTTGAAAAGGATTCACTGGTTGGAGTCTGGAAAAATCCTGTGTTAGTGTTTCTCTTATATGGTTCAATTGATTAAGTTGAAGAAGGGACTTATATTTTATGATTTGCCAGCCTCATAGATTGGGGTATTATTGAACCTTTTGGTGGGTCAAAGCTTTCTTTCGGAGAGCTTTTCAGCCCTAATGCTGGGTTGGAATGAGAAACATAACCTCACAGACAGGCCTATGCAGCGAGAAGATTTAGGAGCATCACCTTAAAAATATGCCTGCTTCTGTTAAAAATAAATGATTAAAATTGGGATGCCTGAGTGGCTCAGCTGGTTAAGCATCTTCTTTTGGCTCAGATTATGATCCCAGTGTCCTGAGATGGAGCCCCATATCAGCGGGGCTCCCTGCTCAGTGGGGAGCTTGTTTCTTCCTCTGCCTGCTGCTCCCCCTGCTTGTGCTTTCTCTCTCTGATAAATAACTAAATAAATGGAATCTTTAAAAAGGGGGGGGTTAAGGTTTTTTTGTTCTAGATGCAAAAACTAGAGGTTACATTTAAAAAGTGGAAATAACATGTACCTGGCAATTCTCTTCTCATAGCCATTACATGGGGCTACTAAAGAAAACAGTGCTCTGAGCTGTCAGTGACTGCTCATGCCTTGAAAAATTGAACAAAACCTAAGTTGTTTCTAGCAAGGAGCATATGGGGGAAACTTTCTGCAATATCATACCATCATCCCTTTTAAATCATGGTTATAATAATACTTCCTCCATGTCAGGACTGTTGGAAAGATTAGGTGATAGAAAACCCACAACAGGCTTTCTGTAGTGCATGGCAAAGTGGAAGGGCTCAGTAAATGTCACCGATTACCACTCCCAGCAGTAGGGTACAAGTAGCTTACTTTGGGGATTAAATCAAGTATAGCCTGGGTTTGAACCCCAGCTTGTTACTGAGAACCATCTACCCATGGACCGCAGCTTATTTTTCTGTGCTTCTCTTTGCTGTAACAAGACATGCATTGTTAGCCAGCTCAGAGGGGCTTGTAAGGAGCACAGGAATGAACATGCAGAAAGCAGACGCAATGCCTGGCCCATAGGAAGTGCCAAACTAAATATGAACTCTTAACAGCAGCAATTCTATTGCAAAAAATGTATATCTGCCCCCAAACCACGGAATTATTGTACTTTTCCATGGAATCGACATGTTTAGATCAAATAATTCTATTCATAGTTTACAGATGTCTAAGTTGTGAAACTCATTTCATTGGTGTCTTGTGAAGAGTCAGACTCTATATTATTCTATATTGTTATTATACTAATATTAGCTGTTCTGCATTTATTGACCTACTTTTTGACCTTCAGAAGTATGATAAGCATTACATTTTTTCTTCTCAAGAAAACAGTTCAAGAATTCTTCATTATCTCTAGTCTTTGGGGATCTTGGTGAGTTGTAGGAGATAGCATTGTTTTTTTGTTTTGTTTTGTTTTGTTTTTTAAATATTTTGTTTTATCTGTGGAGAAACAGATGGGTCGTATGTGGGTGACACCTGTCTTAGGAGCTTATGACACACTTTTTGGGTTTCTTTTTGGCATTTAAATGGTAGAGAATGCAGGGCTTCAAGAAACATTTTTTGAGAAACATTCTGTCATTCACTCTCCTCCCTTTATATAACCCCTCTCAAAAATAAACACAAATGTATAGCTAAATTCTATGCTCAATCACCACAGCAGGATATCAAAAAAGATTGAAACAATAGTATCAAAACAGAAATTTCTGCCTTTCCAGTAAACCTAGCATTCTTATTGGGGCCCAAAGAGAGTAAATCTAATCTGTCTATGGCTGGGGTATCTGTAAAGAGAGAGATCAGGAGAGATAATGTTACCAAAGAGAAGCATTTCAGAAAAGGAGGTTCTGGGCTCTAGTAGCAGAGAGAATGGTGATGACTTCCCCACATTAGAACAGGAGCTGGGGCACACATCCCTCACTATGATGATAATAGGTGAGTGGTGAAGTGGTTAGACAGAACCTGAGATGCTGACTTTGCAAAAGGCAGTGAGCATCCACCTCTCCACTGGAAATTAAGTCTCCAACTTGGATCCTTCCATACATGCAGGAAGATAGCTTGAGTTGAGCCTATTTGGTATAACTAAGAAGTGGCAGTGTGGGCCTCTGACACTGAGTCACAAGTAATTCCAATTAGTCATTTATTCACAAGTATTTATTAGGGACTGCTATGATATAGGTACCAAACTTGACCGTAGATATACAATGGAGAGAACGAAAGAGACAAGATCACTGCCTTGATGGAGCTTATCAACTAGTGGTATAAAACCGGTAAGAAGAGGACAAATTAATGGAAAAGATGCTTTAGATAGTGATAGGTACCATGAAGGAGTATCAGGAGGGAGAGTGTGTGAGGAGTTGAAATTTCTCCTTGAGGAGTTTGGAAGCAGTCACCCATGTATGTGTAGATCTGGAAGCAGAATATTCTAGACAGAAGGGTCAGCATGTGCAGGGAGCATGAAGCAGGAGTGACCTGGAAGAACGCCACTATGGCTGGAGAGAATGAGAGGAGATGTGATCTAAACGGTGGTCAGGAGCAGGTCACTTGGAGCTTTGCAGGCCATGGCACAGGGTGTAGATTTTATTCGAAGTGTGATGAAAAGCCACAGGGCTTAAAGAAGAAGAGAGACACAACGTGATGCACATCTTGTACAGTTCAGTTTAGCTGCCATGGGCAGAGATGCAAGAGGGGATCTTGGCCCTTCTGGTGAGAGGCGGTGCATATTAAGAGATGAGGATGTCAGGGTTCCTGGGTGGCTCAGTGTGTTAAGCCACTGCCTTCGGCTCAGGTCATGATCTCAGGGTCCTGAGATTGAGTCTGCATTGGGCTCTCTGCTCGTCAGGGAGCCTGCTTCTCTCTCTCTCTCTCTCTCTCTCTCTCTCTCTGCCTACTTGTGATCTCTCTGTCAAATGAATAAATAAAATCTTAAAAAAAAAAAAGAGAGAGAGAGAGATGAGGATGTCTTGGGCATGGGTGGTATCCATGGAGGCAAGAGAGCCTTTGTTGGGCTCAGGGTACACCTTGCAGATGGACCTATTGGACTTGACCAACTCCATGAGGGCAGGAAGAGAAGAAGGGAGTCGAAGAAAATGTCTTGGATTTTGTATAGTACGTGGTGATGGCATGAACTAAGCCTGGAGGAGTGGGGACGAGAATAAAAAGACTTTTGGGGAAGAAAAGGTTCTGAGTTAGCCATATTATGTTTGAGTTGACAGTGGACAGGCAAGTGTAAATGTCAGATTTTCAGTTAGATATTTGAATTTGAAACTCAGTGGGAAGGTCAGCGATAAAAATAGAAATATGGGAGGCATGGTTTTGTAGTAGGCTTTTAAAACCAGGACACATGGTAAGGTCCCATAACATTGCTTGCTTTTATTTCTTTCTCTCTTTCTTCCTTTTTCCTTCTTCTTCTTCCTTTTTTTTTTTTTAATTTTATTCATTTATTTGACAGACAGAAATCACAAGTAGGCAGCGAGGCAGGCAGAGAGAGAGAGGAGGAAGCAGGCTCCCCACTGAGCAGAGAGCCCGATGTGGGGCTTGATCTCAGAACCCTGGGATCATAACCTGAGCCAAAGGCAGAGGCTTTAATCCCCTGAGCCACCCAAGTGCCCCCTTCTTTTTTTTTTTTTAAACAGGCAATACCTAAATCAAAACAAAACACCTGCAATGACTGCAATGACTGCATTTCAGTCATTGTTTTACCTTCAGACTTTCAAATACCATTTTCTTTCAAGGCCGTTTCTGTTAAATACACATTTCACTGTATGTTTCACATCCCCTGCTACTTACTATCAGGAACGTGCTTCACTTCAAGCCTTGATCGGTTTCTCTTTCTCTAGTTTTGTTTCTGTATCTTCAGACCCTTAGACAAAGGCAGCTCATACTCCATAATTCCCCAAGGCCATGAGCGTCTTAATGAGAACCCAGAAGAAGCATCCTAAGAGCTCAACCATAATTTATTTGAGCATAAGCAGGAAGATCCATATTTAGATAATTCTCTTGCCATTGTGTCATCATCTCAATGCTTCTGCTGCCAGGCTTAGAGATAATAGCATTCAAAATGTAAATAATGAAACAATACACATGGTAATGAGGGAGACTCAGAAAATACAGTAGTAATGAAAAAATAACAAGACAGCAATTGTAATATTGTAAATACACAAGTTTACATTAGTGACAGATTATCTCTGTAATGCCAAGCTGAAATAACTTCAAAGCCAGTGTAGCAACTGCTGAACAACATATAAATTGTCAATTCAGTGCCAGTTAATATATGTAGAGAATTAGGAAGGCTCTGAATAATTAGGAGGATAGGCCAATCTCAAATGGGCAGGTTGCTGCAATGTACGGGAATGGTGGGCCACGTAGCAGCTGAGATGCAAAATGCTTCTAGGCAGGTGCACATAGGAAATCATAGGCAGAAAAACATAAAAAAAAAATCAAAAGCCACAGACTTGGCTCCATATGCAAAAATCCCATTGGAAACACTCTGTTGGATAGGCTGAAATCTGTTTTCTACAAATAGGAAAGGGCCTAATTATTTTCCAACCTTACTCTTCCAACACTCTCTGTTGCATTTCTGTTTTCCTTGGCTGCCTTGCTGGCAGAATTCATGCTTTTCCAATATTAGCAGAGTCACACCTTATTAAAAGAGACTCCCATTGAGGTAGTAAAACTTTCAGTGTTGTGTGAATTGATTTCACATTTAGTTCATAGCCTCTCACTTCCTGTTGTCTTAGGACTGACCAGAGGGCCTGTCTTGTTGTGTTCTGTCACTTCTCCTCATTCTTCACCTCAACCTCAAATATCACCCCTGGGACATCCAAGGGGAAGGAGAAGTCTGACCAAAGGAATTCTTGCCTTGTTGGGATTCAATGTTGTCTCTGTAGGGCAGAGGGTTAGTTGTTGGATCCTCCATGGGACATATTTATGTGGTACTTTAGAAATCCTCTGAGAGCTCTGACTTGGGTCATGTTGTCCTCAGTCATTTGAGATGTATCCACCCCCGTGTTATACCTCCAAGCTTCTTAATGCGGGGTCCCTATGACCCAACAAGCTGCCTCATTGGGCAGGACATATTTACTTCCTAATCCCTGGAATCTGAATGTTAATGGTAAATGCAGCTTTGCAGATGTGAATAAGTTAAGGATCTTGAGATGGGGGACTTTAGCCTGGACTATCCAGGTGGATCCAATGTAATTACAAGGGTCCTTGTAAGAGGAAGGTGGAGGGCTGGAGTCATATCGAGAACATAAGGAGAGGTTAGAGAAGACAGAAGATGCTATACTTCTGGCTTTGAAGATGTAGGAAAGGAACATGAGCCAAGTAATTTAAGCAGTTTGTAGAAGCTGGAAAGGACAAGGGCACGGATTCCCCCTGGAGCTCTAGAATGAAAGTGGCCTTACAGACCCATTTTAACCTTCTGACCTGCAGAACTCTTAAGAGGCAAATTTGTGTTGTTTTATGCCATGAAATTGGTGGAATTCATTACAGTAGTAACAGCAAACCAATACAGGTACTTTCCAGATGGCTTGGGTTTTGCATGATGTCCTTTTGAGCTGGTCTTGCCAAATGACCAGAACACACACTACTCCCTCAACCACTCCCCCTCCTCACCCTGGCACAATGACTCTGGACAATCTCCATCTTCAGAATCTGAAAGGCAGAGACAGGCCCAAGTTTCAAGATGCCCTGTTGCTTCCCAAACCCAAGGAAAGCATGTCAAAGTCTCCCAAGAATTTTTTCATGGTGACATTTGAACTACAGCCTACTCACATAAAAGGAAAAGGGGCATCTTTTTCTGGCCCTTCTAATTATCATGAGTAGTCTGCAGAAACTTCCCTTTCTTTAAAAGGGGAGAGTCCTCTCTATTTCACGCTATTGAGAGAAGAAATGTAAAAATGTGTCCAAAACCTGGTAACTACTTAATTTGAATGGTTCCTCCAGGAATTGCTAGTCAGTTATTTATACAGGCTCTTTGGGGGTGTTCGGAAGTTAGGACTGGTTTTTCTGTGAATCCTTAATTCACATGGATGTATTGGGCAGCTTTTGTGGGTACAATTTTACTTATTTATTTATTTGTTTAGTGATTGATTGATTTAGAGAGTGTGGCAAGTGGGGGAGGGACAAAGGGAGAGAGAGAATCTCAAGGAGACTCCATGCTGAACAGGGAGACAACACAGGGCTTGATCCTACAACTTTGAGATCATGGCCTGAACTGAAATCAAGAGTTAATCACTTAAGTGACTGAGATGCCCAGGTGCCCCTATTTGACAGCTTTTTATAATATAAGTCAATTTATTGCTTTTTATCCCATTTAGGACTTAATCTCAAATTCCAAGGCAACAGGGGCACCTGGGTGGCTCAGTAGATTAGGCAACTGACTTCAGCTTGGGTCATGATCCTGGAGTCCCAGGATGGAGTCTAGCATCAGGCTCCCTGCTCAGTGGGGAGTTTGCTTCTCCCTCTGCCTGCTGCTCCCCCTGCTTGTGTCCTCTCTCTCCCTCCACCTCACATTCTCTCTCTCAAATAAATAAATTAAAAATCTTAAAAAAAGAATTTTACAAGGCAACAGGACAAGTTCCATTTAACATGCTGTTGAACAATTTGTGTGCTAGGTTCAAGGCTGACTTTCTAGATAGAGAGAAAGGGTAGGTAACCTTGGATTTGAGAATTCGAGGAGAGTCCATTTTATTTAACTTTGTATACTTCTGCTTAAAATTATTTAGTCAGTGTCTACTATGCCTTGGGTTAACAATCTACAAATACATCTTTAAAAATGCAGCAAAGTGGGATTGTGGATAACTAAGGGTTGATCTTTCTTAGTATGGTGTTCACTAAGCTGGTGATGATAATATTTTTCTAGCATGGTGCCTGGTGCTAAAGAGATGCTCAGCACATATTTGTTGAATAACTGGATGAGTAAATGAATCATCACATCTATTTATATATGAATTAATAACCTACCAGCTCCTCTAATAATGTGTCCTACAGCAGCTTGATCTGGGAACTTCTACTTAGGTGGAAGGCTGAAATAAAATATTCTCACAAAGCTGGCAGGAAGCCACAGGTACCTGGAATGCAGGAACTTGGGGAGAATAGGCAGGAGGGATCTGTAAGCCTGGTGATAACCTCATCTGCTTTGGACTTTCCTTCTTGTTTTTGACTAGGACTTTTAAGAATCCACAATAATTTAAAAAAAAAGGAATCCACAAATATTGATCAATAAATTTATTAGCCATGGGTAGAACAGTAATGAGAAGGCCCTGGGTAAAACAAAACACTTTAAAAGTAATTGTGTTATTTTCCCCACCAAGTGAAAGACTAAATTTGGGTTCTGTCTTGATATGGAGTATTGGTATCTGGGTGTCCAGATATTTGGAGGTCATTTCAGTAGAAACTCTGTATCATCATAGATAATAGAGCTAGGAATCTTGGCTGAGCTTCAGGGGGGCACATGGGGTCATTTGGAAGCTTTTATTTGGTTTAGTAATGAGACTCCTTGGTTTATATTAAAAATGAAGGACCGTAGATGTGTTACCCATGTTTCTGTCTTATCTGCATTCTGTTCTTCTGTGCTACCTTACAGTTTTTGACACCAAGACTTTTTAGATGATTGGAGAAGGTAAAAAATGCAATACTATGAAGTTTTCCAATAACCAAATATTTTAACTAGGATATTCAAAGTATTCTAACCAATCAACATTTAGACCAATTTTAAAATAGAATTGTAATTATTAAATCAGTGTGTAGGAAACAGGCACAGATATATAAGATTATTTTCCATTTCAGACATTTATTTAAGTTATGCTCTGAGGATAGCATTTTATTATGTTTAATACTTAATGTAAACATTTTCACTGATGTGTTTAACTCTACCATGGAAAAGTGCTTAAAATATGATTATATTGATAATTTTGTGATTAAAAAATGGAGCTCAATTTGTTTGTGTCACAAACACAATAGAACAAATCAACGAAAGTAGGAGCTGGTTCTTTGAAAGAATTAATAAAATTGATAAACCCCTGGCATGACTTGTCAAAAAGAAAAGAGAAAGGACCCAAATAAATAAAATCATGAATGAAAAAGGAGAGATCACAACTAACACCAAAGAAATACAAACTATTATAAGAACATACTATGAGCAACTCTACGGCAATAAATTTGACAATCTGGAAGAAATGGATGCATTCCTAGAAACATATAAACTACCACAACTGAACCAGGAAGAAATAGAAAGCCTGAACAGACCCATAACCAGTAAGGAGATTGAAACAGTCATTAAAAATCTCCAAACAAGCAAAAGCCCAGGGCCAGACGGCTTCCCGGGGGAATTCTACCAAACATTTAAAGAAGAACTAATTCCTATTCTCCTGAAACTGTTCCAAAAAATAGAAATGGAAGGAAAACTTCCAAACTCATTTTACGAGGCCAGCATCACCTTGATCCCAAAACCAGACAAGGATCCCACCAAAAAAGAGAGCTATAAACCAATATCCTTGATGAACACAGATGCGAAAATACTCAACAAAATACTAGCCAATAGGATTCAACAGTACATTAAAAGGATTATTCACCACGACCAAGTGGGATTTATTCCAGGGCTGCAAGGTTGGTTCAACATCCGCAAATCAGTCAATGTGATACAACACATCAATAAAAGAAAGAACAAGAACCATATGATACTCTCAATAGATGCTGAAAAAGCATTTGACAAAGTACAGCATCCCTTCCTGATCAAAACTCTTCAAAGTGTAGGGATAGAGGGCACATACCTCAACATCATCAAAGCCATCTATGAAAAACCCACCGCAAATATCATTCTCAATGGAGAAAAACTGAAAGCTTTTCCGCTAAGGTCAGGAACACACCAGGGATGTCTATATCACCACTGCTATTCAACATAGTACTAGAGGTCCTAGCCTCAGCAATCAGACAACAAAAGGAAATTAAAGGCATCTAAATCAGCAAAGAAGAAGTCAAATTATCACTCTTCGCAGATGATATGATACTATATGTGGAAAACCCAAAAGACTCCACTCCAAAACTGCTAGAACTTATACAGGAATTCAGTAAAGTGTCAGGATATAAAATCAATGCACAGAAATCAGTTGCATTTCTCTACACCAACAGCAAGACAGAAGAAAGAGAAATTAAGGAGTCAATCCCATTTACAATTGCATCCAAAACCATAAGATACCTAGGAATAAACCTAACCAAAGAGACACAGAATCTATACTCAGAAAACTATAAAGTACTCTTGATTTAACTTTCTATTTCATGTCATTCTTCGTAAAGTTAGTGGGTGGTATATTGGTATAACTTCATACTTTGATTAGATAGATTTACTTTAGTCCATGTATACCTTACCGATTTTAAATTATTCAAATATAATAAAATGAACTTATGCTTAGAGTAAAACTGAATATTATAAAAAGCCTCCTTTGAAAATGAAAAAAAGATCCTTTGTCTTTCTTTTTTTTTAATTTTTTATTTTTTATAAACATATATTTTTATCCCCAGGGGTACAGGTATGTGAAGTGTGTAAACCCGGAGATCCTTTGTCTTTCTTAAGTTGAGAATTACTCGTGAACAATTTTACAGGGGTACTTACAGAGCACAGATATGCTGGTTAATAGTTAATAGACACTGCTGGATGTTATTGCTACAATGAATGAAACATTGAACCAGTTGAAGGGTCTCCAGGAAGTGAATTGTGGTGCGTATTGTGATGTACTAAGTCAAGGAATTTTGAAACTTGTCAGTTACAGAAAGCTTGAACTAAATACAGTCTCACCATGTCCCTTTTAAAAAAGAAGGAACTTGTTTTTTAGAGAAGTTTTAAGTTCATAGAAAAGTTAAGCAGGAAGTATAGAGTTCTCATATTCTCCCTGCCCCCATACATGCATAGTCTCCCCCATTATCAACATCTCTGGCAGGAGTGGTACATTTTGTTACAATTAATGAATTTAGAGTAACCCATCATTGTCACCTGAAGTTCATAGTTCACACATTAGGATCTGCTCTTAATGTAGTACATTTTATAGATTTGGACAAATATATTATAATATGTATCCACTATTATAGTGTTTTTACTGCCCTAAAAATTCTGTACTCTGCCTGATCATCTATCCTTCCCTCAAACCTCTGGCAACCACTGATCTTTTTATTATCTCCATAGTTTTTCCTTTACAGGATGTAATATAATTTGAATCATATAGTATGTAGTCTTTTCAGATTGGCATATTTCAGTTAATAATATGCATTTAAAATTCTTCCATATTTTTTCAAGGCTTGATAGCTCATTTCACGTTGAATAATATTTCATTGTCTGAATGTACTACAGTGTATCCATTCACCAACTGAAGAACATCTTGGTTGCTTCCAAATTTTAGCTGTTATGAATAAAGATATTATAAACATCTATGTGCATGTTATTGTTTGATGTAAGTTTTCACCTCCTTTGGGTAAATTCCAAGAAATGTGATTGCTAGATTATATGGTAAGAGTATGAGACCCTGAATAGCCAGAGGGATGTTGAAAAAGAAAATCAAAGCTAGGGGCATGCCTATGCCTGACTTCAAGCTAGATTACAAAGCTGTGATCATCAGGAGAGCATGGCAATGGCACAAAAACAGACACATACATCAATGCAATAGAATAGAGAGCCCAAAATTGGACCCTAAGTCTATGGTCACCAATCTTTGACAAAGGAGGAAAGACTATCCAATGAAAAAGAACAGTTTCTTCAATAAATGATGCTGGGTATATCAGACAGCTATATACAGAAGAATGAAACTGGACCATTCTCTTTCACCATACACAAAGGTAAACTCAAAATGGATGAAAGACATCAAAGTGAGATAGGAATCCATCAAAATCCTAGAGGACAACACAGGCATCAACCTTCTGTGACTTTGGCCACAACAACTTCTTACTAAGGATATCTCCAAAGGTAAGGGAAACGAAAGCAAAAGTGAACTATTGAGACTTCATCAAGATAAAAAGCTTCTGTGCAGCAAAGGAAACAGTCAGAAAACTAAAAGGCAACCTACAGAATGTGAGAAGATATTTTCAAATGACATACCAGATAAAGAGCTAGTTTCCAAGATCTGTAAAACCTACCAAACTCAACACCCAAAACCCAAATAATCCAGTCAAGAAACGAACATAGGACATGAACAGAGATGTCTCCAAAGAAGACTTACAAATGGCCAACAGACACATGAGAAATGCTCAACATCACTTGTCATCAGGGAAATACAAATCAGAACCACAATGTGATACCACCTTACACCAGTTTGAATGGCTAAAATGAACAAGACAGGAAACAAGAAATGTTGGCAAGGATGTGGAAAAAAGGGAACTCTCTTACACTGTTGGAGGGAATGCAACCTGGTGCAGCCATTCTGGAAAACAGTACGGAGGTTCCTCAAGAAGTTAAAAATAGAGCTACCCTACAACTCAGCAATTGCACTACTGGGTGTTTATGCCAAAGATACAGATGTAGTGAAATGGAGGGGCACCTGCTCCCTAATGTTCATAGCAGCAATTTCCACAATAGCCAAACTGTGGAAGGAGCCAAAATGTACTTCAACAAATGAATGGACAAAGAAGATGTGAGATATATATATATATATATATATATATATATTACTCAGCTGTCAGAAAGAATGAATACCTACCATTTACATCAATGTGAATGGAACTGGAAGATATTATGCTAACGGAAATAAGTCAATAAGAAAAAGACAATACTCATATATTTTCACTCGTATGTGGAATATAAGAAACAGTACAGAAGATAAAAAGGGAAAGGAGGGAAGACTAGATAGGAAGAAACCAGAAAGGGAGAAAAACCATGAGAGGCTCTTAACTCTAGGAAACAAAGTTGCTGTGTTGCTGAAGGGGACATGGGTGCAGAGATTGGATAATTTGGTGATGGGCATTAGGGAGGGCACATGATGAGATAAGCATTGGGGGTTATACATAACTAATGAATTACTGAACACTACGTCTGAAACTAATGATGTACTTTATATTTACTAATTGAATTCAAATAAAAGAAAAAAAACTCTGATAATTGAAATAAATGGAGAATTAAATAAATGTTCATGGATAGAAATACCCAATATTGTTCAGATGTCTTTTCTTTTGTTTTAACTTGATCTATATATTCAGTGCAATCAAAATCCCAGGCTTATTTTAAGAAATTCATTCTAAACTTTATATGGAAAGGAAAAATATCAATACAACACTGAAGGAGAAGAACAAAGCTGGAGAACTAACCCTACCTGACTTTAAGACTGAGTATAAAGTTATAATAATTAATACAAAACAGTATTAGTAAAAGAACAGACAAATGAATGGAACAGAACAGATGATTCACATAAAGATAGTGACTTTGACAATACAGCAAAATGGAAGACAGATCATTTTTCCAACAAGTGGTACTGGAACAACTGGACACACACATATGGGGGAAAAGAAAAAACCAAACCAAACAAAACAAAACAAAACCAGACCTTAACTTAGCCATCAGGAGATTCAAATTAAAACTACATGGAGATATCACCTTACACCAGTTAGAATGGCCAAAATTAGCAAGACAGGAAACAACATGTGTTGGAGAGCATGTGGAGAAAGGAGAACCCTCTTCCACTGTTGGTGGGAATGCAAGATGGTGCAGTCTCTTTGGAGAACAGTCTGGAGATTCCTCAAGAAATTAAAAATAGAACTTCCCTATAACCCTGCAATTGCACTTCTGGGTATTTACCCCAAAGATACAGATGTAGTGAAAAGAAGGGCCATCTGTACCCCAATGTTTAGAGCAGCAATGGCCACAGTAGCCAAACTGTGGAAAGAACCAAGATGCCCTTCAATGGAAGAATGGATAAGAAAGATGTGGTCCGTATACACTATGGAGTATTATGCCTCCATCAGAAAGAATGAATACCCAACCTTTGGAGCAACATGGACGGGTGGAAGAGATTATGCGGAGTGAAATAAGTCAAGCAGAGAGTCAATTATCATATAGTTTCACTTATTTGTGGAGCATAACAAATAGCATGGAGGACATGGGGAGATAGGAGAAGGGAGTTGGGGTAAATTGGAAGGGGAGGTGAACCATGAGAGACTATGGACCCTGAAAAATAATCTGAGGGTTTTGAAGGTGTGGGGGCTGGGAGGTCGGGTACCAGGTGGTGGGTATTATAGAGGGCAAGAATTGAATGGAGCACTGGGTGTGGTGCAAAAATAATGAATACTGTTATGTTGAAAATAAAAAATAAAAAAACACATAAAAACACACATATTTCAAAACAATTTGTGCACAGAACCTTGCCATGCCTATGCAAATGAACTTCTCTTCAAACTAGTGTGAATAACATTAAACCAGCAGATCATCTGGCCTTTGTTATAAACAATCTTTACTGTCTTTATTGAATTTCAGTGTTTGAAGCAGGTTAAATAAGACGCAAAGACCATGAGTTAGGACCTCACTTTGTTGAGATTCTTTTGGACCTTATGTCTTTTTTCTTTTAATTAAATTAATTTATTTATTTTCAGAAAAACAGTATTCATTATTTTTTCACCACACCCAGTGCTCCATGCAATCTGTGCCCTCTATAATATCCACCACCTGTTACCCCAACCTCCCACCCCCTCGCCATTTCATACCCCTCAGTTGTTTTTCAGAGCCCTTATGTCTTATGTCGATTGGGATTAAGTTGTTTTAGGAATATCGCCTGCATTCCCTCAGAAGAAACACAGTCTTTTACAGATGCCATCAGACTTTGCTTCTTCCACCTAGAAACAGAGAGTAAGGAAACTCACAAAATTATTAAGGCAACCCAATTTCCCCTCCCCCACCATGGGAACCCTCTGGTGTTTGGTGTGAACATGGATTATACCACTCCAGAACAAGTTTGTGGGTAAAAACAGATCTGAAAATGTAACACTATGGAGTTTCTTCCAGAGTACTTCTCAGCCACTTCACATTTCTGTGAATCCAGATGTTAGAATACAAAAAATAGATGATCAGAGGCTCTTCTATCTTCTACCCAGAAAGAGATTTACTAGTAACACCGCAAGGCTCCTGCAGGGAGGAGGGATAAGAAGGAAAATGAGTGACAATCCCTAAGTTTACAAACACAACACTGAAAAAGGAAGTCTATTTTTAAATATTGATTTTAAAGTAATTTTAATTATGTATATAATATGACTCCATATTGGAAAATTTAGAAGAAAGAAAACAATGAACATTAATCCCACCACCTTAAAACAATTATGGTAATATTAATGAGCTAATACTTTATACAGTTCACATGGCTGTAATCATATTGTGGATATCCTACTTCTTTTTTTTTTAATTTTGTTTTTTTCTAAGGATTTTATTTATTTATTTGACAGAGAGAGAGAGAGGTCACAAATAGGCAGAGAAGCAGGCGGAGGGTGGCAGGAAGCAGGCTCCCTGCTGAGCAGAGAGTCCTATGCAGGGATTCATGCTGGGCTAGATGCTGGATGCTGGGCTCAATGTGGGGCTCCATGCCGGAATTAATCCCAGGACTCTGAGATCATGACCTGAGCTGAAGGCAGAGGCTTAGCCCACTAGGCTACTCAGTCACCCCTGTAAATATCCTGCTTCTTAACTTTGAACACTTTGAACACTTTTCATCTTGGATATAGGTTTTATAACTATTGATTTTAATAATAGTATGATATTCCACTTGATGTATGTAACATACTTTACTTAACTACTTTCTTACTTTTAGACACTTAGGTTGTTTCCAAAGAAGCTGTTGATGGGTTATTGGCAAAAGTTCTAAATACACAAGAGTATTTAAAAAGTAGAATTATTTAAAAGCAAAAAATAAAATAAATAAAAGCAGCAACAGAAAACAGAGTCTCTTTACTGACAGAAGTGGAAGGGTCATCTAGGCTAGGGCTGCTACTTACCAAGATGACCCTCTGGTCTAGGGCCACCCTACCTCCGATTAAACACTGCCAGTGGGTGACAAGCATCAGGCCTGAGATGCAGAGGGTCTGGTGGGCTTCCTGGAGCTGACTGTCTTCTGAATGACATCTGAAGTACTCTTCCATGCACATTCTTTTAAGGAGAAGTTGAATTCTGCCTGCTGTTTTAGGAGGATCAAGTATTTTGATTTCTGAGATTTTTTTCCTGATTTTTTTTTTTAATCCCAAGGATAGTTGTTTTCCCTTCATCAGCAGTTTCCATAGTGTACAGAGCAGAAGTTTCCAGCTGGAAGCCCAGGGGCTAATTATGGTTGCAGAAATGTTTGGTTTAGCCCAAGCAGGGGAGTTAAAATTATCTGTTAAATTAGTTGCCAACCTTTGAAATTAAGAGATTTAATATACAGATCTACATATTTTGTATCTTTGAACAGTTGGAGGACTTTGTAACACAGAACCTACATTTTTACTTTCCAAAACACTTATATCACCACAGAAAGTTCTTTACAACAGCTCTGTTTTATTCCCTTTGTAGGATGTACTTGGTAACACATTCCTCATTAAAAAAATCTGTTTCTTTTTTTGGCAGTTTGTCATTTACTTTCACTTGCTTCTACAAATGTCAGTTCTGATGTTTGTGCTGTGTCAGAAATAACAAGGAGCAAATGATTTTTCAAAGACCTTTTGTAAACTGGCTTGATTTCTTTCATGTTCTCAGAATTTCTTTCAATTTCTTCTCAGCTGGGATGATGAAACATGACTCCCTTGCATATGATATTTTCTTAAAGGACCTGAACAAAAAATGGTATGATTTTGTGCAAATCCATTACAGATCTTAGTTATAAGTCCATATGGCTCCCACTTCACTTAGGTTAGTTATCAGCATAAAACTGTAAAAGTCAGATTTTACTCACAAATGGAAGTAATTGCAAAGAGATGTGAGGACAATTTGGCCCACTTAGGAAGAATGGGAAGCAGAGGGGGGGGGGACATAGGCTCAATCAACATTTTCACTTAGTGCATTGAACAACACCCCCCCTCAATATTATAACTTACACCTTGAAAATGAGGGCACTAGTGTCCAGATAAAAGCTACAGCATACTCTACTGTTAAGATCTTTACCCTACTGTTAAACTTTCTCATCAACTGTACCTTCTGAATAAAGATTCTATTTTACCTTAATGTATGTGAAGCTTGAACTTGTTCTCAAGGCAGTGAAGTGATCACTCCTGTCTTTGTACTTCTCCTGTAGTTTAAATATTATCACATTCTATATGTGTGCAAAGTCATCTATTGGCATATAGGTCTCTCTGACAATACTGT
Source organism: Mustela putorius furo (assembly GCF_011764305.1). Classification (NCBI taxonomy): domain Eukaryota; kingdom Metazoa; phylum Chordata; class Mammalia; order Carnivora; family Mustelidae; genus Mustela; species Mustela putorius. The sequence continues at coordinate 649,403 of NW_025421321.1, forward strand.
CATTACTTAAGGCAGGAAATCCCACTCATCTTTTTATCCACTTATCTTTTTATATTGTGTAATGCTTGGCAAATATTAGAAGGGCTGGTGTAGCTCATCCATTCCTTAGATCCATTCCTCAAGTCCCTTTTAAAAAAAAAAAAAAAAAGATCTTATTTATCTATTTACTTGAGAGAGAGAGAGAGAGAGAGAGAGAAAGTAGACTCCCTGATGAGCATAGAGGATCCCGATGGTGGGGCTTGATCCCAGGATCCTGAGATCATGACCTGAACCAAAGGAGGCACTTAACCAACTGAGCCAATCAGGAGCCCCTTCTTCCTCAAGCCTTGAGAGGTCTTACCTTCCATATTCCCAGCCACATTCCCCATCCACTATCACTCCATCATCACAGTGTTCTGGGATAAGAAGATACTTAGAAACAATATAATCATCTCTCTTCCAGTGATAGACAGCTCTCTGTTCTGCCAAATGCAATACTGCTCACTACCCCTCCAACTTTACACCTCCTGCCCAACAAACCAGTAATGGGCAGGGAAGAAATCCAGAACGTGAAGGGGTTCAATGGGCATCTCCTTCCTGGGAACTGGCTGGATTACAATTGGACAAGACTCTCAAAATTGCTTGCTTGCAATCAGGGCATGGAGAGATCAAAGGCAGTCCACCACCTGCCTTTATCGGAGATGGAAACATAGTTAGCCATTTCCAAAACTCCGAGAGGATAGCTGAGCAGGTTAGTGCTTCAGAGCTTGCGCAAGGCAAAAGTGATTTTTCTAAAAAGTTTTCTCTTTTTTAACACCCCTTTCCTTTCACACAAAGCATGGATCGAACTAGTTTTTAACCGATGATTTCAGCTTTTGAAGACTCAAAAAATTTAAAGACCCACTACCTTGTTAATAATGGTGTGTTAGGCCAGTGGGGTATTACTCAGAGGAGTGGGGTAAGCTCAGGATCCTGAAGTTTATTTGGTTTGCATTTTCCTGTCCCCACTTGTCTTGAGTCCACCCTGAAACAGCTGGGCTCTCATGAAGAAAAATCCAGAAGGCAAACATAATTCATTTAGCTTTGCGATCAGAGTCTAAAAGCTGTGGAAAGAATTTCACGTTTTCCTCCAGGAAGGGAAGAAGTATAGTCTGCTCAGTCTCCAATCAAGCCTTTTTATGACATATGGAACAACTAAGTTCTTTTTTTCCATGAGGTCAGCTTTCATTAATCAAATTTTTCAACTCCTATAAAAGTAAGTCTCACACATAACTTATACAAGTGGTTAAACCAAAACTATGGTGTGGTCATTATTTGGTTAATAAATGATTTTATAGTTTCTGCTGGATTTCTAGAACCGTATTTATTTTCAGTCTTCTTTATCAGCAGAATTAGATCTATTACATGGCCAAACTGACTGCAGGAAATTGCTCATTAAAAAGACCCCCCAAAAAGAAAAACAAAGAATGAGAGAGAATCCATGCAAATACCAGCATAAGGCAGAGCCATTGATGTTTGAAACTTCAGGAAGTTTATATATCATACATAATTTGTTTGTTTCTTTGTTTTTCTCCAAAAGCTTCCTTTTAAAAGGAGGATATTGATCTTTTTTTGGACAAAAGCTGATATATTTTCCCTAGGCCCACCCTATGAATTCTAAAATTATCTGATTTTTTTTAATATTCTTTCTTCCCTTGGTCTGTTAATATAGCCTCATAAATAATACACAAAACCCTGTAGCAAAATGTCTACTGAGACCAGGAAACTGCTTCTCTGTGTTAGCTTTGTTCTCTTTCTTCTCATTTGTTTATGACTATCCCCCCTTGTTTCATGTTTAGAGCTTAAGATAAAAAGGAAAAAATTATAATAGCAGTAGTAGAAGTACAGCAGAGGTTTGAGGATAAGGAAGCAGACGGAAATCTCCACAGAAGACACCTCAACTGTGCGTTTATTTTAACGCTCATTTCAAGTCTGCATGGAACAGTCAGTTTGGGCTGCAATTTTACCACACACAATTTTACCATGTAAGACACTGCATCTCTGCAGAGGTTGGACACAGGGAAGCTGGTCACACTATGGTGCCAAGGAAAAGTAGGCATCACATGACTTTGATCCTAAGTCCTCTATTTAATATCCATATCAACATCCTTAAAGACCTGGCTATCTTCGGTATGGAATATACTGGAAGCTACACAGCTAGTGGGAAGTTCCTTGACAGGTAACTAAAGAGCTGACTTTGGGAGCATACACTTTGGAGCACTAAAGCGATTGTGAAAGGCAGATAAGCATTCAGCCTTGAGAGTCCATTTTCCTTTCAAACAGCATAGATGCCAATAGCAGTCAAGGTTACATTTTTACATTTGGCATCTGTCTTCAACTACTGCGTATAAAATGCCCCAGACAACGTATGCTTAAAATTGACAGTAACAGAATTTGGAGAGAGAGTAGTGATTGTGCTACTAGATTACAGAGTCTGGCTGCCTTCCAAAGAATTCACATTTGCTCAGCATCTGGGAGAGTTTAAAGCTTATAGAAATTGGGAATGGATGTTGACAAAGGTAGAATAATACACACCAAGTTCAAAGATAATATAAACAAACCCCTATAACTAGTGACATTTTATGTGAAGAGAGGCCTTTAATGAGAATGGTCAGAGGTAATTCTGCACACCCTTTTGGGTGTCTAGACATTTGGAAAGAAGGAAACTCACCAACCATTCCAAACCTGTCTCTCTTGCACTGATTGAATTTGGCCACAATGGCTTAGCCTCTGCCTTAAGCAGAGCAGCTCATGCTTCCTCTCCCTCTCTCTCTGTGACCACGTAAGTTTCAGAGGTCATAGTTTGGGTCAGGGCATAGTTATAGACAACATTTGACTCCTGTATGAAAACAAAAAAGAGTTCAGTGATCTTGAACCTTAGCTAAATGTTTCCTTTGCTTAGGAGTGCCCTGTCTTTCCTGAGCTATCAGACTTCAGGTGCTCAAAGCAGACATGCCTGGTGGAGACAGCTGACCCCCACCAGAGAAGCCCCATGAGTGTTAGTGCTGATCATGTTTGAATGTCTGAAACTTTTGCTGACTTCTCCCTAGAAAAAACTAACTCCTAGTGAGAAGAAGATAGAGAACACCTTTGTTTTTTTCCTCTCCTTACCAGATATTTGGATAATGGTGATGATTGATTGGTTGATGATGTCAGTTCTTGGACTAGTTTGAAGCCCTGTCTCCAAGGTCACCTTTACTTAAGGGTCAAGAGCTCAATTTTGGTCTTGGAAAAGAAAAACAATTATTGGCATATAGGAATCCATTACAAAGAAAATGTAAGGGCCTCCTATCACTTAATTAAATTGGAATAAAATAGGATGAAATTTTATAGCAACAGTTTTAAATTCACCTACCACCTACAAGTATTCCAAGAATCTTCCAGGACACCATCTACTGAGGAGAGAGCAACGTTAACAAAAAAGGGGGAAAATATTGAAACAAAACAAAGCAAAACAAAAAATCCCAAATTGCCACTGTGGCAATCTTTTTTTTTTTAAGATTTTATTTATTTGATAGACAGAGATCACAAGAAGGCAGAGAGTCAGGCAGTGAGAGAGGAGGGAGCAGGCTTTCTGCTGAACAGAGAATCCGATGTAGGGCTCAATCCCAGGACCCTGGGATCATGACCGGAGCTGAAGGCAGAAGATTTAACCCACTGAGCCACCCGGGCACCCCTCATCAGACTCTCTTCTTCCATTTTTTTCCCTCCTATTAACCAGGGAGTTTTTGCAAGATAGCAGTTACTTGCTAAAACCAACTCTGAGAGATTAGGGGTTTACCCCAAACACATAATTTCTGTAATCAAATATGTATGGTGTTGGGTTCTTTAGTACCTACTTGGAGCTTCCTATTTCATGGGTTTATTATGCCCAGTTCAATGAGGTCATGACTATGGACATGCAGAGCAAAACCCTAAGAATAAATTTATTTTTCAGTCTGTGTTCGCTGACAGCTCTAATTTCATAGAGGGGTTGCTTGGCCAACTTCAGACATGCTAGAATCTTTGTCATCCTCCCTCTGGGATCCCAACTTGGCTCTTCCACTGGTAGTAGTAAGAGCAGCAGCATAATGTGTGACTGTATTTGTCAGGCTCTTCAGAAAAACAGCGCCAATAGGATGGATGTGCATATGATACAAAGAGATTTATTTTAACATATTAGCTAACACAATTTTGGAGCTTGCAGAGTCCAGAATCTGATAAGGGAGGCTGGCAGGCTGGAAACTCAGGAAGGAAATGCAGTTCAAGTCCAAAGGCAGTCTGCTGGCTCTCCCGGAAGATCCAGTGCTGTAGATGAATTCCGAAGGCGGTCTGCTGGCAGCCTGGGACTTCTAGAAAATCAGCTCTTGTTCCATTTAGGCCTTCAACTGATTGGATGATGCCCAGCAACATTATGGAGGGTAATCTGCTCTACTCCAAGTCTGCCAATTTAAGTGTAAATCTCATCCAAAAACACTTTCACAGAAACAACAGTCATGTTGGCCCGAGTATGTGGGGACAGTGGCTCAATCAAGATGACAAATAAAAGAAACCATCATGGTGACCATAGGCCACTTACTTAACCTCTTTGTGCCTCAGTATACTTGCCCATAAAACAGGAGTCCTTCAAGTATGGGCATAGACTTCACAGGATGACTGGGAGGATTAACTAGGTTGACTTCGAAGTGAAGAGTGGGGAACAGTTCCTGCACCCAGTAAGCACTTTATTACAGATCATTGGAAAAGAAAGGGATTTTCAAGATATAAAGTCTACTTTGAGATGCAGAGAAGTGAAATAACTTGCCACAAATTGCAGAGTGAGTTGACATCAGAGATGAGATTAGAATTCTAATGTCCAAAATAGCCTTCAGGTGACTATTGGAGGCCCGCTTTGCTGCTGTTTTCTTTAGCTGAGTAATTGTTGCAAGAGTCTATCAAGTGAAGCGTATTATTGCTAAAATTTAGAATCTCTTCACATTTGAGATGTTTTTAAAATAAGGCCCTGGTAATCACTATTGCAGAAATGTGTGTTCAGTTATTTATAACTTCAGGTTATTGAAAAATATCTCTCTTGTCTACTGGATAATTAATTGAACTTCAGATTCCTTTATGCTTCTGCCATTCCACATGAGTGATTTGATTGCTTTGAGATACACTGAGGTATTGCTAACACCTGGTATTTCCACAGAACCTGCCCTCTAAGGTTCAGTGAGAGTCAGGGTACAGCTAATTGGAAAGACTTCCATAGTTTGAGTGGTTCTCTTTTTTCTTTTCTTCTTTTCTAAGGGTCTGATGTGCCTCCATTCTAGGACTGCTGAGAAGAGCTCCCTTTGCAGAATTTTATTTCCTTCCTGTCAAAAAGGTTACTCAGGGGGTGCCTGGGTGGTATCTGCCTTTGACTTTGGGTATGATCAAGCCCAAAATCAGGCTCCCTGATCAGCATGGAGTCTGCCTCTCCCTCTCCCTCTGTCTGCTTGTGCTCTCTCTCTCTCACTCACTCTCTCTCTCAGTCTCTCCTATAATTAGTTTTAGAAAAAGTTATTTGATCTAAGATTCTTTGTCAATGTTTCTCAGGGTGAATTATAATTACTCAGAGGGCTCAATTAAAAAGTACAGGTAAATGCTCAGCACTATAGAACCACTGCACTTGAACGTCCAGGAGTCAGATCCAAAAAATACATTTTTTACAAGTTCCTCATGTTGACTCTTATGCCACAGACGCTTGAGAATTGCTGCTGTAGATTACTAAGCTTTTGCTAATAAACACTGCATCATGGAATTTTAAAGCTGTAATCATGACTTGTAAAGTTCCTAGGTTGATCCATCTCCACTCCTTTAATTACGTTGCATTCTACATTGCTTCTAGCTAAAAACAGTTTGGTGCTTCTGCATTAATGAAGTGTATCTGTGCTTACATACTATCTCCCGATTTGAGCTGCTGGCTTAGTAATTCTTGTTAGCTCTGCCTCATAGGAGCTCTAGGAAACATAGTGCTTGCTTTTAATGCTGACTCTTAGCATCCATGGTTTATTACATTTAGTGCTACATTTTTAATCACACACTATAAAAGTTTCCATTTTCAAAGCACATCAATTCTCAAGGATATTCTGGACTGAAGTCATTGCCATCCTTAAGAAAAGATTGACTAAATAACTACTTTTGAAGGACTGATTTGTATCAGGTAGAAATATGCATGTGTGGACATCATTACTGATTATATACACCTAAATCTTTAAGTCATGGAAATTATATAAACTCACATCATTATGTTAAGGAAAGAAATCATTGCATCCAAAGGTAAGATGACACAGAACCCACTGGGCTTGTTTCCCTACTCCTACCTGCCCAAAGGAGAATAGTAAGATCAAGACAATCTTACCATTAGGGAATGTTTACCACATGGCATGTGGGGGTGGGGAGAATATGCTAAGTACATTAATGCTTTTATTTACTCTTCGAATGACTCTGTGAATTCAATAATTTTCTTTGTCTCCATTGTTCAGAGGAGAAACTGGAGCTTAGAGAGGCCGTATTTCTTTTCCATAGTCCCACAGCTTGTCAGGATTTGAACAGGGACCAATCAAACCAGAAGCCCATGTTTTAAACCTGCCTCTCAGTAGACCAACTCCTTACTCTGCTCTGTTCTATCTGACCTTATTTATTAAAAAAAGATGCTGAGATTTTGTCTTTGAGAACGTATCACTCTCAGAGGATTGTGAGTGTGCTGCCTGTCCAAAACTGAAAGCATACCATTAAAGTGTTGCCAAGAGGCATGGACCTGCCTGGAATCCAGCTGAACCACGCTTTAGACTAGCTCTATTACTTGTTTAATATGGGACTCAGTGCGAGTCATTTAATTTCTCTGGGCAACATTGAAATTGATAATACATTGACTGAGAGAGCTGGAATATCATCTCTTCAAGTTATAATCTGCTGTGATTTTGTACATCTTCACATTATGGGTAGAGATCTTCTAGTCAGGAATCATTGGGTTGTAAGGAATAGAGACCCTTTCAAGTTTGTTGAGTTAAAGGAATTTTTATGATAAATAAAATGGTTCATCTTACAGAAACAAAGTTTTAGGTGTACAGCCAACCTTCACAGGACCGGAAAAGCTGTCACCAGTCTCCTGTCTCCTTTTTTCTGCTGTGGGCTCAGTGAGCTCTATTTCTGTTTTGCTACTTTGCTTTTCTCCACCTCTGCAGATTGGCTTCCTTGCCTCATTTCCTCATGACCGATCAGAGCTGCCCAGCACAGCTGCTCCCAGCACCACCTCACTTCAGTCTCTGGGTATCAGTCCCAAATTTCAAGCTGAAAGCATATCTAACTGGCTGGGTGTGGGTCACATGTCCACTACTGATTGAATTTTCTGGACCAAATGGATAGAATGTGACGGTTTGATACTCGGCACTGTCCGTTCAAAGAAATGACTTCACTAATTGATGCAGAAATTAGATAGCTTTCATGAGAAATTGAGAACGAATCTTTAATGGACTATACAGACACGGTTCAACCTAAGAAAAGCAACTGCATTTTTGAGTTTCTTTTTCTCATCCTAATTTTGTGTCTTTTGATCCTTTCTTGTTTCCATTCTTTCTCAA